>NC_134710.1:245060716-245792591 GCF_043290135.1 Rhipicephalus microplus
AATTCTTTCACACTCAGTTCGTACGAGGTGCATGCAAAGGCTGCGATGGAAACACCGAAAAACAATTTAGTGACATGTGTCTTTTAGAAAAACTGAAGATTTCAGTATATTTAAAATGTTTTGGAACAATGTATCTCAAAACAAGCGGAATGTACGCAAACTAGAGATGTTACAAGCAAAACTTTCTTGAGGTTCTTGGCGAACAAAGTTGCAACCTTATGAAAGAAAATGCGATTTACACATTGAAGATGTGTCAGAACCATGCTTGAATTGCACTCGTGCATAGTGCGTTGAAAGCAAATTCAATGATACCACAACACATACATGATAGTATGCACTTTCATCAAGTATCCATTGCAAGTAACCTACATTATTGAACACGAATTTGATTTGAAATACTACTAACGTAGCTATTTCCAGGCTGCTCTCACTGGGACGATTATACCTATAATGTAAGAAATTAGTGTCACAAAATACTATTGTGTGCTGACAAATTATGGTCATCAGTTTCAATGATTCTGTTTAGCTAAAAAGGCAGTACTTTTCACTCAAGCATCACAGGCTGTCTCATGAAAAAAAAAACGTGGAAATGCTAAGACATACGAGGCACCCACCTTGAACCACACACCATCCCAATAAAGCATGCAAGCTTCTGCAACAATCTTCGAGAACCAGAATCTTGGAAGCTATTGACCACTATTTAATAAGATTTGATGAAACTGATTTCCGAATTTGTATAATTCATTCAGTGCCAATCGCTTGAAAACTCGCTGTATATATTTATTATTCTCAAATAAATACGACGCCCAATTTTACATTTTAACAGCAATACGCGCATGACTCATGCATGCTTACCATGATTTATAACATTATCACGAGTTCTGAGTGATAAATAAAACATTCATTCTGCACATACCACACATTCCGTCAACATCTGTAGCCCATGCCTAGAAACGTTACTTTATTCAATATACTGTTAAGCTTATCATTAATCAGAAAATTTAATTGGTGGGGGTGCTAGAAACTTTTTTCAATGTTCGTACACGTAAAAGTGTTTAGTAAGGTTTCAACACCAAGGTTGGGCGAAAATATGCAGAAAATATTTAATAAACCAAAACAAAATACAAACATAGCGGAAACGAGCAGAGTAAAATCAATGGGGCTCGAACGCATGGACTAATGACGGAATCAGTGCTCGCACAGTAAGGTACAGCAATTCGGCCACATTTAGCCATGAAATATTTGTTTTAAAATACCGTTCAGGATAAACGAATGGCTTAAAATGCACGGATTCAGGCCCCATAAGGTAACCTATGTTGCTGGTGTATACCGAAAGTTGGGATTTTACTAAACGAGCTGCATGAACACATAAGTGTAAGTGCAACCTTTGCGAGCCCTACTTAACACGATGCAACACGCTGCACATGAACACGCACGAACTCGAGTATCACAGTAGTTTATAAGGGCGAGTGCCGGCGCGGGTGCACACACCAGCATACATTCGGCCACCCACGAGGAAATAAACTTCGCCTATAGTAGTCATAACGTATAACGATACTGTAGCTGTCTAAATGGGACGTACAGCAGATGAAACTGCCTTGGACACGTTCACTTCAATAGCGCACAATATAAACAGGCATCCGCGCCTACAGCTAACAAACGCCCCAGAGTTAATAGACAAAAATAGTGGTCACTCGCGAGCATGGCCCCCGTTCAACACCACTGCCAACACAGGCGGACAGCCAACACAACTCTGCTCAAATATGCCGCCGAATTTCCGCTACGCGTGCATGCTTCACACTTCACACGAAAGAAAAAAGACTTGTCCGCGCTTAACTTCGCACAACTTTGCTTTTACACTGCTGAAGTACAACAGAAACGCTGGGTCCCCACGTAAACAAAAGCTCACTTATCGTGTACACGATAGGGAAAACGTGGTGAACGCAGTGATAACAACGCGCCGACAGCTGCAGTGTGGTACATACCTGGCTAGTGCTCCACGATACGAAGCCACACGTCTTCGCTTGAGTATAGCGCAACTTCGTAATGAGCAGCACTTGCATAACACAAAACACGAACATAAAGAGCAAGCACACTTTTAAAACACGAGAGAAATCGACTCAAACCTGCTTCTTCGTGAGGGAGGTAAACACGTCCAGACAAGTAAAATTGTTCTAGCCTCGCAGGCGCACACCGCATTTGCGCATCTCGATTTATTATTGATGTTTAGAAAGCTCAATTGTAACATTTAAATATGTAAAAAATATTTAAAATATATGCTACATAAATATGAAAAGCGAATATTATTTCGATTTATAAAAAAGAAAGAAACGTGCAGAACACCCTGCATATATTGCATAGACAATCGAGACTTTATCCGCGAATTCTACCAAAGCTCTAGAAAATAACTTTTAGTAAACGTTTTGAAAAAGACTTCTTGTAAAGAACGATTTTTCAACGTCTTCTAAAAACTTCCTGTGAAAAACGTTTATTCAACGTCACATAATATGCCTAGATGTCCGTATACCTTTCTAGTCGTTTCGAGAAATTTACATGACGTTTCGTGTTTCTCGGGCAGACACGTTGTTTGGTTCGTAATAGCACCAAAAACAATTAGTTCAACTGGAATAAAGTTTCACTTGCATAAATTGCAGCAGCATACCAACTTTTCATGTCTGTATCACCATGTGGATCAATATAGCCCAATGTTATGGATGACGCCCCCAAATAACACATTGGTGTTTTGAAATGTACATGATAAAGACAGATTGCGAATTTGAAGGAGCTGAAGAGGTTTGGAAAAGTGAATACAGTAAGCCACCGAAATGTGTAACCCAAGAAATTGACGGGAGCCGCCGAATACAGCACAAAGCTCCGCGAAAAAGAAAATTAAAATTGGGGCTTTGCTTAAGCCAAACTCAATTCTTAAAAAATAAACAGCAGAATTTTGTATAATGCTCGGAAATTATTACTCAGTAGATGAGCTCCAAGCACATGCATGCGTGGGTGTGCATATGTATTTGAATCAACACGTGGAGTAGCTTGGTAAGTCGATAACTACTCTAACATATCCAGGTTTTTAATAGACATTTTCGGCAGGCTGCAGTGCTTGAAAAAAAGAATCTGAAACTGCAAAGGTGGCGCTTCCCGGAGGCGACTGGCGCATACTTGATCGCGCACCTTGGCACCCGCTCCACAGATGGCGGGAGTAATGCTGATACAATGCGGGTGGGAACTGGGTCAGTGAAAACTGGACTACAGTCTATTCTAGTCACTGTAACTGGACCATGTACTACACAAACGCCTACCTCATGCGTACAGATTCCTGGCTAAGCAATCGTCGATGCTGTTGCCCATTGGTGTAGCTAGGGTGTTCAAACCTATCCCCTCTCCCTAAACGCCCGCACAAACATGCTGATAGTAAATGATAGTATAAGGTTCTGCTGTTTGTTTGTTTGCTTGCTTGCTTTTTCAGCTTAAACAGGCAAGTATTCACCTTTTCGGTAGGTGTCAACATAGCAATAGCAGCAGCACGTGTTGCACTTATCACTCGCTAACGCTGCAATAGAAATTTTAGTGCCAGACCAAGGAAAAACTCTTTTTTCTATTTCAGCTAAAAGGAAGACGCTTAAAGTTAACGACTAACTTCTATAATGTTGAGTGTAGCTTAAAAGAAAATGTATTTTAATTGTTTGGCCAGACAAAGGGGAGAAAAGTGTTGAAATTCAGCGGGCTACTCGCTGGAGCATTCGTTCCCCGCTAGTGCCCCTAGGCTACGGTGGTGCACAATACCGGAAGCTGTCCAGCACCTCTGCTTGTAAAAAGTGAAATTGTCTGTAACATTCCAATTCGCAGTGAATGCAACACAATCTGCACTCTCATTCCAGCTGTCTTTTTTTTTAAGAAACCGCCCTGTTTCGTATTTAAGCACTTAATAAACTAGAGCAGAATTACAAGCGTATTCACACTGCCAAATGTTTCTTCAATGTGCCAATTAAGCAGGGCATTTCTACCTTCTAACTATATATATCACCAGAGTCATAGTTATTGAAGCCACTCGCGTGACAGTTCCACTGTGTACTTCCTGTCAAGTGAAAGACCCGCATTTCTTTCCTGCCCCGCCCCATCTTCGAAATTCTAATGAAAAAGTCTTTGTGTTTTACCGAAAAGAATTATTAAAATTATGCCTTTCTTATTCAAAATAGTCAAAGCCCTCGGCAAGTGTCTCCCCCACCCCTCCTTTAAGAAAAAAAATTTCTGGCTACAGGCTCTAAGGCACACACTTGATTGATGCCATGTTTGATCCTGTGAGTGCTGATCTGTTGTAGCCGAACCATTTGTAATGAGTTCATAGCTTTGAGCCATTTTTAAGTAGTTCACGTGGCATGACGCCTAAAGCGATTCTATGTTTGTGACACGCAATATAACATTTGTTAACGCGACTCCTCGCCCGACGTGACGACTGTATAGGGCCTTTTTTATAGTGGTTCAAACCACTGACATGGCTTTGGTAGAATACATGACTGCCAATTGGAATAACGGGGTTCGAACACTGCTTGTTCTTAAGGTCATGTCAAATTTTGTGCGAAGGCCAGCGTCTTATGAGCCTCCAAAATGATTTCGCCCTAATAATTTGGGAATGTCAGGAGAATCTACCTACCTTTTGAACAGTTCGCTATACTAACGCGTACATGTCCGTCTAGAAGTCTTTTCAGAGCTAAATATATACCTAGATGGCAAAGGAATGGGAAAATTGAAAAATTGGTGGCTGATAAACTTACTGTCCATTGTCTACAAGTTATTTACAAAAAATAGCTAATATATTAAGAGGATATTCATGTTCAATCAAATAACTAATGAGGATTTCGTGCTGTCCACGGAGCAAGAATGTTTTACGTGAGCGAACGCCGGAACTATCCGGTGCCGATAATGTTCTGCTTCGCAATGAGCCTTAGAGATGGCACTACAAACTTTGCCCCCGCTTCTCTCCTCCTTCTCGGTGTGGAAGCCCCGTGCGTAGGAAACATGGTGTAAGAATAATCAGGTGTCTACATTGAGTGCACCCGATCGGCCAGATAAGGTTAGGTCTCGCGGGTGCACTCTGCTGTTAGCCATCAGAAGGCGCCGCGGCCAACGTACCCAACGAAGTGGTGCTGGCGCATTGAAATTCCTCGGCCTGCCCAACGTTATCGTTCCCAGAGGCGTCACTAACACTCTAATCGCCAATGAAATTTCTCATTTTTGATTGAAAGATAAAGCTTCGCAAGGTTGAAGGATTCATTAACACCAAAATGCCTTGTGCAGGCTGTGAACGCCGTCAACACGGATCGATCGCGGAGTACTCAAAGCTATGTTCCACTCGCCTGCACTTGTATTTTTGCCTGCTCATAGTATTCTTAGATGCAAAGAAAAAAATAAAGAACAACCTTAGCCAGCGTATTATTTCTCCATCGAAATATTTCCCTGTGGGGAAAAAGACAAGGAAATTCCACGTTCATAGATGCAGGTGCATGTTAAAGAGCCCCGCATGGTCAAAATTAGTCAGAAGCTCGCGACTACGGCGTCCCTCGTAATCAAATCGTGGTTTTGACACGTGAACCTCCAGTAATAATTATTACCCCTCTACCAAAAGAGAATAGTTACTGCCCCAGAAACATATTTCATGCGTATCGCTGCTTTCATTTACGCAGAAAATTGTTGAACTATAGTTGCGCTTGTTTAATGTCAACGCGATATAAATAAATATTTGAAACGCGCAATTATTCTATATCAAGCACACAAGTTTGATGGAGTTGTCCCGCTAAATGTATAAATATTTGAAGCTTGCAAGTATTTCATAAACAGCACACTAAAGCATTGCGATTGTTTATGCCTAGATGTTATTAGGAGAATTCACATATTCATGCCAATGATCGCCAGATTTGGGCGCACGTTAAAGAACCCCAGGTGGTCAAAATTACCGGAGCCCTCCACTACGGCGTCTCTCATAATCATATGGTGGTTTTGGGACGTTAAACCCCACAAATCAATCAATCAATCAATGCCAATGATCGCTTTGAGACGACAGTTTGAAGAGAGGCACACGCTCCGCACAAGTCCGATAGCCAGAACGGCAGTTCAGAATAAAACACGTTCTATCCATTTCGAAAACGTCTCAGCAATTTGAAGTCACCTTCATCAATAAAATAACATTAAACACACGCAAAAAAAACACAGCTTCAAAACAGCGTGGTCACACATGCCAACAAAAATATTGGCATCATGCGCGTTTCTGCCGAACGTGCTGCCGAGACGGCTGACCCCGCTCGTCGTAGTGCCACCTAAGAAGGCACTGGTGAAGATGCTAGATAACTAATAACGGCCCGAACATTATCTGGACGCGCTGGGAATGCGCTTATCAACGCATTGGGAGAGAGTGTAAACACCTCTATATTCTTACACCGTGGTAGGAAAGTAGCGGCGCTCATTTATCGTCGCCACAACTCCCTCGCTACACTGCCACCCTCCTCCTATATCACCCCCTCTTTCGCGGCGTCACTTTATGTGTGTCGCGTGGTTGTTATCGCGCGATAACCCGGTTTTCTCAGATTTGGAAACGGTCACCCACGTGCCGGATGAGCTTTGCAAAATTTTCCAGCAGCCCGCCACGGTCCTCAGTCCGGTGAGCCATCTATCGGCGTGCTGTAACCGAGAACATAATCGGTCCCTCCCCGTCAAGCACTCGCTTTCCGGCGTTCGCTCACCTAAAGTATTCTTGCACCGTGGTATAGCCTACTCAACAATATACCATTTTCGTACTATCAATAAGGTGATAGAAAAATGCGCGGAATACAACCAACCCTTATGCATGGCCTGCATTGATTACAATAAGCATTTTGATTAGATTGAGATATCAGCATCAGACAGGCACCGCGAAATGAGATCATCGATCAAGCCTAAAGGAACATAACTCGAGAAATCTACAAGAGAGAAGGCAGGGAGGTTAACCAGGCACATGCCCGGTTTGCTACCCTACGCTGGGGGAATGGACGAGGGGCATAAAGATGAGAAAGAGAGAGAGGAAAGAGAAGAGAAAGAGAAAAAAAGGATTGTCAGTCAATGGGCTGGCGCGTATGCAGCGGTGGCACTACAAAAAAGGTAAAGGTTGTCACGTAGGCCTGTAGTCCTCGAAAAGCACAAGACAGCTTTGACTGCTTTTTGAGCCGACGAAAGGCGAGGACGGCGTTCCAGTAGCATCGCATAGAGAATGGCCGATCGTCCAAATGTCGCAATGCGTCCGAAAGCTTCTGCCTTTCAGAGGCAAATCGAGGGCAATGGCATATCAGATGGTCGATGTCTTCTTTGGTGCAGCAGGCGTCGCATTCCGCATTGTCGGTCAATCCGATGAGGGTTCTATATGCTTTTTTGAAGGCCACCCCCAACCAAAGGCGACAAAGAAGCGAAACTTCACGTCGCTGGAGTCCGGATGGAGGTCGAAGTTCCAGTCGAGAGTTTATTTGGTAGCGTCTCGTATGTCTTATGCTTGGGATGTTCCACTCTAGCAGACACAGACTACGTGCCAGGTGAAGAAGTTGCTTTGCAGCGTCAATCCTTGACAAAGGAATCACAAGGGTGTGCTCTTCTTGGTGCGATGTGCGAGCCGCGTTGTCTGTGGAATCATTGCCACTGATCCCGCAATGGCCAGGTAGCCACTGAAACTTGACCTCGCGGCCTGTTTCTGTGACGTGGTGAAGAAGCTTGACAACCTCGCAAGTTAACTGTTCATGGCAACCTCGTCGAAGGACTAACTGAAGGACTAACCACTTAAATATCAACACACAGAAAACTAAATACATGGTCTTTCACTCTAGGAAAAAAGAACTCGACTTTGAAGGTTTCAACTTGGTGTTAGATACGGCACTGCTACAGCCAGTTTGCCTCGTTTAAGTACTTAGGGGTCATGTTTGACTCGAACATGAACTGGAAATCGCATATAGAAAAGACATGCTCCAAGATAGCATATGGGTCTCGCACGCTACTAAAAGCCCGTGAATGTTTTGGCGCATCGATTTTACGCATCCTATATTTTGCATTCGTGCACAGTCACTTGAGCTACTGTATAGCATCGTGGGGCAGTACATAAAAACTCACTTGAAATGTATTAGCCACCTGCAAAAGAGGGCAGTCCGGATTATCACATACTCAAACAGGACGGATACAGCAAAACAACTGTTTCAAATGATGCGTGTACTTCCACTGGACTCTGTTCGCGTGTCCAGTGTTGCTGATATAGTGCATGGAATAATAAAACGTGATGACCCATTCCCATTAAGCACCTTTACGGTACCCGCGCGCTGTACAAAAGCTGCAGCGAATAACTGTTTTAATTTACCGGTAGCCAGAAATGCCTACGGTCGAAGGCTCATAGAATTTCACGGCGCTCTCATATGGAATGCGATACCAACTGATATGAAAGAGGCCAGCCATTTTTCATTGGCCATGAAGCATGCACTTCATGCGAACTTTCTAAGTAATACGACTGTATATTCATTTAGTGTTATTAATACTATTATGATTATTATTGTTCTAGTGCTATTATTATTCTGTGCTATAAGTAGCTATGTTCTGCGCTACGTTTTTTTGTATAATTGAATCATGTTTTTTTCCTTTCTATTTTTACACATTGTATCCAGTTTGATGTCCTTTGTCAATGTGTAACCGCTTGCGCAAGTATGTAGGTATGTCACACAATTGGTCCCTCTACTAGCCAGTTAGGCTATGGGACCAAACAATTGTTTGCGAAGTTTTTTGTTACATGGATGTGAAAGTTAAAATTAAAAAAAAAACTGCATGTTCTATAGGGCCGGTTTCGAGTCGGAAAACACAGCCCATTTACTCGGTCTGTGGGATTTGATGTACTCTAGGGCGCCGCGTAAAGCCGCAAGTTCTGCCGCCGTAGACGTAGTGACGTGTGACAGCTTCATTCGCAGAGTGATTCCTCTAGCTGGAATCACCACCGCACTGCCAGAGCCAGACGCCGTGGTTGAACCATCGGTGTATATGTGCACGTGGTTATAGTACACTTCATGCAGGAGGTGCAAGCTTAATTGTTTTAAGGCTGATGAAGGCATATTTGATTTTTTCAGTATTCCTAGAATTGAAAGACGTACTTGCGGACGTTCCAGGCACCACGGAGGATACACCAGTTTCTCAGCAGGCGTAAAACATGACATAAACGACGCACGATGTGCGCAGACAATTGCACTAAATTTCGTGCGGGGCCTCTCAGTAGCGAGGGTTGTCAAGTGGTGGGAAGGATTCCTAGCATGTTGCCTGAGGTACGTACGCATCGTTTCAATGGTTATGTGCGTCGTGATCGAGTAGTCCTGTGCAATGGCAATTGTTTTGGCTGTCGATGCGCAGCGGGGTAAACCAAGGCATATCCCAAGCGCCTGGGCTTGAATATTTTGGATTGTGCGCAGGTTAGTTTTGCACGTGTTAGATATAACAGGTAGGCTGTACCACAGGAATTCAATAAATAATACCTTGTGCAGCTGTAACATAGACCCGACAGACATTCCCCAACTTTTCCCAGCAAGAAACCTGAACAAGAGACAAATGGCGGTCAGCCGCTTTTTCACGTAGTTTACATGTGGGGTCCAAGACAGGTTTCGGTCGATTACGACTCCCAAGAACCTGTGACTCTGGCTGCATGACACCAACTGCCCGTTAATTGATATGCCGTAAGCGGACATTGGTTTTCTGGTGAAAGCCATGACTGCACACTTTCCACTTGAGATTTTGAGCCTTTGTTTGCGTAGGTGTTGCGATGTCACTGCTGCCTTCTGAAGTCGAGCGCGAAGTTGAAGTCGAGTCACACCTGATGTCTACACACAGATGTCATCAGCATAAATGGACAGTCGTGTACTGCTTGGTTGCTTACCAACTAGTCCAATGAGTGTTAGGTTGAAGAGCGTCGGGCTTAGCACTCCGCCTTGCAGGACTCCTCAGCTACAGTAATACTCGGGTGTCAGACCATTCTCTGTCTGCGCATGAAATGATCTATTCTGTAGGTAGCTCTGAACCCACGTATATATCTTGCCACCGAGTCCCACTCCTTCTAATGCGCTGAGAATGGCTTCGTTGGTGACATTGTCGTATGCCCCTTTAACGTCAAGAAATAGAGCAGCAGATAACCGTTTGCAGGCCTTGTGTAGCTCTACATATGTCCCCAAGTCAACTACATTGTCAGAAAGCGACAGAATCCAAATAAAGAGAGTTGGAAGACAGGGAGACCTAAAATCTTCAAATCTGTTGACCGCGTGCTCACAGGAGTTTTTCAAGGCCCTAGATAGTGAAGAGTTAAGGATAAGAGTTAATGGAGAGTATCTCAGTAAATTACGATGAGCTGACGACATTGCATTGATAAAGCACTCAGCGGACGAATTATAACTCATGATTACTTAACTGGACACAGAAAGCAGAAGAGTTCACCTGAACATTAATATGCATAAAACTAAAGTAATGTGCATCAGTCTCGTGCAACAGTCTCGTGCAACAGTCTCTTGCGATAGGTGGCAAGACACCGGAAGTTGTAAAGGAATACGTCTACTTAGGACCATCGGTCGGCAAAAAAGTGGAACTCACTCACTCACTCACTCACTTACTCAAGAAATATATCTTGCGCTTGGAACTCACTCGGACTCAAACTCACCTAAGTTTTACAGCGCCGAAATCACTCGAACTCACACTCGGGAAAATTTTCTGTGACGTGATTCACTCGGACTTCAACTCAACAAAATAACACTCCTTCGGACTCACTCAGACTCAGACTCACGGCTAGACCTGAGTCCAAGTAAGTCCGAGAGAGTCTACTCATGAGTTCACTGACCTATTCATAGGACAGGTAGTAACCGCGGAGCCGAACCATGGGACTGAAATGACTAGAAAAATGAGAACGGGGTTGAGCACATTCGGCAAGCATTCTCAAATCGTGAGTGGTAGCCTACCACTATCCCTTAAGAGGAAGGTACAGAACATCTGCATCTTACCCGTACTTACCTACAAAGCAGAAACCTTGAGGCTTACAAAGAGGGCTAAACGTAATTTGAGGATGACACAGCGAGTAATGGAATAGAAGATGATATGTGTAACCTTAAGAGACAGGAATAGAGCAGATTGGGTTAGGGAACAAACAGGGGTTATGAATGTTCTAGCTGAAATTAAGAAGAAGAAATGGACGTGGGCTGGGAACATAGCGCATAGGCAGGATAACTGCTGGACAGCAAGAGTGACTGTCTGGATTTCAAGAGAAGGTAAACGAGTGAGGGGGAGCCAAGACATTAGTGGCCAGTTGAGATTAAGACGTTTGCAGGTACAACGTGGTAGCCGAAAGCACAGAATCGGGTTGATAGCGTAACATGGGAGAGGCCTTTGCCCTCCACTGCGCGTAGTCAGGCTGAGGATGATGAGGATGGTAATACAATATTTTATAAGCAGTCGTACCTGTACACACAATTTTTCAATTGACGTAGTAGAGTGAAGATTCAGATGAACGGCGAATGCAAAACGGGACACATCGCTAAGGCCTCCCTGTCTCCGTCGTGCTTTCACCATCCGTGTGACTATTTGTAGCTCTGCATGAATAATGCACTACCAACTGGCGCATCACTCTGTCATTTCCATATTTTTAAGCACCATCTTCAGCTGCTGGCTTAGAATTCACTTGTTACGTGAATTGTTTCATAAAATAACAGAATGTATAAGCAGACGCCGCAGTATATATATATATATATATATATATATATATATATATATATAATGCCAAGGAATGTACAGGGGAAGTTATTAGAACCAATGGAATGTAATGTAAATAAGAAGCAAAAAAAGTGGATGAAAAATAACCAGCCGTGAGCAGGAATCGAACCTACGACCTTCGAATAACGCGTTCGATTCTCTAACCACTGAGCTACCACAGCGGCCTTCCCTCCATCCACTTTTTTTTGGGGTTTATATGTGAATTTAGAAGTAGGAGTGACAGTCAGCGCCATCTATAAGCCAAACGACGAGTGTGAAAACACTCTTATGCGCACAATTTGGCGTCACGTAGCACGTGAACGTATTATGAGCGGGCAGCTGATTAATTGTCCCTCTTATACAACCTAAACACAGCAAGTCTGCCAGTACGAGACCCTCGTTCAATGAAATAAGGCAAAGAAGTGTATACGAAAGGGCTCGTTTTTCCGTGTTTTTAACACAATATTAATGAGATCTAACAGACAATAATGCCAAGGAATGTACAAGGGAAGTTACTAGAACCATTGGAATGTGAATAAGAAGAAAGAAAAGTGGATGAAAAAATAACCAGCCGTGAGCAGGAATCGAACTTACCACCTTCGAATAACGCGTTCGATGCTCTAACCACTGAGCTACCACAGCGGCCTTCCCTCCATTCACTTTTTTTAGGTTTATATGTGGATAGGTTGTGTATGTGTTGGTTGTTTATATGTGTTCAGGTTGTGTAAGAGGGACAATTAATCAGCTGCCCGCTCATAATAAGTTCACGTGCTACGTGACGCCAAAACATGCGCATAAGAGTGTTTTCACACTCGTCGTTTGGCTTATAGATGGCGCTGACTGTCACTCCTACTTCTAAATTCACATATAAACCCAAAAAAGTGGATGGAGGGAAGGCTGCTGTGGTAGCTCCGTGGTTAGAGAATCGAACGCGTTATTCGAAGGTCGTAGGTTCGATTCCTGCTTACGGCTGGTTATTTTTTCATCCACTTTTTTTTCTTATTTACATTTCATTGGGTCTAATAACTTCCCCTGTACATTCCTTGGCATTACTGTCTGTTAGATCTCATTAATATTGTGTTAAAAACACGGAAAAACGAGCCCTTAGGTATACACTTCTTTCCCTTATTTCATTGAACGAGGGTCTCGTACTGGCAGACTTGGTGTGTTTAGGTTGTATAAGAGGGACAATTAATCAGCTGCCCGCTCATAATAAGTTCACGTGCTACGTGACGCCAAATCATGCGCATAAGAGTGTTTACACACTCGTCGTTTGGCTTATAGATGGCGCTGACTGTCACTCCTACTTCTAAATTCACATATAAACCAAAAAAAAGCGGATGGAGGGAAGGCCGCTGTGGTAGCTCAGCGGTTAGAGCATCGAACGCGTTATTCGAAGGTCGTAGGTTCGATTTCTGCTCACGGCTAGTTATTTTTTCATCCACTTTTCTTTCTTCTTATTTACATTTCATTGGTTCTAATAACTTCTCCTGTACATTCCTTGGCATTACTGTCTGTTAGATCTCATTAATATTGTGTTAAAAACATGGAAAAACGAGCCCTTAGGTATACACTTCTTTCCCTTATTTCATTGAACGAGGGTCTCGTACTGGCAGACTTGGTGTGTTTAGGTTGTATAAGAGGGACAATTAATCAGCTGCCCGCTCATAATAAGTTCACGTGCTACGTGACGCCAAAACATACGCATAAGAGTGTTTTCACACTCGTTGTTTGGCTTATAGATGGCGCTGACTGTCACTCCTATTTCTAAATTCACATATAAACCCCCCAAAAAAATGGATGGAGGGAAGGCCGCTGTGGTAGCTCAGTGGTTAGAGCATCGAAGGCGTTATTTGAAGGTCGTAGGTTCGGTTCCTGCTCATGGCTGGTTATTTTTTCATCCACTTTTCTTTCTTCTTATTTACATTCCATTGGTTCTAATAACTTCCCCTGTACATTCCTTGGCATTACTGTCTGTTATATTTCATTAATATTGTGTTAAAAACACGGAAAAACGAGCCCTTAGGTATACACTTCTTTCCCTTATATATATATATATATATATATATATATATATATATATATATATATATATATATATATATATATAGTCAGCGAACGAGCATGCATCTGCTGGCTGCATGTACTGTTCAAACCAGGGGGCAGTGCATGGTACCGTAATAAGTGTACGCGCTTGACAGTCTGGCCATGTTCACTGTAAAGCACTATATCAGGTCATTCAAAAGCACCCTTAATTGGGCGCCGCTACATCGGGTTTCTCTTTTCCATTGTTTGTGCTTGTCTGAGTTCGACTTGACCCGAGCTTCGTGATGCTGTCGATCGTTTCATTTCTCTTGGAAAGCAAGTGGCTCGCTTATTCAATCAATTTCTGAGTAATGTTGGTGATACGATAGTTTATGAAATGAAAGTTTACTATAGTGGTGAAAGTTTAGGGTTGGAGCGGTCATAAATGGCCTGCATTCACGATAACACTTCACCCGGTGTACGTAAGTCTGTTGATTAGTTCTCTCTATCTGCTCCCGAAGCCGTGTTGCACATAGCGCGCATTTTTGAACTACTTCCATAAAAATGAAATGTAATCAGTTATTTGCTGCGCCCTCGATGAATTTTTTCCATGTCTTAAAAACTGGGTCGATAGATAACGACAGAGAAATTTTATCCTATTTCTTTTTTTTAATGTCTGAAGCATATAAAACTTCTTACACTCTCCACTCGTCGGAATGCAGCCACTGTGATTTCCTGGTAGGCAGCACACCACCATAGACTGTGGTGGTACGACCATGCCACTGTAATGCCAGATATGATTGATAACAAGCAAATTAAATATAATAGTTAAGGTGGGTTTACAGCTAGGTAATGATGGAATTTGACTGGATAAGGTCTGGGGCGACCTTGGTTCCTTGAAAGCCACATCGAAATGAAACTTTTTGTTTTCTTCATATGGAAGCCTGCACTGGTGTATTATCTCTGCACTGCTCAAACTCGAAGTGAAGAGTTCAATCGCGTCCCGGTCAGCCGCATTTACAAGTGGCTGAAAAGCAATATCACTCACGTAATACACATATCTAGGCCCACGAAAACAACACCTGGTCATCAAAATTAAAGTGGCGAGAATGTGTTTAAGAAATAACTCGTGGTTTTATCAAGTAAAATTTTCTGTCTTTTTTCAGTTCACCAAGCGGCGTTGCTTGATAAGATTTCTAAATCCGATTTGAGATTAGAAATGAAAGTATTCTAATTTGTTATCCAACTGAAAATCCGGCACGTTCTTCATCTTGTTCTACGATGGAGCAGCGGCTAGGGAAGTCTGTACACGTATCTTGATTACTTTGCTCATAACACCTTCTTTGTGTAGAACAGAATGACAAAAATTGAATTCGAAGCAAAATTACAATATGCCTATGTCGAGTCGAGATGTGGTAGAAGAAAATCGCGGTAGATGAGCTTATGGACGCGGATACGTTTTAGTCGATAACAACGGGAACACACGAATATATGTAAACAAATACCGGTACTAATGTTTAGCTCAAACATTACTTTAATATTATTCTCAGAACTGCACCGTTGTTCCTGATATCTGTAAGGAAATTGCTTGGTTTTTTCTGTATTCGCCAAAAAAGGATCGAAGATTAAAGCCATCCGGCGTGACTCTGCTGGAGGTGTCGCACTTCTTGCAGTGCTGCTGCGGAGCACCCGCTACGTCATAAACCATCATTGTCTCAATTAATCAATATTACTCATCATAAGGGCAACTATAAACCTGTAGTTTGAAGTTTGCGCATGTTGTCAAACTTGCCTTTTGTGTACCCGTTCCTTCCAACTGCAACAAACTAGACGTTGTCATATGACAAAGCACTTATAGACTCCCTGCCCCCCCCCCCCCCACACACAGAGAAAACAATCCAGTTAGTTGCCCTCGAAAGGTGTGTCTTATCTGGATATAATTTATATTTTTTGAAAGGTTGCGTAAAAGTACATCACAGTAGCCATATGGCGACAGCAATCAATATTTCTCTGAACTATGGAGTCACCCGCAGCGTGCTAGGGCTAATCACACAGGATTTCCATAAAGTTCAGGAGAATGGCTAGTTGCAACAATGAAGTTGTTGCAATCAATCAATCAACACTTCAACCTGCACGGCTTTGAACTGTCAATGGTTGCATGCATTGCCACATAATACTTGAGTATTTACGCTGCCTGACAAGGAAGCGACCTTATATGAATGCAGGACTGGCCTGTTAAAGAACTGACGGGCACGAATCTGCTCATATGTAAATTTCTGTATGCAATATCCCCCAAAAAATATTCGTTTATCGAATCTAGTAGGCTTCTCTTCTAAAATTTTTAAGCATTGCTCTTTCCAAAGCAATTCTGATCATTTATAAAAATCGAGCTTCACGACGCCTGCTTGTTGCATGCAGTAGTATGTAGTATGAAAAGCAGAGATGCCACGCACAAATGCAAAGGGTATTAAACGTTCCTTTCGGTATTCAACAACAAAACAGCGTTTTGAGGTCGTAGGTGAAAGTTTGACTGAGCACATGACTGTGTACACACACACACACACACACACACACACACACACACACACACACACACACACACACACACACACACACACACACACACACACACACACACACACACACACACACACACACACGCACGCACACACACGCACACACACGCACGCACGCACACACACACACACACACACACACACACACACACACACGCACACACACACACACACACACACACACACAGGCACGCACGGACACACCCGTCATTGAAAACTCGTGCAACGAATGTGACACAGAACGCAGCTGCGGGCCGTACAGGTTTTATCCATCGCGTTTAACTCATTACTCATAATCGCACACTGTATCCATCCAGAATAAGGGGAGAAAACTATAAAAAGCCAAAACAAAATTATCTGATCACTGAGAACAAATGTATTGAGACTGCCTCTATACGGGCATTTAATTATCTTGTTTTCGTTGTCTTACCGAGGCACGCACAATGTGATTCCCGGAAGCGGCGATACACTGTGCCGCTACCGCTGCCACGGCCACGGTTGCTTTTGTGGGGGCTGCGCTCGTTGGCCGCCGCCGTGATCCAATTCAGCGCCACGCCACAGCCGTGCCAAATGGCCCCGGCAATGGTCCCATTCTTCGCGAGACTCGCCGACCGGAAATCACGAACGGTATGCTCTCGCAGCACCCGCTTCCTGGCGAGCATCTGTCTCGGGATTGCAGCGAGAGAATAAAGCATGACGGTCACTTTTTCATCGTTGTGTTCGCCGCACCTTTCCGGGCAACTCCGCCTATATTGCGAAGGTTGCAGGTCAACACAGAAGTCATTTACCGTACACGACTGAAGCTGGTAAATATATAGGTCTGCGTGGTAAGGGGCCCGTATGCAACGCGACTGGCCCATGACAGCACCGTTGTCATAGATTGAGATTGACTACGGAATACAAGTGCAAACGGCAGCTACGAAGTGACAGGAGACGCACGAGTGATCGCCAGATTTGTGACATCCTCAAAAGCGCCGCCAAGCTCTTTCTCGCGAGGGTCCGCACAGTGACCGAGTGGGGCGCTTAAATTGCGTGATATGTGAGGGTGGACCAATCCACGTTGGTTTCGTCTTATACGGTATCCTGTTGATTTATATGTGGTGTTTATGGCCCAAAACCACCATATGAATATGAGAGACACCGTAGTGGAGGTATCCGAAAATTTCGACCACCTGGGGTTTATTAACGTGCACCCAAATCTGAGCACACGAGCCAAGAGCATTTTCGCCACCATCGAAAATGCCGCCCCCGCAGCCGGCTTTTGAAGCCGCGACCAGCGGGTCAGCCACCGAGTATCTTAGCCACTAGACCACCGCGGCGGGGCTATACGGTATCGTGTTAGTGACACAAAAGTGCCCCGAAAAATCCCGTGTGAGAAACAGAGTGGAGAGTGTGTATGTGTCGTCGTGTTTTCAGTCTCATAGCTTCATTGATGGCTCCGTAAGCTGCGCCATTGTTCTATTCAAAATTTATGTTCATAGCATTCGTATGGATAGTTGTTGCTGTCTGCGTTGTTAGGAGTCATTTATGTCATTGTTTGCTTTTCTTGGTTTACAGGAAAGAATAATGATTAAATATTTCATAAATGTTTCTGGCTATTCAGATGCAGGTATTGTTGGTCCTTAGAGATAGACATAAAATTTAATGACAAGCTCAACATTGCAAGCTATGCACCGATGTTTTGTTCAAAGGGTAAATTCTTTTAGCGTCACCTTGAATATGTAGGTAATAATAATAATAATAATAATAATAATAATAATAATAATAATAATAATAATAATAATAATAATAATAATAATAATAATAATAATAATAATAATAATAATAATAATAATAATAATAATAGTTATTATTATTATTATTATTATTATTATTATTATTATTATTATTATTATTATTATTTTATTATTATTATTATTATTATTATTATTATTATTATTATTATTATTATTATTATTATTATTATTATTATTATTATTATTATTATTATTATTATTATTATTATTATTATTATTATTATTATTATTATTATTATTATTATTATTATTATTATTATTATTATTATTATTTGATATAAACACAACAGAACATATTGAAAAGGGAAACATCAGGATGACAACTCCCACTTAAGAGGGGCAACATACCTGCCTACTCTTTTGTAAACAGGGAATGAATGGAAAAAACCTAAACTAAAAGCAAAAGAAGAGTAAAGAAAGCAATTTAATGAAGTGATGATGAAGAGACAGACAGACATAAACAGGACATGGAAAGATTTGTGTTAACAGGAGACCAAATATGTATTCAACAGTGAACCTGTTTTTTCTCGAGGCTTTTATGCTCCGGATCTGTGGTAACGCTGGTGGGCATTGTAAATGGGTATGCGCCAAAGACATTGGATATTTCCATTACTCACTACTGCTCCACAAAAAATCTAGGCAGCAGTTAGCCTAGCGAACGAGTAGGTACCACAGAAATCTTTGCGGCCTATAAGATAACTATCATAGTCATGAATGGTTATGTACCACCCATAAATTTGTTAAATCTCACTAGTACACAAAACTTCCACTAAAAAGAAAAAAGGTAACAGTCAGCCCAACAAATCTCGTGTGCATCACCATAGTCACGCTATGGTCACGTTCATACGAGCGTCGAGTGATGCTTCATGGTTATAAAAAATAGTGGCTGTACTACCACCTCAACGTGTTTAACAAGAGAGCAGAGATACGCCTTATTTGAGCATTTTAAGTGAAGGCTTCATTGTAAGCCTCTACATGAGAGTGGTATGGTCAAGATGCAATAAAACTATACTACCATCTCGAAGCTTAACAAAGCATTTTTAAAAAGATCAAGAATAGAGAAATGCATTAACCTGACCAAGGAAACTCCACCAGCATCAATGTGTCATCAGTGTCCGTAAAATGGAGCTGTTGAACCTTTTTTTTTTCTTTTGCCCAAGCAAGTAGTAAGGACTCGATGGGTCTGGTCGCATTGAGCAGCACAGCTTCTTGGAAATCGGCTATCGCCGAGGGTGGAACACTTTATTGCATTTAGTCGGCAATCCTTCATTAGCAATGACCATTGGGCAACGAATGCAGGGCACTTTAAGATAGGATGTTCAGGACTCTCACAGGAGCAACAAGACGTTCACGTTGGTCTCTCCCCACATCGTTCACGGCGTAAGCGTTCACACACCAACAAAGAGTTACCAAGCATGACAAGGCAAGGTACGACCATGGACACGGGGATATCCGGGTTCTGCATATTCAAACAAGCGTTGTCGGCATCTGCAGAACTTCGGGGCAGTCCCACTAGTTGTGAGCACAAGATGAAGCGAGGTGATTAGCCTCATGGTTTTCAGCAATACACGTGGGAAGGCATCCACTCGAGAATAAGAGACATACCACGGAAATCGATTTTGCCGGGCAGATTTGATGAGGTACTGCATAGGGTCAGCCTCTTTTCTAAATATTATAGGAAAAGCATAACGGAAGTCTACAAGGATGACGACCTTCAATGTATTTCATTCTTCGTGTACGTACTTCAGTGCAACAAAAATCGCTGTCAGTTCCACAGTCACTGAGCATGAATGCGGTCTTTGGTGCTATGCAGGATGGCCTTAGGTTGGCGAAACTCGTATTGTTTCCGAGCTCTTGCGACACCTCCCTCTGAACGAACTAATTGCACGAAAAAGTCAAACCCAGCCCTCAGCATGTGCCGAGTTTTCGCTATAGTTAAAATGGGGTGCGGCGTCTCGTCAAGGGTGGTCGACAAAGTTGGGTGGCGTCTTGAAACTAATGGCTTCTTTCATTTGTCGTTCCACAAAGGGCACAAGTGCACCCACCCAAGATAACTGTCAGAAATTTTAACTAGTGACGCTATTTGAGATATGTACTGTTAAAATTCATTTTCGTGCATGTAATGCCAGTACTAAATATGCTTTAGAATAATTAGAATAATTAGTACTGTAACCTCGAAGATTCACTCCAGCCGAGCACTTTTCAACAGTGCGAGGCGCTAGGATAAGAACAAGTAGTGCTATGATAAGAACAAGATAATTAGGCACATACCAATGCTTACTATGCTACTTGTGAGCATAACGACAACTACGGCACCAATTATTGTAACGTTGATTAAGACTATGCTAATTATTCAGAGTTTCAGAAATTGGTGGGAAACGTCTTGGTAGCTAAGTGTGAGCTGATTGGTATAAATCATGCAAATTGATAACTAATAATTTAATACATCTTCTGTGGATCATGGCAAAATAATGTCAATTTAATTATTTATACCGCGAAATTTTAGATCAAGCTCACTCAGTGCTCACTATGAACTAGACCGAGCAGACGAGCAGGCGTAAATAACTGGTAGAAACTTGGTGATCACAAGCTGCGCTGATGGCTACAGGTTTGCACTGCAATAGTGCAAGCTGACCAAATTTTTATATGCAATGAAGCTGCTTAGCATCAGCCACGTGAAACGCTTCTCGCTCACATAGGTGCTATGAGAGTCACGGGTTGAACTGGGGCCTTTTCATAATTCACGTTCTTTTGAACATGAGTTCGAGTGTCAATCAGTCTGCCTGACAGACGCCCACGACAAGCATCGGGCCCAGCCAACACGTTTGCTACTGCCGAATAGCAGTGCCCGCTCCGCAACGCCAGTGGGCAGCACTATTCATCTATGAGCTGAAACGCAAATACTATGTACAAAGGCACGAATAACTAAATGTTCTTACCAGGCGACTACGCTGTGGCATTCAATTTCATCCCGCTCACGACGCATCACTCACAGCCACGTGGCCGCAATAAAGCAAGCACTCCTGGCGAAATTTGCTGCCAGAAATATTGGTAATTGAGTGTTTGTGGAGACATTGTTTCTACCAACTTGGTGCTTCAGAAAATTATTCACGTGTATATTGTAAATAGCACCAACGTTTCCATTCATATGAATGATGTGAATGCAATGTTAGGAGTGATATTTGCTGCACGAGAGTGCTTCCTTTGCACCCCTGGTCCCTTCAACAGTGAACATTTCTATACCTCAGGTGGAACAAACCTTGCCAGAAATAGGACAAACGCCCACGAACTTGCCTGTGAAAGGTGCGATGCTCAGTTGGCAAAGAGATAGGGAGACAATCGCGGTGACGTCGCTGCACTGTTGAAATGTTTACTGAGGCACGGCACTGATGCGTTTGCACGCGGTGTTTCTTTGACAACCACCGCAAATGACACATGCACTTGTGGCATCATGCACAATCTAGCAGTAATTTTAATAAACGCTGCTTTCACGCGCTCCGCATTGTCTTCCTGTCAAAAACATGGAAGTGTGAGCTTGGAGGAAAAACTCTTGATTCCGAGGGGCCCGGACCTGCTTGCAAAGCACCCCTGATATCAGTCGAAGGGCAACGGAAAGTCGCCCAATTCGTGACTGATCCTACAAATCTTATGATGTGGGTTGGGCCATTCAACTGCGCCATGACCGAATACCAACCAACGAACAAGTTCAGGAAATGAAGACGACAATGCTCGACGCACAAAACAATTGTAATTAATGGAGCCCATTCGTGCACTTCAATAATATGAAAAGTAGCGTTTCAAAAAAATGGTACATCCCACGTTCAGTGGGGGTGAGAAAGGTTGAATTGTCCCATTAAAGTCCGCACAATGTTATGAGGCGGACTCAAATTAGGCCGTATATGAATTCTATGTCATGATTATAATGTTTGCGCATAGCAATTCTGCTCGTCGCCCATTCAAGTCAAGTGATACCAAATTTGGTATATGTCAAGCTAGCGAAACGGCCGCGAGTGCGCTATGAGCGTAGCACATAGTCATATTTTACGTGAGACGCTTGTTATGATGACCATGGCGTGTCATTTACCTTGGTCATCTATTAACGTCACGTAATACAAATTTTGGTATATGTGAAGTTAGCAAAACGACCGTGAGCGCATCATGAGCGTGGCATGCAGCCAGGTTTTTACATGACACGCATGCCATGATTATCATGTTTGCACCAGTCATACACCTTCGTCATCCATTCACATCACGTGATAGCAAATTTTGTACATTTGAAGCTAGCGAAAAGGTGGTGAGCAAGCTAATAGCGTAACATGTTGTCATGTTTTTACATGACACGCGTATCATAACTATCAAGTTTTAATGTGTGATTTACCTTCGTCGTTCATTCACGTCATGTATTACTAAATTTGGTATATTTGAAGCTAGCGCAGCGGCCGCGAGCGCGCTGTGAGTGCAGCATGTAGTCGTGTTTTACGTGACACGCATGTCATGATTATCATGTTTTGATGTATGATTTACCTTCGTCGCCTAATCACGTCACGTATTGCTGAATTTGGTATATTTGAAGCTAGCGAAACGACACACGCGCACTATGAGCGTAGCAGGTAGTGATGTTTTACATGACACGCATATCATGATTTTCACTTTCAGATGTGTCATTTACCTTCGTCGTTCATTCACGTCAAGAAATAACAAATTTGGTATATGTGAAGCTAGCGAAACGACCACAAACGCACTATGAGCGTAGCATGTAGTGATGTTTTACATGACACGCATATCATGATTATCACGTTTGTCCGCGCCATTTATCTTCATCGTCCATTCACGTTACGTAATAACAAATTTGGTATATGTGAAGCTAGCGAAACGACCACACGCGCACTATGAGCGTAGCATGTAGTGATGTTTTACATGACACGCATATCATGATTATCATGTTTGTCCGCGCCATTTATCTTCATCGTCCATTCACGTGACTTAATACCAATTTCGTATATATGAAGCTAGCGAAACGACCACAAGCGCACTATGAGCGTAGCATGTAGTGATGTTTTACATGACACGCATATCATGATTATCATGTTTGTACGCGCCATTTATCTTCATCGTCCATTCACGTCACGTAATAACAAATTTGGTATATATGAAGCTAGCGAAACGACCACAAGCACGCTGTGAGTGTAGTATGTAGTGGTGTTACATGACACGCATATCATGGTTATCATGCTTCGACGTCTCATTTACCTTTGTCATCCATTCACGTCACGTATTACCAAATTTGGTATATGTGAAGCTAGCGAAACGACCACAAGCGCACTATGAGCGTAGCAGGTAGTGATGTTTTACATGACACGCATATCATGATTATCACGTTTGTCCGCGCCATTTATCTTCATCGTCCATTCACGTTACGTAATAACAAATTTGGTATATGTGAAGCTAGCGAAACGACCACAAGCGCACTATGAGCGTAGCATGTAGTGATGTTTTACATAACACGCATATCATGATTATCACGTTTGTCCGCGCCATTTATCTTCATCGTCCATTCACGTTACGTAATAACAAATTTGGTATATGTGAAGCTAGCGAAACGACCACAAGCACGCTGTGAGTGTAGTATGTAGTGGTGTTACATGACACGCATATCATGGTTATCATGCTTCGACGTCTCATTTACCTTTGTCATCCATTCACGTCACGTATTACCAAATTTGGTATATGTGAAGCTAGCGAAACGACCACAAGCGCACTATGAGCGTAGCATGTAGTGATGTTTTACATGACACGCATATCATGATTATCACGTTTGTCCGCGCCATTTATCTTCATCGTCCATTCACGTTACGTAATAACAAATTTGGTATATGTGAAGCTAGCGAAACGACCACAAGCGCACTATGAGCGTAGCATGTAGTGATGTTTTACATGACACGCATATCATGATTATCACGTTTGTCCGCGCCATTTATCTTCATCGTCCATTCACGTTACGTAATAACAAATTTGGTATATATGAAGCTAGCGAAACGACCACAAGCACGCTGTGAGTGTAGTATGTAGTGGTGTTACATGACACGCATATCATGGTTATCATGCTTCGACGTCTCATTTACCTTTGTCATCCATTCACGTCACGTATTACCAAATTTGGTATATGTGAAGCTAGCGAAACGACCACAAGCGCACTATGAGCGTAGCATGTAGTGATGTTTTACATGACACGCATATCATGATTATCACGTTTGTCCGCGCCATTTATCTTCATCGTCCATTCACGTTACGTAATAACAAATTTGGTATATGTGAAGCTAGCGAAACGACCACAAGCACGCTGTGAGTGTAGTATGTAGTGGTGTTACATGACACGCATATCATGGTTATCATGCTTCGACGTCTCATTTACCTTTGTCATCCATTCACGTCACGTATTACCAAATTTGGTATATGTGAAGCTAGCGAAACGACCACAAGCGCACTATGAGCGTAGCATGTAGTGATGTTTTACATGACACGCATATCATGATTATCACGTTTGTCCGCGCCATTTATCTTCATCGTCCATTCACGTTACGTAATAACAAATTTGGTATATGTGAAGCTAGCGAAACGACCACAAGCGCACTATGAGCGTAGCATGTAGTGATGTTTTACATGACACGCATATCATGATTATCACGTTTGTCCGCGCCATTTATCTTCATCGTCCATTCACGTTACGTAATAACAAATTTGGTATATATGAAGCTAGCGAAACGACCACAAGCACGCTGTGAGTGTAGTATGTAGTGGTGTTACATGACACGCATATCATGGTTATCATGCTTCGACGTCTCATTTACCTTTGTCATCCATTCACGTCACGTATTACCAAATTTGGTATATGTGAAGCTAGCGAAACGACCACAAGCGCACTATGAGCGTAGCATGTAGTGATGTTTTACATGACACGCATATCATGATTATCACGTTTGTCCGCGCCATTTATCTTCATCGTCCATTCACGTTACGTAATAACAAATTTGGTATATGTGAAGCTAGCGAAACGACCACAAGCGCACTATGAGCGTAGCATGTAGTGATGTTTTACATGACACGCATATCATGATTATCACGTTTGTCCGCGCCATTTATCTTCATCGTCCATTCACGTTACGTAATAACAAATTTGGTATATATGAAGCTACCGAAACGACCACAAGCACGCTGTGAGTGTAGTATGTAGTGGTGTTACATGACACGCATATCATGGTTATCATGCTTCGACGTCTCATTTACCTTTGTCATCCATTCACGTCACGTATTACCAAATTTGGTATATGTGAAGCTAGCGAAACGACCACAAGCGCACTATGAGCGTAGCATGTAGTGATGTTTTACATGACACGCATATCATGATTATCACGTTTGTCCGCGCCATTTATCTTCATCGTCCATTCACGTTACGTAATAACAAATTTGGTATATGTGAAGCTAGCGAAACGACCACAAGCGCACTATGAGCGTAGCATGTAGTGATGTTTTACATGACACGCATATCATGATTATCACGTTTGTCCGCGCCATTAACTTCATCGTCCATTCACGTTACGTAATAACAAATTTGGTATATGTGAAGCTAGCGAAACGACCACAAGCGCACTATGAGCGTAGCATGTAGTGATGTTTTACATGACACGCATATCATGATTATCATGTTTGTCCGCGCCATTTATCTTCATCGTCCATTCACGTCACGTAATAAAAATTTGGTATATATGAAGCTAGCGAAATGACCACAAGCGCACTATGAGCGTAGCATGTAATGATGTTTTACATGACACGCATATCATGATTATCATGTTTGTCCGCGCCATTTAACTTCATCGTTCATTCACGTCACGTAATAACAAATTTGGTATATGTGAAGCTAGCGAAACGACCTGTGAGTGTAGTATGCAGTGGTGTTACATGACACGCATATCATGGTTATCATGCTTGGACGTCTCATTTACCTTCATCATCCATTCACGTCACGTATTACCAAATTTGGTATATGTGAAGCTAGCGAAACGACCACAAGCGCACTATGAGCGTAGCATGTAGTGATGTTTTACATGACACGCATATCATGACTATCATATTTGGATATGTGATTTACCTTCGTCGTCCATTCACGTCATGTATTACTAAATTTGGTATATTTGAAGCTAGCGCAGCAGCCGCGAGCGCGCTGTGAGTGCAGCATGTAGTCGTGTTTTACGTGACACGCATGTCATGATTATCATGTTTGGATGTACGATTTACCTTCGTCGTCTAATCACGCCACGTATTGCTGAATTTGGTATATTTGAAGCTAGCGCAGCGGCCGCGAGCGCACTGTGAGTGCAGCATGTAGTCGTGTTTTACGTGACACGCATGTCATTATTATCATGTTTTGATGTATGATTTACCTTCGTCGCATAACCACGTCACGTATTGCTGAATTTGGTATATTTGAAGCTAGCGAAACGACACACGCGCACTATGAGCGTAGCAGGTAGTGATGTTTTACATGACACGCATATCATGACTATCATGTTTGGATATGTGATTTACCTTCGTCGTCCATTCACGTCATGTATTACTAAATTTGGTATATTTGAAGCTAGCGCAGCAGCCGCGAGCGCGCTGTGAGTGCAGCATGTAGTCATGTTTTACGTGACACGCATGTCATGATTATCATGTTTGCATGTACGATTTACCTTCGTCGTCTAATCACGCCACGTATTGCTGAATTTGGTATATTTGAAGCAAGCGCAGCGGCCGCGAGCGCGCTGTGAGTGCAGCATGTAGTCGTGTTTTACGTGACACGCATGTCATTATTATCATGTTTTGATGTATGATTTACCTTCGTCGCTTAACCACGTCACGTATTGCTGAATTTGGTATATTTGAAGCTAGCGAAACGACACACGCGCACTATGAGCGTAGCAGGTAGTGATGTTTTACATGACACGCATATCATGACTATCATGTTTGGATATGTGATTTACCTTCGTCGTCCATTCACGTCATGTATTACTAAATTTGGTATATTTGAAGCTAGCGCAGCAGCCGCGAGCGCGCTGTGAGTGCAGCATGTAGTCGTGTTTTACATGACACGCATATCATGATTATCTCGTTTGTCCGCGCCATTTATCTTCATCGTCCATTCACGTCACGTAATAACAAATTTGGTATATGTGAAGCTAGCGAAACGACCACAAACGCACTATGAGCGTAGCATGTAGTGATGTTTTACATGACACGCATATCATGATTATCATGTTTGTCCGCGCCATTTATCTTCATCGTTCATTCACGTCACGTAATAACAAATTTGGTATATGTGAAGCTAGCGAAACGACCACAAGCACGCTGTGAGTGTAGTATGTAGTGGTGTTACATGACACGCATATCATGGTTATCATGCTTGGACGTCTCATTTACCTTCGTCATCCATTCACGTCACGTTTTTCCAAATTTGGTATATGTGAAGCTAACAAAACGACCACAAGCGCACTATGAGCGTAGCAGGTAATGATGTTTTACATGACACGCATATCATGATTTTCACGTTCAGATGTGTCATTTACCTTCGTCGTTCATTCACGTCACGTAATACCAAATTTGGCATATTTGAAGCTAGCGTAACGGCCACGAGTGCACTGTGAGCGTAGCATGTAGTCATGTTTTACATGACACGCATATCCTGCTTATCATGTTTGGACGTCTCATATACCTTCGTCGCCCATTCACGTCACGTATTACCAAATTCGGTACATGTGATGCTAGCGAAACGACCACAAGCGCACTGTGAGTGTAGCATGTAGTCATGATTTTACATGACACGCATGTCATGATTATCATTCTTGTCCATGCCATTTATCTTCCCCGTCTATTCACGTCACGTAATACCAAACTTAGTATATGTGAAGCTAGCGAAACGGCCGCGAGCGCTTTATGAGCTTAGCATAAAGTCACGTTTTACATGATACGCATATGATGATTATCCTGTTTGGATGTGTGATTTAGCTTCGTCGGCTGTTCACGTGACATAATGCCAAATTTAGTATATGTGAAGCTAGCGAAACAGCCGCGATAACATCATAAGCGTGTCATGTAGCCATGTTGTTACATCAAACGCATCTCATGATTACCATGTTTTCACCAGTGATGTCCTTTCGTCATCCATTCACGTCCCGTAATTCCAAACTAGGTATTTGTGAAGCTAGCGAAACGGCCGTGAGCGCACAATGAGCGGGGTGTGTAGTCATGACTTACATGATAGGATATGATTTTCACATTAGGATTTTTCACTTTCGTTCACCATGTAGTGATGTCATACAATAACAGTTTTGAGATATTTCACGTGAACGAAACTGCCACAAGAGCAGCAAGATCATGAACTGTAAATCATGACATTCATGACATAAATATTAGGATTTTCATGTTATGACTAGTCACTTATGCTCGTCATACGTTAATGCTGTGCCATACCAATTTTTGTATCGACACCTTAATTGAAACGGTCAGGAGAGCTAGAAGTCATAGGTAGCTAGATAGATAGATAGATAGATAGACAGATAGATAGATAGATAGATAGATAGATAGATAGATAGATAGATAGATAGATAGATAGATAGATAGATAGATAGATAGATAGATAGATAGATAGATAGATAGATAGATAGATAGATAGATAGATAAGTACGCTCAAAGTAGCCGAAGTTCGCTAAGAAATGGTTCGCATTTAGCATAGAAAGCTAAGAAATGGTTCGCATAGCGCGTTAATCAAGCTGACGGTCCTGCACTGCTGAAATGTTGACCGAGTGGCGGTGCTGACGTGTGCGCACGTGGTGTTTCTCTGATAACCAGCGCAAATGCCCAACACGCGTTTCTGACACCACGCACGTTCCTCTAGCCATTATAATCAACGCTGCTATCACACACTCCGCACTGTCTCGGTGCCATGGCCACCGTAGAGCGAGCTTGGAGCAAAGTTGTCTGCCCGAGAAACTCAGACCACCCTGTACAATACCCCAGGTGCGATCGTTTTAGAGGTTCGCCCAAGTGCGATGGCTATTATTATGTACACGAATGAGCAATCAACAGACGCACTTGCGCATCTACACACAAGACGCAGAGACACGTACGGCCCCTGTGGTCTCACGACCGCACAGCGTTTGCTGTATATACGGCGTGCTCACATTCTCAAAGCACGAAGCCGTTGTAGGCTCTCGGCTGTGGCTTTCTTCAACCTTACGAGTGGAACTTTCCAGTTCGCGAGAGTACAATGGTGTAGGGGTCATCACTGCTTTAAATAGACACACGGCAATTTGAGCTGACGCCATGTGCACACGTTGCAGCCCGTGTTGTCCGTCTTGTTTACCTGCATAGTCTCAAGAGATTGGTTTTTTTTTCCTTCTTTCTATTTCAACTTCGGCAGATTTTCACAGTTTTCCTTCAAGGTGTTTTGTATATTGCACGAATCAAGTTAGTGAACGACTTTGCCTACCTTGAAAGCTACACTATTTGTAGATAGACGCAGTGAAGTGGAGTATAACGGATCACAATATTCTTCCTTTCTTGTTCCAATACCTCTGATCAATACCTTCTTTTTTTGCACTTCCAGCCCATAATATTTACAGCAAAGATAGTGATGGCTTGCATATCCTTAAAAAATAACTGCTTTGGTCTCGTAACTTCATACATTATTGTGACTGTCCTCTGCGGTAAACACTCGCCCTTCTTTCTCGCTAATTATTCCTCCTACGCTCGCGTTTACATTGTGAACCATTCGCATTTTCTCCACTTCACCGCTCATCTATTCTTTCTGCTTACTCTTCGGAACTAGTTCACAAGGAATTTTTTTACACGAACGCAGCCGATGTATATTGCGTCCCACGTCCAGCGGAAGATGTTACGCAATGACAAATGAAACGCACGCGTTTGAAGTATGGATCCGCGTGAAACGTAGTATCTTATTATAGAACAGGCAACGTCCATCCAGCGGTTGACTATCTCCCCTGCACAACGCATCGCGAGCCCCCGCTTTCCTCGTCCGCGTTGGCGGGTCGGGTCGTTCTCGCTTGCACTCGCGACGCTGAGTTCCTTGGAGGCGGTCACGAGCCTGTGCCGTCGGGCTGCCTCCGCTGCCCCGTACGCACACGGCGTCCCGATTCGAAGGGACAAACGGGACCCACGGTCGGTGAGTCACGAACGCACTTGTGCCGTCACGGCGAAGGTGGCACCCGTGCACCAGTTACCGCGGGCGCGACACGCGCGACGCCGCCGTCGTGCTGCCACCGAGAGAAGTGCACGAACGGTCGGGAGCGCGCCCTACGACTGTCATCGCATGAGGTCGCTCACGACCACCGCCGCGGCCTTTTGCCCACGCTGTACATTCTACTTGCGCCTTCTCTCTTCCCATTTAACGCGAAGAGAGAGGGAGGGAGAAAAGAAGCGTTCTGCGTGTTGGTGTGCTGTAGACACTGGTGACATTTAACGTGTAACAAGTTCGTCCTGTTCAAACGTACAGAGCAGTTATCTATGTCGCAGTCATGCTCGCATCATACGGCTGACGACAATTCTGGACAACTCTCAATGGTAAACAATTCTCCATAAACAAAGGGCAGGACATGCTGCATCTATTTAGTCCTCGGTCGTCCAGTTCAATCGAATACTATGTACCAGAGCCTAACCACTACTCCAATGACCTCCTGATATTTTTGAGCATATACGAAGACTAGTGTCCACTTCTTGATACTGTTTTGTCTGTTTATTTTTATGCTCATAAGCCGTAGCAACTCTGTTCTAGGCATCTTTGGCAAGAAGATTTGCCACGTTGTTCGCTCAGTCCATGATGCTTGCTTCGGCTGTAAAACGTGCCCGCATGTAAGAAAAGCTCAGATTTGCTGTATATTCAAACTGGTTGGTCTCAATTCATTTTCTTTTTTTTTCATTTCCTGTGCCGCCTGAGAAGGGAATCCGAAAGCCTGTCGGTTTAAACGGTCGCGTATGCACTTAGACAATGCCGTAGCGAAGTCATTCCCTGCTTGTATACCACGGACACCCAATATAGCTACATTTTATGGGCGCCTCATTCCGTCAGCCTCAGAGGAAAGGGCTTGTTTCGCGAACCTGGCTGTTCGCCGATATGCGGCGAATTTTTTGACGTGATTTTAATCCTCGGTTGCTTCGCTTCATGGCTTACAGGCGGATGTCATGTATGACTAGCTGCCAGGCTAGAGCGCTTTTGAGCACCGGTTGATGAGCTACGCTCTTCGTGAGCTATTTCTTGTCTGATGGGCCTTCAGGAAACGCAACTCCTCGATCCGTTCCATTTAGTTGTTTCCTGATGCCTTACACAATCGCCAAGCGTCACACGCCGCTTCCTCGTCTGTCCCCGTTTGCGTTATACGGACGCGACGAAAATAACATAAAATAAGGAATCAAGAAAGACTGGACAGATGTACGTTGCTTGAGCGCCGCCTCTGCTCCCGGCAAAAACGACGGCCCTATGTTTCGCATGGGCATTAGCGCAGGTGAGTCACCACTGTACGATACCGCCGGCCGTACACTGCAATTTTAGAACAATAAGCGACGTTCTTAGCTCTGCTAACGCGCACATACGAGGCGCTAACCAATGTAGTGGAGACTACTGAGAAGGAAATCCACGAAAGCGGTGCTACACGAATGGGTGTCAGAGACGAGACGCCTCGTGGTTGGGAGCACGAGACTACTCTATAAAGGTGACACAGCATCCTTCATACCACTCTGCTCGAAATCGGTGTTCGCAAGCCAGTTTTTTTTTTGTGCACGACAACTTCGCATGTACTACAGGTAGCTTTTGCATGCGAGTACAAACCTTATCGCGTTTCCCAAACAGTGTCGAGGAATGGGCACATTCAATCCATTCCTATTCTATTCCTGGAAATGAAAACTTGCCACAATTTCATTCCATTCAATTCCTGGGAACAAAAAAACTTTGTTCATACTTACTTCAGGAATGGCCGGGCCGTTCAGTTCCATTCCTGTAATTGCTCTGTGTAGGAAATGCATGTTATTATTTTTATCGAGTTAAAAATGCACGTCTCAAAAATATTATGTCATCACATGAATTAAGAACAGCAAATACAAATAAAACACGTTACCAAAAATGAATGGTAGTACCTTGATGACATATCTCGTGCAGTTTACAGCAAAGTGGCCCATTTGTCTAAAACGCTTGCACAGAAACACGAGCATCGTGCCAGAGTCCATATCATCACAACTTACAGAAGCGGTTTTTCGAATATGCGTTCCAGTGGCCGACGCCGACAGAAATAAACTAAGAAGTGAAGGGTGTGGAAACAGTAGGCAGCCGGCACACCGCCGGGAAGAAAACAATTGGGAGACTATTAAAGGGGCCCTGAAATACTTTTTCAACTGACCTTATAATTAATTCGCTGGAAGACCTCATTGCTTTACAAATTCAACGCCACAAAAAATTTCACAATTCGTCCATGGGGAGTACAATTACAAAGGTTTATAGCATGCTGCAATTGCATTCTCTCTTCTCTCGTCCCGACAAAAGCGCTAGAAGCTAAGCAGGGAAGAATGGCGGGGCAACAGAAAAACGTCACGCGGGCCTCGTGACCTTAAGCACTTTTTTTCTTCCAATGCACGGCTTGTTCAGTGTGATAGCCCGCGCACGCGTGGAAAAGTAGTGGCCTCCAACGGTGATCTCTGCAACGAGCGAGTGCGCCATGTTCTAATCAGCCAATGGCTGAGAGATGGGCTCGCTAAGTGTGATTTTCGAGTATATTACGCTATTTTTCGAGAGAAAAGAAAGCAATTTTCAGCTGGCTTTGATCATTTATTCTGAATTTCAGGTCGCATGCAGCGCTAAATTCTTTGGCTCCCGTGTTTTCGGGAGCCTCTACTACCAATCGGCAGCGTTTTATGACCGTGTTCAAAAAGTGTTTCAGGACCCCTTTAAGACGTCGTCATGTAGTCAGGCTAAATTTTTAAGCAATGTGTGTAACTGACGCCATTGAGTTACGTTTGTGCATGCATATGTATATAGGATAAAATCATGACAGTGACCCGTTATGTTACCTATAGGTGTGATATGGATGATGAGTGAGCATGATTATCTTCAAGGCAAACAGCACAGTGCACCCTTAAAGTCTTCGAAGCCCAAAGGCCGCGAAGCAGGTGCTTTCTTTAATAGGTGTGCCGCAGTCGCAACCTCAACTAGGAGGTGGCACTGCGGGATACCTGTGAAAATAATTTTAAAGTTAATACTTTACCTAAGAAATGCGAGCAGTCATTGCTATGTGAAAAGTGGTTCTCTGTCTATGAACATAGCGAGAGGAAGTGGTCACTGCTAGCGGTGCTTTAATAAAAAATGTTTTTTTTAGCCTCTAGTTCCACGCTTTGCAATAGAACATGAAGGACAGTGAGATGCTTACTGCATCTATCACACAAGGGTGGATTGCCACCGGACAAAAGGTACTTGTGTGCTATGTATGTGTGTTATTCTAGGTCTGCAAAGTGTTATTTCTGTACGACTTGGCATAGATATTGGCAGCCAATTATCAATATGCGGTTTTATACGGTTTAGCTTATTTTGCTGTTCTTCATCCCATAGGCACTGCCGATAAGCTCTGAGCGTCCATTTTAAAAAGGGCTTAAGATCTAGCACATGGAGAACCATGGGTGTTATGGCAGCGTTTTGATGGGCGGATGCAGCTATAGTTGGTCCGCCAACACGTTCGCTTCAATCTCACGGTTCCCTGGCACCCAGAACATTACAACGCGCTCCTTAGTGCTTAAATAGTGCATAAGATTGAGTGTAAAGAAATAAAGATTGGATTAATTGTAATACTTTTTAACAGTTTGCAAAAATTTTACCACGCTTAGAAAAACTGTGCACTCAGTAAAAACTGAGTGGACACGGTGGCATCGCCGTGACAATGACGCCTGACGTACCGCTGTTCATGCAGGTCCTTTGCGCGTGCCTACGCTTCATAACCGGAGGCGCCGCGGAATCTTTTCAAACTGGAAGCGACGAGCTTCGCTACGATGCCGGCCTGCCGCCATCCTTCTGTGTGGGCGGTGATCCCTTCCGGCTTCATGAGGGTGTCTGCAATCAGCAGCTTGGTCACATCGACGATCATTTCGGACAGCCACCCGGGAGCACGATGACGTCAACACGCATGCCCACAAGGGTCCGCCTGTATGCTTTAAATCTGGGACCATCGCCTACCTGCTTCAGTGGACACGGTGGCATCGCCGTGACAATGACGCCTGACGTACCGCTGTTCATGCAGGTCCTTTGCGCGTGCCTACGCTTCATAACCGGAGGCGCCGCGGAATCTTTTCAAACTGGAAGCGACGAGCTTCGCTACGATGCCGGCCTGCCGCCATCCTTCTGTGTGGGCGGTGATCCCTTCCGGCTTCATGAGGGTGTCTGCAATCAGCAGCTTGGTCACATCGACGATCATTTCGGACAGCCACCCGGGAGCACGATGACGTCAACACGCATGCCCACAAGGGTCCGCCTGTATGCTTTAAATCTGGGACCATCGCCTACCTGCTTCAGTGGACACGGTGGCATCGCCGTGACAATGACGCCTGACGTACCGCTGTTCATGCAGGTCCTTTGCGCGTGCCTACGCTTCATAACCGGAGGCGCCGCGGAATCTTTTCAAACTGGAAGCGACGAGCTTCGCTACGATGCCGGCCTGCCGCCATCCTTCTGTGTGGGCGGTGATCCCTTCCGGCTTCATGAGGGTGTCTGCAATCAGCAGCTTGGTCACATCGACGATCATTTCGGACAGCCACCCGGGAGCACGATGACGTCAACACGCATGCCCACAAGGGTCCGCCTGTATGCTTTAAATCTGGGACCATCGCCTACCTGCTTCAGTGGACACGGTGGCATCGCCGTGACAATGACGCCTGACGTACCGCTGTTCATGCAGGTCCTTTGCGCGTGCCTACGCTTCATAACCGGAGGCGCCGCGGAATCTTTTCAAACTGGAAGCGACGAGCTTCGCTACGATGCCGGCCTGCCGCCATCCTTCTGTGTGGGCGGTGATCCCTTCCGGCTTCATGAGGGTGTCTGCAATCAGCAGCTTGGTCACATCGACGATCATTTCGGACAGCCACCCGGGAGCACGATGACGTCAACACGCATGCCCACAAGGGTCCGCCTGTATGCTTTAAATCTGGGACCATCGCCTACCTGCTTCAGTGGACACGGTGGCATCGCCGTGACAATGACGCCTGACGTACCGCTGTTCATGCAGGTCCTTTGCGCGTGCCTACGCTTCATAACCGGAGGCGCCGCGGAATCTTTTCAAACTGGAAGCGACGAGCTTCGCTACGATGCCGGCCTGCCGCCATCCTTCTGTGTGGGCGGTGATCCCTTCCGGCTTCATGAGGGTGTCTGCAATCAGCAGCTTGGTCACATCGACGATCATTTCGGACAGCCACCCGGGAGCACGATGACGTCAACACGCATGCCCACAAGGGTCCGCCTGTATGCTTTAAATCTGGGACCATCGCCTACCTGCTTCAGTGGACACGGTGGCATCGCCGTGACAATGACGCCTGACGTACCGCTGTTCATGCAGGTTGGTGACCGGAAGGATAGCTTCCGTAGCGATTCCATAGCTCTTATAGTGCTGCCGTGTCCACAAGTTTTGGCTGACTGTGTATGTGACTGTTTTTCTATTGTGGGTCTGTTGTTGAGTCTTTCTGGCGATGTCGAGCTGAATCCGGGGCCTATAACGGACGCCGTATGCAAAGAAATGCTCCAGAATCAAAAAGAAATTTTGTCTAAACTAACAGCGGTTCAAGAAAAGCAAAATTCGTTTGAAACTAGAATTCTAGACATGCAAAATCGGCTTCTTGTTATTGAGACTAAGGTGCAAAGCTTAGATGAGACTCGCAGCAGGCTCGCAACTCTTGAAACAATTGTGGCTGAATGTCGTGACAAATCATCTAGTCTGCTTGATCAGGTGGACGATTTGGAAAATCGTTCGAGAAGAAACAACCTTATCATAAGGGGAGTAGCAGAAGATGAGAATGAAAAAGAAGAAACTCTACTAAAAAAAGTAAACGAAGAAATCTTTAGCTCTACCCTAAAGGTAAACATAACGTCTATTGAGAGAATTCATAGGATAGGAAAAAAAAAATTCTGGCAAAACTCGCCCCGTCATCCTTAGGCTGGCAGACTATAGGGATAAAATGAAAGTCTTGCAGAGGTGCTCAAGACTGAAGGATACGGGTTACAGTATCAGCGAGGACTTCTCGAAAAGAGTACAGGGAATAAGAAAAAAACTTTGGGACTCTGCTATCGAAGAAAGAAAGGCAGGAAAGAAGGTAAAACTTGTTTTTGATAAGCTGAAGGTAAACAATACTCTTTACTGCTGGAATGAAGCGCGTGCCGAAAGAAGCAAGCTTGGAAATGATGATGCAACACGTGATAAGTGACAGGCACAGGGACAGAAAGATAATTTTAAAATAATCAATTTAAATGCCCGAAGTGTATCAAATAAATCACATATGCTTGAAGCCTTGGTTATCGATCACGAACCTGATATTGTTTTAATTACGGAAACATGGTTGCACGAAATTATACCTGATACTGAAATCGCTCCACCCGGTTACTCAATGGTTCGGAGGGATCGTGATGGAAGAGGGGGTGGAGTTGCTTTCTTAGTCAAGAAAGGCGTTAATTATAGTTCCCTGGACGCAGCAGATGGTATTGAGGCCGTATGGATTAAAACAAAACTAAATAATCGCACCGTGTTTATAGGTGGGGTCTACAGACCTCCAAATTCCCCTGTTGAGTACATTTTGCAACTAAGAAGATTCATGGACAGCCACTTTAGAGAAAAAGACAATATCATCTTACTAGGTGATTTCAATCTTCCGGCTATTGATTGGCATTCGCATGTGGCCGTCGACTCACATGATGCTTCTTGTGACTTATTTCTCGACTTAATATTCTCTTTCAATTTACATCAGGTTGTAAATGAGTTCACTAGAGTATGTGCAACACGGTCCTCTGTACTTGATTTAATTTTATTATCCAACGCTTTGACTTCATATGTGAATGATTGCCTTGTTGAAGAGGGTTTATCAGACCACAAGATGATTATACTGTCCATGAGCATGTCGTCGTGCACCTCACAGCAGAAATCGGGCATCACTTATCCGAACTTTCAAGCTGCCGATGATGTTAGTGTTTTGGATTTTCTTGAAAGGTCGTTTTGTAACTTCACTGCTATTTATGAATCAAATGGTAGCTCTAACTGCTTGTGGGAATATTTTCATAATATAACAATGGAATGCATTAGGCGGTTTATTCCTAAAAGTTTTAAAAAGTGTAAAAGAAATAACCCTTGGATCACGAGAGATATAATTCATGTCCAACGGAGGATTAAAAGGAAGAGAAAAGCTTGTTCTCGTGATCCAAGTGCCCAGAACAAGACTGCACTTCATAACATGAGGCTTGATCTAAATCGTCTTGTCAAGGAATCTAAGGAAAGATTTTTTAATGTAACATTGAAAAAATTTCTGTACGAAGCACCTAGCAAATTCTGGAGGTATGTAAACCCGTCCGAGAAACAGAATACACCGGTCGATGAAAAAATTGCCCTTGAACGCGCGGAAAATTTCAATTCTTTTTTTTCTTCTGTTTTCACCGAAGATGATGGTACCCTTCCGTCCCTTTCTGACGCTTCCAATCGCCCTCCGGTATCCGACCCGTTAATCAACGAAGAAGGAGTATTAAACCTTCTTCTACACATTGACATTAAGAAATCCGCTGGTCCAGACGGCATTCCGAACGAGTTTCTATATAGATATGCTCAATGGGTCGCAAAGTATCTTACTATAATCTTTCGAACTTCAATTAATCAAGCCTCATTTCCTGTAGCCTGGAAAGAAGCTAAAATAATACCAGTTCACAAAAGTGGGAACACTTCAGAAGTGGGTAACTACAGGCCTATCTCTCTTACGAGTACCTGCTCCAAACTGCTTGAGCATATACTGTGTAAGCATCTCTCTAATTATTTAGACACTCACAATTTATTATCACCTGTGCAACACGGCTTTCGAAGGGGATTATCTACAGTAACGCAGCTTGTTGTTACAGTTCACGATTTTGCGCAGGCAATTAATCGACGGGAACAGATTGATCTAATATTCTTAGATTTCGCCAAAGCCTTCGATAAGGTCTCGCATCCCAAACTCTTACTAAAAGTAAATGAAATATTCAGAAACTCAAATATTACTCAGTGGTTCATTTCTTACCTCCATTCTCGTACACAGTACGTAGAAATAAATAAAATTAAATCGAAGTCCAGACCCGTTATATCCGGTGTGCCTCAAGGCAGTGTTCTGGGGCCTCTTTTATTTCTTATTTTTATAAATGACCTGCCCTCAGATTTGTCTGTTCCCGTGAGATTGTTTGCAGATGACTGCGTTATATATAACAAGATCACATCCCTGAGAGACCAGGTAGACCTGAACAACAACTTAAACAAAATTTTACTATGGTGTAATGAATGGCAGATGGTTCTAAACCCCGTAAAATCAGTTTGCATGAGCATAACAAGAAAAAAGGTACCTCTCAAATATAATTACAATATTGGTTCCCACGATCTAAAAAGGGTAACAGAATATAAATATTTAGGGCTAATATTCACTCCAGATTTGAGGTGGAATACTCACGTAGACGTCACCTGTAGAAAGGCAAACAAAACTCTATGGGGTCTGAGGCGAAGGTTACATGACGCAACACCCGAAGTAAAAAGTCTTGCGTACAAAATGCTAGTACGCCCAATAATTGAATATTGTAAAATAGTATGGGACCCTCATACCACCACTAACCTACATAAACTGGAGAAAGTTCAAAGAATGGCTGCCAGGTTTATATTCAATAAATATCAACGCATGCACTCTGCTTCCGATCTTTGCAACCGTGCAAACCTACAAGCCTTAGAACTTAGAACTAAGTATGACCGTTTGAAATTCCTATTCCTCATTATTCGTAGTCAGGTTAAAATCAACTCATTAGATTTCTTTGAAATTTCTCCAGATCCGCGCTCTAGACACAAACACACTTTATATATACAGCCACCAGCCACCCGAAACGACGCATTTAAATACAGCTTCTTTCCGAGGGCAATTAAAGAATGGAATGAACTACCAAACAAAGTCGCGATGTCTTCCTCTATCACGGCGTTTTCTGCAGCTTTAGAATCGCTTATTTTCTCCGAAATAGATGCGTCATAATTCACGATGTCAATGTATATTGCCTCTCGCTTTGTTAATTGTTGTTTTCTAAGCGCAGAATGCAAGTGCACATGCCTGTGTTTAACTTTGTCTTTTAGTGTAAATACCTGTGTTCGCTGTATGTCTCTATTTTGTAACGTATTTCATGACCATTTCTTTCATTTGTTTTCCACTCCTGTAAAAACCCCAGCTGGGGTTGACAGTATTAATAAACAAACAAACAAACAAACAAACAATATAACTGCATTTTGTAATTTTATTGTTCAGTGTGTTTAACGGTTGCATGTATCGCATAAGCTTCTACTGTGAAAATTCTTGTCTATGAATGCCGAACACCGGCACGCGAAAAGGGTGCATGGCCTGATGGCGGCGTACCTTACACCAGTTTGAGATATTGATGCATCGGGAAAAAAAATGAGGATATGAGTTCTTGTGCTGTAATTCGACGAAGTGTGCATGGATATGTGCAACAGGAGCAAGCTTAGTAACCTCCACGAAATATACATCGCAATCTATACGCTGCCACTGCCACGGTGGCAAGTATATGCAGTGGGAGCCATGATACAGTGGTCAAGAAGTGGCCCACCCGTTTCCTCAGCGAGGCTCCTCACACGGAGTGAGTAGGGCTGTCTCAACAAACGACGGCTGTGGAACAAAGTAGAAGTAGACAAATCATTGATCATGGAATGAGATGGGTGTTTTTTTTTCTGCGTTTATAGAAAAGACATGTAACATTTCTGCAGGTGAGCTATCACCTAATCGATTCGACATACAGACTTTCCACGGGACTAGTGCAAAAAGCACCCGTAGAAAGCCGAATGCTTAAATGATGCACAGGGTCCAGCATCCCAAAGGCGCTTGTGGTCGCAGACTGATAAACGACCCCCCCCCCCCCGTAGTATAGGTGAGTGTGGATGAGGCTTTTATAAATATTGAAAAGTCAATTCTTGTCGCTACCATGTGTAGTGTGTGACAACACTTTATGGATGTTCGTTGACTTCATACACTTGTTTTTCAAGTACTTTATATCAGGTACAAAGGTTAGTTTTGTATCCGGAATCACACCCCAAAATTTTTGCCCCTTTCTTGCAGGTAGACGTTGACCCTGTAGATCAATGTCCGGATCAAGGTGTAGTCCTCGTTTTTTTTTTTTAGAAAATGCGACGAAAGTGCTCTTCTGTGGATTTAGTCTGAAGCCGTTCTCACCTGCCCACTTGGCCACCTTGCTCAAGCAAAGCTGTACTTCCCGTTCATAGGTGGCAAGATCACACGAGTTCATTTGCACATCATCAATATATGTACAATTAAATATAACGGTTGAAATGCACATGCGCAAGCAGTTTATTTTGACAATTAACAGTGTGAAGCTGAGCACTCCTTCTTGGGGCACTCCTGTTTCTTGAACAAATGGTCCTGATAGCGCATTGCCCACTTGAACATGGAAAGTAGGGTTTTAAAAGTAACTTTGTATTATATTGAACATCCTGCCTCGTGCCATCAAGTGTGAGAGGTCCCTCAATATTCTAAACTAGCAGGTAGTGTCGTATGCATTCTTAATATCGAGGAATACGGAAAGAAAAAAATGTTTGTGGGCAAAAGCTTCACGGATGTGGGATTCGATGCGTACAAGATGGTCAGTTGTGGTTTTCAAACAATTTGCACGGAAAACTTTTTAGTGCCATTGGGCGGTAACTCGAAACAGAAGACAGATCCTTACCCTGTTTCAATATAGCGATAATAATAGCTTCTTTCCAAGCAATGGATATCTTGCAAGAGAACCGCGGGGTTTTGTAAGAGAACCGTAGGGTTTTTAACATGGCGTTGTAGAAGCAAAGGAGCGTTATTCATGCTTCAAAAGGGAGGTGTTTCAACACGTCGTAGATTACGTGGTCGGCACCTGGGCAGATTTGTTGCAGCAGTTAAGTGCTGCAGGCAGCTCTGCTAAGCAAAAGGTTTGGCTGTATCCTTCACTTCCCACACTTTTATGTTGTAGTTTTTGTCTTTTTTATTTCACTTTTGTACCTTTGAAAGGTATCAGAGTAGTGCGACACCCCTGATACATGTTGGAAATGTGCGCCCAGGAAGTAAGGCTGCTCGCTCCGCCGCGGTGGCCTAGTAACTAAGGTACCCGGCTGCTGACCCGCAGGTCGCGGGAACGAACCCTGGCTGGCGCGGCTGCAGTTTTGATGGAGGCGAAAATGCTGTAGGCCCGTGTGCTCAGATTTGGGTGCACGTTAAAGAACCCCAGGTGGTCGAAATTTCTGGAGCCCCCCACTACGGCGTCTCTCATAATCATAAGATAGTATTGGTAAGTTAAACCCCACAGATGAAGCAAGCGTGGTCTTCAATGTGTGTTCATTAAAGGAAGCAAAGATACTTTACGTCCATTCATCCTACTAACTCTGTCCCATACTTTTGTCTCACCCGTGTTGGAATTCATGCTCGAGGGGAATTTTTGTCAACTCTCTTATTTAGACTGACGGAGGATTCTCCGGCCTTAAAAGTGAACCAGCTCAAAGTTAATTAAATATTCTGCAGTGAACGAATTGCACAGCAGCCCCCAGGCTGTGTTCTGTTTCTTACGAGCCTTAGGGCACTCCTTATTCTACCACGCAACTCGGCATTGGCGTGTGGCATATTTGGTGTCAGATATACTTTGTGGGGTGGCCTCGATAACACGGGTAGTAAAATAGTGGACAGCTGCATAAATTCACAGGGAAGGCATGTCGCTTCGTAAGATGTTAGTAAGAGACTGAAACTTCTCCCAGTAGGCTGCATTATGCTTCCACTATGGGGCTTGGGGTGGGGATTTGTTTTGTTTCAGTGTTTTCAGTAGCATTGGGTAGTCGTTGCTCCCGTAGGGTTTTTAACCACTTCCCGGCTAAAATCACGTAAAAAGATGGCCAAGATGATGCTAAGATCGATAGAGGAATATGTTTTGTTTTTGAGGCTGAAAAAGTTGGATCTTTTTTTTTTATTTAGTAGGCATGAACCAGTGGAAAAGAGGAAATTTTCTATCCGATGACTTCGAGCGTCGGGGCGAGAGCCACCTCACAAGCTGCTGTGGGAATTGAAATTGCCAAGAACTGGGTGAGATTGTGGTAAATAATTGATGAAAAGCTTGTGTAAAGGCTACTTGGAATATACTGCAGGAAAAGGCTGCGCTGCAAAGTTGAGGATAAAAAGCTGAACTGACACATACAAAGCTCATCTAACAGCTGAAGTTTATTAAAACAAATAGCCAAAAAAAGGGGGTGCATAACAAACAAGAAAGTGGGCACTGCAAGCAACCCACGCATGATGCTACCGGAGTGCTATCTATTCTGTAATACACGTGGTTTTAAGAAACTCTTTTTTTTTGCCTATTTTATTTGTCTTTGTCCTCAACTCAAAAATAAACACATTATTATTATTATTATTATTATTATTATTATTATTATTATTATTATTATTATTATTATTATTATTATTATTATTATTATTATTATTATCTGAAGACGGTATGGTATTGTTAATTTTTATTATTTTATTTTTGCTTGCGCCGGCACGAAGACTTTATATACAGCTGTTTATGGGCACCTTTCATAATTAATTGATTGGTTATTTTTAAACAGTTTTGAGGTTGTATACCAACTTAGCTTTTATTAGAAAGGGGCTTACTAGTTGTCACCTGCTGTACAGATCGTAATGTTGAAACATGAGCTGAACCACTTCGAGAGGCGGGTATTACTTGCATGATGAATTTCGCAACCATGTCACCTAATTGACCTGTGTGGCTTCATACATGTTCACTGACGCGGATAGCTTGTCCACGTTGTGGTATGCTTAATAAACGTATTATATATTTACAAAGATAGCCCTCGAACACAACAGCGCGCTTACAGTGCTTACATATTCTACACAAGTGTGACCAACACCACGACTTACCCTCCCCTGCGCCTTCACCGTGAGTCTTTTGCGAATTAATAACCAAGCGCCTCAGGGACAGCTCGTTCAGGGGTAACTCGTAATGGCTCAGCATTTCTGTGCAGCAATCATCCATTTTTTTATTCATGATAAACATCACCATAACTATTATTGACCGCATAATAAATGAAAACTCTACAAGAACAAAAATAGAAGCAGGGGGCCCGTTTTCTCGATGGCTGCAAGGACATAAAACGCGTACTCGGCGTCCACATTGCTCATGCCGATTTCTCTCTGTTTTCACCCGGGATCCTGCCGAGACCCTCATGAGCAGCGGAGCATTGCTTTCACCCCTCGCGGCTGCGCATTGCTCACAGCACGCGTGCTTTTAATCGCCCACTTTCTTCGACGGGTGTGATTGAACGTCCTCATTTCTCGTTCAAGGCGGGCTAAACGAGAGCGTCATAACACCGTCGGCTCACCGCGTAAGCCCCGTGGGAAGCGAAAGGAAGCGGCGGAGGCGACTGCGGAAAAAAGAAAGCCAGCGGGAATGAAAAACGCGCTCGAAATTGGGGGGCGTGGACTCGGCGGCCTCTCGCCGCGTGCGTTCGTGGGCATTCGCAGCGCGCGCGCGAGCGTTCAGCATGTAACTCGACTTGACGCCCGAAAAACGTGATGGCCCGGCAATATTCACCACTACAAAATTTTGTTTTCTCCGAAGGCGAGAATAATTATCGTGTCTCTCGCTTGATTGGTGCTGCAGGGCCGAGCTACGTGTCCCAAATCTTCCTTTTGTTTTTATATAGGGATGCGATCGCTGAGTGGCTGTTCTTGTTTGGAATGCATGCTTTCGCGAGTAAATGGCTGATTTCGCTGGCAGTTGAATTACCGGCAGCCCGTTTGTATAGCGCTGCAGCTCGTAGCAGTTATCGACTGCGAGATTGCTTTTAGTGCCTCATTCTCACGGAACGAATCTGGGCGAAAGATGCGTGCGTGGCGTTGCTGATCATTTCGTGGTGGCCCATTACAAAACGATATGCCAGATTTACCACCGTTCTCCAAAGCGTTTCACCATATAAGCACACTTGGCCAGTCTGTGAACGTGAATTTAGCTTCCTCGAACGTCCAGCTGTTTTATATGAATTGTCATCTCAGGCCCCGACCCGCACGCAAGACGCCTTTTTAAGATCATTCGAGCCCTTATAGGCAGACTCCACGTGAGAACCGTTTGCCGATTCTATTGTCTTGTTCCCATTCCAGAAACCATCGTATATTGTCTAGGCTAACACTAAGAAGACAGCATCGCGGCCATGTTGTCCGACAAGTAAAACGCGTCTGGGTGGCGTCGACGCCACAAGACGCCACTTCGCGTCGAGAAGATAAAGCTCAGATAAGCAAACGTATATTTGTTTTTAGCTTATTTTGTGTTCAAACCTACAAAAAAATGAACGTTTGTGAAAATTTGAATGGGACTTAGGATGGCCGCCGTCCACCCACGGCGAGTATTGGAACACACCCATATCCGGTCATGATGCGATATCAGGTGAGGATGAGCAGTGTCAATTTTTATGAAAGGGAACACCGGAACGCGTGGCCTGCACACTCCAGCGGCTGCTGGCAACGCGTTCAAGTGGGAACGAGAGCAACCAGTCTCTTTTCGCGTCATCTCACGGCAAGCAAACCAATTCGTTGCTGATATGAAACCAGCGGCAACATTGCAACCCCTCCGCCTGAAGGTGATTACACGAGAGCCGGTAATTGCCTTGAAGGGGGAGGAGTTGCAATCTTGCCATTGTATATCAGCAACGAATGGTTGTTTTGCTTGCCGCGAAATGACGCGAAAAGAGACTGGTTGCTCTCGTTCCCACTTGAACGCGCTGCCAGCAGCCGCTGGAGTGCGCAGGCCACGCGTTCCGGTGTTTCCTTTCACAAAAATTGACACTGTATGTGCTTCATGTGCCTAGAGTTGATGTCAACAAACATTCATTTCTGGTTGAAACTGCCCAAGAACGAAATAAATTAAGATAGAAAACATTTCACGATACGAATTCGCTCACGAGCTTTGTGGAAGGTGTACACCTATGTAGTGTCGATATATACATTTTTAAGTGCATAACTGTACTATATAGCTTCTATACTGCTGTTTTGGGTGTTGTGTTATGCCAATTATAGTTTTCTTTTCAGTTTGAGTTGTGCTGCTTGCAATATTCATTCTGTTTGTATATTTTCTTCCAGTCCTCTAAATATTCGCACCCTGTAACAGCTCGAAGAGGCTCACAGCATTTAAAATAAATAAATATAAATTAAAAATGTACAATATCTTCAGCGTATATATAATATCTCACAGCGTAATTCCCGCGTTACGTGTAGGACACTACTATTTCATTAATAGACGTGATATTAATGAGAAGGTATTACGAAGCTCCTAAATTGACAAAGCTTGTTAGTCTGTTTAACCAAAGTAATGATTCTATTACAATACCTTTTCTTCCACTGAATTGTTGCCTGCATTGCCCTTGAATGAACTTGTGCTCTCTCGTTCGTGCTGTTCGTGACATATAGTTGTTGTTATAGGCGTGTGGAAGAGTCACGATTATAGCAAAAATTAGTGAATTGTGGATTACGAAGGAGACTGTACGCATTATAAAGGGGACGCGTGTGTATTCCTTTTCACAACGTAGCATTGTGACATTTGCCTCGCCCTAAAACTTTAGTGTTACCTTGGCAGCTCTTGCAATTCACACTCCTTCGAAATGAACTCACTGTGGCTGCACGGAGGTCGCATCCGCTTGGCCTCGTGCTTCTGATAACGCCTAACTGGTTCAGCCGTCATGAAGGGCATTTTAGCAAAGGTGCAGCTGGTAGTTAGATAGATAGATAGATAGATAGATAGATAGATAGATAGATAGATAGATAGATAGATAGATAGATAGATAGATAGCAACCAGACAAACATTCGACTGGATATACGTTACGCTATGCAAGTGAAGAACCGTAATGTGAGATAAAGCTGTGAATCATGCGCTTGCGTGCAGTGCCCCATGCATCGTTCAATACGTCTGCAGAAGCTAGTTATCTTCACACAGTGCGAAGGACTTTTAACGACCTCCTGGTAAAATATGGAAGGCATTCTGCTATAGTGTCTGAGTAGGCTCAGTGGGCCACAATTAATTCGAAAGAGCGCATTGGTCATTGTACTATCACATCGAGAGTGAGCTTGGATAGTGGCATGATATTGAAAACTATAGACCCATATTCATTCTGCCGGTATTTTCGAAAGGGTTAGAAAAACTTATGCATCATCAACTGTACCAATGTTTAGTAAAACACAACGTGATTTCTCCAACTCCGTTTGGTTTCAGGAAACATCGATCCACAAAAATTGCAATATTAGATCAAAAAGAGTTTATATTATCTGAATTTAAAAATAAGCATGCCGTTCTCGGTTTTTTTGTCAATTTTAGTAAGACATTTGACAACACTCAGCATTCGACATTGTTTGAAAAGCTTCAATGCTATGGAATTCATGGCCATGCACTATACCTAATAAACAGTGTGCCTTATATATCACAAACAGGTGGTTGAAATAGAGAGAAAGTTCTCAGCTCAGCCTATTACTAAGGCTGTACTTCAGGGAAGCATCTTTAGACCCCTTCTTTTTATAGCCAACATAAATGATTTAGTTCGTATTTATCCAAACGCTAAATGGGTCTTATATGCCGATGATGTCAGCATGTTTGTTTCAGCTAAAGATAGTATCACGGTTGAGAAAAAAAATGAACAGTTTCTTGTAAAACGAAAGTTCTGGTCATGCTGTAATTATTTAAACATGAACAAGAGTGAAACAAAGATGGGACTATTACAACCTAAAAAATAAGCCTGTTAATATAAACCTGCATCTTAGGTATGGCGATACTCATATTGAGCTAGTAAACCGTATAAAAATACTTGCAATTACATTTTTTAGCATTATGCTTTGAAACGAACAGATTGACAGTGTGCTGGGTCAGTTATCTCGTGTAGTGGGTATGCTGTATACTGGAAAAGAGTTCTACCATACAAGGTAAATCTCTTTGTTTTTAAGTCACTTTTAAATTCGCATTTTACTTATTGTTTCTTGGTATAGGGGACTACAATTTACACAAACTTGCAAAATCTATAACTGATGCAAAAGAATTATATTAATATAATTTTCAACTTGTCGTATTTGTTTAAACTAAGATAACACGACAGCTGATATAGGTAGTCACTAACCTGGCATTCAAGCTGTAGAATGGATGTACCACTGAAGAATATGTTTGTGTCATCTGTCTACATTATTAACGGAGGTGAACGTGGGATATCCCACGGGTCATTTATATAAATATGAATACCATAGGGCCAAGTATCGACCCTTGCGGTACTCCTCGTAATATATTTGAGTAAAAATTCTTGAAATACCATCTGTCGATGGTATTTCTACATTTTCCCTGGTCTACATTGCTGCCACCGCTTCAGCTTTAGCCGCCAACCTCTGCCACTCCCTACGGAAAGTGACCACGCAACTCTCTGTACATTCTCAATCTGGTTCCATATATGTTCAAGTTAAAACGTAATCTACATAAATTTATCTGGATCCGAACTGTTAATACGTGGAACGAGACATATAAGTGGATTTTATGTGGAGCGTTCGTTTTGTTTTCTCTATGTTCATTGTTCCTATCTGGAACTCCCTAAAAAGGGGGAGGCAGTGGTGTGTGTTCCAGTTATTGTTCCGCTTAAGTTCCAGTTAAATTTCTAGACATTGCGCTTGTATATGTTTTGCTTGTGTCTTGTTCCACATAACATGCGCTGCAGTAAAGTGTGCATTGCACATCATAAATATGGCGATCTTTGGGCGAAGACACCCTTGTCAAGTACACACATGGCTCACGAAATTGCAGAAACCCAGACTGTACCTGCAAAGCTATCCTACAGCAGTTGACACTTATGAACTGCTAAGAAGGATTTTTAGAGTTGTCATCACACAATAAAAATATCCTTGCTCAACAAGCTGTACGGATAATAAACGATGGAAGCAAAGAATACATATTAGCGAAAACCCGAACTTGCAGGAACCTTTTGTAATATTGTCTGCACCTCTTAACCTTCGTGTGAACCTCCTATTGCTGTCACCAATTACATACGTGCATTACAGCACATCATTGCCCTCTCTTGTGCTTGCCTCAGTTCGCGCTGCTACTGCATCGTGATGCTCACCGAATGACTCTTCTATCTCCGGCTGCTCCCCTGTTTATTGCTTTCTGCGGTGCTGGCGCTGAGGAGGAAAAAAAAGTGTTTTGAAATGAGCCGGTGCATTACTTTCTTAAAAACGGTGCCACACCTGTCCCTGGCTGTATGTACATACTATGTCATGTGCATATGAAACACCGTCATTTCCATATATATATATATATATATATATATATATATATATATATATATATATATATATATATGTATATTGTTATGCCTGCGAGTCCACAGCGAACGGCCGTGCCTCTGAAAAAGGCAATCTGTGTCAAGGCCAGTCCGCCTGACGCGATCAACAACTCAACGGCGCCTCTCTGGCGTGCAAGTGCAGTGAGTCAGCCTCGGCAAGCGACCCGTCGAGTAAACAACTGGCGTCTTCATGTCTGGGGGTCTGATGCATTGCGCGGTGACCTCATTGGAGGATTCGGACCTCGCGACCAGCGGCGCTTCGGGTTGGACGTTTGGGTTGGACCCGGGGCATATAAAAAAAGAAGCCCTGTGGCGCGTCGAGAGAGACCCCTTTTTACAGCGGACCCGTTTGAGAGCAGACCTATGTAGAGAGGAGAGCTCGGCTCTTCGAGTCTCTGTCAGCCCCAGTGCCGAATTTGTAACGCCTCTGTATATATGCTGTACATAAACCTTGTTTAACTCACCGTCGTCTCGTCCGCTCGTCTATCAGCTATTCGCAGAAGCAGTCGCGAGCTGAGAAACCTACGCTACCAAAACGGCTGGTGACCTTCCCGGCGGAGTTCGAAGCAGTGGCGCCTTCGGGACCGTGTTGGCGTCGCCGTCTTTCGAAACAGTGGTTGCAGCGGTGAGATTCGTAGCGCCCTTCGTAACGTCGTCGGAGGTGCGCTTCGCAACAGTGGTTGGCAGCTGCGGGATCGGCCGGCGTCAGCGACATCGATGCAGTGAGTGCCTGATGTTTTCCTCTCAGTTCACCAGACTACTCTAGCTCAGGTTGTAGTAGTCTAGAAAAGGGCTGTGTGAAGCATTGAAGTGAGCTTTGATCGTTTCAAGCCAAGTCGAAGCGCTTTGAAACCAAAGTTGATGCAGAGGGGGTAAACACGGGAGTGTGAAAAATTGCTTGCGCGTCTTGCTAGTAGGCTTATAGTGGGTACGGCAAGTAGATTCTTAACAGGGGCAAACAGCAAGAGGCTAGTGTGAACGATGGAGAACCTTAAAGTGAAGGACCTCATCGAAATTTGTGAGGAACTCGGCATTACTTTGGGCCGTGCGAAACGAAAGCAAGCGATCCTTGAGATCATGAAGGATGGGGGAGTGTCGGCTGAGGAAGTCGATGAGGCCTGGGTGGATATCAAAGCACGCCGCGAGGAGGCCGAAAGGCGAGAAGTTCGTGAACGCGAGGAGGCCGAGAGACAGGAGCGCCTCGAGTTGAAACGAATAGAATTGGCAATCCTACAGTGTTCGCAGGCGCCTAGCGTAGCTTCTCCGACGATTCAGGTCAGTGGTTTTAGAATTCGGGACCAACTGCCACCGTTCGTAGTAGGCGAGGACATGGCGAAGTATCTCGTCAATTTTGAACACGTCTGTGAGCGAAACGCTTTGGAGCGGTCTCTTTGGGTGCGGAACCTGTTAGCTCTTCTTCCCGGCGAAGTGTCCGACACGATAACTTGCTTGTCGAGGGAAGCGTTTGAGAGCTATGACGAGGTTAAGGAAGTGCTCTTAAGACGTTATAAGTTGTCACCCGAGGCTTTCAGGCAAAGGTTCCGGTATGCTAAAAAGGGGAATGAGTCACACGTTGACTTCGTGTTTCGTCTTAAAGCCGATTTATTTGAATGGCTCAAGGGCGAAGGTGTTTATGACGACCGCGATAAAGTGGTGGAATGCGTTGCGTTGGAGCAATTCTACCGCTGCATCGAGGAGGATGTCAAACTTTGGCTGCAGGACAAACTTGGTGAAGTACAGCTAAACAAGGCAGCAGAGTTAGCTGAGGAGTATTATACTCGCCGAAATTTGCATAGGAGGGCAGTGCGCGTTGAAAAAGATGAAAAGAAGGAGGGCTTTTCAAGGAAACCTGATCAATGGAAACCCGCTCCGCACCGTAATTTCAAAAAGGACCCGTCTCTTACGAAGGACACTCTAGGGGAAGGGCAAACAGAAGCGGAAAAATCGAGTGAGGTTTCTAAACAACGCACTGATACCACACGGGCGTTTGATTCACGGAAGCCGCTAGTCTGCTACAACTGCAAAAAGGAAGGGCACATCGCGAGAAACTGTCAGGAAAAGTTTGCCTTCGCAACAATCCGAGAATCAGAAAAAAACATGCGGTTGTTGGAGCCGTATCTCCAAGAAATTAAGGTGAATGAGAAAACGTGCCGAGCACTTAGAGACTCAGCGGCAACCATGGACGTTGTCCATCCTTCATTGGTGTCTCCGGATGACATTACAGGAGAATGCGCGTGGATCAGGCAAGTCGCCGAGGAGCAGAGTGCTCGCTTACCAATCACCACGGTTGTCATGGAAGGCCCGTTCGGTAAGCTTCGCACCGAAGTGGCTGTGTCTGCCGCGCTAAACGATCGTTTTCCTTATCTTTTCTCCAACAACTCAGAGCAGCTTCTCAAAGAGCAGGGCAAATCGTTCTTCCCCAACTTAGCGTGCATGGCCCTCACGCGATCGCAAGCGCGGAAACTTTCGCGGAAGCTTGACCTTGTTCAATGCGGTGAACTCTCAAGTGACCTTGTCGGCGGGTCGACGGAACCCTAGAAAGGAAATTTTCCGCGTGAGTCATGTGAGCAGTCACGCGAGCGGCCCGTCACCGAAGCGACCGGCGCGGTATGCGTAGAGGGAGACGACATGGCGCCATTGAGTCAGAGCGAGAGGGTTGCAACGCTCTCGCCTGTAGCGGAAAGTTGGAGCGAGCTGCCGGGAGTTGATCGAGAGACGCTCATTCGAGAGCAGCGTGAGGACCTCTCGATTGTAGCGCTAGTCGAAAGCCACAAAAACGCGGCACAAGTGCTGTCGAAGGAGCACTACGAGAAATCGGTGAAGAAGCGCGCTTTTGAAGTAGGAAGCCAGGTAATGCTGCTGCAGCCGTCCAAAAGGAACAAACTTGAGGTTCATCGGGAAGGGCCCGCAAAAGTAGTATCGACGCTTTCTGATACCAATTGTGAAGTTAAATTAGGAAGGCGGCCAAACAAAATTTACAACTTGATAAAACCATACGAGCAACGTCAAGCGGTCGTAAATCAGCTGTTGAGTGCTTCAGAGGAAGAGGGAGCAGAAATTTTTAGTTCTAGTGAGGTAATCGAAAGGAAATCGGAGGTAATCTTGGAGCAGTTGAACCTAGAGACTAGGTTAAGCAAAGTCCAAAAGTAGGACCCGAGAAAGATTGTTTCCAAGATTGGAGAGGTGTGTTCGGACTGTCACGGAAACACGACGGTGATCGAACACGATACCGAGCTAACTTGTGAGGAGCCAATCCCTAGCAAGCCGTATCGTTGTTCTCCTGTGGAACGTCGCAAGTATGAGCAGCTCTTGGTACCGCATAGGTATCGTCACCTAAAAGTGGCTGGTTACTGAGATGGAGCATGATGCTCCAATTTCACCACTTTGACGTTCGCTAAAAAAAGGGGGGGGGGGGGAAAGCTTCAAGCTAATGCAGGTGCATTGAGCAGTGCGTTCTGGCTAGTACCTTCTCAACCTTTTGGTTTCTCGCTGGCGATTCGGAGCAAAATTTTGACCTCATCACGACCTGAGCTGAGCGCTCTCGTCCAGTGTGAGCTCAAGGAGTCAACTTTGTTGTATTCTAATTCGTTACGTTGTTGTATGTGTGAAAAATTCAAGTTCTTATTTTAAGAGTCTTGTGTCCCACATGTGCCTCTTGATGTAGAGGGAACGAAATTCCTATAGACACGTAGATAGGTATATGTTGTACTATACTTTGTCTGGTGTTCTGTCGGGTGACCGAGGGCACTTGCTTGTGTCGTGTGTTGTCTGTTGTCGAACCGTTCTTAGCAAGTTGCAGAACCATCGACAAGTGCTGAAGCCAAAGATTGTCAGAAGAGACGAGCGAAGCTGGTCAACGAGTTGTGGCGACAAGCCAGTGGAGCTGGGATCCGTCCTCAAGGATGGGATGTGTTCCCGAGACAAGAGTCTGGAGCTGCATTCTCCCCATGGCCCTGGAGGCGAACCTGGAGGGACCTGGCGAACGAGCGCGCCTGTCATCCGAGCCCCGTGGAAGCAGCTCGACTTTTCGGCGCATTGTCTGGCGGCGGGGGTGCTGTTATGCCTGCGAGTCCACAGCGAACGGCCGTGCCTCTGAAAAAGGCAATCTGTGTCAAGGCCAGTCCGCCTGACGCGATCAACAACTCAACGGCGCCTCTCTGGCGTGCAAGTGCAGTGAGTCAGCCTCGGCAAGCGACCCGTCGAGTAAACAACTGGCGTCTTCATGTCTGGGGGTCTGACGCATTGCGCGGCGACCTCATTGGAGGATTCGGACCTCGCGACCAGCGGCGCTTCGGGTTGGACGTTTGGGTTGGACCCGGGGCATATAAAAAAAGAAGCCCTGCGGCGCGTCGAGAGAGAGCCCTTTTTACAGCGGACCGTTTGAGAGCAGACCTATGTAGAGAGGAGAGCTCGGCTCTTCGAGTCTCTGTCGGCCCCAGTGCCGAATTTGTAACGCCTCTGTATATATGCTGTACATAAACCTTGTTTAACTCACCGTCGTCTCGTCCGCTCGTCTATCAGCTCTGCGCAGAAGCAGTCGCGAGCTGAGAAACCTACGCTACCAAAACGGCTGGTGACCTTCCCGGCGGAGTTCGAAGCAGTGGCGCCTTCGGGACCGTGTTGGCGTCGCCGTCTTTCGAAACAGTGGTTGCAGCGGTGAGATTCGTAGCGCCCTTCGTAACGTCGTCGGAGGTGCGCTTCGCAACAATATATATATATATATATATATAACGGAAACAAGTGTACACTTAAGGGCTCCTTTTTTCGTGTTTTACACAATACTATGAGATCTCATAGTATATATATATAGATATATATATTCGGCGGCTAATATCTTAACACTGGGCACGTGGTCATTTCTGGATATTTCTTAATCAAAACCAAATGAATTATCAAAAAATTTAAATTTTGGTGCTTGCCGAACTAGAGAAACGGCCCCAAGCCAGCTATGTATGTCATACCGTACAAGACATGCATGACTAGATTTTCATGTTATCAGATGTCATTCATGTCTTTCATATGGTTATGTCATGGAATAGTATTTTTATGTATAGCAAGCTAGCGAAACTGTCATCAGCGCGTCAACGAGCGTGGAATGTAAGTCATGCAGCACACTTCACGCACATCATTATTTTCATGTCACCAGCTGTCATTCGTGTCCGTCTTGTGGTCACGCTTCGCACATACTAATTTCAATGTATATGAAGCCAGTGAAACAGCCATGAGCGGCTGCAAGACAAAATGTGCGCTTTTAAACTTCGCGTTTTAACAGCGGCGAAGGTTGCACAGTTTTCACGCCCTCCCGCGGGCTGGCCAGGGGCCGCATCGTCATTCCAATCGTCACCTCTAGCTGCACATGCGCGGCGTACGACGAAGCCGACACTTCAAAGCCACCTTATCACCACGCTGCGGTTTGCCTTGTGACACAAAGTACAGTGAGGCTGCAAGGGATCGCAACGCCAAAAACAAAGCACGTAAACGGGATTGTTCAAACACTTGTTCCGATCGCAGCGCCTCCACCTTTCAGCGTTCGCTCCGCTAGTTCTAAACGTTCTGCTTCACCCACGTAACCAGTGCCAGACACAGAGTATTGCTGGCCATGGCGCGTGCCGCGTCTGATGCGAACTACTAAACATGAAGAAGGTGGGCTGCTGGTCCGTTTGGCGGAAACCGTCACGACGAAGAGGAGTTGCAGAGCTGCTAGGAGGCGCAAACAAAGGTTAGTGCTGTATATTCATCAGCTAGTTACGGCTGCTGTTCCCTGAAAGGGTAGGATATTGCTACGCTGCCCTGTGTATTCAGATGAACTCACGCACTGCTTATGTAGCTGCAGGCGGATTTGAATTTGAATTAAATTGAATTTTATTGGTCACACGTTTTACAAAAAATTTGCCTACACTGCGTGGACCCAGAGCCATAGGCTAGTTTGGGTCGAAAAAAGAAAGATTTTATAAAGGCACTTCGGAAAAGTGTAACTAAGAAAGTTATACAACATCTATAATGAATAAACTAAAGTTTTTACAATTAGTTCGTGGAATATTCCATTTACCAAAGGTTAGTTGTCTAGTAGAACGAGAAGGGGCGGAAAACATCGACACATGAAAAAGGTGGTTGTAATTAATAAATGTGTGTACGCATCTGGCTAGTTTTAATTTCCATAGCTTGTCGAAGGGCAAAATAAGTAATCTGGAAAACAAAGGTTTGCTGGGGTCGTTATACTTGGAATGAGTAATGATTCTTACAGCCCGTTTTTGAAGTCGTCTAACCGGGTCCAGGTAAGTTGTGTACGTGCCGCCCAAAACTCACTGTAATAATAGATATGACAATGAATGAAAGCATAATAAAGCATTCGCAGAGTAGTGGTATTAAAATATTGACGAGCCTGAGTAAGTGCATGGACACCCTGAGGCTAATTCAGAACACACATTTTGAATCTGTATCTGCCAATGTAAGTTGTTAACTATAGTGACACCCAGATATTTAATTGTGGTTACTTGCTCGATGACGAAATTGTCAATTTTTATGTGTACGCCATTAGCATTAATGAATCTTAACCGAGAGCGAAATGTGATGCATTTCGTATTATCGGTATTTATAGATAGTTTATTATTCGATTACCAATGAGCGACTTTTTCCAGTACCATATTGAACTTCGATTCAAGATCAGTTAGATTTTTACCTGTTACTATGACACAAGAATCGTCAGCGTACATCAGTATGTTAGAAGGCTGTAATATCCGCGGAACGTCATTAATATGCAAGGAGAAGAGCAATGGTCCCAGCACCGAGCCCTGGGGAACACGAGTACTCAAGTGGCTCATAGAATACATGAAATGATTAATTACTACAGCCTGTTGACAATCTTTCAGGTAATCTGAAAGAATTTGAAATATGGTCCCACGGAAACCATAATGTAGTAATTTATTTAGTAGTATTCTCTGATCTACGGTTTCAAAGGCTTTTTTGAGGTCCAGAAAGATAACTGTTACTAATTCATTTTCATTCAATGTAGTGTTTATTGATTGAGTAAGGGTCAGAACGGCGGTGGAGGTAGAATAATTTGGTCTAAATCTGTGTTGCCGATGGGAGAGCAAGTTGTATTTCGCAATGAATTTATAGAAACGATTGGCAAGAATTTTTTCGAAGATATTGTTAATTATGCTCAAAACTGAGAATGGTCGATAGTTTGACGGTTGAGAGTGATCGCCACATTTATGTATGGGAATAAACGCATAGAGCCGGAATAACGCATTTGTTTTCAGTGTGCGTAATTGAGTAATTCAAATGACGAAATGATGGCAGTTTCTTCGCTTAACTGCGTGCGGATCACGAGGTAAGAGCGGAAAGGCATATCGAACGAATATGTTAGCTTTGACGTTCACGTTGTCTTAAAGTCTGCGAGGAAATGTGTTCGTGGGTGCAACTTTCCTTTCTCTCGGCGCGTGAAACTTCACCTAGTTTTGGCGAAACGTATTTGGTAAACGGTAATTCGTGTCAGTTTGCGTGTTCGTGGGCCAGAATGTGCTCGACATTTATGACTCCGACCATGCTGCTGGATCGCATGGCAGTTTTCGAGTAATCCGTGTGCCCCCTTACAGTACTAGTTAGTAAGATATTGATGGTCGCTCAGTGGGTGTGAATCTTCGAACCGTGAGACCGGGATCTTTTCGCGCTCGCATGCTAAAACATCCACGCGGATTTGTCTGAGCTTACGTCCTTGGAGCTATTGGTGTTTTTTTTAATTTATCGGCTGTTCGTGCTGTTGTTTTATTCTGATAAGTAACACGAATCCACAGTGCTTGCGAAACCGCGATCCTCGCCCCGAAAATCTTTCTTAGCCATTAGTGCGTTTATGGCCTCACTGCCCAGGTTTGGCTCTATGCGTTTCTGTTATAGTTTCTTGTTTTTTTTTCAGTGAATTTCTATTTTATGCTCACGCCATCCTTCCCTTGCCCTGTTAAGTAGAGAAATGGAAGTGATTATTGGAAGTTTTAGAATAGCGTTAGCTTGCGTTGCAGGCTTTGCGGGTGCCATACGAGATTTAGAATAGCGTTTGGCTTCCCCGCAAAGCCAAATGCATAATGCAAGCTACACCATAGCCTCGACACCAGCGTTTGCGGGCCGAACGCTATTTCGAATTTTCTTCGCGCTGACTAAAAGTGCAAGAATCGGCAGTGAATTCCAAGTTAGTATTTTGTTACCATGTGAAATATCAATTTTGTTTATATAGTAGTTGCGAACTATATGTAGATAGTTTTCACAATTATCAAGTAAATATTTGCGAGATTCTTTTCAACTGGTTGATGTATTTTGTCAGGTAGTGCACTTGTGCAGTCTGCTTCACTCGTGGTTTAAACCAATGGAGCCCCCTAATGCAGATGGAGCTCATGAGTAACGCTAGTTTTAGATTGTTATTGGGTGCATAAAGTACAATTACTCTTTTTCAAATCAATTGGCCAGACGAAAGAATGTTACGCCATGATAAAAACATCAACAATGCATGTAATAGCCATGCAGTTATTATTTGTGAGCATCTTATGTTGCAGCCTAACCGACCAGCAGTTCAAGTATGGCTCATGCAACCATGCGGCGTATTTAGATGGAGGATAAGATTAGAGGTTGGCTTATCTTTGTAACGCTGATTTTGCGCATGCCGCGAAGCTCATTACATTCTGTGACTTGAACAGTGATGTTGATACGTACTGACAACATTAAAATAACACAAATTAAACACATTTGTTATGCTACATAACATATTTGTAACAATTTTATACAGAGCACAGAGTTATTGAATTATCTGGAGAAGCCACTACTATGTGAGGTTATACTGCTATGTTTTTCAATGTTGACTCATGCATTATCAGAACTCATTGACGCAATCTGTGAGTGCAACGAGGAGAATACGGCTGTTTCGAACGAAAAAAGTGAGAAACCTGCAGCAAGTGACCACACTTCCAGTAACCCCATTCCAGGTCCTGACGCTCTCCTTGAACTGAAGGTGAGAATGTCATTTTTCAGAGTCCTTGTTCAAACTTTGCCTGACAACTGACATGTCAGGCAAAAACTTTTAACACTAGTGATAAGGCATTGCTATACCAATCAATGTTCACAAATCTCTTCTATAGAGAAAGTGCCAGCTGACCATATTACCGTTATAAGCAATTACCTGCTCCTTCTTACACCGGTAAACCATTTCTCGGCAGGCAAAGTGACATACAGGTATTGAGGGTTGCACTGGTTGGCGATTGAAGCATTTATGCCTGTTGACTGCAGCTGTGCCAGACATCAAATATAGGAATACCTGTGCTGGTGAGATGCTTACCATCTTTTCACTATGCTACCAATTTTCATTTATGAGTATACATTTTCTGCAGTAGGGTGTAATGGACTTAGCCGTTTTATTTAACTTGAGGAATTTTTTTATGAACGTTACTCGTGTGTGGCCTGTGACGAGCATACAAACATAGCTTATTTTATAATGTATGCTTTACTAATGTGTACTATTCCTCATTTTAAGCTTTCCTTTTCTCCTAGGAAATTGAGGGTATGGTCACAGATTTTTTTTTTTGTTAGGACCTCGGGCAAATAAAAATGCTTTTGGCCGCAAGCGCAGAGAGCCACACCTAGAATGCACAAGATGATTTGCTCTCATACTTCTTAAATCCTGACGTGGTTAGGGTCGCTCATGTTTTTCAAATCGTGTCGGCTCTGAAAAGTTAAGAGTTTTGTTTTGTGAGGCGTGATTTATGTTTATTCAGCAGAGCTCTGTAGTATTTGATAATTGAAAAAGTGAATGGTCATTTATCAGACCAGCTTGTACCTTTAAAAACTAGTGATAAGGCATTGCTATACCAATCAATGTTCAAAGATCTCTTCTAAGTCAAGACGATTATAAAATCAACTTAGCTGCTTGAGCAGTTGTGAAGCTTAATTTCATTTATCATATCGTTCAGCAAAATCAATTCGAAGCTATCCTTGGGCCTGTTTTTTGTTTTCTGGGGGCGACAAAATTTCATAGAATGTGCATTTCTTACAGCTTGCCTTTGAAGCATAAATAAGGTTCGGATACGCAGCGGAGTCTATACAGGCCAAGCTGAGCCAAATGCAAGACATTTTGGACCGGGCAATTTTCATGAGACTTCGACAATTTGTTCTACCCAAGACGCCTGATTCTGCGGTTGTCACTACAGTAAGACAACATTTTCGGATCTTTTCAATAGAAAAGACTGATGTAAAATATGAGGACTGTAGTAATGCGCACAAAATACCCGAAAAAGTATGGAACGGTAAATAATAAACCAGAGTTTTATAATAACGTTTACCTGTTGTATGTGTTAAGCGTCATAAAAGTGGAAAGCACATATTGGTGTAAGGCACACATTTATTTGTTCTGGGAAGGTGTTTGAAGCACTAAGTCCACAAAGATAAATATGTTGTGTGGTAACTGAAAATTCCTCTTGACATGAAAGGCTGATTGATGTTCAGGTCCTTCAACCACGAAAGCATACTGCTTTTTGAAGCAATAAAGCAGCGAGTCCATTCACACTATGTAAACGTTGTCCCATGCTCATAAAATTCTTGTGCTCACTTGTACCTTTTGCTGCTTTGACAGAAAGGAAACCAAGGAATTATAGTGAAATTGATCAGTTCTGTAAAAAGAATATCCCCATGAACACCACAATTTAAAGCCATTGCTTAGTTAAGGCTTTCTGCTTCTCTTTTCCCTAAAGGGACTAAAACATGGCAACAACTCTCCACTAGGCATTTTGAGAGAGAATGACAACTTCAAGATCTCCTGCAAGTAAAACATCGTGGGATTACCACCTGCATAGTCACCTGAGAAAGCAGCCATCCTCCTGTTGACTGTATATTTTATTTTAAACCTGCCATACCTCTACGCTTTTTGTCAGTTTTTGGACTTGTGCAAACAGTTATTGTAATAGCTAAGCCATTTGACATTTGACCATTTTTTGTTGTTTAAGTTAGTCTTTGGTAAAATGCCCAAAAAGGTCAGGCCTAATGATAAAACTTAATGTTCAGCTGCAACACAGAAGTTGTGCCTTCTTTTACAATTTTTTCATCACCAGGCAAAGTGCTGGGCATACGTTTCAGGGCTCGTTTTTCTTTTCTTTTTTTCAAGATATCACTTGTATTTTTCAAGGCTGCATTTGGTTATTCAAAGATTTCTCATTCGTTTTGCAGTCTCATATATTTTTCTGCTTTCTTGTTGACCATTTAAAATGTGTAAGATTGTTCCAGATATATTTGTGGAACTATGTTTTATTAACATATAGACTAGTTTTTATGGTAGTGCTCGGGATGAGTTATGTTGAACTACAACAATGTTGGTCGAGTAACCCGCCAGGAGGGAAAGGCTTTTTCAGGGGCTAAGAAAGTGTTTTGGTTATGATTAGCTTTGCATAATATGTGCAACTGTGATCTGCCAACTGTATTGTTTCTGGTGTTCATGTTTTTGTTTTGTTATTTGCCGCATATTTCTGACAAGCTTTTATGTGAAATCAAGTCATTCTTTATGTTCAGCCGCGGTGGTCTAGTGGCTAAGGTACTCGGCTGCTGACCTGCAGGTCGCAGTATCGAATTCCGGCTGCAGCGGCTGCATTTTCGATGGAGGCGGGAGAGCTGTAGGCCCGTGTGCTCTGATTTGGGCACACGTCAAAGAACCCCAGGTGGTCGAAATTTCCGGAGCCCTCCACTACAGCGCCTCTCATAATCATATGGTGGTTTTGGGACGTTAAACCCCACATATCAATATAACAATCAAGTCATTTTTTTATATTTGCTTTCACTTCTTTTCCTTTTAATAACTCAGTCACTGTATTTTTTGTCTTAATTCAATACTGCAAGCCTGTTATGCCTTTTTGTATAATTCTAATAGTGCTGAATTGTTTTTAAATGGATATGTGTGAACTCAGTAAATAGCAAATGGGTACTTGTGCATTTGATTTACTTTGTTTCTGTGATAAGCCTAAAGTTTATAGTAATATAAATGTTTTTTTCTATAGCAGATGTGAAAGATTATTTGCATGTGCTACACTCATGTTCTGGGCCATTTTTATTATCAACTTTTTAATACAGGGGCGTATTTGTAAATACCACTTAACACCTAGTCTATTTTGTTTTCGGTATATGTCCTCTGTTGACCAGTCATTGTCTATGAACTTTGAAACAAACATTTCTTCAGTGCTGACAATACTCTCACTCAATAAAATTTATTTCTTTTGAAAAGCAGTGTGATAAAATTTCTGTGAATCATGTACTTCATTTCTTTCATATGCAACTAAAGGGTAGAACAGGATCCGGCAGGCAATGTCGAGGTTACCACTCTGCCATTTAAGGTACTTCCAACCTACTTTTGTATAGAACTGTGCTCTATCAGGGGACTGTTGAGAACTGTCTGGGACCACACTGCTGCTAAAATTTCTACTTTCCGATTGTTGATATCACCAGAGGCTACATGTCAAGCCAGCTTGGTATATGACGTATGTTTTACTGACAGGGGAAAGCAAAAATATTGCAGAAGAGTGAACCGCAGAGGTCTTACTAACTCTCTATTAGAACACTGCTTTATATAAAAAGGAGGTCTGAAGGTACCTGAAATGGCGTACTGAATATATCCATCACTATTTTATGTATCTCACCGTTCCGGTAACTAAAACAGCATTTTATTTGGAACAGGGTTCTACATATTATGTGGATCACTGTTCAAGTAACTGTAACATCATTTTTAATTGGAACAAGGCTTCATATATTCTTATGCAGATCACCGTTCCAGTAACTGAAACAGCACTTTTACTTGGAACAAGGTTCCATATATTCTTATGTGAGACAAGGATCCACAAAATTATTTATAAGAATAAGTTGTGCACTGTTCCATCTATTTTTAAAAGTATGTGGAACGGGGTTCCAAATACATAAGTGGAACTTTTCTGCAAAAAAGTTCAAGCTACTAAGTGGATCTTATGTGGAACCAAATTAAGAGTGTACTATCACTTCTAACGCTAGCGCCCAGTCAGTTAGACCTCTCGGTGCCTGTACTGCCACATATTCTTTAAATGCCTTATGTAAGTCGTGGAATTTATCATCCTTTCAGTGTGATCGCATGATGTTATCCTCTGGTGGGACTTTCTGTCACATCATAATGCCGTCATCGACAGCGCCCACGCTGGGATTCAATTTTCGCCCCTGCCTAACGAACCAGTCCACGAAGCTCTTAATCGGCCGCCTAAACTCGTCATGCGTGAGGACATCAACATTCCACCAGCCTCTCTTGCCACCGTTCCTGTTTGCTGCGATGACCTTAAGGATGCAATGGTATTAGTTACATCTTCCGACATTTTCATGAGCCGCAGAGCCGTTCCCCTGCTTTCGGTTCACTTGATGTCACTGCTGGCCGAAGTTATATTTTCGTCAACAATCCCCTTTCCACACCGCTTGCGCTACTTGTCAGCGAACTTTTTGGGCGTGTGCAGCCCCTTGAATCTTCTTTCTTCCTTAACATGCCAGGCCAATCCTGCCGTAGTGACTCGACCGAATTTTACACCCTTTCTCCGCTGTAATGCTCGTCGAGTCACACATTCTTGAGTTCCATCGCCGATACCCTAAGAACTACAGAACGCGCCGAGCTTCTTAGCCACGTCCAGCACTTCGCGAATTCATTCGACGATTCTCAGCCGCAACTGGGTGGCACTTCAGAAGTGCACCACTTCATTGACAACGGCTTGCACCAACATTTGTGTCAAAGACCAACAGCGTCTCTGCAACTGAACGTCACGTCATCAACGAGCAGGTAGAAGAGATGCTACGCCATGGCGTAATTTCACCCTGACGATATATTTATAGCGCGAGAACAGATCGACAACACCGAGACAAGAAGGACGTGAATGAAGGACCTTCTTGTCTCTGTGCCATCGTTCTGATCTCGCGCTATAACTATCACCATGTCATAACAACTAGCCCAAGCTGCCACACTTCTAAATTATTTAAACATCCCACAGTCCTAGGGTATCTTTTGTCATTGTACTTTAAAGAACGACAAATCTATTCCCTTTTGCGTCGACTGCCATCGATTAAGTAAGGTGACGCGGAAAGACGTCTCTCCATTACCGCGCGTCGATGACGCCCTTGACAGCCTTCAAGGAGCTGAATTTTTCTCCTCTTTAGACTTACTTTCTCGCAACGGGCAGGTTCCCATGGCGAAAGCTGATCCCCAGAAAACTGCGTTTATTGCACGAGATAGTCGTTACGAATTTTATGTAATGCCTTTAAGGCTTTGTAATGCTCCTGTCACGTTTGAACGACTCATGGACAACACACTGCGTGGACTCAAGTGGTCTGTGTGTCTATGCTACCTCGTAGACATGGTCGTCTTCTCTCCCAATTTTTCTACCCATCTGCATTGGCTGCGACTGATTCTAACGTGTTTAACAGACGCTGGGCTCCAACTAATCCTCAAAAAGCGCCGCTCGCAACGCGAGAGCTGTCCATCTTTAAGAACATCGTGTCCAAGTATGGTGTTCTACCTGACCCTGCGAAACTTCGTGTAGTCCCCGAGTTCCCGAAACCTGCTACTCTCAAAGAACTGCGCAGTTTTGTCGGACTATGCTCTTACTTCCCGAACTTCGTTTGAAAGTTCGTGTTCTCCTACGCAGTGACGCAGACCTTTCCTCCTGGTCTCCTGACTGCGACATCGCATTGGCCACGCTCCGTCGTATGCTCATACCTCCTCCCATTCTTCGGAATTTCGACCCAACAGCTGCAACAGAAGTTCACACAGGCGCTAACGGGGTTCGTCTTGGCGCTGTCTTCCCCCAACGCTTGCAGGGCTACTCCGAATACATCATCGCTAATGTGAGTCCACACTCACCAAAGCTAAGGCCAATTACAGCGTCACTGAAAAGGAGTGCTTAGCTCTATAGTGTTGGCGCTTTGCAAGTTCCTCCCTTATTTGTACGGTCACCCGTCGACCTGGTAACGGATCACCATGCACTCTGTTGGCTCGCCACATTGAAAGACCCTTCTGGCCGCCTAGCCCGCTGGGCACTGCGAATCCAGGAGTATGACACTTGTGTCGACTATTCCAGTGGACGCAAGCACTCTGACGCAGACGTCTTGTCCTGTTCGCTTTTATTTCCCCACTCGGCCTGTGCAACCATTGGCACCAACTCCGTCGCATCTCTCGACCTTGATTCCTTTTGCTAGTGAACAACACCAGCACCTAGGGATCACTTCTCTTTTTGACTGTCTCTCTAGCTTGTCGACCACTGTGGTCTCGCGATATCTCCGACGTCAAGCTGCTCATTTCGTCATTCTTTATTGGCTTCTACGCCTACGCAACTACGCCCCTGAAGGTCGTAAGTGGCTCTTGGTTGTCCCCTAGAGCTTACGATCACAAATATGCGATTACTTTCGCGATGATTCGCAATGTGGCCATGCCGAAGTCTTCAAAACTTACGAACGTACTCGCCGTGCCTTCTACTGACACGTAATATATAATTTTGTTCGCAAATTTGTTACATGCTGCCCTGACTGCTAGCGCCGTAAATCGCTGCTTTTGCATTCGTCCGGTTTGCTTCAGCCGCTTCCGTGCCCTGCCAAACCTTTCGATCGGGTCGGCATTGATCTCTATGGCCCACAACCGATAACATCAGATGGCAGTCGACGAATCATAGTTGATGCGCACCATTAAACATGCTACTCTGAAACCGCCACCCTTCCGAGTGCCACTGTGCGGGACGTAGCGACTTTCGTCCTCTATCGCTTCATACTTCGACATGTTGCACCTCAGGAGCAACTACAAGACCGAGATCGAGCCTTTCTATCAGAAGCCGTCGCAGCTCTACTTTCCTAATGCCACGTTTTTGTTCGCTAGACCATAGCATAGCACCCCCAGACTAACGGTCTCACAGAAAAAATTAACAGCACCCTCAGCAATATGCTCGTGATGCATGTGACATCTGATTATGCTAACTGGCAACCGAATTCTTCCATTCATCACGTTCGCATACCATACCGTGGCACAGTCTACCACCGGATTTTCACTTTTCTTGCTCCTCTATGAACGCGAACTGTACCACACCATTGACACGCCCCTTCCACACCGTCCTGACACATCCGAATGCCCACCGGCGTCCGAATGTGCCCGACAAGCGGAAGAGTGCCATGAACTCGCACGCACCTTCACGTCACAAGACCAACAACGCCAGAAGAAAAACGATGCCGGCTCTCCACGAAGCCACATATATATTCTCCTGGATCTCTTGCATGGTTGGCTGTTTCTTACCAAACCCCTGCCATTTCCTCAAAACTCGTCCTAATGTACGAGGGCCCTTAGTGCGTTTTCAAGCAAACCTCCCCAGTGAATTTTCCAATTGAGTCAATTTGTCCATCTGTCGACATTCGCCAGCATGAACGTGACATGGTCCACGTGGCCCGCCTTATGCCATAGCACAGCCCTCTTCCTACAGGATCTAAGGTCGCCAGGATGGCTCTTTTTCAGCAGGAGCAAATTGTGAAGAAGAAGATGCATCGCTGGCATGTAGCATCGCCCACGCGTGGGTATACTTGATTCTTGGCTCGTCTCACTCGCCTGGCACTGACCGTCACCGGCATCTGCCTGAACGCTGCTCTGTTCTGATTGCGTTTTGTTTGTGAAGCCGCTGTCGCAGCACACGTCAATAAATAACTTTTCAGTATTCTTAAAACAAACAAAAGTTCCAGGAAGGATTCAAGGGTCATCCCACACGTGTTGCGGAAAGCAACTTTATCATTGTCCTTTGTAATGTAGTCGCTAACTGAACTCTTGAGGGGACCTTGCAGCAAGAAATAAAAGAGGCCCTGTATTCTAGCTCTACAGTTGCAACCACTTGTACAATCTTAAGCCAAAAACTTAGCAAGCCCGTTATAGTTATCCATCTAGGCTGTTCCAACTATATAGGCCGGCAAGCAGTTTTGCTAAAAAATTGCTTTCACTATCCACGGCACGAACACGGCGCTGGAACTGTGAACTGAGCATAGGAAAGGGCGATTCAACCTAATCGAACGTATTTCGCCCGCCTTTTCAGCGTTACATTCTATTCAGTTACTCGTATCAAAAGCGTTATCAACGGGCAACATGTTACATGTTCAGCCTCCTCCTCAATGTAGGCAACATTGTTATACTGATTGTCATCATAATCATCAGCCTACGTCTCCAGGTTTCTGCTCCGTAATTATTTACCGGCAAGATGCAGCTGTTTTATACCTTAATCTTGAGAGATAATGCCAATCTACCTGTCATATAAATCAAGAGTGCTTGCTAAATGTTCTCCACCCCATTCTTATTCGTCTGATTATACACGACATTAAAGTGTGGTTGCAGTGAACGGGAGTCAATGCCGGCTCTGAATTTGTCTCCGGCTGAAGGTTGTTGATGCTGTTTACAACGCCGAAGACAAATGCGGAAATTATGTGCCCATATTTATACACGTCTTTTTTTCACTTCTTTCACTTTGTTTCTCTTTATATCCGAACCTCTCTCTTTGTGCATGTGTGCGCGCATTTTTGCATGTGCGCGGATTTGTTAGCTTCAATCTATCTATCTCACATACATACATACATACATACATACATACATACATACATACATACATACATACATACATACATACATACATACATACATACATACATACATACATACATACATACATACATACATACATACATACATACATACATGTATATAGATAGATAGATAGATAGATAGATAGATAGATAGATAGATAGATAGATAGATAGATAGATAGATAGATAGATAGATAGATAGATAGATAGATAGATAGATAGATAGATAGATGCTAACACATCCGCGCACATGCGAAACTGCGCGCACACATTGACAGAGAGAGGTTTGGACAGAAAGGAGAAACAAAGTGAGAAAAGTAAAAAAAAAAACCGTGTATAAATATGAGCACATAATTTCCGCATTCGTGGTCATCATTGCAAACAGGATCAACAACCATCTGTCAGAGACAAATTCAGAGTTGGTATTGACTCGTGTTGAATGCAGCCGCACTTTGTTATCGTGTACGATCAGAATAACAACGTCGCCCTCATTGAGGGCGAGGCTGAACATCTAACACGTTTCTCGTTGATACACGGAGGTCCGTTCGTCCATTAGTTCGTCCGTCTGTCCTTCTGTCTGTCTCTCTGTCTGTCTACTATCTATCTATCTATCTATCTATCTATCTATTTATCTATCTATCTATCTATCTATCTATCTATCTATCTATCTATCTATCTATCTATCTATCTATCTATCTATTTATCCCTGTCAGTGTCCCTTACCCTTTACGTGATCTGAGAACATTACGTGACAAGGTATTGAAGTTATTTTAACTGATTCTGGGGTCGTTATAAATTGAAGACATTGTAATCTAAAAGAAATCCGAACGGCCCTGAAACAGCAGTCATCGATGCGCTCACCCTATACAGAAACTTAAGCCTAACGCTTCATGTTCTCGTTCGAATGTTTAGTAAGGAGCGCTACCCAGATTTTGTTGTGGCACTGAATGCGTTCACTTCGCGGTACTGAAGAATTTACAAAAATATACGTAATGAGCAAGAACCGTTCTAAACACTCTGCCATTTTCAAACGAACACTTACCCCCGTTTAATTTCTTCACTGCTCTCTTATTTGATTGTTTTTTACTCGTACTCCCGCTGATAATTTACTCCTGCTAGTTGCAGTCTGTGGCAGAAATCGGCTGCACGCGGGCTGCGAGAGACAGTGGAATATATATTTGAATGCTGCCAGAGGCCGCAAAGCTATATATACTTTCCCGTATCCCTGTTCAAGTATACTTTAGAAGCCATAGAGCAGACCAATGGAGCTAGAGACATTTATACGTGGCGCTCATCCGTGTTGATATTGTTGCCTTCCTAAAAGAGGAAAAACTTGCTATATATTTGGTTCCCCGGAAACTCGCGGCCCATTTTGGACGGTAACAAAAATAATAAAAATAATGATAGGGCAGTCGACGACGGTCTAGTCTGTATGTCGTGGCGTTGATGAAGGCACGCGCCTTCGCCGTCGAGCGATGCCACAGCCGCGCTCTTTCTCCAGCGCGTGCAGCGCTTACAGCTCACACGCCCGCCTCGAGGAGAGGAAGCTGATGCGTATCGCGAGAGCGAGTGCAAAAACCCGTATCTTATCGAAGCAAACAACAAAGTGGCGTACAAAAGCAGGAACACGGATGAAGGTTGGTTACTATAAGAGACACTGGCAAAGCGGGATGTATTGCTAGCCGAAGCGGAGGCTCCCGCCTTTTCTTAGACCGGTAGGGAAAGGGGGTGCCATTTTATAGCGCATAACCTTTAGCTGAGCGGAGAAACGCCTCGAGCGCTGGCAAGTAGTGACTCGCTCCCCCATGGTCAAGGTGTTTCTGCTTGCATTTACTATCGCACAGTGCGCTAGGAAAGAATGGTGAGGGCTTCAGAATACGACTTTTTTCTTTACTTTACACGCTTGCTTCAGCGACGGCTTTGTTAGCTACTGGTGCTATCTGTCAAGTCGGTTTTATTGGCGTGTTCAAACATGACTGCAAACGAACGTAGCGCAGTGAAACACCGAAAATAATACTGCAGTAAGTACGGCGCATATAGCCAGAAAGGATATGAAGATGATATCAGGAAAAAACGCCGTTATTTCAACCCTGGCTAACTCTGTAGTCGTCGAAGCCGCTGGGGGCAGTTTCCCGGGGTGTTTTCCGGACCTATCTTTTTTCTGGGCCGATAAGAATCATGCCTCCTCTTGCGTCTTTAACGGACTCTGCGCTGTGATAAACCTGATGGGAGGAAGTTTGAATTCCAGCTGAGCCCTGCTCCTTCGGCTGTTAGGAAGCCGGAGAGAGAAAGAGCAAATGTGTGTGTGCATGTGGCCCCGTGGGGAAGATCGAACTCTGCGTAGCGCGACAGCACTTGTATCTGGGTCAGTCTGCAGCCGGAACTATAGGCACTGGCCTCCAGGTCCACAGCTCTCTTAGCCCAACAACTTATGGACGCGTCTAGTTCACTTCGCGATAAACGACTGGGGATCTCGCTTAAGCATGTAGAATGTAGCCGGGCGTTGAAGTTCAAGTGCAAATTATGGCAAGCATACGTACGTGCACAACGGATTGCGCACACTCACATGACTTCTCTGCAGGAATCTCCTGAACAAGACAACCAAGCTTTTTCTTTTACTCGGGCTCCCTTTCGTTCGAGTCACGGCCCACGTTACGTGCTACTCAGCCGTCACAGAATACAGCTCCCAGTTCTACAACGCCTATTGATACCGCCCGTGGACTGAAAAAAAAACCATAACAACAAGAAGAACCGTGGTGAGTACCACGCACGATAAAGCATCAGTGTATGAGATGTTTGTTGGGCAGTACGAGGTTTCCAAAAATTTCCGTCATATAGAAATTACTTGTAGCCCTTCGCAAACAAAACCAGCGTATTCCAACCGACAAATAAGCCAAGGAAAGTATAGGGGCGATTATTCCTCACTTTAAAAAATATAGTCTAGTGATTATCCCAAAGTAAAACAAATTCCAATGGAAGAGAATGCACCCTTTCGGTCGGTGGAATCTGAACGCACATCCTTCGAATTACCCGGTGCCTTCCATCCCAACTCAATAGGCTTAGCCACCGACGTGTAATATGAAGGTTGGAGGCTTCAGGCCTTACCGAGAGAAGGGCTGCTTTTACATCCAATTTAATTCGCCTCAATCTGTCATAATTACTAGGCTACAGCTAAAACACATTGAATGTCTCCTGTACTTTCACTGGCTTAATTTTCTGTTCGGTTAATGTAGCAACAAAAAAGGGCCTCTACAAGAACTCGCCTCTTTTGTTGTATTTCTTGAGGTTGATCCTTCAAGAATCAAATTTTTTCTTGAATGAAAAATGAAAACCAATATTCGGCTAATGAAGTAGAACTAATTTATAAATTTCAGATTATTTAGTTCAGCACGTATGTTTCAACTGACAAAATTCTGGCTGTTGAGTTCGCAAGGCCTTTAGGAACTAAATGTGGAGATTGATATTCTTTATTCTTCTTAATTCAAAGGTTACCCCGCATTGCCCAAAGGCGTTACAGCAGGGGGTTACAGAAACGACATATTTCTTCATTCTTACAGCACACTTGCATGACAGACAATCCATTCCACTCTTTAACGGTTCTAACAAAAAATGAAGTCGCGAACAGGGGGTTACAGAAACGACTTAAACAATTCTTCGTTCTTACAGCACACTTGCATGGCAGACAATCCATTCCACTTTTTAACAGTTCTAACGAAAAATGAATTCGCGAACAGGTTCGTCCTGGTGCGTGATTCTCCTATTTTAAAAACATGGTCAGTTCTAGATGGATGGTAATGAGGTTCCTTAGAGTTCCTTAAAGGTACGTGAGGTTTAACGTCCCAAAACCACCAAAAGATTAAGAGAGATGCCGTAGTGAAGGGCTGCGGATATTTCGACCACCAGGGTTTCTTTAACGTGCACCCAAATCCCAGCACACAGGCCTTCAGCATTTTCACCTCCACCGAAAACACAGCCGCCACAGCCGGGATTCAATCTCGTGACCTGCGGTTCAGCAGCCGAAAACCTTAGCCACTAGACCACCGAGGCGGGGCAAAATGTGGATGCGTAGCGGCAGATGTGGCAAACGAACGCATGCTATGTTCCTATAGGCGTGAGTGGAGTCTTCCGCAACTCTGCTTACTACCACTCACACAATTTTATTGCAAATTCTAGTTGACACTTCCCTTGTTCTGATGATGAAAGACCGGTTTTATGGGCTTGTTTAAGGCGGCAAGATGGCCAAGTGTTCGTAGAACACGAACTTGTCTATGGACTCGACTATGCCATCCCCATAGGTTGGGAAACAAGGTGCTGCATAGTTAGCCTGCCCATCAGGTTTTTGATTTCAATTTTAACGCGATAGCGTTAAAGAGCTCATTTCACGGAAATTTTGGCGTCAGCGTTGGCGTCGTTGATTGTAAGCGAAAAATGATCATTTCATCACCAAATAATCGAGAGCAATGTAAATAAAATACATGATAAAAAATGCTGGAGCAAAGGGGGGACTAAACCAGGGTTGTTTAGGCCCAGGTGGGGATCAATCCAGGTCGTTTGCGTAGCAAGCGGGTGTTCTACCACGCGGTCATGCCTCTGGTTGGAAAAACACAGAAAAAAAATTCCTATGCTTGGAAATGCAGTGAAAATAGCTTTGATGCTTCACAAACACACGCGTCTTGTATACAAGCTTCCCAATGCAACATGAAATATCGCAGTAATAATGCGTGGTACAGGCGTCCATTGCCAATGGGCGTCAGAATATGTGATTATCATAATGTCTCCGTGGTTGAAAGCCTGTACCACACTACAAAAGGCATGCACGCTACTGCACCTATTTCCTTAAAGCCGCGTAGTGTGTGCATAGTAATTCGAAAAGGTTTCATGCACTAAGTGTTTGAAGTACGCACTAAGAACAGAATCTCACTCTCGCATAAAACTCCTAAAGGCGAAGCTTTAGGGTGGCCTGATTGTTTAAATGCGAAGCATTTCTTGGCGAACTTCGGTGACTTCGAGCGTATCTATCTATCTTTCTATCTAGCCGCTTACGTTTGGGTGCTCTTGTGGTCACTTCCTCAACTTGGCATGAACCAAAATAAGCATAAAAGGCTAAGATGGTATGATGAATATGACGTGCTGGTCAGGACATGAATAATGTCACAATCCCATCGCGTACGTCGTCACACACTTCCCGCCAGACAGTGGCACATATCAATGGGCGGGTATGTGCCACTGGTATGCGGGTATGTGCCACGGGTGATTGACACTTACCATCTACCCAGGAACGATGAGAACACGCATGGGCAATTTTAACGCGCGAGCGTTAAGAAATACCCGACATCGGTAGCGTTGACCCGAGGAATGTAAACAATAAGTGTCAAGGTCCTAGCTGGATTCGAACCCAATCATTCTGCGTGGCAATGAAGCATTTTACCACATACCTACGCCAAGTGTCAGAACTACCTTTCAGACAGACGCTAATCTTTGTGAAACGTCAATAGTGGTTGCAGTGATGCCTACACAATTTTATAAACATAACATATGTACTCCTTTGATACAGCAGTCACGTCAGGTTAACGCCAATTGTGGTTAGTTGCCATACGATGAAGTTGATTTGTGTAGCAGTGTCTAGGGCTAGCATCTTCGGGAGCATCAGCGGTTCATATCTGCTTCTGGTGTTGCTAATACGCATATTCCAGTTGGCATTGTTGCACACGTGTGAACAACTGGTCATACAAACACCTGCAACTCTTCAACTTATGTCTGTGCGTGCAACATTTGTACATATATTTAGCGTCTTTGCATGACGTGCCACTTAATCAAAAAATTGCAACAAGGCCACCTTCCCTACACATTCTTCGCATAACATCGATTTCCAGGTACGCGCACGCGTGTGCTGCCTAATGTGCTGTGTTTATCTCTCTTCCCCCTCTGCTGTCTATCTTTCATCTCCCCCATTCCCCTCCTATGCGCCGCGTAGCAAACCGGCTGCCTATAGGCTGGTTAACCTCTCTGCCGTTCTTTTCCTCCTATTTTTCTTCCTTCCAGGTACGTGGGATCTGCCGAATTTTTTTTTGTATCTTTTGTCTATCTCGGTAACCATGACGCCGACGCACCCTGCCTAAGACGCGACCAACAATAGAAGAAGCTTGCCGAAGACAGCGAGTCAGACCAGAGGCCATGATGCGACAGAATATTCACCTAAGAGTATCCAATACATCAACGCCCATTAATATCTATCACCCCCATGCCCAAGAGCAAGGCTACTCTGCTTTCTTTTTATCCGTGGTGTGGTTAGGACGTAATCAGTTCAATTGTGACGAGGAATGCATCCGGAGATAACACCATATATGCACAACATTTTACCAGCTGCACGACTTTTGTACACTCATATGCAACCAAACCTGCTACCATAGCTCTGATTATATGCACCAAAAACGCCTTGTTGGTAGTTCGTCGTATGTCGAAATGAGAGCCACTCGTGGAGGAATGGCGAATTCAAAAGTGCTATGCTGACCCCCGAGATAACTACACGCAGTGACATATGGTAGTAAAACAAAACAGCATGGACAGGGCGCGGAACATCTTTGTTGTAGCTCATCGGAACTGTCACGGCAATTAATGTCTTATCGTATGTCCTAATACTCGCGTAACTCCATCAGCTGTCATAGATCATAAGCCGCTAAACCATATACTATGCCTGTGCGTTCAGGGTGTTTTCATGGCGGATGAATTCAAAAACTTTTCCAGACTTCTCGTAAATATGTGCAGGGCATTACATTGATCTCTTCATTTGTCGTAAGTGAATGCTGTAACCGACATCCTAGCACTTATGGTATTACGGAACTCTATAGTAATAATATATGGTGTTTTACGTCCCAAAACCACAATGTGGTTAATAAAGACGCTGTAGTGGAGAGATCCAGCAATTTTGATCATCTGGCGTTCTTTAACGCGCACTGACATCACTGAGTACACGGGCTTCTACTATTTTTCGTCTCTAGAAATGCGACGGCCACTGCTGGGATCGAACCCGCGGCCTTCAGGTCAGCAGCTGAGCCCCCTAGCCACTGTTCCACCGAGGCGGACAAGGAGAACCCATGGGTCCATCAGTGCGCCGGCTCTGAGTTTTCATCACTCTATTACCTGATGAACGGAGAGAGACTTCATGAGATCCACAAAAACAGCAATAGCGGTATACTGCGATAGTTTAATTAATGCGAAGACACCCGGAGTCATGGGCGTACGTACGAAGGGGGCAGAGGAAAGGGTGCAGTGCCACACATTGACATAGTAGAGAGGGGGCACTATGACCAACCCTCGCCCCCCCCCCCCCCCCTGATCCTTGCACACCCCTATGCCCGGAACGAAATCCATGGCGACGGCGACACTGGCGTTTTGCCTTTCAAACGGGAGTTCTTCGCAAAATGTAGGTCATTGCACTTCTTCTTTAGGAGAGGCTGAAGTGATAGTTTTACAAATGAATGATATCAAAAATTGTCTTGTGCAGCCAAATTCTAATTGCTATGCAACCACCTCTCCATTTTTTTTCTTCTCGATCCCATATGCTGCTAAGGCCGACAGTCTAGAATTCTTTATGGCAGTGACGACATTTCTTAAGGAAATTATAATTCGTGAACGGCACACTTTCCTCCTTGTAACTGCCCTTTGCTAACATATATCTGGTTTTATTCCCTGCTTTATTTGTGTTTCGGCAGCTTACAAAAAGTGTATCCTTTCGGATATTCGTATCGTTATCGCTTTTAACCCTGTAAGAAGCCTTAGTGAAGAGCTTACACTAGAACAGAACCAATTTTTGGTATCGGTACAGCAGTAACTGTAACTTGCCCCCTCGTGCTTCGTCACAACTACTCTCAACGAATTCCTTCTCTTCCGTCTCGCTCAGACTAGCGCACACACGCGGTTCTCCTACTTTTTCTCGAACAGTCTGGCTTGTTTTCCGTTGTATCGCTCTTACCGCGCTCTGCGCTGTAAAGCAAATAAGAAGAAGATTTACTCGCGAACGAGCGATTGGTGACCTCTCGCGGCTGCATATATGTGTCACGCAATTTCAATAGCAAGATTCCTCCTTAGCCGGTTTGAAACCCAGTATAGACAGCCATTTATTGTGCGCCACAAAGCGGTGGAGGAAAGAAAAACCTCGTCGACCGCCACAAAGGCACACCCAGCTGAGTGGAGCGGGCGCAGCGCTGCTTTAAGCCGCAAGCTCGCCGAGAAGCCTCGAATGCTCGAAGAATGAGCAAAACAAATTGCCGTATAACAGGCCGAAAGGCGTAGCGCTATAGCGACCCCCAGCCGACCCTCGGCGCGCGGAGGGTGGCCGACGGTGCTGACCCGACACGAGCACGCGCGTGGCAACCCCTCCTGACCGTACATTTTTGCTTCGGGTTGCATGAATCAGGCTGTGGAATGAACAATATCAACCCCCCTACCCAACGCTGGCATCGCCAATTGTAGCGCTCGTACAGCGTGTACATGCATGCGTGCTCTGCGAGCGCATATACCTATACACGCGCGCCGGAGTAGGAAATGAGTGCGCGAGCTCGCGTAGCCGTTTCCTGCTTTTTCTCGAGCGGCCGTCACCGCTCGAGAGATTGTTTTACATTTTTTTGCTTGGATGCGGGAATAACGATCTCCGTTCCGGGAAGCTATCCTTGAACGAGGTCTGTATTGAAGAGATGACCGACACCGGCGGAAAGAGAGCTCCTCAGTGGCGGCCATTCTTAATTTAAGCTTTTGGATGGAGATTGAGGAAAGGGCGCGAGAGAGTCGCAGCGGGGGGTCGGCAGTGTCGGTTCGGCTGGCGCCGATGAGTTGCTAAGTGTGTCCCGCGCATGGTGCATACGACGAATAAAAAAGGGGCTGCGGTTAGGATGCGGCTTGAAACGTGATCGTTTGTCGTGATGTAGCGTGGGTCATCATAGTTACACTTCTGAAGGCATATTAAATATAACAAAAATTAGCTTGTAAGCGTGCCATTTTATTGTTTATCCAGAGAAATTCTTCAATAACTTGTTTAGCATCCTGATGGAAATCGCTGACGAAAGTGCAAGATCAGGAGTGTTCTCTTTGACATAGTTACACGATTGCCAGCTTTCAATGGGCGTTATGTTGAATAGAATATTCGCAAAGGGAAGAAAGTATTGAAATTTTCAATGGCCACAACAACAGCTTCGCCGTTAATCAAAAACTGCAGACGTGGTTTCAAGCATCGGTGCATTTTGTAGCCCCTTTTGCGAAAAGATTCAGGTGCCGGGCCTGCGTGACATTACTTTCTTTGCAACTGAGCATGTGATGATACTTCCCAAAGGTTGCGCTAACCTCTGGTTGAGCGACAGCTGTCATGAGAGGGGCTTCGTGAGTGACTAAAAGCAGACAAATGCATATGGAGCAAAAGAATGCTCATGAATAACAATATAAATAAAAGTACCATGAGTGTTGCGCATGCGTGCTCGCAAGCTAGGAAGTCGCTTTACTTTCGCGGCGTTAGAAAGATTAAAAAAATAAAGAATAAAAAAACAGCGTTCTCGTTACTTTTACTTCATTTTTGATTGATTGATATGTGGGGTATAACGTCTCAAAACTATTATATGATTACGAGAGACGCCGCAGTGGAGGGCTCTGGAAATTTAGACCACCTGGGGTTCTTTAACGTGCACCCAAATCTGAGCACACGGGCCTACAACATTTTTGCCTCCATCGGAAATGCAGCCACCGCAGCCGGGATTCGATCCCGCAACCTGCGGGTCAGCAGCTAAGTACCTCAGCGACTGGACCACTGCGGCGGGGCTTATTTCATCTTTGTAAAAGCGTAAAAACCGAGATGAAAAAAAGAGTAGGCTAAAGAAAACGATTCCGTGGAGCTGCAACGCCCACCTAAACATTTGTTTTTTTTTTTTAAATTAACGTTTATGCGACTTGGCTTCTTGGCATCTATCGAGGAGCAAAAGCATTTCTGTGAATATACATGAGGACAATGAAAGCAATCAGGCACTGACTTAATTTGTGAATGTTTTACGCCGATATAAAGTACTTAGTGAAATAGCCACAGCACCGGGTTCGAATCCCGGCTGCGGCGGCTGCATTTCCGATGGAGGCGGAAATGTTGTAGGCCCGTGTGCTCAGATTTGGGTGCACGTTAAAGAACCCCAGGTGGTCTAAATTTCCGGAGCCCTCCACTACGGCGTCTCTCATAATCATGTAGTGGTTTTGGGACGTTAAACCCCACATATCAATCAAATAGCCACAGCACATAGCTTTCGACTTCCAATCGTCTTTTGTGAATGCATAAGGAACATGTAAGTTTGAAATGCGAAGCATTTCTTAGTGAATTTCGGTGACTTTAACCCATGTCTATCTATCTATCTATCTATCTATCTATCTATCTATCTATCTATCTATCTATCTATCTATCTATCTATCTATCTATCTATCTATCTATCTATCTATCTATCTATCTATCTATCTATCTATCTATCTATCTATTTATCTATCTATCTATCTATCTCTCTATCTATCTATCTATCCTTCCACTGGTGAATTTTAGTTCTCCTGGACGTTTGCATCTATACCAACATTGGTCTGGCATAGCATGGCTGTACGACGACCATAAGTGGCTGGAGGTAACATGAAAATCATGACATTTAGGTCATGAATTTCATGATATAAATTTTAGGGTCTTGCTGCTCCTGTCGAGGTTTCGTTCACATGACATATGGCAAAACTGGTGTCGTATGACATGACTACATGGCGAACTTAGGTGACAGGCCCTCACCGTGGTAATTATGGCATGCGTGTCAAGTAAGTCATGACTACACGCCACGCTCGTAGTACACTCGCAGTCGTTTTGCTAGCTTGACACATACCAAATTTGAAATGACGTGACGTGAATAGATGACAGAGGTATATGACTGGCGCAAATATGGTATTCATTACGTGCGTGTCATATCGCAACATGACTACATTGCAGGCTCATGATGTAGTCGCGGCCGTTTCGCGAGCTTCACATACACCAAATTTGGTAGTACGTGACGCAAACGGACGATGATGGCAAATGACACGTCGAAACGTGACAATCATGACAGGCGTGCCATGTGAAACATGCCTACATGCTACGTTCTTAGCGCGCTCCTGGCCGTTTCGCTAGCTTCCCATATACCGAATTTGGTATAACGTGACATGATTGGACGACTGTGCAGAAATGCCGGGCGCACACATAATTATCATGACATGGAAGTCATGTACGGCATAATTTACTTCCGCCTCGTAACGTTGCACTGATTTTAAGGTGACTTCAACCTTCCTCATTGGTGCTTCGCATATCATCGATCCCTACTCTATGTGGGATCTACCAATCTTTAATTAATTTTAGCACTGCTCCACGCACAAACGTACTTTTTTATGTTATTTCAACACTGATTAGGACAAATATGCAAGCAAAATTCGGCACCTGTCATCATTAAACTAACTACAAAAACTCGCCGAGGGGGCATAGCGGCTATGGAGTTCAGCTGCTAAGCACATGTGCACGGCTTCGATTCCTGGTCATGGCGACGGCAATCCAAGAAATTTAGAAGAACCTGTGTATAGTCCGCCGTGGTAGATAAGTGGTTGTGGTGTTCGGCTTTCGACTCTATAGTCACGGGTTGGATCTCAGTCACGGCGATCGCATTTTGATGGAGGCGAAATGTGAGCAGCCCGTGTATACTGTGCGATGTCCGTCCCGTTAAAGACCACCAGATGGTCGATATTTCCGGAGCGCTCTACTAGGGTGTTTCTCGTAATAGTATCGGGGTTTTGGGACGTAAAATTTCACACAATATTATTAAATATCGGGTATTAAATGACCTCGGTTATTGTCTTGCTCGAGAAAGTTGTCAACAAGGCTCAAGCAGTCAGATTGATAGACGTTCTTCTGTACCGAGAGAAACTGATACAGGCGACCATTGGCTATAGGTCCGTTCTGTGTTGAGAACCTTGTGCGAGGTGTACGAAGGGGCAACGTTGGAATGTCGAGCATAAAAAGATGAGGCTTAATAAACAAACAAAATATTTAGGGCCGGGGTCATAATATGGTGGTGTTTCTCACGGATGGTGTTATAATTTAGGACCAGTACCTCAACCTTCCGAATCTTTTCCGTTCTCCTGGACGGCAACGTTAAAAGTAGGGCACAGTTACATAGATGCTGCCTGTTCCGACCCATCGCCTTACTTCAAGCAGCATAAACACTGGGAATTTGGCTTCCGTGGTCAAGCGATCTACCCGTCAACATTCTTAAAATGTACTACACTTGCCTTCCTCCCTCAGAACAGAGCCGTCAGAGAAGGGTCTAGTTTGACTGACAGAAGGCAGCACGATGCCGATTCATTCGAGGTGAGGAGGGCATAACAACTCCTTGCATACCGAAATACCATACTCTCCTAGCGAACGCAAACGCAGTTTCAATGATTACTTAAAGGACGGCAAGGCTAACGAAGTCCTGCCAGCAGGTGACGAAAAACTGGGTCTCTTAAGCAAGAAACAAATTGCAGCACCGTGGTGTGCTCAGCTAGCTGGGAACTTGGAATGGATGCATGGCTAAAGCAAGCGCCAGGAACGACGCCACACAAAGAGAAGAAGGCATGATGAGCACTCTTTATTTATTTGCAATCTTAACCAAAGGCATCAAGACACTATTGATCGCGTTATTTGAGTTATTTAAGCAAATAACTTATTTTACTGCCTCTGAGATGCCTTTAATTTCGTTGGGACATTTCATTGTGCAAAACATTCGTGTCACAATGATGCGTTGATCTATTCACCGCCATAAAATGTGCAGACCAACATTTCGATTTTGTTCATCGACAGCTGGCTCACCTTTGTGGAAGCGTTATGCAGTATGCGTTTTAAGGAAAAGCTGGCACCCTGTATCGTATACCAAGATGGGTAAGTGGACAAGTTGATACTATATTTTTTCTTTTAGCTTAGAGTGCAAATTAGGTCAACGGATTAACGAATACGTACACACACCACACGCGCTCATATCACGACGGTTATTATAGCGGGAGCTCAGAACGACGACAAAGGACAAGAAGATGAGCGTTCCTTTGTGCTCGGCTGCCGACCCGCTGGTCGGGAGATCGAATCTTGGTTCCGGCGTTTGCATTTTTGATGGAGGTGAAAACGCTGTAGGCCCGTGTGGTCTGATATGGGTGCACGTTAAGCAACCCCAGGTGGTCAGGATTTCCCGACTCTTCCACTACGGCGTCTCTCATAATCTTATGGTGGTTATGGGACGTTAAACCCCTCATATCGATGGATCAAGACGAGCGCTCTTTTGTCGTTGTTCTTATCTCGCGTAATAACAAATTTATGAACTGCAAACTAGCCCGAACCACTACGCTCTTATCACACAGGTCATGCCCCGCATGCGTTCCTTCGTCTATGGTTGTTTGATATGCGCTCCACGTTTCCTTTGAATTAGGGCTTCATGCTGTCACATGACGTGGCTACTGACGTGACCCTTAATGACCACCTTACTGAATATACGTTAATCTGAGTGGTGGCGAAAGATCTTTCGCGACCATTACGAACATACCGGACGGGTGCATCAGCTGTTCGGCTACGACATGCGGTAAACAACAGTGTAAGTGTAATCGTAACATGGACAACTATGCTGACCTTGGCCCAACGAGAACAGAGCACTCGTGCAGTCGTCCCCTCTTGTGTGTTGTTCATTTGCGCTCAAATTTATTCCAGAATGAAACAACGCACCCAACAAAGCTTGTTAAAAACAGAGGTTTAAAACGCAGCGTGCCGCCTAGACACGACAGAAACTAACCAATTGGTCTTGCATGACAAATGTCTTGAAAGGCTACGGTGGGTAGTTGTGAAGGTATTACATGACTGCTCCATTATCTGATCAACTACTCGCCTTGGCCGGACCACTGTGACAGGTCATGCGCGCAACTCGATATTGACGAAAATTCGTTTTGGGCAACAGGCGTAGCCAGAGAGAAGGATGGTGTTCAACGTCTTAGCCTTCACCACCTCACCCTCCTCGAAACACGGAAGTGTTTGCAGTTGTGTCTTGCTTTAATGTGATCGCATATATATAGGCTAAGGGGAATAGACCATTCTTGTAATTCAATGATTAGATTAGATAACAGACTGATGTGCGTCATGAAGCAGGAGCTGGGGGCATAGCAGTATGCATATAAACCTCATGGTGCCTCAAATCCCCGCGGGCGTGAATCGCTTCGTTTAGTGCAAGTTTTGCAACTGAAAAATGAACGAGCCAACGAATCGAGAATAATGTTAACGCGCATCTGACACATATGACAATACCTGTGTTCAACCCGGAATAGCAGGCCCCGCCGTGGTGGTCTAGTGGCTAAGGTACTCGGCTGCTGACCCGCAGGTCGCGAGTTCGAATCCCGGCTGCGGCGGCTGCATTACCGATGGAGGCGGAAATGGTGTAGGCCCGTGTGCTCAGATTTGTGTGCACGTTAAAGAACCCCAGGCGGTCGAAATTTCCGGAGCCCTCCACTACGGCGTCTCTCATAATCATATGGTGGTTTTGGGACGTTAAACCCCACATATCAATCAACCCGGAATAGCAGTGCTGGTACACTGATTGTCGATCGAGCAGATCGATAAGGATCAAATTCATAAACAGTGATTGGCACCCTTCCTCAGCTTGCGTAGTGGATACAGTCATGACAGCAAAATTCGATGTGCATCAGGGTCAGTCGCAATCAAAAGTGACAGTGTGACACTTGTATTACATGTACAGACGGGTCCACTGTTAAAGGAAACACTTTTATGCACGGCATGTTTAGTTTTCTACTCTCCTGCAAGAGAACAGTACCATAGATTTGCACAAGACTACTGGTGATTCACAGTTATTACGCATTTTGAAAGACTAGTGCTGTACATGAACATTGTTACCTTATCCACTTGCTGTTAGAGGGCCGGCAATACGAGCGGCGCTCATTGTAGTGTTCCCTTTAACAGTAGACCGTACTGTACATCCTTGGATTACTGATCCGCCACAACAGGCAAACGCCCTCTTTGTTTCAATGAACAGTTCTTCTAACAGCTACCACTTAGTTTATTCGTAGGGCCGAGTTTTTCGAGACCTAAATATGCATACCAGCCGACAGCAAGCGAGAAAAACAAAACAGGACAAGGATGAAAAGAAAACAATAAGAAAGCCTGGTCGTGCTTCAGGTGCCCCCTTTATATCTTTCTTCTTCCTCTTCTAAGAGAAGTGTTGGGAGATGGCTTGGGTTGCGGGGTGAGGGTGGTGTTGAGAGTGTTAGGTCACCTGAAGGCGGAGCACTCTCCATGCATCCCCCCAAATACGTCCACGGTCTTTCCTTCCACACTTTCACCCTGCGGAGCCGAAGTTTCGGCGGGGGTGAGGAGCAAGAGCGGCGGTGCACTCCTTTCTTGCCGGTCAAAAGCCCCTTTCTCGTGGCGGCCAGCTTGCAGTGCGTCCTCGGATATTTCGGCGCTCCAGGAGTCACTCGCGAGGCACAGGGCAATACAGCAGTGTGTTACGCTCGTGCGATGGCTCGGCCCCGGTACTTGGTAGTGGTGATCGTGTTGGCCGCCGCGTGCGCTTTCCTGGCCGCGGCCGATGAGGAGCAGCATGCTGACAGCATCGGCAGCACGGAAGCTCCGTCGGCGTCAGCAGAGACGTCCACCGTGGAAGACATCGAGCCCTTAGTGGCCGAGGCCGTGTCACAGGCTTTCAAAATGGGCCTGCCCGTGTTCACTCAGTTCGGTTCGGACCCGAACGTGACCAGCGAGTGCTCGGCCGCGCTCGTCAAGACGATGCTGGGACTGCGCCGCATGGAGCCCTGGGCCATACGCAGTGAGTACATGCGCACTTGGAATTTCAGGGCCTCTCTTTCCTTCACTTGTCTACCAATGTTATCTTGACATGATGATGGACCTGCTTGACGGCGGCTGCAAGCGGAGAAAGAAAAGTTTATCGTTGAGAAAGAGATATTTTTGTGACATTGTAGATTGTTTATCACAAATACTTTAAAAAAAACACGATGACAGGTATCATGAGCAGTATGAAATAGATGTTTCGATCACTGCGTTACATTCACTCAGTCAGTTTCGTTACCTGGTAAGAAGAAAACGTTATTCACGTGCTTTTCGTGCTTTTACTAGCAGCTTTGTTGCCGCAAAACATTCTGCTTTTTTTTGTGGGGGGGGGGGGGGAGATCGCTCATCCACGTTTTTAAGTAATCTATATGTAGGTATTGGTTAATGTAACCAACCGCACAGACTTTTGCTTTACCAATGGTTTAAACAAAAGTCTGTGCGCTTGGAAAGGTTCTCCTTTATGTTTAAATATTTTTGTCTCTGTCTTGAATTTTGTTTTACAGATAAAGCCATTTCTGCGTTACTTTGTTTTATATAAAGACCAGTAACTTTACTCTCTTCACCCGCAGTTTGTCACAACCTTAGACTGAAAGATGCTATGAAAACTCTATCGCAGTATACTGCTTTGCTTTCGTTTGTCATTTCGTAAGCACCTTTTTCTAACGCAATTTTGGAGAGAAACACACTTTGTTAGTGCGCAGAGAATGTTTCAGAGGGAATATATAGCAGAGAGATTGCTCTGAAACGTTACCTGCGCCCCAAGGAAGAATATTGCTCTCGAAAAATGCAATAGCAACCAGCCCAAGTAGCCACTTTTAGAACGCAAGTTTGCTTATTACGTTTCAGTCTAAATATTTTCTAATCCTTGGGGATTAATTTCATTAAATTGTGAAGTACGACACTTCTCTAAATATAGATGCAAAAACTCTGCATTGTTGCCGGATGACTCATAACATTGTGAAGAACACCACACAGCGCATCAGTTTACGTCGTCATGAACCTGCAAGTTTGCCTTGACTCATTTGAGAGTGCATAGAGTTAAAATTAATTGACAATTTTTATATTTTTGTGTGGCCGAAATGTAAAACATTTGTCCTAGCATCTCATCAACTGGATCTCGCAAGTATGCCAATTTTATGCCATCAGCCTAATATTCTACACGACATAGCAACCACATGAATTTCGCTTTCATCCGCGTCATGCTCAAGTGAACTCCCGTGTGTGAGGGTTCTTTCGCACTAGAAAGAGCGACAGTGGGGGAGCGGTGAACTGGCACAGGAGTGTGATACTCTGCTGGCAACCATGCTACTAACGAAGAGCGATCACCTTGGCCTTCTCGTTTTTAGGCAATCTTTCGTTGTTTTTTTTTTTTTTCGCCTTCGCTATAGAAAGCGACTACCTCCATTTGCTATTGACTTTCGCGTGGTAGTCCGTTCTGGGCACGACTGGGTTGAGCGCTTGGCGGTGCGTGATGAATGGTACGGGAAAACGAGGTACACATTCGGCGCAGAAAAGGAATACCGAAGGCTGATCTAGCTCAAGTGGGCATTCCGTCAGCAGTCCAAAGGTGCGGTCGCTCTTATTTGCTTCACCACCTTACTAGGTCACGTCAGTATTTTTAAAAGTTGTGACAAACTTCATGAGAACGCTGTGGATAGAAATAAGGAGCTTGATTTCTTCCCCCTCTGTCCTGCTTTCAATCAAGCGAAGGCAGGAATGTTAATTGAAGCTTATCCATCGTTCTGCATTCATTCGATATATTATTGACTGCCTACACGCTGAATGCATGCAACTTGTCCGCGGTGAACTGTAGCCGGTGACTCATCAAGCAAATGTTTTCTTTTATTTTACTTCTTTTGGTGCGCTTTATAACGCAAGGGCAAAGGGGACGTGACATTTTGCCATCTTGTCATTATTCTCTTTTTTCTTCGTTTCTTCATTCTTGATCACCACACTATTTGTTGACTTTACGGGAACGAATTTGCCTCAAAATTTATCAGACTTGAACATAAACCCCACAATGTCTTTCGCGTGTGATTTAATGAGCCAGGTTTGCCTAGAACGTCTCAGTGATAGTTTAGCTTTTCCAGTTTCCCAATGTGTTCTATTTTGCGACACGCCAGGTTTCTTTCTTTCGTTCTTTTTTTTCTCTCTTTTTTTTTTGAGGCGTTGAAAAGAAAAGAACTTGTACCTTGTCGTTCCTTATGAAAGAGAACACGAGAACACGTGGCCTGCGCTCTGCGGCGGCTGTCTACAGCACCGTCAACCGACAAGGGAAGAAAGCACATTTGCTTTTGGCGTCATCTATGGCCAAGCAAAATAACTAGTCATGGCTGGTAGGCAAGCTCTGCTAGATTATTTATTATTTATTTTATTTGTGAAATACTGCAGGCCAAAAAGGCCCAAGCAGGAGGGGCACAAACACAAACACAATATCAGTACATGAGTGACGCAGCTTCACTAAAATACATCTGTGTAAGAGGAGAGCGAGTAGAAGAGAAACATCAAAACAAAGAAAGCACGCGATCAGTACATGAGTAACACAGCTTGACTAAAATACATCTGTGTAGGAGAAGAGCGAGTAGAAGAGTTACGTTCCCTCACCGCTCGCACGGCGAGGGATATCGGGCGATTACTGCAGCTTGCGCCGGGGTTGCACACAACGTTTGATATGTTGGCAGTGGACTACGCAGTGCAGGCGTGAGCAGAGAGGAGTGCAATCAAGCAGCGCTTGTCTACCAACCATAACTCGTTTTTTTGTTTGTTTTTTTTTTGGGGGGGGGGGGAGGTGGGCAACAGATCATGTTGAAAGTAAACGTGTTCTCTTTTGCTGTCGGTTGATGGGGCTGTAGGCAGCCGCCGCATAGAGTTACTGTATATACTACCTTTAGGTAGCAGATAATAAGGGCCGCAACGCGAGTACGAAGGTGCTAGAAGAAACGTCAAACGAAAGGCGAGGGAAGGAAAGCAAAGAGGACAACACGAGCGCTCCTCTTTGCTTTCCTTGCCTCGCCTTTCGTTTCACGTTTCTTCTAGCACCTTCGTGCTCGCACTGCAGCCCTTATTACCATGAATTCCAACCAACTAGCCCAAGTAGCCGTTCTTCCTTAGGTAGCAGAGCTGCGCCACTGATAGAACTAACCGCTTGCACCCCTATTCGCCAAGCGCGCTCACGTTCGCAAAAAAAACAAAAAAAACGTCCATTTTAGGCAAAGCCAACTTTACAGCCGCGCTGGCGACCGCCGCGACACTCGCGCCACCACCACCGCCACCAAAGCGGTCCAGAGAGGCGATCCCACTGGTGCGGAGGTACTTCGTTGGTGTTGATTTTCTCTTGCGTTGTCCGTTCTTAGTGAACACAAGTATTGTTTGTCGGGCGCGCAGCCAGAAATTTTTTTTAGGAGGGAGGGGTGGAGGGGCACGTGCCTGGTGGGCCACCCTTTGGCCACGGCGAAGCGCCGTGTCTCAGAGCTGCGCAGTTGGCACGATGACATGTAGGATGCCAATGCTACGCATAGATATGCCGAAAATTCTCGTTTGCTCACGCTCTTTGTAAAACACGGAGGAATAGTTCTAGCGATTGTTTTATCAAGCCACTCGCCTAATCGTTCAAAGCGAAAAAAAAACTACGTGAAACAAGCGATTAGCGGAACTTAAGTTGTCGCGAACCATGTACACGATTCTCAACAAACGAAGTCAAGGCTTTCTTGTTTGCTATTAAAAAATATATCTTGCTATGGTGACTGCATCGAACATTGATTGATATGTGGGGTTTAACGTCCCAAAACCACTATATGATTATGAGAGACGCCGTAGTGGAGGGCTCCGGAAATTTAGACCACCTGGGGTTCTTTAACGTGCACTCAAATCTGAGCACACGGGCCTACAACATTTCCGCCTCCATCGGAAATGCAGCCGCCGCAGCCGGGATTCGAACCCGCGCCCTGCGGGTCAGCAGCCGAGTACCTTAGCCACTCGACCACCGCGGCGGGGCTGCCATCGAACAAGCTAGATGCATTAGGAATATTTAAGACCAATATTTATTCGAGTTTTCCCCCATTTTCCTTCGAAGCGAAAGTCATTGCACCAGCAACGGGTTATGACCGAGCCACAAAACGCACGGAACCGCTGTGCCGCGTCTGCTCCTACATTCGGAAGGGATTACTTTTCTGCATTACATGGACATCTCAGCGGGCAAGATGGGGGACCTATGCGCAACTCTGCTACCTAAAGGTAGCATATACGAGGGAGCTTTAGAATACCGTTTGCAAGTGCTGCGGGCGTTGCGGGCGCCATTTGAGCTTTAGAATAGCGTTTGCCCTGCTGCACCGCAACGCACGATCGCAGCGACATCGTATACTATACCTCGAAACCAGCGCTTGCGGGCCACATGCGGACCGCGATCGCCACACGCAATTTCGTATTTTCTGCGTGCGGTCCGCGAACGCGAACGCCGACTCGCGTTGCAACGCATGCGCAGCGGCAGCGACCGAACCGCAAGGCCTCGCAGTGCGTTATTCTAAAACTCCCTAGTAACTCTACCGCCACAGAGCGCACGCCACAGATTCGCGTGTTCCCTTTCATAAAGGACGACAGTGTACATTAGGCCACTTTACTAGCCGCTGTGCACAACGCACCGCAATGACGAACAGCTTCGCATTTGGTTGTGCGTGTGCGCCATAAACAGGGGGCGTCATTGATAGCGTTCACTTTTTAGCGGCGGTCGCAGATCAATCTGCCGCCGTTTGTTCAGTGAGCGTCATGAAAGCGACAGGCCCCTGTGCTCACTTTGTTTTTTTTTTTTTTTGTCAAAGCCATGAAGGCGAAGCGTGTGGTTACCACGACCAGTATACGCGCATTTTGCGGCACGCGTTCGCACGCATTCTCAATGGTATTTTCCTGGTGCAATACGACGCGCATGCCACTGGCAATTGCCGGGATCTCAGATCGCGGCTCACGCGAAGCACGCGAAACGCGAGCCTTTCGCCTTGAAAACTGATTTCCTCCTCCGTTTCTCTGCACTGCGCTAACGCGTGCCGGTGCACCGCAAGGAAGTACCGGAGGCAACCAGCCGTGCAGTGTAGTGCTGTTGTTAAACGCTTACGAATGCATTACGCTACAAGATGGGCTATTCAATACGAACGGATTCTCATTCCGAGGCGCGCTACTTCGAACGTAAGCGGTGCGCCCTTCATTACCTAAAGCCGCCTCTTACACAACGCCATGCATAAGAAGGCTCCATTAAGAATTTTTGGTATCCTGTTGTGTGGGTAGCAGAAGCTGTCGTTGAGGAACAACGGTCATGTGATATCGTTCAAACTTCCAACATTTTAGCAAAGTTCGATATGTGTGGCTTGACCAAAGCGTTCATTTTTCAAGGAACGCGCGAGAATGTTCAGAGATAATATCCGTGCTGCTTACGAAAAATAGCCGACCTGTGTGCTGCTCCATGAGGTGTATTCAGACTGAAGTTGCGACAAGTATATATTCTTTATTACTGTGTATGATGAGCATAATACAGCTCTCCATTCCCAAATGGTCACCAAAAAAGTCTCGTTCTGACTTCGCATGATGAAAGGTGCTCCTTTGTATATTGGCTTGCTAGTTTGTTCTTCGTTTTGTTTTTGTTACTTTGTTTAGGGTAGTGAAGTGAGCTTCTTCAACTTATTCCCACATAATTTTAATACAATTATTTACATTTATCATCGTGCGAGGCAGCAAACGTCCGGTTTTAATTCCGGGTAACTCCTCTGCCTTTGCTTCTTTTGCATCTCTCTTGATACTGTATACTCTAGGAGCTTGATGTCTTCATATTTTGTGCTATTTTAACACCCGGCTCACATTTCTGGAATTGATAAATCACATGATGACTCAATAAAGTGATACTATGAAGGGTGACGCAATCGAAAAAGCCCGAGCCTCAGTGTAAAGTACTGCTTATATACAGTACTGTAGCAAATATTTCTTCCTTTTGTTTCCGTCCAGTATATTTGTCACAGTACTATCATTTTCTGTCCATTTCGTTCGTTCAGAGAGAACGCACGCAGCAATATGTTCGCAGTAAATGGCGGGTACCGAGAGTATAGCATGCCATGCTCACTTTCTACGAGAGTCCACAGTTTTCTGACTTCACCCAATGACCACTTTCACGACTGCTGTTTCTCACGCCTCTCCACTTTACTCGTTTTATAAATGTTGGCGCTTAGTCTCTGAGCAGCGATGCTCAAGATAGGCTCGTTCGCGCGCATACACTCCCGCCAAGCACTTTCGGCCAGGAGCCAAGCGCGCGCGCGCATACACACACCTAGGAAGTGAAGGGCCTCAGTGGCCCCGAGAGAGGGGCCAAAACGGCCGTAGTCCGGTAGAGAGAGCGCCCCGCTTCCCGATTAAGACAATCGTTACGTAAGGCAACCCACTTCTGGGCGTTTTGGAGCGCGCCAGGAAAGGCATTTCCATCCGCAATGACTTCCTCCTTCGTGCAGTCGAAGGCAACAAACGGCGGATCGAAAATGTGGGCCACCCCGTCGGCCGCTACTTCGGGGCGACCCCAGTGCCAACGGCCATTCAACACCACCCGGCGTTCGTCGCAACGCTGGTGAATATGCAGGTGCCTACGTCTTTATCGAGGGTCGCAGTATCAGAAGGCGAGTCGGGTAGAGCGATCGCTGCGCACTGTTGAGGCCATGGTTGCGGCGCCGATGATGACCTGTTTGAAATCACGCGTTCATGGAGCCGCCAATAACCCAGGGTCGCCCATGCATATAGCGAGACACTATGCCAATATTTATTGATATACGATGGTGTTTGCACCAAAGACTGCAGGCGCCGTGCCACTTTCGTTGTAGAAAGGGTCGTTGGTCCTAGTCTGCCTAACGACCATATTTATTTATTTGTGTGTGTGTATCTTCTTGTAGAAATGACAGATGAGGCACGTGCACAAGCGACTACTGCGTTTGGCGCAATACGCATGAAGTTTCCTTTTGTAACTGGGTTTCCGTACACCGTAATGACGCCGATATCGACAGACTAGCTTTAGCGCGTCAAGCCAAACTGAAGGTATACTTTTCGGCATAATCTGCAGTGGCAGGTATATGCACCTCATCGCGTTATGCCGCATGTATTGAACACATATACCAATCGATCCTGCGTGCGTTTAAATATGAATTGTTGCTGTCAAGCATATTATATATATATATATATTTTTCAAAAATTTGCCAATAGAAAGAAAAGGCAGCTTGCCTACCCGCAAGACCAACCTGTTTCGGTCTCACAATTCCGATAGAACAGATTGATGATTGATTTGTGGGGTTTAACGTCCCAAAACGACCATTTGATAATGAGAGACGCCGTAGTGGAGGGCTCCGGAATTTTGACCACCTGGGGTTCTTTAACGTGCACCCAAATCTGAGTACACGGGCCTACAACATTTCCGCCTCCATCGGAAATGCAGCCGCCGCAGCCGGGAATCGAGCCCGCGACCTGCGGGTCAGCAGCCGAGTACCTTAGCCACTAGACCACCGCGGCGGGGCCCGATAGAACAGTTGCTACTCTTCGCAGCAATGTAAATACGATAAAGCGTGTTACCATACTTTCAAAAGAAGTTTTTGAAGTGCAAACGTGTTATCAGAATGTTAAAGATTCATAGATAAAAATAGGCACTCGCGCAAAAATAGTTTGATTAGCAAACTTTCACCGAACTCATCTGTAGGGCGACGAGGAAACGAACATACACTGCAGGGATTGACCGTCAACGAACCCCTTCCCTTTTACGCCGGCCAGGAAATGGAATGCCGGAGGGTTCAACGGCTTCACTTGAGACGTTCGAGTTCTGCTCTGTCATACGGACATCGCTGGCGTGCGTAAATGGCACCTACGCACACGCTCGATCGATTTTTCGCCCCATTCTCTGTTCGCCGTGTAATGCGCGCAACGTCTAAATCTGCCATCGCGATCTCCACATACGTAAGCTCGGTTACGCAATTCCGGAAATCGCTTGAAAGGTGCGAGCGCCATTCCCTTTACTGGAGTAGTTCGGAAGTGAAAGCGGGAGAAAGGCCGAGGAGGGCATTCTTTACGACTGCTTCTAGAATTGCGTAACCGGCAGGGAGCACAAGCCTCGTTTTGCAAAAGGTCAGTGCTTTAACGATGGCGCACGGCTTTGGGACAAGGCGGAAGAGGTGGCGCGCAGCCTCTTCCGGCCTTCGTACATGTCCGATGGCTCTGGAAAGAGGATGGGACGCATCCGCGTCTCTCTCCAACACCACCAAGGGCCCGGGTTCGACTCCTCGCCGCGACTGTACCTTCGTGCTAGGCCAAAGCTATAGCTGCTATTTTGGATCCGATAGGCCAGATAAATCCTCGCTCAAATTGTGCAAATAAGTATCGGGACGTACTGATTCCACGCAAATCCCTATGCAGCAATATTTTAAGCTCAGAGTGTTAAGCATAATTAACAGACAACACTACCAAGAGAAGAATAGGGGATGTAATTAGCGGTAAACGTATTGTAATGTATTAGCAACAAATGCAGCGCTTGCTACAGGGTTCGTCAGTGCCCCGTAGCGTCAGCGTGCTGACGACGTTTTTGACGACACAAGAAAATTACGGAGACGTGGCTTGCGCGTGACTGCCACAGCTGTAGGTGACAAAAAATGCAATTGTTTCTCTCATACATATATCTCTTTCATTTCTCGCCAACACTTATTCCGACAAATCTTTCCGCACATGCCGAATCGTATTGACGAACGAGTTCGTGCGCTGGAGCTATTCGCTGTAAAAGGCGTTTCTTTTTATGTTATTGCCATTGCTGTAGTTCTTGTATGCATTAGTTTCTCGTATATATGACATTTGGATGGGCGGCCAAAGTTGTGGCCACACTTGCACCAATCGCATTTTTTGGCTATTTTCATCATATTTAACAAAGAATGAAAGAGGGATCTATGCAGTCGTGGTATCGACCATAAGGGATAGCGAGAGAGAAAGATTGCATGTAAAGACAGAGAGAGCTATGACCAGATCCCTCGCACGGGTAGAAGCAGTTGAAAAAAATACAGTGCAGAGGCAGCCGCCTCTGGAAAGACCGCATTGAAGAAAGGATACTTTTGCGAATAAGTCCAGTTATGTCCGTGTCCTTGAAACCACTCAACCATTCTCTTTGCTCAATATTTACCTGAGCACAATATGAAATTAGCTTTTCAAATTGTTTTATGTTGCGAAAAATCGTTTTATGTTGTTTTATGTTATACGCACCACAAGGCCATTCCTGGTGATCGTTAGCATTGTTCAACACCGTTTAACAGGAGTCTCAGCGTTCATTTACAGATCTGACAACTTTCATTTTCGTCTAATAAGGAACTGTTCGTCATATTCTAGTACCAGACAAAACGCTGCATGCTAAATGCAGAGTACATCTGAGCGTGCACAACGCAACCTCGAAGGCGTTCTTGACGCCTTCTTCGTGGAGGTTTCAGCTGGGCACGCTTCTTGCCTTTTCTTTTGGTGTATTCTGGACCATCTTCTCTCGGGTGCTTTTTTTCTTTCTTTCTCTCTCTCTCTCTAGAAGGGGGCCCCCAATTTATCCCTCATCAACACCCAAGGCGCCCGATTGGAGCATTCTCCGCGGCGTGCCGACTGCGCCGCGCTCGCTTGGGCGAAGCCGCGTTCGTGCGGCCGGCGCGACTACGTGCAGCCCGAGCGCCGGGGCCCGAAGAGGAAGCGGTGAACGTGCGCGTAGCCGTACGCCAGCACACCGCTGCTCTCTGTTTTCCGCGCCGTTTCATGTCGCTTGGCCCAATGCTCCACTTGCGCCGGTAACAGTTGTAGCGCTTACGAGAAAACAAAACAATGACGCGCAAAGCGCGCCGGCAGCAGACACGACGACGGTGGTAAAGCTCACTTGGCACCGCTGAACGCAGCGGCGCCAAGCACGCCGCCGCCGGACGGCCGAACCACGCCGCACCCTCGTCTCACGTGCAAGTGGCCGCGCGGAGCTCGTGTGTCACGTCGCTATTCAAATGCAGATCACGAACGACGACGCATCCGTATGACATCCGTTTCAGGTGTCGAGGAAAAAAAAGAAAATATCCCGCGCTCGATTCGCACTCGTGCAACGGCGGTAGGGACGCCACCTTCCGTGTGTTTATGCAGTCAGTCGGGTGGGCACGCGCAGGCTCGGGTAGTACACAATAAATTTAGTATAACGGGTCTCAGCGATCGCCTTTAAGATCGCGTTGCTTCCTATGGCTACTATCTTTGTAACTTTCTTGAGGACGAGAATATTTTTGCAATGATCTTTCCTGGCCTCCAGCAGAACGATCAGATAATTATTTGCTTTCCGTTTCTGTCTCTCTCTTTCCTTCCTTCCTTCTTTCTTTCTTTCTTTCTTTCTTTCTTTCTTTCTTTCTTTCTTTCTTCCTTTCTTTGATACCCCGCCTTAGAACGTGCTACACACATCCTAGATCCCTTAAAAAGGACTGCAGCTGCAGCGTGTTTCTCACGCTCTAACAACCGCCACTCTTTTTTTTCACTTATGGGACGTGGTCCGCCTTCGTGCATCAGTGGCTAGGATGCTCGGCTGCTGACCCAAAAATCAAGGGTTCAATCCCGGCCGCAGTGTTCGCATTTATATGGAGCCGAAATGGTAGAGGCTTGTGTACTGTACGAAGTAGGTGCACGTTAAAAAAGACCCGATGGTTCAAATTTCGCGAGCCCTCCACTACAACGTCCCTCATGATCTTTGGACTTAAAACTACACATACTACACATCCATGACGAGCGCTAACTTTACATATTCGTTGAGCCCGTATATTTTCCACTGAAAATTTAAACTATCTCCTCGCAAGAGAAATACGAAACCAAAACAGTGGATACGTGCTACGTATTCAGGGTGCTCAAACTGACTTTGACTAAGCTTGAAAAACAGGAAAAAAAAAAACAAGAGATCTTAAGAAATTCATAGCAACTGCAAAGCCGTGCGTTCCGACCCACGTGGTGGTGGCTGACACAAGCTGGATTTTTAAAAAGGTCTCAATTTAAGTTGGCTAAGATCATAAAGTTTACAGCTTAAAAATAGTTAAAATGCATTAGTGATTATTGTTAATATAGGCGCAAATAAAGTACATTTGTGTTATTTTATACGTATTGAAACTACATGATAATAATATAAGAACTGAGTTTATACGGCTAAAACCATGTTATGTTTATCAAGGACATCGTAGTGGATGGCTTCGGAAGTTTCGATCACCTGGACTTCTTTAACGTGCATTTAAGTCTATGGACAAGGGCCTATAACCTTTCACCTCCGTCGAAATGAAATAACATTGAAATCACTTTACAGAAATTTTGTCATTTGTCCACGACTCACGTACACTTCATTCGCAGTTCATATACACTGAAATATCTTTGTTTAACCTTCCGTATTTGTGATATGACGCTCAAATTGACCCCTTTGTGTTATTTTCACGTGCTATATTGTAATCAAAGCAAAAGCGATAATACTAGGTAATTATTCGAATGTACTCGCTTGAAGTCAATAATTACATGTAAAAAATTACGAACCCACAAAAGGCCCAAGTTGAGCAAAAGATGAAAGCTTCAAGCGATAAAAAATCTTTGAACACGTGGTGTCACTACAGCCAACATTTTATTACAGCGAAAGTTTATCAGATCACAACGGCAGTGGCAGTGGGGGTAGTTGTCCGCCGCCGCAGCAGGTATTTGTAACTGTTGTCATAATAAACTATAAAAAATAAAACCAGAAAAAAATAGAAACGCCGGCCCTCTTACTACGATAATCAGCCCAGCATTAGCACCTCATAAACCTGGCAAGCTTTCGTGTCCTGACCATCGTTTTTCCAGATGAAGCGATGGCGTAAACCAGAGCAACTGAAACCACCACTGGTGGCTGTTATTCTTTCCTGCCACCCACCACTTCCCTAGCCATTGGTAAATCGCCACTTTGCGCTCTCAGCTATGGCTCTGATGACAGTGATGGTGTTTGTGGCCCTATAGAGAAAGCTGTTGTGAGATCACAAGTGGCGGTTTTGACGCCGTAGTTTTACACCACCGCCAACACTGGTGCCCATAACCACTTCGCGCCAAATACGATGTAATTAAATTATACTTCTTGGAATTAATAGATTGAGACCCCGGCCGTGTGAATGGCAATAGGATTTTGTACCATAGCACTGTGCTGGGGCTCGAACCTCATTCGTAAGAATACCCTATAGAGAAGTAATGTCGGGCAAGGAATTATTTTAACACGTGTAATATAGCGTCGTTGAAGAGTAGAACAACAACGAGGCTTCTGACAATGTGGATTGCGCAACGAGCGGGTATTGAATGCTTCCAACCCTTTACAAAAAGGCTCAGCCATAATTATTCATCGTCATCAGTCACAGCATTAAAAAGTGCCTATAATGTCTTACATATATAGCGAGTACCTCGCTTATCCGCAGAACGAAGGGTAGTAGTACCATATCGCTAAGTGGTGCTCATCTACTTCATGAAAGTTACGGTGGCATATGACGTGGTGGGCACATTCCATGTTTACTTGTATTAGTTGCCCTTAGGTAGTCTTCAATGGGCTCTAAAAATAACACTTTTCTAGCTTTCGCTGCTACAAGTGCTGCGTGTTCCGCGCAGGTCTGGCAATTTTTTTTTCATTACAGCACTTGTTCATCACAGGAAATCAGAAAGGTGCGTCCACACATGCGTACTAGGGTATACTGTTGCTATTAACAAAATCAATTAAGGCACCGTTTTCTTCATAGAAACCAATTCGTATGCGCTAAATACCTATAAAACACACGCTGCCAAGTGTCTTGAACACTCTCATTTCCGGGTCCAGTAAAGAGGAGTAACCTTGCACCAACTATCTAATTTGTGGCGTAGCTGCAACGGCTTGTATTCTGTATTCTTTTTTGTTGCGGCGGTTGCGGAGGTAGGTTCAATTAAAAATGCACGCACCATCGCGCCCGGAACCGTGGGAAGATGGCGACTCCCTCGCCCGCGAACACGTATGCGGACGCTCCACACAAACCGCTTTCGTCGGCGCGCGGTCAGCACTCGCCGGCGCCACCGGGCAACACTTCCATGACAGACTGCGGAAACGCCTGAGCGGCCGAAATTCTACGCTCTCTCGTCACCGCTGACCACGAATGAGAACAAGTCGATGGGGTGCTGCGATCGAGCCCCGGCGTCCCTAATACCGCGCTTCCGGTCAGTGGCGAGAGGCACTAAACACTCGCTCGTCCACTCGCCCCGATCTCGCGGGAGGCGCACCCACGACGTGCGCGAGCTTTCGAGAGGCAAGTGATACACTCGAGAAGCCGACGTCCGCCTCTGCTGTTGAAAGTAAAGGGTGCCGGGAAGGGTGGATGAGCAGCGAGTGTCCGTTATTTGAGAAGCTATTCGCGATGTAACGGAAGTGTCACGGCCTCGTCGTCCCGATCATGCGTGGTGGCAACGTTGGCGTTGCGCTTTCTCTCGAGCGACCACATTTTTTTTATTCATTTCACGTCAGAACGAAACACCGGTGTTGTGGGCTTGCTTCCTGCTGTCTGGCCCAAATCACCCGCGAGCCACGCGGCACCGTTCCGGACGGCACGCGTGTGAGTCGACCGTGAAGATAGCTGTTACGCGTCCAATTGGCGTTGCGGAAACGAGAAAGCGGCGTCAATGTAGTCATCTCTCGCCTTCTTAGAATAAGTGGCCGAGTGGAGTTGGTTGTATTTCAACCTATTGTTTCGTCCGCGCAGTTAGGAAAAGAAAACAATCTGGCATACATGCAAACTTCAAGCGTGCGAGCGAAAACAAGCTCACAACATTCATGTAAACCATTTCACCTATATGACCAATGGTCGCCGCTATCTTGGGCTGTCATGTCGATGATTTCTGGTTTTTTTTGTGTGTTTTGCGACATAACTATTGCTGCCATAAAACATCGTATGCTCCAACCCAACCAGTGTTATGCCTATATGCGCCCACCGTAACACACTGCTTGCTTAGTTGTTTAACACGCAAAACACAAAGGTCCACAGTCCAATATGATGGCACTAAAACCCCTCCGTATAATAGTCTATATCTGCGCTTGCTGTTTTTTTTACTTATAACGTAAGGCAGGCTCATTAAAAATTCAAATTCAAAGCAGCCATCACACTTCCAACTGGTAGCACAAGATGGCAGCCCCCATTTCAGAAGCGATTCACTGCTTCAAATTGACATTTGAGTTTCCATCTAAGCACACGGTCTCAAGTGCAAGGTCCTCTAGCAGGCTGATAAATCTCTGCAATGAGCACGTTTCAAGAACGTGAAACAGCGATGCCCTTGCGGCGAGGCTTTGGGTTGATAACATCTAATTACATTTTGAACGTGCCACATGGTGATTCTCTCTTGCACTGTACGACGCTATTCGCATTCTTTTTTTTTTTACTTCCAAGTAATTTTGGAAGATACTTCGTATTTTTCTTTCCATTTCCCCGATGTGATGCACGGGACAGTCTATCACAAATATGCGCACAACTGCCTCCGCTATGTTCGCATGACCTACAGAACAACGCACAAATACTAAGATGAAAGAAATTATAATTGATGATTCACTTGCTGAAAGAATCTGACGGGCCCTCCTACCGAAGACGAACCTACAACACCGTACCACGGCCGTTCCATGAAGTATTCGGTGGGCTTACAAAGCGGAATCTCACGCAAGTTTTCCCAAGGCCCTTTTCTTATGCTATGGCGCTCGTCAGTACGGGTAATTCTCGTTCCCATATTATTCTACGTGTGCCCAGCGGCGTGTCGCGCCTCGATTCATTACGCGGAAATGTAACATACAAGCGGTCTCGAAATAGCTGCAGCATTCGCCTTTTCGTGAGCGCCTGAAGGGCGCTGGGATTGCTTCGACCCCACCCTGACAGCAGTTAGAGGCTCGTAAATGCAGGTGGGATGGGGAGAGGGGGGGGGGGGTCTGCTGCCTCACACGCACCCGGGGTGAGAGTATTTCGCTACCCAACAGCCTCTCGCAGCAGCAGAAAAAAAAACTATACGATTCCGGCGTTTCTTCGTGAAGACACGGGCACGTATAGTAGAATGCGCGCGCGTTCGCGTATAGTGGACGTGCGAGGAAGCTAAATCTGACAGCATAGAACAGCCAGGCGCCGCTAACAAGCCGCTGCCAACCCTTGAGAAGTACCATGAGAATAACAGCTCGTTCGTCGAGGAGAGATCAAGCGCCCCGCCTCCCCTTGCGGCTTAGAGACGTTAGTATACTTATCAGATGAATGGCCCAAATGAGCGAGTGCTGGAAGCGTTCTCCGTGCACGTAGGAAGCGTGCGTGAGGACGTATACATAGATTGCGCCGTAGCAGATGAGTCACCACGTGCTTTTCAAGTTGTACGCTTTCACTGTTTATGCTATCGTTTCAGCGCAGTTCTATGGGAACTTCACTGGAAGGGAAGCTTCCGACACCTTTATTTTGATCTCCTAAACGGGAGGCGCAGTGGTTTAAGGTAGCTTTATTGTTTGACGCATGTAATGCATACCTTCCTGCTCTAAAATTTCTCTTTGTTCGTGGCGAGTTATGCAGCTAGTCTGTATTCACTACGACGTACTGCCTCTAGAAAAGACAGAAAACTCCTTAAATGTGTAGATCTGGAATCTCCAGATTGGCCTACGTAGGTACCAGTCAATTAAAAAACGTTAGCCGTTTTTTAACAGCCTCACAAAACACCCCAAGAGAACACAAGTTTTAGGTTACAGTGTTGCAAGCATGCACTGTTACTAAATGTTTTGCTTGTTGCACATATGCGCGAACATTGATTGATATGTGGGGTTTAACGTCCCAAAACCACCATATGATTATGAGAGACGCCGTAGTGAAGGGATACGGAATTTTTGACCACCTGGCGTTCTTTAACGTGCACCCAAATCTGAGCACACAGGCCTACAACATTTCTTCCTCCATCAGAAATGCAGCCGCCGCAGCCGGGATTCGATCCCGCGACCTGCGGGTCAGCAGCCGAGTACCTTAGCCACTAGACCACTGCGGCAGGGCGAACATATCTGCCTATTTTATTGCAGGGGCCGTGGCCCCTAAGGTGTTAAATAATTCATACACAGAGCGCAGTGACGGAAGAAGTAATCATTTCATAAAAACAGGGTGGCTTTAACAAAAATACAAAACACTGCATAGAGAAAGACAACTGGAAATATGAATGAGATACAGATGACGGTAACTGTCTGTGCTCGGCCAGCTTTTAGCGCAGTTCAAACAACTACACTTGCTACGAGCACTTGCTACGTGTTTTTTTTTTAATCGACTGGGTCAGCGACCACTTGTTGCCATGCAATGGACAGACGTTCATGTACCCTGATGGCGCTTTCTTCCTTCTTTCTTTTTTTGACTCTCTTCGCCCCACTCCAGGGTAGCAAGCCCGAAATTCATCTTGTTGACCTCCCTGCCTTTCATTCATTTCCTTGATCTTCGTGTTCATCGTGTAAACAATAACTACGACACCAATAATAAAAAAACTCAGAGGATGCTAGAGCTTCCCCTTCCATTTGTAAAACGCGATGGCGTAATTGGGCCCCCAGCTCATAGCCTTCTCAACTGCTAGCCTTGCCTTCCTTAACCGTGCCAGGAGGAAATCGAACGTTGTGCCCTTAACATTGCTTGTTTCAAACTTTCCTATAAAATGCCACCAGAAAATACAGCTGCACATGCAGTGCATGCCCATTAACGGTATAATTCCTCCTTTCGCGAACGAGTCAGTTAAGGGCCCACTATACGTGAACCTATGCAACTGTTCTCTTTGTTGATGCTTTTGCAGCTGCTGATGATTAACTGTTTGTATGTATGTATTGTAGAGAAATGAGACAAAGAGACAACGCATTTCCTGCAGTCCGGTTGTTCTTTATGTACCTCATACTTTCCTACCCCATGAAAGCCGAGCGCCGCTTCGTCCACATCACACTCGGCCACGCTGCGAAATTGCATAAGAAGCGGCCTTAGTGGTCTTTAGAGTCTTAAAGTACAAATTTTCGGGCCAGTACGTTAGACACGCATTTGTGCGTGTCCGTGTTCTCGAGCGTTATGAACTGCTCAATATCTCTGGAGGGTGGCTGCCTCGCAAAGGCCGGTTCTGACCACAATGTGTCTTCCTTTGAAATTTGGGCGGTGATGACTCTGGCGGACGCCATCGACTATGTCATGCCGGTCGTCGCATTGCTACCAGGAGAGCAGGCAAATTCTCGCCTAACAAAGTACGGCTGTGAATTCAGACAGGCTACGCTACAGGACTTTCATGGTTTGACGCAGGAATCTCTGTGCTGTCATCATCGCACTCTCCCGTTCCGCTGCCGCGAGAAAGCAAGATGCTCCCAGGTGGTTCTATATCACTGTGTTCAGACGGGTGAAAGCCACCATGGCTGGGCACTGCACTGCATACGCCAGAGTTGTACGAAGGCGTCATCTCGATGCTTCGTCCGAGCTGGTCACCGTCTGGCCGATAAGCGTCAAATTCCCCATTGACGCACGCAGCCTCGGGCTGCGTGCGTCAGCTGTTCTCGAGCGTTATGAACTGCTCAATATCTCTGGAGGGTGGCTGCCTCGCAAAGGCCGGTTCTGACCACAATGTGTCTTCCTTTGAAATTTGGGCGGTGATGACTCTGGCGGACGCCATCGACTATGTCATGCCGGTCGTCGCATTGCTACCAGGAGAGCAGGCAAATTCTCGCCTAACAAAGTACGGCTGTGAATTCAGACAGGCTACGCTACAGGACTTTCATGGTTTGACGCAGGAATCTCTGTGCTGTCATCATCGCACTCTCCCGTTCCGCTGCCGCGAGAAAGCAAGATGCTCCCAGGTGGTTCTATATCACTGTGTTCAGACGGGTGAAAGCCACCATGGCTGGGCACTGCACTGCATACGCCAGAGTTGTACGAAGGCGTCATCTCGATGCTTCGTCCGAGCTGGTCACCGTCTGGCCGATAAGCGTCAAATTCCCCATTGACGCACGCAGCCTCGGGGTGAACCACATGGCACTCGGCTGGTAAGCAGGAAGTCATAACAAACTGCGTGCCATTGCCAGTAGAGCCGGTCACCGAAAGGCCGGAAAAACTCATGGTGGCTTCATCTGTTTGCGACACATCAGCCGAAGCGCTGTAAGAACTCGCATACTCGGCCAATGACTGCCATGACTTCCGTGGGTGTGGCTCCAGCTGGTCCGCGAGCAAATGTATAGACGCAGTATTCTGGTGGCGTGTCAGGCACGAGAAATGCTGGCATCTACATGTGCACCTGTAGCAAAGGTGAAACCAGGGGCCTATTTTCTAACTGAGTCAGATGAGGAGTGCCAAAGCTGGCCGCTCTAAGGTGTTGGTTAGCTCTATATCTGAAGAAGGGCAGGTTGGTGAGCACCAGAGCTGCACTGTCCTGGTGGGGTGTCGCCGAGCTCTCACCCGCAGGAGATCCTGGGTTGGAAGAAATATAGGGTTGGAGGCATCAAAAAGTGGCCAAAATATAGAAGTAAACCGGGCGCAACATTCAGTCCAGTATCTTAGTCCGGTGCCTACATAGGAGTTCCAGGCTTTTGCAGCATCGCGAAAGTGATCGATGGCCACCCACAACTTCTTCTGGTCAGTCTAGGCTTCGCGAACATCATACCGCGTTGATAGTAGCCACCCAATTTCCAGCGTGATCCTGAAATCCGCGGAACTTGGTATTTCGCAGAAAAGCTGTGATGGGAAGATTCCAGGTAAAATTTTAAACTGTGCCGATGCCAGGCAGCGTGGTTAGTCTGAAAGCTTCGTGAGGGAACGCATTTCGCAGAAAAGCTGTGATGGGAAGATTCCAGGTAAAATTTTAAACTGTGCCGATGCCAGGCAGCGTGGTTAGTCTGAAAGCTTCGTGAGGGAACGCCGGAGCTCCCGGTGGTTCTCGGGTGAGGTGGTCTCAAAGTCATGTGCTGCGGCTACACTCAGCATGGCACCGATGGCGTACAATTTGGGAAAGGCTGCGGGTGAGAGCTCGAAGCTCGACACTATCAAGGCGAAACTCACGACGCGATGTGGCGCGATGGTGTGCTACAGTTATGCGGCGCTGTCGGATGATAAGGTTGAAGAGACAGGGCCAGAACCGCCAACAGCGTTCCTAGTTAAGCGGAACCCATGTGTTGTCTTGTGCAATGGTATCGCGGCGTCTATGAAGCCATGTTGAGCCACCGAGGAGGCCTGCACGACGTCCATGGGGGGTGCTTGAAGCGCCGACAGGTCAACAGATGACAAAGAGGCATGCACGCCGTCCCTAGGCAAGATGAGCCCATGAGCATTAGCGCAAAGTAGTGCGTCACTGGACAAGTTTTCCGGAACTGCAGTGGAGGCATCGACGTCGCCTGCTGGTGGTGGGATTGGTACTATGCGCGACGGTCGCCTGGCGGGGCCCGTCGGCGAGGAAGTGACATGGCGTTCCTCGGGAAGCCGTGTCAGAACTATGGTTCACCGAAGCCTTTCGACAACTCCGCCATTTTTGAAAAATGAGACAAAGTGACAACGCCTTTGCTGCAGGCCGCCTGTTCCTTATACACCTCGTCCTTCTCTACCCCATGCATGCTGAGCGCCACTGTGTCCACATTTAGAGTATGTATGTATGTATGTATGTATGTATGTATGTATGTATGTATGTATGTATGTATGTATGTATGTATGTATGTATGTATGTATGTATGTATGTATGTATGTATGTATGTATGTATGTATGTATGTATGTATGTATGTATGTATGTATGTATGTATGTATGTATGTATGTATGTACGTACGTACGTATGTATGTATGTATGTATGTATGTATGTATGTATGTATGTATGTATGTATGTATGTATGTATGTACGTACGTACGTACGTACGTACGTATGTATGTATGTATGTATGTATGTATGTATGTATGTATGGGCACTTTGTAATTAGTGGGCCTTTAAAGAATACCCACTCGTTGCACACTTCAAGACTTTCAATTCTGCGCTTCCGCCACGCAATAATACACACGTTAAAAAGACTCCTTCTATTACATAACAATAATATATTGTGTTTTTTTCCCGGAGCAGTTTCAAGCAACAGTTCAACTCTTTAATAAAAGGCCTCCTTGCCACAAAGATGGCTTGGGTTTGATGCTCCCTGGAACCAAAGGTCATTATTAGTTTATTTGCATGTTTCCCTATTTTTAGGTCATGAACAGCACTGATATTTCACTAACAACTAACGACGCTGACGCCGGATTATATGCAAAATGAGCTGTTTAACACTATCACGTTAATAGCCGCGAATTCTCGCCATCTTCTAGCCGACGCTACATTAACGTACACTAAAAAAAGTGGAATGGAATATTCTATCGTCTAGAGTGTATATATGGCGCGTGCAAGCATCCTCAGTCATGACCTAAACAAGGGAGAGAGCCTCAGAAAGTGTCGTTGCTCGACACCTCTTATCACTTGTTGACTGCTGCACTATATTATATGACTATTATATAGGAAAGATTTTAATGCAAGCTGGGCTGTTACCCATACAAGCAGGGCTGTGTTATACACAAAGGGCTCTTATTATACGAAGTAAGGCTAGGAGGTTTACGAACCATACGAAATATATTGAACATGGCCAGTTGTGCTTGAATTGACTTTAATGCAATAACCACATTATCTAAACAGGTCTTGTGAACAGTTGACTGCGTGGCGTCCAACTGGAGACGAAGTCCATGTTTGAGAATCGTGACAAGCCACGAATTTTCACGTCGAAGTACGTTAACATTGAACTCTCCAGTGACTATCACCGGCACATCCTGTAAGCACACCGCACGGAAGTTGTGCATCAAGAAATTCATGACGTCAGTCCGCAAGGTTCCTGGTGAGATGTGCACTGTTGCGATGAAGCCGTGCGATGTTTTAACAGTGCAAGCGCCACCACAACTCATCTGATCAGGGAATTGTGTTTGTCCGTCTCAGTGGAAGTGGTGGTGCGAATTTCGTTGGAATCCGGACTCAGGCACGACCGGACCAGTAACTTCCCAAATAGTCCTGGACGTGATGCAAGCAATTTTTTTCTGTTGCTTCAGAGCGAAAGTGGAACCAGAGACGTTTTGCAAAGCCCCTTTCGTCCAACTGTATGTGGTTCAGAAAACCTACCCCTCTATTGATCAAGCCCTCGGACACGACAATGTTTGGGTTAGGCTTGCCTTATGAAAGTACTTGCTTTGTTCACGAATGTTCATTTTGTGTCTATTTACAGTAAGTCAGTGCTAAACGGTGTATATACATGGCTCGCCCTTAATGAGAAGGACAGCATGAGCGGCGTGGCCTTGGAAGGGTATGAGCATTCGGTCATTCCAGCGACCCGAGAAGCGCCGTGCGGCCGTGCTCCGAAGCTGTCACACGGTGATAATCTGCGACGCAGATCGGTCTCTCAGTAGTCATGAACGCGTCTTCACGCTCTGCGACGCTGACGTGCACGCTTGCGAAATCACCGTCATGTCCGCCATTTCAACCTACCGTTGCGCCGCCTATAGTCGATCGAATGACCGAATAGCCATGCACGAGCGCGCTTCTGTTTCATATTTGGCATGTTCTGCACGGCTTGTTTTTCGTTTTTTTTTCTAGAAAAAACATCCGGGCAGATTTCAGAAAAAAACTAAATGCTTGATTCTGAGGTTATATGAGACAGTCTACAAATTAAAACTATTAGTGTACCATTACGGGCAAGAATTCGAAAGATAGCTCATAAGCCATCTGATTACTGATTGATACTGATTGATACTGATACTGTATTACTGATTGATACTTAGTGAGGAAATAAATTCAGGCTCTAAACACACATGACTACCACTAATACGCATCATGTACAATTTTCCATAATATTTTTTGTAAACCTCTTTCAGAATTAGCTAGAACACCAGTTGTGTACACTATATGTATACCGGGTATTTTATAAAATGTGTTTAAAATTCTCAAAAATCAGAGAAATGCGATATTTGTTCAGTGCCAACAGAAATACTGTAGTCGCATACGTTTTAAGATAGCCAAATACATCATTTGAAGTACTGATTAACAATGTAAATTATTTACCTTCAAATTAGTGGATTTAGATGGTTATGGCAAATGGGAGAAATTAAGTCTTTCATGCGAAGAACTCATTGCAGTTCTGAGATTTCGAAAATTTGCCTCTAGTAAAGTTCGAAGTAATGAAATTCAATCGAATTCAGTGGTGAAACCAAAACCAAAAAGAACGACAGTGTAACTGTCATACTCTCCTGAGACGTGCGGAATCAGTGAGCGTCGTTATATTAACTATCAACTGACATCGTTGTGTGGGTGGGCGGAATGCGCGTGCAATTATAGCCTATACGTCACTCATAGATCAATGTTAACGAACGCGGAAGAACTGCACCATTATAGTCGTTATCATGAACAGCGACATTTTTCTGGTTATCTGCTCGTTGCGCTCATCGGTGCTTGGGTGTCGGTTTCGCTGTTGAATCCGGTTGAACTTTATTACACCACCATATTTATACTATATAGACGCCGCTTTTTCTCTATTCAAAATCTGTAGTAGGATCTTTGCAATTTAACTATATGATATGACAGCCTAACTTCGCTAAATAAATATTTCATTATCTAACCTTCATTACTAGCATCCCAAATGATGCCTTCACCTATCCTTAGATGCCTGCCGCTACAGAAGAAGCAACTGTGAAGACAGAGAGAAGATGCCGCATTTTCTTAATTTTTTAAAACTTTAAAACGTTTAAAAAATTTAAGGACTTTAAAACATTTCTGGAAACATCCTGTATATACGGAGACATCACTGGCTAATCACTCTCATTTTTAATAAAGAGCTTTGACGACAATGACGCCAGACAGGACAATCACCGAATCATTTTTCTCGACAGCGCAAACGAAAATACCAATGGATAGACCAGTGAATTCGTGTACACGCATCTCTAGCGCACGGACAGCGAATAAGGTGGTTGCGCAGACATGTGGGTCCTTGGTGTGAGCAACGAACGATGGTGTTAACCTAGTTATGCGGTGTGTTTATTTCAGGGAAAGTCTCGTCACGCCTTCTCATATCAACTCCTTCGCTACCCGAAAAAACTGCGGAAGAAGTGATGGATAGACAAAAAGTAACAAACAAAAAACACAAAAAAACAAGCGTCAACAAGCAGAGGGTGCTGCCTGATCTTCGTACGAGGACGGCGCACCACCGGAAGCCGACAGCAGGAAGGAAGTCGCGGACACGCTAACGACCGGCAAGAGAAGCTGTCTTCAAGAATACGGTGCTCGCACCGTTTGGGAGCTCGTCTTTTTACTTTCGAGAAAGAAAAGTCTGGAATAAAAAAAAACCGCAAGTAGTGAACGTGCCACGCTTGAGAAGCACTCCACGAATAACATTTTTGTGCAACGTGGGGGAAAAAATGGAGCGTTTCTTTCGCTACTTGAGTGCGTCGTGAGTCTGCTGTATACAGTGTTTCAAGCCCCATAGTACGTCAAAAAGGTTGTAACATGAACTATTGCGCAACGACCAGTCTTACATCTCATGAGTCGGGTGGATTAATTTAAAATTGATTGATGCTGCCCCGCCGAGCTGGTGCGGTGGCTAAGGTACTCGGCTGCTGACCCGCAGGTCGCGGGATTGAATCTCGGCTGTGGCGGCTGCATTTCCAGTGGAGGCGGAAATGTTGTAGGCCCGTGTGCTCAGATTTGGGTGCACGTTAAAAAACCCCAGGCGGTCGAAATTTCCGGAGCCCTCCACTACGGCGTCTCTCATAATCATATGGTAGTTTTGGGACCTTAAAACCTACATATCAATCAATCAAATTGATTGATGCTCTCATTGACACACGTTTGCGCAGTGAACCGAGCTGCTCTAGCCAGGAGGAAGTTAGAGCGTGCAGCTATAAGAGCGCAAAAAAAAAATCGCACCAGTGTTAAAAACTGATACATGCGGTAGGAAACGTAGACCTGAGTCAATGTTGACCCGACACGCATGTGACTAGAAAAACTTAGGCCATACAGTTGTTTTCTAAAAGGGAGGGAAAGAGAAAGAGATACGAAGATGAGACAAATGGTGTTTTGCTAGTGACCATCTCACACGAAGTTGCATATTTTTTGGATAGCATTTTATATACTGATGCAGCAAAAAATCACATTACCCACATTAGTAATTGATTGCCTTATTTGTCTCAACTGGCATATCAAACAGTACGCCTCATCGGACGAAATCATGATGTTCAATTTTTTCTAGGTTGCTGCGTATCTCCTAGTAATTGTTTTCACTTGGTACAGATGTGACCCAATACCCGACGAAGTATGCGCAGTGAGCGCGTGGCATATAGCTGGCACTTCCTCCTAACCACGCTTTTCGCTCCTAACATGCTAGAACATCATCACATCATGGTCCTTGAAACTTGTTTTAAAATTCGGAGTCTCATTTGGTGACCGCGATAACGAGACGAAGTTGTTGGTTTAGCTGCCGGTTGATATTATAAGAAAGCAGCCTCGCAACGCTAAGACAGCCGTGCGCTTCTAGTTACGGCGACGCAAGTGGTACCCTGAAGCCACTTTTGAGAGGACAGCTGCCACACGCGAGAGAGGCGTGGGAAGTAAGTGCGAGCTCAGCTCACCCGTTATTAGCAATTGAGCCTCGAAACTCAAAAAAAAAAAACTTTGATAGATTCAGCAAGCTGGACGCAATGGAACATTGTGTTTTTTCTAATGTGGTATCTATCTATCTATCTATCTATCTATCTATCTATCTATCTATCTATCTATCTATCTATCTATCTATCTATCTATCTATCTATCTATCTATATATCTATCTATCTATCTATCTATCTATCTATCTCTCTATCTATCTATCTATCTATCTATCTATCTATCTATCTATCTATCTATCTATCTATCTATCTATCTCTCCGCCTACGTCTGGGTGCTCTCGTGATCACCTCTTTAACTCGGGGTAGGCCAAAATCAGCATGGAAGGGTAAGAAGATTTGGCAATTATGGCTGTCTAGTCATGACATAAATAAAGTGAAAATCCCGTCATGTGCATTGTTGTGAAACCCTTTCCTCCAGACACGCGAGGCACATAACGGGTATGTACAATATGGTCCACTAATAAAGGGAACACTCGACTGTACACCATCAATATTTCTGGCCCTGTAAGAGCAAGTGGTTTACGAAACAATCTTCATGCAAGTCAATATTCTGTCAAGAAGAGTCGGAACTTTTATCTACCAGTAGTCTTATGCATATCTAAGCCGCTATAATTCTGTAAGATAGCGAAATCTAAACATGCTGCTCACGCAGGTGCTCCTTTTAACAGTGTACCCGTCTGTACCCGTATATCACGGGCCCCTGTATACGGGTATGCGCTACAGATAACTGACACTTTGTATCTACCCAGGAACGGCAAGAACATACATGGGAAAATTGAATGCGAGAGCGCTAAGAAAAACTGACCTCGGCAGCGTCGTTGACTTGACGAATGCAAAAAAATAAATATCAAGGTCCCACCGAGAATCGCAACGAAGCTTTCTGCGTGGTAATCAAGTGAATATCCTACCACAACGCGACGCCAAGTCTCAAAACGGCTTTGCAAAAGGACCCTATGCAGGCGTAATGTTGGTGAAACGTTAACTGTGGCTGCCGCACTGGCTAATTTTATAAACACCACACATGTACTGCTATGACACAGGCACCATGTCGGGTTAACGTCGCGCCATTCACTGAAGTTGGTCTATACTCGCTACGGTGGTCTATTGGTTATGGTGCTCGAGTGCTGACCCGAAGGCCGCGGGATCAAATCCCAGCCGCGGCGGCCGCGCTTTAATTTCGATGGAAGTGAAATTGCTCGAGGCTCATGAACTAAGATTAAGGTGCACGGTAATAACACTAGATGGTCGAAATTTCCGGAGCCTTGCCCTACGGCGTCTCTCATACTCATATCGTGGTGTCGGGTAATTAAATCGCAACAATTAAATCATTAAAAATTTGTCAAACGTAGCGCTAGCCATGGCTACCACCCTCGCAAACACAAGCACTGTATCTCTTTACCGCTTCGTGTGTTGGTAGTACCCATGTTGCTGTCGGTAATGTTACGCAAGTTTAGTCAACAGGTGATATAAAACACAAGCGACTGCTCTAGATATATATATGCCTCGGTGTATCATAGTGCATATATCGATTACTAATATGTGAATATTCGAGTTATAAATTCCGATCGAGTGGTACTTAATCAAATATTTCGGTTGTTTTTTCGAATAGCTAGTATTCAAAATTTCTAATTACTCGACTGGATGAATATTTAAAACGTGACAATGTGTAATAATGCAAAATAGAATTAGAGGGCTAAACATAGCGCTAATATTGTTACAGTAGGCCCTTTTTTAACTGCTAAAAGCAGATTGCCATTTCCGCATGACATAGCTTAACTATGATATCCTTAACCATATATATATATATATATATATATATATATATATATATATATATATATATATATATATATATATATATATATATATATATATATATATATATATATATATATAACAAAAGGAAATACAACAAGAACACGGAGTGATGGAAGACGACGACATGCCCGAAGATCTATGAACGGTGCAAGCGCTGTGTTTCAGCACGAGTTTCTGTCTCTGGAGTTGTGACATTCGTGTCGTGCCTGTGACTGTGTGTGATTTAACTCGAACTTCTATTCATTCAGTGTCAACCACCTAGCAACCCCTAGCTAAAGCCTACCAACGACCTAGAATAAATCTAAGAAGATTCCGCATCACCTTGCCAAATCCTCGAAGTAACCTAGAAGCAGCCAGATTGCTCTTCGGAATCGTTCAGTTTTCCTGCTACAAGCCTCGCGTGGCTTTTCTCGCAAGCCTCACCCATTTTAGAAAATGTTCTCTCGGCCTCTTCGAGCGTGTCGCTGCACTTGAGTTACCTGTCGAAGTGTGGGATAGCATGTTGGAAGCCGGAAAAGCTTCAGTTCAAAGGAGCAGTTGCTCCGACAGGAACAATGCCTGGCTATAACGCCATCATCACGCGACAGCAGCTATGACGCTGATAACGGGTTGTTTTATAGCTGTTCGGGGCGGATGCACTTTAGCCCGTATGCAGTGCGAAAAGCCTGTAGCGACTATATTTAGGGGGCGCAGGCGCGGCGAGTAACGGCAACGTACAGTGCCGTACAATGTCCCGGTTCCCAGAATGAAGACGGAGTCACTGCCGGCTCGTATATACAAGGCATGCCGAGCTCAATGAGGACTAACCCTTGGGGGCCAGCTCGCGCCGAAGCCGAAATGCCGGCCTCTATTTTAGTAATTGTCACGCTCGTTTTCTTCCTCTTTTTCTGTTTTCTCATCACACGGGTGGCTAGCCGGCAGCGTCTATTTTAAGAGCGTGTTGCGACTTGCGCGGAGGTAGTACAACGCGCGCACCGGCCCCGCGCGAGCGCGCTTAAACCCGTTCACTAGCCGTAGACCAGTGGGATGGGTGCCGCCGCTTCCCGGTGCGTGCTCGCTGGGTTGTAGTGCGTACCATCCACCCACTTGTTGTGAGGGTATACGCGTTCTTGTTTGGGCTACTTGACCCTTCTCCGTTCACGCTTTATGCCACCAACATGCATTTACGTGTAGTTGTTTTATTCACATAGCAGTGTGTGGTTCTGTCGTGCTTCACCCCGATCGCGTGTGTCTTCATATGAATAGCTGCGAAGACCTCGTCACAGACGAAGGTAAATTGCCACACAACGCCACAATTTTTTTCTTCTCATTCGCCCGTTGGTTGACTTCATGACCCCCACGGCCACTCGCCACAGTCTTGTAATCAGCCGTGCCACAGAACAAGGTCACGCATTGTTCAATCCCTCTTCATCATCTGCTTCCTCGAGTCAAATTGTAATTCATGAACACCTGTCCAGTCACGAGACAGCGATCTAGGAGAATGGCTTTCACCAGATCAGGAGACCTCTCTTTTAAACGCGAGATTTTTCAGCGAATTCGAGTGACCTTCCACCTTCAACCCAAAGGCGTCTTTCGTCTTTAGTGAAGTGCAAAGTGGCGCAGGTGCCGTTTGCTCTAAGCACGGTGCGATGGTGGCGGCCACTTTCACGGGCACTTCATAATCACGCAGTGAGAGCCCCGAAAAGAAGAGAGATTGGGGAAGAACTAAGTATAGGTGCGAGCTCTGCACGCACGTGACCTGCGTGTAAAGCCGCTCGCGGGCAACGAACTGCAAAAATGTTTGATCGACGTTGATCATCATAGACTTCACCCCACATAGAAGTTGTGCGCACAGACATTCTTAATTTGGAAAAGCTAAAAGCTATTCCTGTTGCAGTTAACTTGTTCTGCAAGCCAAGGCGACATCGATGCACACCAAAACTAATGGTCGTCATCAAATTAAATTTGTGGAACAGGGTAGTTCGCATTATAAAAGAGGTAAAAAAGATACATCACTACTGCAGATGGATGAGTCGTGGGACCGCATGACTTCTGCAAGAAGAAAACGTAGTAACTCTATGAACTTCGTTCTGCTGCAAAAAATGAGCCCTTTTTTCTTCAATAAAATGCGAATACTTACTTGATAATAATCGTGAGCTTAATCCAGCTACCCCGATTGTCAATGGCATGTGAGAGTATACACAAGAAGAACAAAGAAGCAACTAACGAATTTGATTTGGTTGGTTGTTTGAGCAAGGTTCATGCATCTAAGAGCAGTGTGGAGCCTACCCGTCTCATTGTGGTTCCTCGAGACTATACAGTCCCTGCAAACTTGAGTAGGACACTTGGACGTATATTGGTTGGCTCCCCTTGTGAATACCTGTTCAAGGACTCCTCCTGGTATCGGAATGAAGGACGTGTGTTGTGTTCAATACCAGGGGTTTCCATCAAGTATTTCGGAAACCGTTGTATTGGTGGGTTTAACATGTCCATCTGCTTCAGCATGTAGTACTCCGACTTAAGAACGCTCGCTTGGTTCTTGGGATCTTTCCTATCTTTCGAAAATTTCTCTTACCCTCTCCAACGTCCATGCACACTACTTAGATATGTTATTTGTTTCAATGTCTATACATGCTACCTATAGTTAAGACACTTGGCTCTTGGACGCTGGCTCCCGGATTTGTTTGAGCCAACACAAGATCAAGCAATTTCGTTTAAGTGTGAGCTATCCGGCTACGGCGCTGCATAGCACACTTAGGCGTGAGTACCTCAACAAATTTTATCCCAATACTAAAAGTTTATTCACAATGTAGATAACCTGTACCGAAAGTTCCTGTTGAGTTGGGGAGTGTGTTAAGGTAGGAAAAAAGACTCAATCACCAATACACAAGCAGCTCTGACACAACCCTAGTTTGGACATAGAAATGAGCAACTTAGAAAAAGACGTTCATAAAAACCGTACAAACCTGGTAAAATTGATGAGAAGTAAAGAAGTTATCACATTATAAGGAGCTCATAATGCCAAGTAAAAAATAAAAACGTCAATGATAATATTATATGAGGTTACACGATGTGATTATAAGAGACGTCGTAGTGAAGGGGTCCGGAAGTTTTGACCATCTGGTGTTCTCAAACATGCCCTAACATCGCACAGTACATGGGCCTATAGCATTATACCTTTGTTGTGAAACGGGAGTTGGAGCATCCCGCCGCTGTTACCATTGTTGCGACTTTGGGTAGCGGGGTCAGAACCGGGGTCATCTACGTCTCGTGGGAGGATGGGTATAGAGGAGCCGGAGCTGATAATAGAAACGTTCATTTACAAGTATTTACATGTTTATAAGAGCGTAATAGTACACGACAGAAATGAAGCCGCTTCGGGCGTCTCTGCGCTCGAGTTTTATTACCTGGGTCTTCCCAAGATTCCCTGCAGAGGTAAACAATTGAGTCCAGGACACTCCAATCAAAATCGTCGTTGTCCTCTACACCCCGAAGAGGAAAACTCAAACACCGGCTCCCTCTCAACCCTGAAAAGAGGGAAGAGGGACGCCCAGTTCATGCTACGGTGGAGAAGCATGACACCAAACACAAAACGATTACACGGCACGACGCAGCCCAGTGCCGTGACGGGGAGTCTCATGCCCAGAATGAACTCATCCACGCGGCTTTGCTGCCGGGCACGCCACGATGTGCGGGGAATGAACACTTGAAGGCCCTATGATATGTGACGCACCCAAGTTTGAAAATAGGCAGTCCATCTAGTAGGGATGGTCGGTTAAAATTTTAAATCGTTTATCAATTTTGCCATCCTTACTGCCTAGGCAATCCGTCGGTCGGGCGTGTCTAAAGGGTTTTTGAAGAGGCGAGCCGACGACGCTGAAGAATTCGCCGTACTATAGCTGTGTTGATGCAGCTTCAGAATGTTGCTCTCGGCTGCTGAGAAGTGCCAACGAAAAATTTATGACAAAAGGAGCCGGCGACGTGGTATTGAATGCTTTTCCGCATCCATCGCCGTCCGAAAGACGAAGACTGCATGAAAATCGGGCGAGGCCCAACACCTCCATTGAAGAGCGACCACCGCGGCCGGGATCGAACCTGTGACCTGTGGTTCAACAGCTGGGCACCCTAGCCACTTCTCCACCAAAGCGTACCTATAGAAAGGCCAATGGCCACACCAGTAGGAGAGTAGAAAATATTATAAGTGTTTGCTTCCCGCTTGTTCACCCCCTGACAGTTGAAGAACTTCACCTAGTGGGCGAAAGGACTATCATTCAGACCATTCAGTTTTCACCTAAAATCAGTCCTTTCAGTGTTATACAGAGGGTAGTTTATCATAATCCCCCTACATCCTGTATCATAAGTGAATAAATGTTTTGACACATCCAGTCAGAAAATACTTTGTTGGCTTACGGTTGTGCATTTCCACGTTAGAATGGAGATGCCTTGCTAAGGTGTCTTTGATGGGCGTGATCCTGAAAGAGCCATTTCAATAACATCTTCATTTTCGCACTAAGAAAGACGAAAACAAGCAAGAAGACAGGAGAGGTGCTTACTTGCACATGTGTTTGTTTTCGCTCGAAAATCAAGAGATATATGTACTCGCTAGCTTGCCAAACAAAAAAGTTCTTTTTAAGCCATAGTAATGTCACATGAGCACGCCGAAAGGGCCAGACTCGCGTGTGTGTACGCAATTATTGGCCTAAAAACTTGGGGGACAAATGATGGCATGCCCAATATTCTCTCGATAAGACTAAAACAAGTATCAGGAGAGAGCTATATTGGACATGCGTGTAATTTCGACGCATGAATAGAACTCGCGTGGTCCGTTAGGAGCCTGACTAATACAAAAGTACAGTAAACATTTGCACTATGTAGTGATGTGTTCCTCGTAGATCCATATTTTCAATCGTCATTATGATTATCACGTATAAAATAGAGGACTGACAGTTCCAAAGACGTAGCCGTCGGATTGCAAATGCGGAAAGATTTTTTTTTTTTTCAGAAAACAATTTGACATAATGAGGTCACCCATTTTAACTTTGGGCTTTTTAGATAATTCGATATTTAAGGGCGACAGTAAAGAATGCATGCAGGAAAAAAAAGAACAGTCACCAACATAACTAGGCCTATTCTACACAACCTTGACACTAGTATATTCAGGCAGTGTGTGCTGTGACTCAGCCCTTTCGCAAAGGGCGATACTCCTTCTCTTCCTTCCATAAAACAATATGGAGATGAAAAACAAGCAGAGAAAGGCATCGCTAAAACTGACACGAGACAGAGGAAAGGGTGGGTGCACATGTGCTGGTAACAGGTGATGACAGCCATGAGGATGAAGAGCAGCAGCGCGGCGCTCGGGTCATTACCTCGCGAACTTGCGTGCATCGCCGCGCCTGTCTCGAAGAGGCCGTCTTTCTGGCTCACTAACTTCCTATACAAGAGTCAGCGGCGCCCTTACACACTATCTCTCTGGAAGCGTGGTTCACGCTACACTTTCCCTGCGGCTGTCTCAAAATGGCAGCGCAGGCCGCGAACCATGAAGCCAAAGACAGCAACAGCTGCGGTCCGCTTGGCCATTAGCGACATCGTTAACCCGCGAAGACTCGTCTTTCCGGTCAGCTGGAGTCAAACGCAGAGCTTTTCACACGGGTCTACCGCGCGTGAGCTAAAACGAGAACGCAAATGAAGTAAACTGCGACGCCAGTACTACACCGTTAGAAGCTCATATATGGAAGTCTCTCGTGATTGTCTTTCCGCACTGCCGAGTGCCCATGTCTTCTTTCTTTTCTGTCTTCTTCTTTATTTCTATAGTGCAAAATAGCAACGCCATAGTTCACCGGCAGTGCAAACAGTACCCTTACTAGTTGGTGGCCTGAAGTATCTCTTAGAAAACCTTTCGGGCAATGCGTAAATCAGGTGCATCTCGTGGCCAACAACAAAATTCTGAGTAGCGGAGTGTCTATGCTCAAATAGTTTGTAAACTGTACAAAACCTAACCAGGCTTTCCTTTCCCCAGCTAGAATAGCATTTCCTAGAACAATACAGGTAATCTTCACGGTGATAAAATGAAGTGAGGGTCTTTATTCACGCGCGCTAAAACACGTAACAAGGCTCAGGCCAACATGCTGGGTGTGAAGAGAGGACGTCTCAGAGCGAAGCCGACATTTCGTAAAGACACTTGTCCTTGTCCGAGTGAAAAGTGCAGTTTAGTGCACGTTAAGTAAGGTAAGGTAATGACAGGCAAAGTTAGGTCAGGTAGGGTAACGTAATATAAGATAAAATGCGGTTGCGTAAGTTGAAGAGAACAGTCCAAGCTTGCTTCCCTTATAAAGAGAACAATGTAATCGGTCGTGCGAGTACGACCCAGCATTCGTTTTCTCTACAGACAATATATAGTCAACCTATTGTGTCTTTGATAGTTCTGGCATAGTTTCTCATATCGCCATGCGAGCTCCTTTTTTTTGGGGGGGGTGGGTGGGGTGGGGGGCTAGTTTATGAAAGAAAGCTCTTTTGCTGCAGCAAGCCTGTGCGATGCCTCACTGCCGCTAAGATTTCACGAATGCATCGGGTGAAACGCTGCTCTAACCACATTTAAGTACAGAGCAGGGGCTCCTATAAGCCTGAAAATATCATACAGACACTTGTGTATGTTAACGTACAATATTACACGTTCTCAACTAGTCTATCGTTTATATAGATGGCTCATCAACTATGACAAAGCTGTGTTTGTTATTCTGTCCACCTTCAAAAAATTCCCGACCTTCGCTGTTCCATGGGTTCTTCGGACAAAAGGATACTTGTAGCATGTATTAGAAAGCGCGTCAAGAGACACCTTTTTTTTTCTTCGATATTTTCGGTGGTTCAAAGGCAGCTCTGCAACTTGACCCATTAGCTCTGCTATGTGCACGTAAACAACTGATGAGAGCATATGAAGCTATAAAGAGGTAGACATAGACCATGACGGTATTTCAGTGGCTACCGCGGCACTAAAGCATTACTGGCGATGTGGGGGCCGACAAAGCTACCGGTGAGGCACATCAAGTTAATCAGAGCACAATGAGTTTACCGTAGAGAACACGAGCAGCATGGTACCGAGTCCATGCCATCACTAAGAAAACGGAACGCGCTGGCATGAACAGCTACTACCTCGTTTTACTCGACAGAATCAAACATCGTGTAGCCTGCGGCTAAAAGCTTCTTTTATAAAGGCGTGCTCATTCCCAGCTGGGGACACTGCGTATCAAGAGTGCTGTTGTGAAAGCGGATGTTAATTACAGTGTGCCTCATTTGCGCCGAATAAAAAAATAGGGGCGACCAGATGCTCCCGTTGTCTCGGAGAAAGAAGGCATCGGTGTTGGAGGTTGGCTTTGATTGTTGTATTTGTCCAAAAGAGATACCAACCGCCGCTTCGGAGGAACCCACGACAAAAAGGTAGGAAAGGAACAACTTGGGGGGGGGGGGGGAGGAATCGTTTTTGGGGTGCAACAAAGGCGACAGCGAGTGGTCGAGGAGAGAGCGTTCTTGACGTCGGCGCGCCTTTACAATCTACAGGACAGTACGATGAAGAAAGATAAAGCCATCGGGACAGTGTTATTTCACTCTGTTGCTCAAGACATTTGCACGTACAGAGTGCACAGGAAGCTCTTTTTGACTATGTGCATACTTGTGTTTCTATGTATGTTTCAAATAACTTTTACTTTCACGCTCTAAAAGAGTACGGTACATACTATAGACCAATTCCACCGGCCTGACGTCACGAAAATGCGGTGGCGCTGTCTTGGTAGGCAAAAGACGTTCTGCCTACCGCAGCTTCTGCTGGGTTTTTAATGGTGCATGTGATGTTCTCAGTCAAGCTACGAGAAAAAAAAACGGTATGTCAACGAACTGCGTTGTGGTTGGATGTGAGCCGCGTCTCACAACTTAGTTTCGTTTGTTGGCGCACATCACAGCCCTCAGCTATGGTGGCTAGTACCTCAGCGCTTATGGCTTTCACAACGCTTATGGTGTCTCACAATGTCCTTTGTTGACGCACATCGCAGCCCTCAGCGCTTATGGCGGGAGTTACATGCGGACGTCGCTATAATTTTACCCGGAGTTTCGACAACGGCCTACCTCTGTTTACAAACATGGAATGGGTCTATAGAATAAACAAGTCTTCGTTATGCGTTCGTACTGAAAAGCCATCATGACTCTCTGCCATCGTTCTTTAAAGAAAGTTTTCGCCTTCCTGCTAATCCGCTACAACACTGATGTTGTATTTGCCTCATTTCCTTCCCAATGAGGCAGACATCTGCCAAATGTTCATCTCTGAAACATTGAAGTTGAGAACCGAAGAGCGAGCATTTCCATATACGAAACGACTTAGCGTCCGCACTTATTGTTTTGTCTTTTCGCTGTCCGACTGACTGTTTGCGCTGGCAGCTGCTTCCTTTCGCTACACTGACAAGGGCACCCGCTTCCGGTGCAAAGCGGACGCGCACATTCGATACGCCGCCAGTGCCCCTGTCGTTCTTCGCGAAACGCGCCCACACGGTTTCTCGGGTGTCCGCGCTGTTGCTATATAAAAACCCCGTCAGAGCCCCAAACTTTCCCGCCTCTGGTCATCCATGCGTAACAAAGCAAACGCGATGGACGTCGGCTGCGGACGGAGAAAAAGGAAGTTGTCGAAGATATCGCTCGGATGGCCAACGCTGGCTGCACGAGCCACACGTTGTGTGTGGCAAGTACGCAGTGCGCAGTGCTCCCAGAACGCTGCCGCCTTCCCTATAACACGTTACGCGAGTGCGACCTCCTTGTTCGAGGCTGATTTTTGTTTTCTTCTCGTTCAGTACATCCTCGCGTGGCCAGAATACGTCGGCACCATGCATTGCGGCCAATGTGGCCGCATAGATATCATATATACGCATACGACATGTACGGCTGGAGAGTGATGGCGAGCTAGTTTTCCTGATATTTAGAAAAGGCAGCAAGAAAACAACAAGGCAGAAAAAAAGCCAAATAAATGCGCCAGGCCGTGAATGACAACGCAGAAAATAAGAGGAAAAATTAAAAAAAAAAGAGCATACACACGACGAAGTCCCAAGGGAGGATAACGCGGCTCGTTGGCTACGGAGGACTGAGAAGCGTGACTGCGTCTTGTTTCTCTGGCTTGTCGCCATTCTTATTGTATTTTTTCCAACCTTTTGCTCAAAGAGGTCTCGTACCAAAAAAGAACGGAAAAGTGCTCAAGTCTGATAAAGTTGATGCCGCTTAGTTGGGTGCGAGACGCCCACTGTTCACTCCGATTGCATACGTACGGGTGCCACATGCCCGCACGTTGGCGCCTCGGAAATGTGCCTGCAATGAAAGGCAGCTATCCTGTCTGCTATGGGCGCGTACACGCGGTTTGTGCGAATGCGTGCAGCCATGCAGTATGCATAATATGAACACGCAAGAAAGGAAGCTCAGTGTTCTGAGCAGGAAGGAAACGCAATCCACGCCCAGCTGGGCCTCGAAATTATTTGGCGCGGTCTTCAGAAATCCCGCAAGTGCAGACAGTTTTCTGCGTGTGATGAATGTAGCACGCACAAAGCGAATAGTTCAGACGGTGCAGTTTACGAGTGCTAAAAGCGTATTTTTTTATGGCTGTGTACACTCGCATGAGCTCATCGCCAGTGCAATGCTACAGGGGGGGGGGGGGGGGGGGGCACAAACACGGGGTAGCCGAGGGCTGTAGTGCTGAGCGGTATAAGACCTCTATGTACCTCACAAGAAGCTAGCTTTCACCTATAAGGTTACTACGGTTACACTTAAAATACACTTTAAAGCGAACAAGAACTAGAAAGACTTAGAACTGATAAACATAAACTGCTCTATGCCTATCACGAAGAAGTAGTATATAGGTAAAGATGGGAGCCGACAGATGAAAACACATGTCCGGATATGTTGAACGTACAGAACGCACAGAAATAGGCACCTCAGACTATAGGGGGCCCTATAGGGGGACGGCTGTACGACCATTATCCATTATGCTTAAGGATGTTATTCGTCACATTGACGCGCCATCATCGTTATAGCTGAAGAATAACGGCAAACTTGATATGACACGAATAGTATCATGAAACATCAACCTTTTCAATAATTCAAGCCGTTTCTATGGGGGCCAGAAAACTGCATAATGTATGAAGGTCCCTCATTTGGCCCTTTCTTCTGCCAAACCGATGACGTTTTTGCTCTTCGCCTGCAAATGCTTCATCAGCAACAATTTTGGTAGTGACTGCTGCGTCGTTACAACGGCGTAGTGTGTACGCGTGCGCCCAGGGAATGGGTGGGGGCAGCGATTTCCAGAGGGGCTTCAAAACCCTTTCCCAATTTTAGAATTTTATGTTCTAATATATACATGCACAAATAAAAGCACAAACATGAACATACATAAAATGTGGTTGGATCCCACCTACCTCTTTGCCGAAATGATTGCAGGCTACACCCCTCTAATCGACATATATCAAGCCGAAATTCTCCTGACATGTAACCTGTGCGAGACAGAGTAGCCAGGTTTGCCTGCTTTGCACACAATTGACTGCTTTTAGGCTGGTGGCGGCCGGAAAAATTGCTTTATTGCTTCGCTAATTCTTGGTTACCACCTTGTTCCGTCAATTTCTGAGCAAAAATATTGATATCTACTGATGTCACAGCCACTGGCGTTCGAGTATGTGCTGCCAACACATGGCAGCCAAAGCGTGTTTCCAATCCCCGAAATTGATTTAACACTGATTACCCAATGAGCTTAAGAGACAAGAAGAGAGCAGAGTGGATTAGGGAACAAATGGGGGTTAAGGATATCATAGTTGAAATCAAGAAGAGGAAATTGACATTGGCCGGGCATGTAGCGCGTAGATAGAATAACCGCTGGTCATTAAGGGTAACTAACTGTATTTCCAGAGAAGGCAAGCGGGTTTGGGGGAGACAGAAGGTTAGGTGCGCAGATGAGATTAAGAAGTTTGCGGGTATAAATTGGCAGCAGCAAGCACAGGAACGAGTTAACTGGCGGAACATGGGAGAGGCCTTTGTCCTGCAGTGGACGTAGTCAGGCTGACGATGACCATGATGATGACCCAATGAGCTTTAAGGAAAAGAATGACGCAATGGCCTAAGCAAAGGTAGACGCCAGTGTTGAGTATCGTAAGTTAAATATTGAAATGACTACACACTTATAACCTGTCAGTCAAGGGGGCCTCACGCACAAAGGAAGGCAGCGTTTGCAAGCCTATATGCTGAAAATTTTTTCATCGCAACGTAACGCGGCGAGATCTAATGAATATATAGGGTACAGTATATCGATATAGATGTGTAGAGAATATGCAGAGCAATGTGGGAGGGCTGTGGTATGTTGCGTATGTTTGAAGGCAGTAGTCGCTTGAGCATATAGATCCATAAAGCCATGATTTATGACTAGTTTTATAGGCATCCTTCGTCCAGTTTGTTTTTTGTTTTTACACTTGCGCGACTATATATACTCATTCTTAACGGGTACGTGTTTCTGGGAATGCGTTTTAGTAAGGCTTTGTACTCGATGGTGTTCGATGTGCTACATATATATATATATATATATATATATATATATATATATATATATATATATATATTGCACCCAATTATACGTCTAGTGAACTCCAGATGCACTGCCTCGAGGAAAGGACGCACCTACTATTTTTATATATAGCGATCCACATGGAGCTAGTGCGATGAATGCGTTATTATATATGGCTGAGAATAGAATGATTTCAGGAAAGAAGAAATCTCGTCAGTCTGGCCGGGAGCGCGAAATAGCGTTCGAGATATTCTCGCTGCGGTTTAGCGCAAATAAAAAAAAATGGACGCACTTTGCCGCACACAATGCACAACCTTTGTCGAACGTGCACGTATCTAGCGGCATCTTGCCTCCACAACAACGCTGGACCACACGGAAGAAATGAAGGCGTTATCGTGCACACGCCGAAAGTGGAGAGCGAGAGACGGGCAGCGCTGTGGCCGTATGCGGCGCGAAAAAGGGTAACAACAAAGAAAGAAAAAATAAAGCCATCACAAAATAGGAAACAGGGGGTGGTAGACTCATGGTCGAAAAGATCTTGTTCTGCGTCCTCGTTTCACGCGGTGAAGGAAACGCGCACATATCACAATATCAACAACAAGACGGCCGAATGAATGAACGTGTGGCTCCACTTTTTTGTCCGGCCGTTCAAACGAATCTACCCCCATTTAGAGTCACCTAATAAGGAAACACTTTCGGAACTATATATTTACGTACTATACGCAACTACGGTCCATGCACTTTGACAATCTCCTTTTGTCCTGTGTAGTCACTGCGCTATTCGAGATTAAGCGGGAGATTTAAGGATTCAATGGTTCTACCATTGCAGTTTTTAATAGGGCAACAGACGACCCACAATTGGAGTGTTGAGATTCGTTCACTTCCTGGCCACCATTTATTCATTTCCGGCCACTTTTTCTCATCCCCAATGCCTTAATTGCTGCCTTAAGTTCAGATGTTTTAATGCCGCCTTTGTGTCAAGATAGCAAACAATGTGCTTTAATTACATTGTGCGGACCATCAGGTCCATTATTTACATTAGTATTTAGAACCTAAATACAGATATAAATGAGAAGTGGCACCATGCACCAATTGTTTACTGCACGTCGCTACTGTAGAATTATCGCAAAAGTCAAACACGAACAAAAAAAGAGGTGCGGTCAAAAAGTTCAACTATCTTATTAATCATTGCTAAGAGGGTGACATGTCGTGTTAACAAGGAAGCGCACAAAAGATGCCGGTATAAAGCAAAGTCAAGACAAGAGCGTGCACTTTGGCTCCCAGAAGTTTGGGCGTCATGCGAGGCGCACAATATTGTGTCTGAGAAAATGCAAAAAATATTGAGTATTGTGTATGAGAAATGCTGGATGGCGACGCACTGAACCAGGACACCCTACATTCGGAGCTCACAGAGGGCACTCTCATATCAACGACCTCTAGAACAAACACAAGGTCGAGGTCGACTCTTCTGATGGTTCATTCTGACGGTTCGAGACAATCAGAATGACAAAGAAAGCTCAGTAAAAACGCAGTGTGTGGGCTCTCGACAAAGGGGGAAAAGAAAGACGCGAGTACAAAGGTGGGGTGCCAGGGCTGCCCGGAGAGACAGCACCGTTGGATACGTCAGGTCATGACTATGTGCCCTTTCTTTTGGCAATGGCTTCTTCGGGATAATCGCGCGGCCTACTTAGAACGTATAGAGCCCTGTGGGAGCTCTGTGGGAATGACGCTAAGGTGGGATCCTTGTCTTCGCTCAAATCTCTGTGTGTAAAAAACTGGCTAAGAGTACAGCCAAACATACGCCGTTACTCGCTTACTTCCTGCGGAAGAAGGCACAATCTATGAACCGGATGAAAGATAACAGCGTTCCGTTCATCGGATCGTCTGATGTCGTGAGTTGATGACGCTGCATGGGGAGAAACTTGCGGCATGCATTTAAAAGCAATAAAACAGTGAGAGAAAGACGGGCGAACGCCGGCAAGCTCAATCACTAGCTTCTTTTGTTTGCCACATTGCGATTGGGTTTGCGAAAAGGAGGTAAAAATCGCCCCAAGGGGAGGATCATAAATTACTAACTGGTAATATATTGTTTGAGTAATATAATAACTGCTAATATTGGAGTGTATGAAACAATGTATTTTGATTGGCTATTGAGTTCGCGTGTCGTTAATTGATTAACCCGAGAATCGCTCACTGTATCTCGCGATGTTTACTCATGGGAGAAAGAAAGACAGGAGTGGGTATTGAGGTAAGCTAGAGTGCCGAATTGGGTGAGTAAAGCCGAAACACATCGATAGAAAAATGAAAACAGAAGGAGACGAAACACGCTTTGTGTCTTTTTTTATCAAGAGGATAGAAGGTGGCGCTCATTCCGCTTATTGATGAGGACAATAGTGAGCGTGACTAAAAATGACTACTTCACGGTGATTTCAAACAGTTATAAATGATTAGTGCAAGGGTTAAATCTCACCTGTTTTCCTCGTGTTACCTACCTCAGCGGATTCATTCAAGAGTTATATTCTAAACGTTTATACTTACTTTCTGACGTGCACATGTATTAAACTTCTCAATAAGGTATCACTTTGAATAATACATTCTGAATAAGAAAACTCTGAACAAGGAGCTTCCGAATAAAGCATTGTTGTGCTTAGGTGAACGGATGTTTGACCGGAGCACGTAAAGTTTGAGATCATCGATACTGTGCCACCGTCTGGGGTAGCTCCTTCACCATGTGGGCGCAATGCAGATGTAATATAATATATAAACAGGCTATCCTGTTTCAGCCACTGTACTGCTTGTGACAAAGTAAACATTACTGTTTTCGCACCTGCCCTCACTCACTCCACTTTTGTTGTTGTGGAGACTGCACAGACGCGTCATCAGGTAGGCAGTTACTGCCTTGAAGAAGACAGCTCACGTTCAAAGCTTTGCCTCCAGTGACACCCCTATAAAAGGATTTTTTATCCCTTCAACTAAACAATGCATTCTGTAGTATGCCTTTAGAAGGAATATTTCAAAAGCAGTGGCAGAGCTACGACCCAAGTTCGCATACTCTGAGCCACCAAGCGGATCTACTGCAGTAGTTGCAAACAGCTGCCTTCAAACATTATAACACATAGGTACTCCGTTAGTAATTGGTGTCTCATTCATCAGCGAAGAGCACATTATTATAAATGCCGGTGCGAACAATGCATGGCCAAGTGAAAAATTTTTGTTAAACTACGCTGTGCTCTGGAAACACTCTATACCATATTTGTTGAAACGAGCTGCTTACGTGCAAATATACAGAGTGTTTCAGCTAAAAAGCACCAAGGAATAAAAAATTAAAAATGAGTGCTACGCGTCTCACAAACTTTTTATGATCCACCAAGCACGGTAATTAAAAAATATGGCTCAATGAACGTTTCAAACAGTGACTCTAGAGAAAAAAAGTTCGATGCAAGACTTGTAGCTCTTGTCCAGAAATAAAATTTTCAAGTTACGATAAGATAACAACGCTGGTTAACTCTTTTGCCCCGCCGCGGTGGTCTAGTGGCTAAGGTGCTCGGCTGCTGACCCGCAGGGCGCGGGTTCGAATCCCGGCTGCGGCGGCTGCATTTCCGATGGAGGCGGAAATGTTGTAGGCCCGTGTGCTCAGATTTGGGTGCACGTTAAAGAACCCCAGGTGGTCTAAATTTCCGGAGCCCTCCACTACGGCGTCTCTCATAATCATATAGTGGTTTTGGGACGTTAAACCCCACATATCAATCAAACTCTTTTCTAGGGTTCGTTTAAAGTAGGCGTAATTCAAAAAATACCACGTGATTGCCGCCTAACGCGCGCACGGTGCTTTGAGAACTCTCAAATGTGAGTTGAACGAATTACCGAAGGCTTCTCACGCACGAAGGTCGCTTGAACCAGCTATCGGTGACTACGATGGACATTAAGCGATGGTTGGATGGTACCATTAAAAAAGGGAAGGGGGACAAAAGAAAGGAACGAAAACAATAAACTTCGACAAAAAATCGACGGCCACGTGCATTGCGATACGAGACTGGAGGCAGCATTCGACGCAGCGCTGAAGTTTTTTTTTTTTTTCAGGCCAACGATAAACATGATGGTGGGGGAAAGGGTGACGTTTTGATTGAGGTTTATTGTCTTTGTTTTCTTTCTTCGCTCCCCCCTTTTTTTAATGATACCATCGAACCATCGCTTAAAGTCTATTGTAGTCACCCATAGCCTGTTCAAGTGACCTTCGTGCGTCGCAAGCCTTCGCTAACTCGTTCAACTTATATTTGAGGGCACTCAAAGCGCCGTGCGCGCGTTAGGCGGCAATCACGTGGTATTTTTTGAATTTCGTGCACTTTAAAGAAACCCTGGAAAAAGTTAACCAGTATTGTTATCTTACCGTAACATGAAAACTTTATTTCTGGATAAGAGCTACAAGTCTTCCATTGAATTTTTTCTCTAGAGTCAGTATTTAAAAAGTTCATTAAGAATCTTTGTTAATTACCGTGCTTGGCGGATCAAAAAAAATTCTGACGCGCTACATACCGCTAAGAAATATACTGTGCCAGCTGAAGACGCGTAGCACTCGTTTTTTATTTTTTATTGATTGGTGTTTTTAGCTGAAACACCCTGTATAAAGAATCAATACGCTAGCTTGCGTGCGCATAAAAGTGATGCGAAGCACCAATATGGAAGGTCAATATGTCACTTTAAAATCAGCACAACGTTACGAAGCGGACGTAAATTATGCGGTACATCAATCACACGTCATCATTGTCATGTTCAGTCGTGTCATTTACCTTCGTCGTCATTTCAGGTCACGTGATAACACATTTGGTATATCTAGAGCTAGCAAAACAGCCGCAAGTGCGCTATGAGCGTAGCATGTAGTCATGTTTTCAATAACACACATGGGATGATCGTCATGTTTGAACGTGTCATTTACCTTCGTCACCTATTCACGTCCCGTAATACCAAATTTGGTATATGTGAAGCCAGCGAAACGACTACGAACGCACAATAAGCGTGGCGTGAAGTCATCACTCGTGACTTTCATGACATGCATGTCATGATTTCCACGTTAGGGTCTGCTACTTTCTTTCAACATGCAGTCATGTCTTACCGTACCAGTTTTGCGATGTGTCATGAGAACGGAACCACCGCAAAAGCAGCGAGTCCATGAAATGTAGATAATGACATTCATGACATACATGTCATTACTATCATGTTATGACTGGCCACTTATGCTCGTCATATAGTCATGTTATGCCAGTTTTTGTATAGATACCATAATGGAAACCACCCGGAGTCCTAAAAGTCGTAGGCGAACAGACAGACAGACAGACAGACAGACAGACAGACAGACAGACAGACAGACAGACAGACAGACAGACAGACAGACAGACAGACAGACAGACAGACAGACAGACAGACAGACAGACAGACAGACAGACAGATAGATAGATAGATAGATAGATAGATAGATAGATAGATAGATAGATAGATAGATAGATAGATAGATAGATAGATAGATAGATAGATAGATAGATAGATAGATAGATAGATAGATAGATAGATAGATAGATAGATAGATAGATACGCTCAAAGTTTCTGAAGTTCGCTTACCCTCATATCCGGAAACGCTGCTTGACTTGAACTGCACTTGCCAAGAATTTCAATGCAGCAGCACAAACGTGTTTCGAACGCGCTGTCTTTAGACGGTGCCGAGGTAGCACAAATGCACTGACGCGTTTCAAACGCGTTGCATTGAAGACGATTTCAAGTCAAGGAGCGTTTATGAGTACGGGGATACAAGAACGTGCGTAGTGTTGGAAACGCATGTGACACATTTGCGGTGGTTATCAAAGAATCAGCGTATGCGAACACGTCAGAGTCGCCAACACCCCCATATTGACAAACGCTCCTCGACTCGACTTTCATTCTTCACTTGACAGAGTTGAGCAGTGCGCCTCTGCTCAGCTGAAAATGACGCTGTGCTACCCAAGAATCGCAGCAGATTATCCCTGACAAGCAATGACTTGCCGTTTTTAGAGATGGCGCTCGCATCGGCTTTCTCAAATGAAGGTGAAGCGTTGAGAGAAGGGACGTTTTAGAGTACGGGGATCATTCAACATTTTAACAGTGCAGCGGCGTGAGCGTCATTAGCGTGCTATGTTTTTGCCAACTCAACACACACCTCCCACAGGCGTGTTCGTGGGCGTTTCTTTCGTTCCACCTGCAGCGTGGAAATTTTTACTCTTGAAGACAGCAAGGATACACATGTACCACTCTCGTGCTGCTCGTTTCGCGTCTATCAAATATTGTAGATAAATATAAGGACAGCTGGTCACCAGGGGTGCCTGCATCATGGCTGCAACGCAGCTGTGATTGGATACGTTGTGAGCGCGATGAAATTGAATGCGAGACATCGCGACCACATGGTGATATCACTTTTACTTCTTCGTGCGTGTGTTTATAATCTGTGGGATAAAGCTGATGGATTATTCTTGCCGCTAGATGCGAGTACTGCTCCTCGGCAAAAGCAAACGGGGTGGACGTACCTAATCTTCGCTGCGGGCATCTGTCAATCAAACTTATTGACGCCCGAACCCTGATGGAAACTCGTTATTTCTGAGAACGGTAAGTTCAACTCCTGACTGTGATGGTAACAGTGTGACTGTCAAGCGTTTCATGTGGTGAACGCTAAGTGGCAAATTCTTTGCATGTAAAGTAATTTGGTGAGCTTACAATATCTGTGCAAGGCTGGAGCCATGGAGGAGCTTGTGATAACCTATAGCTTCTTGCAGCTTTTTTAGTTGGTCGTCTACTTATGTACGTGGTCGGTTTCTGTTTGAGGACATCATCTCTGTCTACTCATGTCCGTCGTCAGCTTCCATTTGCGGACATCATCTCTGTCCTAATTTTTTGTACTAATTGGCTGAGGCTTAACGACCATTACACTGAGCTGCCTTGTCTTCATTGATTAGGCTTCAATAAAAGGCAATTATCTCGGACGCAATTAACAAGGTCTTGATCAGTATATAGCTTTTAACCGTATTCCTGATTAGCAGGGTACTGATTTCATTATAATAGTAAGGGCTAATTAGAATGGTTTTACTTAGCGTGCACATAACCATAATCGCGTTAATTAGCATAGTTTAGATAGCTCATGAACTAGCGTGCTTTAATTAGCGCAGTTCTAGCTGTCTTTAGGCGGTGCTTTATCAGCATGGTCTTCTTAAGATGTGGCATAATTACCTTTGCCTTAACTATAATTGGCGAAATTAGTTTGGTCATAGCATTTCCGGCCTAACTAGCCAAGAATACAATTCAGCCAAAATATTCACAGCTTATCCACGGAGTGAATGACGACGAGGGGGGTGAAGCTTCGGAGAGTTTTAACAGTAAAGCGTGAATCGTTCCTCCATCCGTTCGTCCATCCGTCCGTTCGCACCTGCTGAGTAAGCCATCGAATTAGGCAGTCACGTACCACGAGCTAGGAGGGAGAGACCCACGGCTTTAGGAGATTCGCCCCTAATAGCTAATTAGCCGGCTGCCGGTGCCCGGGGTCTAGCAGACGATGACAACAAAAGCCAGCACGCACCGGCCAAGCAGCGCACTAGAATGTACAGGCTGACCATGATGATTAAAACATGTCCTCGAGCGGGTTTAGCTGTGGTCTCGATGTTGTAAGACGCTCGGTCGGTACTGATCTGAGAGGCCACCATGCTGATTATTCAAAAACAGGCTTATTGCAGGCATTAAAAGTTCCAAAATAAATTATTTAAATAATTTCAATAATTTAAGCACCTCGTGTCTCTAAAAATATCATCACGAAAAGTTTATGACACTTTTATTGCATGGGTGCACTTTTGCACTCAGTGGAACTACAAACATGAATGAAGATGCCTCTGGTTTGAAAACAGCGCCCAACTTAGTCGACCATCTTTGACGCTACGACCAGGTCCCTCATAACCAATGAAACGCAGCGTTCTGGGGGGGGGGGGGGGGGGGGTTGGATATGACTATTTTGTTCTGTTGGCTCGATTATAAGGGGGTTTCGGCAGAGCTCGGCAAGATTCTGAGTTTCGTGGAACTCGGGCGAAACTCAGCCGATCCTGCATAGCGCCCTAGCACATGTATTGTGCGACTGCCCTTTGAACGTGAACGGAAGACGCTGGCGTCAACGCTGGCCGCCATGGGTGTGAGCAAGTGCAACTAACATATTATGTACATCGCCCGCTTGTGTGCATGAGCGGCTGCTACAAAGATGTTAATAGATTTTCTCAAGAGTACTGTATTTCACACTATACTAACAACAACGCTATACGCATGGTTATTGTGCATACGCATCAAACTTTTCCGGCCCTCATCGTCATCTTCATCACTCTTCCCCCTTTCATTTTTCCCTTGTGCAGAATAGCAGGCTAGCGTGCACAAGCTCAGGCCAATCTACCTGCTTTCTAATAAATTTGCTCTCATCTCCCAATCACTCAGTCCACCTGGTGTTCTTTACCGCCAACCGTGCAAAACAACGCACGTCATTTCTTTTTGTCAGCCAGCGTGGAAGCGACATACAATAATGCCACCACGAGATCCCGTGCCGATATACAGGGAGTCAACAAAATTTTGTTTCATTCTTCGTGAATGGTTTGCGCAGTGGCCGATTCAAACGGGAAGCCTCCGCCCGGTATGCTGCAAGGGAGCGTGGCCGACCTCGGAAACTACGACGAGTGCCTGGACGTGGTTGTGCGTGACTTTTACGGTGATGTCGACTTCGTGGGCCAGTACTGCAGCTTGTTCGTGAACCCCAAAGGAGTTCCTTTCTTGCGGAAGGTGATCGCCAAGTTCCAGGAGCAGGGAGAGATGATGGTACGCCTATATGCCAGAACAGCGTACACGTCTTTGTTCGAAATCGCTGAACAAACGCGTTGTCCCTCTTGTAACTAATGTTGAACAGTCAGGGTAATTTGGTACGTACGGACAGCTTTTTCACAGGCAAAAATAGACTTTCTGTATTTATTCATTATGAGTGATTGTTTATTCTAGGCCTGTAATTGGGACGGATGCTTGTTAGTTATGGAGCTTACGCCATTACCAAAAAATCGACAATACAAATCTCAGGCGCAAAGAATAGGTTGTTAGGCCATGCCGTGCACTCAGGCCATGCTCCGGCTTAGATCATACGTTGCTGTATACCTTGAATTTTGCTTTCTCAAGCACATAAGATAAATAAATGACTTTCAGAAATCTTTTATTGAGGTTTCATGCCTAAGCGCGAGGATCTGTTCTGCAAAGTTATTGTGTGTTCCTTATACAAAAGGTTTATTTATTCATTTAGGTAGCTTCAGAGCCCGAAGGAACTACAGACCGGATTGGGAAAAAAAAAATTGTCGCTCGTGGAAATAAAAAGAGAAAAAGCTACATGGCACCTTGTATGGCGATATTGAAACCTAGTTCATTCGTGTTATGCTGCCTACGGAGGCGAGAAGGTGGTTCCCGGCGGCGCTTGTCCTAGGAACCAACGAGTCATTCCACAATCTGGTATGACAAGATCATTTAGTGCGATGATTCATCCTCGGTGATGTGCAACGAGGTAAATGAAACGTAGCGTTCTTCGAATAGCCGTTATATATTTTGTGTAAAAAATAAAGCGAGATAATTTTAGACGCAACGAGAGGTCAGGCAAGTTCGGGAAGCTCTTCAAGGACGTGAAACTTGAATGATGTGAATAAATCGGTAAGACAAAATGTGCTGCGCGATTTTGAATGGCTCACAGATTTTGAATCAGAAAGGCGTGCGCTTTATCCTGTATATGACGAATGCATACTCTAATTTACACTGTATCGAGGTTTTGTAGATTGCTTACTTCAGTGACGATGACTTGCGAATAGTTTCAACGCAGTTAAATGGGCATCTGGCTCGCATGCTTGAATTTTATACAGAGCCTTGCTGACACACAGAACAACGTGTGTATGACATTCTTACGTGCTCTAATAATTTGAGTCTTCCACCATGAAACTCAAGAATGACGGCAGCACATAGCAGACGCCCGCTGGGCCGTCAAGTAAGTTCGTAATCCACTTATGCAGGGTGCGAGCAACCCGATGAACTGGCTAAACCAGGACCTATTCTTCGGCATTCAAATGGGCATATGCATCCCGTCCACGTGTTCGGGTGCCGAGCTGCGTCACATGGCGGCCACGTTGCTTCACCGGTACGGCTTCCATACAGTGGTACGCGGATGTCAGATCAAGGACAGCGGACCACCCAAGCCCTACCAGCGTGGCCTGATGTGAGCGAACTCTTTACTACGCTATATCAGCTGATGTGCGTGCATGTGTGTGTCTGAGAGGGAGATCTTGTAGAATGCAGTACGCTTACAGGCAACAACATCCTTTTTTTATACACTTGTTTAACCCCGTTAATGCTGAACTAAGCGGCCATATGTACAGTAGCGGTCAAAATATTACGGACCACAGGGACGCGTGTGAAACAGCACCAAGGCGCCTTCTGACAGCTGCCTGCAAAGTTCGAGAGCGCGCACGCGCGCCCTTCTTTACCTGTGTTACAAGCTGCCACTCTAGCGTCGCCAGCGCGAAGTCGGCGACGGGAATGACAGCAGGTTGGTTCGTTCCGTACGCAAGCAGAGACAGTGAAGAGATCAGAGACGTGAGAAAACAAAACAAACTTTACTCTAGTGATATTGCAGCACACGGTATCTAATACAACACTTCAATACAACTAACAAAATACATCGACACTTGATACAACTAAAGAAATATATAACAGAAACAATAAATCAGCTTACGAGAGAGAACTATTACAAACTACACAAACTAACAAGAATAGAACGACGGAGGAGAAAGTTCGAAGATATAAACAGGTGAAGGCATACGTGTGATGACCGGCAGCGTTGTGTCCCCGACGATCGTATGCGAGAAGTCGAAGAGAGTTCTGGCACGACTGCGATGTCGGCGGTGTTGCAACGCTGGTGGCTCCGGGAGGCTAGTGCTTGCAGGTGACTTCGAGCAGGTTGAGCTAACTCGAGGCGAAGTCCCGATGTCTACGTTGCAGACGTTAATATCGCGTCACAACTAGACGAACGGCTAAGTTTAGGTGGCCAGCCGATACAGAGCCACGCTAAAAACTTCTAGAAGAGATGCTTGTTGATCTGTTTCTACACCATCTTGGTCAGCGACTAGTCTGCCTAGCAGGGCAAAATCCTGCGCTTAAATCCCCCTCGTGTCTCCTCGCTCTCTTCCTTGGGGACAAGAGACCTCTACCTGGGTCCAATCATGCGCGTTTAATTGATGGGAAACTCCGCCCCAAAAATATTTTGACCCCACCCCTTTTTAATTGGGAGAGGGCCCTCAACTAGCGAGAGTGACAAGCTGTCGGGTTGTTGTCATACGGCTTGGCCACCAGAGCGTTTCCCACGCTTTTCCCCGTGGGAACGGTCAAACGTTTGGCTCTCAGCCGGTGCGTCTTGTAGTCTAATCCTTGTTCGGGGTATACCACGGCCTTCTACGACCTTGCACACGCCGCCGCAGTTACAAAAGGGTCGACTGTCGGCGGCGACGTTCTAAGAAAAGCACCCCATTCTGCCCTTCTCGGCTCCCTTTCATACGCCGCCGTTCTCACGGTCAGTCGGGGAGTACGGCGCCCGTTAATTGCCGTGACGCGGTGTCGCCAAAAATGGCCGTCCGTGACATTGCCCCCCACTTTCAGAATGTTATTCATAACATTTGTTCACACGGAGGGGAATTTTTCGACGACAAGGAACAAAACACCACCAACAAGGGAGACATGAGGACTGTCCCTCTCATACACAACATAAATAGGCAGAGTGCATCAAAGTAACAACAAAAGGGGAAAAAACAATTGTTAGAGTACCAGCTTCAGTTACACGCAACAATATCAATGCGCCATACAAACAAAAAGAGGAAATAGCCGCGTACGGCAGCCATCAATACAGAATACACTGCACGAATGTATACTACGAAACAAAACGGAACCGGTGCGCTCCTCTACGGTAGTGCAATCCTTCAATGTGCATTACAACAAGTAAAAACAACCACTGCACCAAGCAAAAAGAAAATAACTCAAAATACACTTCTTATACAATGAAATACGCACATACAAACAGAAAACAACCGACAAAAGAAAAAAAACATGCTCATAGACCTCAAGTCTCAATGCGCGCAACGACAACTGTACCGGGTCACGCCAATCTTAATCAATTTACGAAATCATTCGGTTTATGCTAACATCTTCCTCAAATGCTCATTCATGCCACATCCCCATGGCAGTGGAGGCGTACGATGAACCTTTGAAAAAAACTAGAAAAGTGACACATTTTCTTGGTTTTTACCTTATGCAAATTTTCGCACTCTTGATTAAACTAATTCGATGCTAACTTTCAGGCTTTGGCTCGGCGGTTTTCCTTCTGAACAATTTACACCGCATCACGTAACTTGCAAAAGTTATGACTGAAGTCTGCATCTGCGAAGCAACACTAAGTAACCATACTTAGCACGCACGTGCAACAATTCTTCAAACTGGCCACCCCCCTTTTCTCAATTAGATTCGCTTGAATCGCACACGATGGGGTCGCGTTCCCGGCGGCTTTCGAGCATGCCAGAGGTTACAAAAAGCACGAACGCCAGACTGTGTCCTGCTGTCACGCCTCATTCTGCATTTCGACCGGCTCCCCTCAGGAATGTGCAAGGGACGCCAGAAACAGGGAAGAAGCCTGGGTAATAGTGTCTTTGTGGTCGCCCCCACGCAGTACTTAGCCGTTGTGCCTTTTCAACTTTGAACCTTCGGGGAAGGCCGCTTTCCCGAAGTCGTCGAAATGAACCGCACGTTTCGTTCGGGTGACGCACCTCTCTTTCCCCCTCTACACCTGGCTCGCCGCTTGTGCCTCCATGAACGCCACCATTGACGTTTCTTGAAACGGATGAATGGCCTAGCCTTTCGTCTTTCTCGAGATGGAGTGGGATCTGCCCTAGGCTTACACAGTGCGGTGCGCTTCCGCTTCTTTCGTTTTCGGCGATGTTTGCTTGCCCACTTTCTCTCGATGTCATCATCATGTCGCTTCGGGACCTCAGAAGTTGGGAAGCTCGTTGGAGCTGGTGCTAGGTCTTCCCTCCCGATAACGCTTTTTGAACTCTGCGTCACGACGGACTGTCGGGCCAAGTTAGCTTTGTCAACACTGATGAAGCCATCAACTGGGCCCTCTCCGACGGCATCGCTGCATTCCTGAAGCGTCGCGTCCTCGCTCTGATTCGCCACTGTGCTAATCATGCCTACATTTGACGATGTCGAAACGTACTCTTGAGGCACGAAGGAGGTTTCCAGCATCTTACTGGGCCCATTAGGGCTGCTGGCACTCTCCTCATCCACGCAAGGAGCGTCTTTCGTCATCGTCTCTACCTCCAGACCGGCCAAGGCCTCGTTCTCAGCATACTCTACCTTAATGCATTCTAGAATACGCGGGCCCTTTTCTGGCGCGATCTCTGGTTCTAGCGCTTCCTGCCACACTTTAACGTCCATCGCTTTCCGACGCGCCTCGCTTTCAGACTGTTGTCTTTCTGTTTCGCGCTTTCTTTCAGACTCTTGTCTGAGCTGCTCTTCCTTTGTCCAGACAGAAGTTCCGAATATCCGGAACATCTCTGCCTTAACTACCTCGTAGTTGTTCGCGTTCTGCTGACTGAGTCGCGCAACAGCTTCATTTGCCTCGCAAGGCAGAACCGTGAGTAGCCCTTGACACCATGTGTCTCGCTCAAATGACAGTTCCTCGCCGGCATCGCCGTGCTCACTGCTGGATCGGCTCACCCTGCTACCCTCACTGAGGCGAATCTTTAATTGCAGTAACTGCACTTCCCGTTCTCCGGCTTCCCTGGCTGCTTTCCTTGCCACTTCTCTCTCCTTTTCTTCGCGTTCTCTCTCTCTTTCTTTTTCCTTTTCCTCCCGGGCCAGTGCCCGCTCTTCTCTGGCTGACGCCTGTTCCTGCTCCTCCTTAACCCATTGTCTCAGTTCGGCGCCCTCGAGGCCTAACTGTTTACCTTGCGTGATCCACTTATCAAAATCCATACACTGCATACTGCAACTGTCACTATAACGCCACTAAAAAACCAGCTCAATCATATGCAGGATGCAACCGCTTCAACTGTGCGGCTCTATCACCACGCTGTCTGCACGGTTCTCGTTCACCCCTCACTGTCTTACTCTTGTAGGGAACGTCCTGTCGCGGACGCCAGTTTTGTTACAAGCTGCCACTCTAGCGTCGCCAGCGCGAAGTCGGCGACGGGAATGACAGCAGGTTGGTTCGTTCCGTACGCAAGCAGAGACAGTGAAGAGATCAGAGACGTGAGAAAACAAAACAAACTTTACTCTATTGATATTGCAGCACACGGCATCTAATACAACACTTCAATACAACTAACAAAATACATCGACACTTGATACAACTAAAGAAATATATAACAGAAACAATAAATCAGCTTACGAGAGAGAACTATTACAAACTACACAAACTAACAAGAATAGAACGACGGAGGAGAAAGTTCGAAGATATAAACAGGTGAAGGCATACGTGTGATGACCGGCAGCGTTGTGTCCCCGACGATCGTATGCGAGAAGTCGAAGAGAGTTCTGGCACGACTGCGATGTCGGCGGTGTTGCAACGCTGGTGGCTCCGGGAGGCTAGTGCTTGCAGTTGACTTCGAGCAGGTTGAGCTAACTCGAGGCGAAGTCCCGATGTCTACGTTGCAGACGTTAATATCGCGTCACAACTAGATGAACGGCTAAGTTTAGGTGGCCAGCCGATACAGAGCCACGCTAAAAACTTCTAGAAGAGATGCTTGTTGATCTGTTTCTACACCATCTTGGTCAGCGACTAGTCTGCCTAGCAGGGCAAAATCCTGCGCTTAAATCCCCCTCGTGTCTCCTCGCTCACTTCCTTGGGGACAAGAGACCTCTACCTGGGTCCAATCATGCGCGTTTAATTGATAGGAAACTCCGCCCCAGAAATATTTTGACCCCACCCCTTTTTGATTGGGAGAGGGCCCTCAACTAGCGAGAGTGACAACCTGTCGGGTTGTAGTCATACGGCTTGGCCACCAGAGCGTTTCCCACGCTTTTCCCCGTGGGAACGGTCAAACGTTTGGCTCTCAGCCGGTGTGTCTTGTAGTCTAATCCTTGTTCGGGGTATGCCGCGGCCTTCTACGACCTTGCAGACGCCGCCGCAGTTACAAAAGGGTCGACTGTCGGCGGCGACGTTCTAAAAAGAGCACCCCATTCTGCCCTTCTCGGCTCCCTTTCATGCGCCGCCGTTCTCACGGTCAGTCGGGGAGTACGGCGCCCGTTAATTGCCGTGACGCGGTGTCGCCAAAAATGGCCGTCCGTGACAACCTGCCAGCCCGCTCGTTCGTTCTCTTCAAGAACGTGCGGACACGGGAACGCCAGAAGTGCTAGGTGTCACTCCTGCTGTGGCTGCGCAAACATCGAGCCATAATGTCGTGACGAAAGCACGTAATTTGTATCGGCAGTGCTCGGTGCGCGCCGCATTATGCGCCTTAGTCCCAAACGCTCCGCTTTGTCGAAAACGTGGATACGGCGTCAGTTTTTCGAAAATAGACCTTTGTGATAAGGTTAGCACGGTGACTGCTGGAGGGACACCTTGCGCTTCTTCTAACGTTCTGGTGCGCACGCTGTTGAAGGGAGCGAACGAGCAGGCTGGTAGGTAAAAAATGGCGTGCGTGCGCAGTGTGCTTTTGAGTTTCGCAGGCAGCAGTCAGAAGGCACAGCGGTGTTGTTTGACACGCGCTCCTCTGATTGATTGATTTGTGGGGTTTAACGTCCCAAAACCACCATTTGATTATGAGAGACGCCGTAGTGGAGGGCTCCGGAAATTTTGACCGCCTGGGGTTCTTTAACGTGCACCCAAATCTGAGTACACGGGCCTACAACATTTCCGCCTCCATCGGAAATGCAGCCGCCACAGCCGGGATTTGATCCCGCGACCTGGAGGTCAGCAGCCGAGTACCTTAGCCACTAGACCACCGTGGCGGGGCAACACGCACTCCTCTGGTCCGCAAAATTTCGACCGTCACTGTACCTATCGGTCTTTCAGATGAACTAAGCGCAAACTATTGATACGAAGTTTTGTGAATGTTAACTAGTTCAGCTTTGACCTTATTTTTGTTGGAATGAATTCGCTTGGCGATACGTTGTGGTCACGCTTTTAAAACTCTATACATACCTCTGCACTACTTGTACACTTGTTAGGTCATATATTTCCCCATTCATGGCGCCTTTTGACAGAGTTCGTCAGACCTTTTATTTTCCTTACGACACGTGTACATAATTAACGTCGAACACCTGGCTGGCTTATTTTTCTCAAGCAAAGCTATGACCGTGCGGCCAATTTCAGACTTCTTTATTTGTTATTCAACGTTTTCACACATGTGGCTTCGTATTCTACTGGCGTATTAAAAAAGCACTGAATTCACTCCCAATGCCATGACGTTTGCAAATGAAAATTCGCAGTGCAGACGTTTTGCAAGTGTTTATCAATGCAGTGAACAATGCTTGTGGTGGCGATGACTCCCCGTACTTTCCGGGAAGCAGCCTGTACAGGAAGCTCCGCGAGAAAAGAAAGCACTTGAATACAAAACTGACTAGCTATTCGAACACGTCATCTTTGGGACGTCACTCAGGCAAAATAGAGTGGCTGAACCTGTTGCATGTAGCCTAGAAATGTTACCTCGTAACCACCATAAAACTTTATGCGCAGTTGGAGACGTCATTGCTTTGAAAACAGAGTTGAATAGGACGAGGCGTATTCATCATAGTGCCGGTACAAATAGCAGCAATAGATTGAGGGAAAGTTAGCTGAGAAAATGTAGCAGCATGATGCCACAATTTCGCAGTCATTACAGTGCACTGGCATCTTATTTTACAGGTAGATTAATAACATCGTGTCTAAAGAGAAATGTTTCATACCGTGCAGAAGGAGTTGAGTGAGACGTTGTGTATGTGCTCTCTGTCTCACTATCTTTTTCTTACACCGTTAAATGTCACACTCCGCCATCCCTTCCCGCCACGTAAGGTAAGCATGCAGGCAGTAATGGACCGGTTATCCGCCCTGTCTTTCCCTTATCTATCGTTTTCTTCCCTTATTTTACTGCAACTGCCCAAGGAGCTGGAAATGTTGTTTTACCCCGGCATCCTCGTTTAGACAACCCGAGTTTTGCCATCAAATGCAATGCAAGGCGAAGAGTTATGTCAGCGTTCATACTGACTGCAAGAACACAGCACATCTTAAATGAAGTATCGAACCAACAGTGTGTCTGACGTCGGCATCCTAATGTACAATATTAGGCATGGCTGTAATGTTTTTATTTAAATTTATAGAGGGATAAAAAAGCCCGCAAATGGGGCACTCATTTAGGCGGCTACGAGGCGACATATAAATTAGTATCGCACGTTTACTAATGTACATTTTGTCATAACTCTGTTCCGCCTACTGAAAGACCATGCAGCTGCAGAAACGTCTTTCGAAGCTACAGCAACATTACCGCGAGGTTTGCGCTGTCTTTCACTCAATCTCTATCACCCGCATCATACGATGCAACAGAAATAGAGGATCAAGTGGGCCGCTGCAAGTTCAATTCGCATATCATCAGTGAACTTTGAACGACTCCCTCGCTCCTCTGATGAGTTACGCACTGAGGAAGCACCGACACTCCAGTTTCAAGTGAACTTCCTTCTGGCGAGCCAGATATCAGCGGCAACCTCCGTTGATGCATGAAAGCAGAGCGTAAGAACAAAGCGTCCGGTGCATCATCGCTGGATGTGAACGAACCATTCGATCCATCGAGGATTTGCATGTAGATCGTCGAAAGGCCAAACTGAGCCAAGCTATCCATGCGGAGAGGCTGATGCATCCGGCCGGACTGGCAAGTGTTCGCACCCCAATGATCTAACTGAACCCACTTTCGGCATAGTTCATGTACTGCAAGACTCGTATTGGAGCATTTCCCATATGACCCTTTTAATTGTATTAAGTGGTATACGGCCGGTATGTGTTGAAAAAAGTGGAGTGGTCACGACCTTCCTCTTTTATATTTGTTAGACTTCAATGTCAAGTATTAGGCCCCTACTGAAAATTTCAAAGAATTGGCAGCTCGAAAGCGAAATTTTAAGTAAATTATAACAGCAAAATTATATCACTGGTGAATTCTACAGTTATATCAGCATGGTTACAAAGTATCTTGATGATACCTTCCACAATTCAACCCACAAGCACACCAAAATGTCTTTACAATAATATCCTTGTCTCCGAGTGAAGCTACCACCTGTAAAACTTATATATATATATATATATATATATATATATATATATATATATATATATATATATATATGTGTGTGATACAAGGAAGTCTGTAGCTAAATCACAATGTGAAAAAGGAAGATATAAACCACCATACAAGTTCCGATTCACTCCACCTAGTTCATGAGTGATTTTTGCGGAGTCATTATAAACAGTATGACTTGAGACATTTAAACCAAGAAAAGAAAAAAAGCTACTCGCTTTTTCATTACGTACATCATAAGCATTCATCAAACATGTCTAGTTTTTCCTCCTTGAGCTTGCCTATGCTTACCACAAAGATGCCAAATCAGTTCGATGATCGTTCTGACCTCCACCGTTCATTATCCTCGTCCCCGAAAATTGCATAACGTTCCCCAGCGCATCCTGCACAATACGTCATTACAGCGTGCAATCAGAGCCAATGGCTAATTAGGCAATTTATTAAGACTGCCATAACTACAATCTCGGAGCAAAGATCGTACCTTTTATGAATAAAATTTCACAAATAGAATTTGTAGCGACAAGTTGCAGTGCCATGGGTACCGAACATGTACGAACTATGCTCTGTCCTCCACCTGCAATTCCCGTTACCTTTGGGCGCATATTAACCTATGACAGCGAACTTCTATTGTCTAGACGGCCGAACACTTGACTTATATAAGCTCGCTGTGCGGTTACATTCGCACCGCGCGCCCGCTGATATGGCAGACAGCTGCAAACATTGCCTGCCCTGTAATGCATGTGATCATGTCTGCCTCCTTCGTATGCTTTCTCCACGCGCATTAGCTAAAGTTCGCAACAGCGGAAAACTTCGCAAACAGAAATGTGCTTTTTATTGCACAGTCGGGCAAGGAACGCAGCTTCAAACACACGAAAACATGTGCACCCTTTCAAGCGGAAACGACGAGAAAATTGCACCTTGTACACTTGCAAGAGTTACGCCCTCCTAATTGCACGGGCTTTTCCTGTTGTTCCGGTTGTGCTGCCGATGCACCATTCACGGCAAACTGCACTCAGGTTGACGGACCTTGTATGGTACATTGAACGCAATTTCTTTCTGGCTTAACTGTGAGGCTTCTGAAAGTAGGAAAGTGGCGTCAAGATTAGGGTCGTTGGCCTACCACATAATATGTGTAAAACAACTTTTTTTGTGAACCAATAATGACCGCGAACGTTGTGAGCCATTACTGTGTGTACCACTTGATTTGGTTTCTTTGTCATCGAGTTCAAATACAGCTTAGATTATCTCGCAATAGCGCACGATTCTGGCTGAATTGAGTAGCTTCTAAAAGTTAGGAAGGTTCAACAAGAGCTTCGTTTTGGTTACTTCATCTTCTTGAACTTGAGCGTTTTAATAGCAGCTTCAGCAGCCGTTTGCTTTAGGCCGAAAAGTTTTTTTGTATGGATGGGCAAAGTCGAAAACTAATGCATGTTGCTCCACCGCGTGATTCGGAATGCATACCTGGCCATCGTATTTTCCGTATTGGGAAACTATTGCTAGATTTAATTATGACCATCAATAAAATACCTTATCATGTACTAACGCTACCACGTACGGTAAGGACAGCTTTTTTCTCTTTCTTTCTCTCAAAAGTTTGTTGTGTCATAATGAATAGCGTATCAATTTATTGAGTGGAATGAAAGAGTAGTGAGACTAAATGCAACAAACGCAAGTTCGCCTACTACGTCGCAGATTCCGCAGAGACTGACAGCTGTCATACAAGACCTGTAATATTTAGCCGATCGGCAGATCACAGTTTTCCAGCCAAAGATTAGGTTTTAGCGTTAGCAGCTAGGGGCAAAGATGGAAGGAATTAAAAACTAATACACGTTATTCTAATGATACTTTTTCTGAAACATCGGCGACTGCGCGCGGCACATTTTGTGAATTTACCGAGCGAGCTTTACCTCAACTCCTTGCGCTCACATGTTTTGACGGGCTTTAAATGGCGTAGGCTGCCCCTTCCAGACGTTTCACCCCTGAAAGTAGCCAAAAGTCGGGCCGGTGGAGGCCTGTGCCCATTTTGTAGAACCAGTGGGCACCCGGCAGCACGGGAATTTGAACCCACGACCTCCCGCAGCCGAAGTGGACACCCTACCACAAGGCCATGGCAGCGGTTATGATGACCAACTAATAATGACCGCAAACGTTGTGCACCATTACTATGTGTACCGCTGGATTTGCTGTATTTGTCATCGAGTTCAAATACAGGTTTGAATAACTCGTAATAGCACACTAGTCTGTGCTATCACTGGACAGATTCTGTGAATACAGGACAGAACAAAGAGAAGTACGAAGCACGTTCTTTCCGCCTCAGAAGCTGAAGCAATCGCAACGCATTGTTTGCATGCCCAGCCCGCTAAATCTGTACAAAGAAAAGACTAGCCGAAACGCTGCCACGCAGAACAGAGCCGAAAGAACACTGTAGCCGGATATCAAGATTGGAGGGGGGGGCATCTGGAGACGTTGCAGTCTTGCATGTTCGGTTGGTGGCGCGCCCTCCCCAGACAGACAAAGGCAACTTTTACTTTGATTCGTGATCAAGTCGTCAAGAACCAATGCGTACAGCTTGCGTCGAGTGCTCATTTCGGTAGTTGGGGAGCACTGGCGTGCTTTTGGCTTGCGTACACGACATGCCTCGATCGAAATTCATACCTGTCGTTTAGGGTCACGTGCGCTTGACCTGTGGTCAGACAATAAATACGCATTTGTGAATGCGTATCCCGATAATGTTTTACGTTCCGCCTTTGCAGAAATCGTGGCTCATTCATTAACAAAAGCTCAGAAAAACGTGGTCTGTCTAGGTATGGGGAATACGAGAAATCAACGCATTAATAAAAGGCACCAAAGTCATGAATAATTGCTGCTTCTTTTATGGGAGTTTGCAATGACAATCGTATGAGGACGCCTAACTTTGCCGGAGTAATTTCGAACAGCACCCATGCGTATCCTGCCTGGTGTATACATCTGCTTTGAAATAGCGTGTACGCAACAAATGTATTAGAATGTTTTCAGAAGTGCATGGGCCCAGGAGTAAGAACATGTGTGTATTGTTACACCCGCCATGGTGGTCTAGCGGTTATGGTGGTCAACTGCTGGCCCATAGGTCATTGGATATATTCATGACCACAGAGGCCGCATTTTTGATGGAGATAAAATTGCTTCAGAGTCGTGAACTCAAAAGGGTCTTCTAACGCTTAAAAACATCGGTTCTGACTGCGTAACTTGTAGTGGCGCTTGCCAGAGCTATTGCAAGCGGGAATGATGGAGGCCACCGGCCGGTGATTAGATAAATGTAATGTTAAATTTAATCACGGCATCGCATCAAAATAGGGATTACTATTGGATTTCTTTTTTCTCTAGCATAGTTTTTCACCGAACTAGGAAGAGAATGAAGCTCTCTGACTTTTCCGAATTGAGAACTGCAAAGCTATTCAAAGAGTGCGCCAAACGCTATGGTGCTGGAGTAAACGCGCCGGAGATGCTCCAGGCGCCTTTTATTGAAGAAACTAAAAGAAAGAAACAGAAGAGTGTTGATATGCAGACGCCATCACAAAAATAAAGATCAGTAGAGTCACCAAACATTATAGAAGCGTTCGCGAGCTGCACTCCTCGTTTCGGAAGCGTCATTCCCTCTTCAAGTACATATTATTAGTTACCATCGCAATGGCATCATCAATGCGTTGTTAATAACGGGCGATAGCATGCAAGCTTCCTCTATGGTAGGGCTTTCAGTTTATTTCATTGGGCAGCCTTCCGACGTCACAGAGCGAGAAAAACACGGTCAATTATGCCCGCGAAATTCTAGTTGAGGTTGAGCATCCATTTCATTGAATTTTGATATCTCTACGCTGAATAACTTTGCACTGCGTACCTCTATCACTGCCGTTCTTGCGGCACTTATCTCTTAAAGAGCCTTCAGTGTATACGCAATCAGCTTGAAAAACATGTAAAAAATTGGGGGACCCTTAAGCTTCGCCTTTATGAGTTGAACGCGATAGCGAAATCCGGTCCCTAGTGCACCCTTCAACCGCTAAGTGCACACTTATTCGTATGTTTTGTTACATACACACGCACACACACAAACATGCACACAGTAGATTGGACAAGCGCGTGCTATTATCACCGAATGGGCTCGTTCTCGTAGCGTAGTGACACCTGTCGAACAAAATGCGTTAAAGGGGCCCTGAAACATTTTTTCACGTAACCATGGAATGAATTCACTTGAAGAGCTTATTGCCTCACGAATTCATTGCCGCAAACATTTTAAGAATCCGTTCAGGGCGAGTGGAGTTACAAAGGTTTGTCTCATGCTGCAATTGTATTATCTCTTCTCTCGTCTCGACGAAAGCGCTGGAAGCTAAACAGAGAGGGGTGGCAGGGAAAAGAAACCACCGCACCTTGTGACTTTGAGCACTTTTTTTTTCTTTGAATGCGCGGCTTTTATCGATGTGATAGCGCGCACGCGTGCACAAGTAGCGGCCTCCCGCGGCTATCTCGGTAACTTGATTTTTCGGTCACAGACGCACAGACGATTTTCAGCTCACAACCAACGGGGCCGACGCCGGCGGCGGGTTTTCTGCGACACGAGCTCTTTAACGCTATCGCTTTACAGTGTTGTCGCGAAACGTGTTAGGGGGCCCTTTAGTGCCCGTTAAACAACCCCAGGTGGTAGAAATTTCCGTAGCCCTCCACGGCGTTCCTCATGATCATATCACTGTTTTGTAATGTTAAACCCTAACGATTATTAATATTATTAGATGCGAAGCGTCTTGTGGTCAAGCTCAATTCGGTGTGCGGCCCTTAACCCTTAATGCGCACCCTTTCCCTTCTCCTTTGCTACGCTCTACCCCCCTCCCTCCTCCAGGCATCCCTCCGAGAGGCATTTACACCTCCATTGCGCATGTGTGTCCCCTCCCCCTCTCTCTGCTCTCCTATGCTCCCCCTTAATCGCCTTGCAACGGCGACGCAGGCAGTGTCTGCTAGCGACTTTGTTAATTGTAAGAACTGACTACTCGCGGTGAACAACCGTTCACTGAGCACTCCCTATACATAGGCACTTGATTTTGACCTCCATGGTAGTGCAGTTGAGAGATTACTCTTGCGCGTTGTTCAACAATACAAATTCGCAGCGTACACGTTAGAAGCAGACTGCTGGTCTCTGTGTCTAATTGCAGTGTTTTGTCTCTCATTGCTCATTAGCAGCGATACTACGTTCCAGTAGAAAACACGTTACCATCACTGTGTGCTTTGCGCCTCCCCAGGTATCGCTCCTTCAGAAAGCCGTGATGAGCTACAGCGTCAACGCAGCCGCCAGTGTAAGCGCTAGCGCCCGTCTATACGCATCTAAACATGGTTCTCTTTAGTGGCAGATATGGTGTAATTTTATTACTAATAATATTAGTAAAATTATATCCTTATGTACAAAAGCCAGATAAAGTTATTCAAGGTAAAAAAGACGGACTGCTAACAGGTTTTATAATATAACATATTCAAATGCCTCATTATTCTTTTCAAATAAATTTAGGCGTTTCATGTGCCAAAACCACGACATTGTTAATAATCATTTTATAGAGAGGTATTCATGAATGATGAACTTTAGTCATATAATGTGGGGGCACACAATGTAATGTACCAGACCCCCCTGCCCCTATTTTTATGCTACTTCGACATATCGAAATGCAAGCAATCCCCACAGACGGAATCCAAGTCCCTACCTCATCCTACAGACATAGCGCTAGACCTTTTCCAAATGTGTATACAACTTCATGATACTACATTTACGCTGCTATTTCACTTTTTTTTCTTCTTACAGCATATTCCTAGGAGTTCTCTCTCTTATTCTACTACTCGGCACTGCTTACGATGTTGCCCGCTACTATCTCCCAGAGGAGAAAAAGAAAGTCCTTCCAGGTAAGCTTATAGAGGAAATATATGCGCACATCAGATATCGGTAAATAATCTTAACGATCCGCGCATACATTCGTTGCTGGCACGAAACATTTTTTCTATACGTTAAAACAGTTGAATGAATGAATTTTAGAAAACATTATACACCTCTAGCCATCTACTATGTCAACACGAGAAAGTTATAAGAGCTACCAAACTCAGAACTTAAGGTGCGGGAACGGGAATTGGCGAGATGATCAAAGTAAGATACAACTGGAATAGTGCGAGAACCGATTGAGTCAAGTGTAATATCGAGCTTTTTTTGAGTACTTCTAAAACCGTGAGCAGGCTGGTGGCGCCATTAGCATTAAAATACCGTGTTATCCTTACATATTTCTAATGATAGCAAGTTTCCGTCAGTATATACGTGGCACGTTACAAAGCGTTTTTCGTAAAAAGCAAAGGGACATTAGAAGCAAATAAGCAGTAATTTATACCTAAGGAAAGATTAGTAGCCTCACTGCAAATGGCTGGCTCATTGAGCAATGTAGCGCACTCCAGTACACAACTCTTGTGCTACTGTCTATAGAATTACGGGAGGGGAAGAAATTTGCCCTATTTTAAGTGCGGAGCACTTTAGAGGCCTGCAAAATTATGATCTGTCGTTGTGCGCTGTCCTAGCTTGACGAAACGCAGGCTAACCCATGAATAGCATAGCCATCTGTAGCATATAAAGCGCGCTCACGCCAAGGAGGAATTTTCTTCCTCTTGTTCTTCGAACGCCTCGATGATGATAGGTGCGGAGCACTTTAACGACTCGGGTTGTCCCATGCTGTCGTCGATTTGTGTAACGCAGAAAAAAATCACGTACAAATATGAAAAAATAGACGCAAGCGAGAAAGAGAGAGATAAAAAGAAAGAGAAAAACACGAAGAAAAAAGACTGAGCAAGATTGAGACAGATGAAGAGAAAATAATAAGTGGACACAAATTTAGAGAGAAAAAAACAGAGTAAAAGACAGAAAGAAAGGAAAAGAAATAAGGCCAGGAAGAAGCAAAGTGATCACCGAAAAGAAACAAAGAACAGCTTCGCTAAACCTTCAGACTTGACACCCCAGCGTCAATCGTCCTTAATTTTTTTTCTTCTAATTTTGTTTTCAAACATGTATAAGTTGCCGAGTTGAGGGGCGTACCCTAGAATATTCGCACGTAAAAACAGAGTCAATTACATTTGAATACCGAAACATATATACGGCAATACCTCAGCGCTGGCTGGCGCTCATTAAGTTCCATAAGCCAGTATATATATATATATATATATATATATATATATATATATATATATATATATATTGAGGGAGAAGTGCACGTATGTCGCAGTAGTATGGTTGTTGCTTTTGTATATGTGGTCGACGTTGTAGCCACCACAGCACTAAGACAATGGCTGTAGTCTTGTAAATTTTAGTTATATATAGCGCGCAATTTTACCTGCCTGTGTGACAGAGTGTGGCTGGTAGAACGTGTGGGGGTATTGTTAACAACCGCGAAAGCGAAGAAAGCCATTTAATTAGTTAGAAACGGGAATGGCGTGACAGGCCAATTTGGCAACACAAACTAAAAAAAATCTTTAATCAATGCTCGTTACGGCAGACTACTGAAATAATCCTTAATTTCAATCGAGCATTTACCACAATATTTGTTTTACTCGCAGTTAAACAGATGAACACCACTTAACTTTGCTTGATACGCACTCGTCTAGTATGAATACGCTGTCTAAGCCTATGTCATAATCAAACACGCATTCTCGTTCCTAGAGCAAGTTCAAGTTCCAATTTTTTGAAGTTCGTTTCCAATTTCAAGTTCATTTCAGCTACAATTTAAAAACAACGTGCAGAATGAATATACAGAAGGAAGTAGGGTTGCAATAGGCTGTAGGGGACCAGTTGTCCGCAATTACAAATACAAATAAGATGATGAGCCGTAAGAGCAATATCACAATAAAACTTGCATTAAAACCGAAGAAGACAAAAATTTTGTTGCAGGTAATCAAAAATAATATAACCAGTATTCTTTAAACAATGTGTACCTAGTAATTTAGTTAATTTATTTATTCATACTGTTAGCATACATGCCAAAACAGGAGTTGCTCATATGGGCACACAAATTTCAAAAGTCAATGCAAAAATAGAACGTCTCACAATTTGACACAAAGAAAGCAAAAGCAATGCAAAAAATAAATAAAAAATCTAACATTCAATGCGCACACTGCAGCATAACTCGGCAGAAAATAACACAGGTGAGCAAATGAGTGCCTTATTACAGCTCAGTTCAACATTTCAAACGCACATTCGAAATCTTTAACATTGTTACACAGTACAACGTGATTTCGTAACTTATTCCATGTGTCAACAGTGGATACAATAAAAGAATTCTTGAACGATTTTGTGTTATGCTTCAGAGGTTTAATGTGTTTGGTGTGCTTTGTTCGCGAATGCGACGTGTCTAGAGTAAAAATTTTTGTTATCTCTGTTTTGTAGATACCGTGGAATATCTGAAAAAAGAATTTCATGCTGTTGATATTCATTCTTTCGTGCAATGTAAGAATATGAGCCCTAGTTCTTAGACTTGTTACGGACTGCGTTCTACGGTAGGAATTAAAAATAAATCTTAAGGCTCTATTTTGAACCTGTTCACATTTAGCGATATTATTGTGCGTATATGGCTTCCATATCGGGCATGCATATTCCAGCAACAAAAGTACTATGGTTTTATATGCTATAAGTTTTACTTCAGGTGTCGCGTCACCAAGCCTCCGACGAAGCATCCATAGCTTTTTTTGCGATTTATCACAGATATAATCTATATGGCGTTCCCAGCTCAAGCTATCTGTGACGTAAACACCCAGGTATTTATATTCTGACACACGGCAGAGTGGTTCGTTATGTATGACGTAACGAAATAAGAGAGGCTCGGTTTTTCTTGTAATCGTCATAAAAACTGTTATGAACGTCATAAAAATAAGAACACAAATAAAAAATTGGCCCATCCCACGTACACTGGGAATTGATGATATGCGAATCACGAATGAGGAAGGTCCATATGTCACTTTCAAATCAACACAAAGTTATGAGGCAGACGTAAATTGTGCCGTAGATGACTTCCATGTCATGATTATCATGTTTAGATGTGTCATGTACGTTCGTCGTCCATTCACGTAACGTAATGCAAAATTTGGTATATGTGGAGCTAGCGAAACAGCCGCGAGCACGCTATGAGCGTAGAATGTAGTCATGTTTTAATGATACGCATATCATTATTATTATGTTTGAACGTATCATTCACCTTCGTCGTCTATTCACGTCACGTAATACCAAATTCGGTATATCTTGAGCTAGCGAAACGGCCGCGAGCACGCTATGACCGTAGCATGTAGTCATGTTTTACACCACACGCGTATCACAATTACCATGTTTGAACGTGTCATTTACCTTCGTCGTCCATTCACGTCACGTAATGCCGATTTCGGATATGTGGAGCAAGCGAAACGGCCGCGAGCACGCTATGAGCGTAGCATGTAATCATGTTTCACATGACACAAATATCAAGATTATCATGTTTAGACGTGTCAACTACTTTCGTCGTCCATTCGCTTCACGTAATGCCAAATTTGGTATAGGTGAAGCTAGCGAAACAGCCTTGAGCGCATCAGAAGCGTAGCATGTAGTGAAGTTTTACATGACACGCATATTAAGATTTTTATGTTTGGACAGGTCATTTACCTTCGTCGTCCATTCACGTCACGTAGTACCAAATTTGGTATATATGAACCTAGCGAAACGACCGCCAGCACATCATGAGTGTGGCGTGTAGTGATGACTTACATGACATGCATATCATGATTTCTACGTTGGTGTCTGTTCCTTATGTTCGCCATGCAGTCATGTCGTACCATATCAGTTTTTCAATACGTCATGTGAATGAAACTACTGCAAGAGCAACAAGACAAAAAAATGTAAATCATGACATTCATGACATACATATCTTTATTTTCATGTTATAATTAGTCACTTATACTCGTCATACCATCATGATATTCCATACGAATTTTAGTATGGATACCATTATTGAGACGGCCAGAAGAGCTAAGTGTCGTAGACGGACGGACGGACGGACGGACGGACAGATAGAGAGACAGAGAAATAGATAGATAGATAGATAGATAGATAGATAGATAGATAGATAGATAGATAGATAGACAGACAGACAGACAGACAGACAGACAGACAGACAGACAGACAGACAGACAGACAGACAGACAGACAGACAGACAGACAGACAGACAGACAGACAGACAGACAGACAGACAGACAGACAGATAGATAGATAGATAGATAGATAGATAGATAGATAGATAGATAGATAGATAGATAGATAGATAGATAGATAGATAGATAGATAGATAGATAGATAGATAGATAGATAGATAGATAGATAGATAGATAGATAGATAGATAGATAGATAGATAGATAGATAGATAGATAGATAGATAGATAGATAGATAGATAGATAGATAGATAGATAGATAGATAGATAGATAGATAGATAGATAGATAGATAGATAGATAGATAGATAGATAGATAGATAGATAGATAGATAGATAGATAGATAGATAGATAGATAGATAGATAGATAGATAGATAGATAGATAGATAGATAGATAGATAGATAGATAGATAGATAGATAGATAGATAGATAGATAGATAGATAGATAGATAGATAGATAGATAGATAGATAGATAGATAGATAGATAGATAGATAGGCTCAAAGTCGCCGAAGTTGGCTAAAAATGCTTCGTATTTAAAAACAATCCGTGAACATTGTTTCATGTGTGATTCTATTAAGTGCCAAGTAGATAAAGCGAAACAGGAAAAAAATTGATGAAGCCAGCACGAAGCCACAAAATTATTGAAACAGCAAAACTCCACGATCCAGAAGGGTAATCTGGTTGCCTCTAGGTTCTTTCTAGACCTTAACTAGGTAATGCAGGTTCTTTTTAGGTGGCTAACAGCGCAGGGAGGTTCGAGTTAAACCCCAGGCAATCACCTACACGACACGAAGTCCAATTTCTAAAGGGAAAATGTCGCGCTGAAACCAAGCGTTCGGACCTCTCAATTTTAGTGGAAGTCGTGTGTAGCGGGTTCAAGCAACTTCTGCGGCACACCCGTTTATGATGGTGGTAGTTTTCCAATTAGCCGCAGAAACGTTTGTGGTAAGACTCATTTACTCGGCTAACTGTTGTCTCCATCGTTAGTGGACCATTGGTGTGTGGTGGAATTTACTCAAGTTATGTGGCGCATAACCGCTTACGATGATGATATTTTTCTGGTTGCACGAACATGGAACAATTTGCTATACATCTTAGCTGGTAAAAAAATGATGTGATCCATAGCTAGTTCGTTTTGCAGGTAGTAAAAAAGTTTTCATTTGGCGCAAATCTATTGGGTTGAACTTACAGAGATGATCAGGACATAAGAAACTTGCTGGTGCAAGATCAATCATATGAGTTCACTTGCGCCACGCTGAGATGATGTTTAAATAAACTAGCAATAGCGAGTATATCAACGGTATAAAAAATAAAGATGCACAGCTGCGATATAACCGTGTACATATGGCGCCTTAATGACTGAATCACAACGATGGGTACGAGAGAGAACAAACTTTTATTTGAGCAAACGCATTGTGCGCCCAAGTTGGCGACCTCCTTATTCTATGTAGCCGCGGACGTTCGCCATCTCCCGCGCCCGTTGAACCATGCTGCGCTGATTCTTTAGGCCCGGGTCTGATAACTTGGCCTCTCACTGCTCTTCGGATAGTGTAGTGGCTCCGGGGCTTTGTCTGCATCCACATACCATATCGAATAGAGTTTCAGGGACATCACAGTTCTTGCAGGTGAACGAGTACTCAGTTGGTGAGATGCGGTGAAGCAATGTACCATGAACGTAGGTGTTAGTCTGCAGCTTTCGGAGGGTTACTGACTCGGGAAGAGGCAGTAACCCTCAGAAAGCTGCAGACTAACGCCTACGCTCATCCAAGCCTGCCTCTTCCCGAGTCAGGCTTGAATGAGCTGGCAGATAAATTCTTCTGTTTAGTCTGTAGTGCTGCAGTACATTGTTGTACATTTAAGGTACATCTTCTTTCCCCCTTAGCGCGCCCTGTGTGATGGCCCGGTGAACCGGGCGAAAGCATAGGCTGCCTCATTTCCCATCAAATACTCATTACCTGAAGTCCAAACGATGTACGTGTCTGGTATATTGAACTTCGTTGTGGTGGCGAAAATGTCTAAGGCTTGCTTGAAAATTCCCCCTTAATAAAAATTTCGACAAGCTGCTTGCGCATCGGTTAGTATTACGGCTGTGTCAGTACAGGTTTAGACTGCTAGCGCTATCGCTGTTTCTCCTGCCGTGTCGATTTCTGTAGTTAAGATGCTACCAGCTGTTCTCTCTCTGCCTTCGTTGATGACTACGCTGACAGCATGGGCCGAGACAAAATCGGGTAATGGCCGTAATTGAGAGTGACCGTTTCGAATGCTTGTATGCAACCCATTTTAAGGCCTGTATTCGCAGGTTAACCTGATCCTTATCTCAAAATTTTATTATAGGTTTTCGTATATAGTGCGTTTGATAGACAAAGCAGGCCGGTATTCACAAACCAATCTAGTACACATATCTTTTGGCCTGTTACCATTTTTTCTGCCCTTATAAGCCATGTTGCGTGTACAAGTCTGTAAACAGGGGTTGTGTCCAGTCGACGTTTCGACAAACGAACTTGTCTACCCCAAGGCTAGAACAGTTACATTCTAGCTTTTTAGGTGTTGATTGATTTATATGTGGGGTTTAACATCCCAAAACCACCATATGATTATGAGAGACGCCGTAGTGGAGGGCTTCGGAAATTTCGACCACCTGGAGTTCTTTAACGTGCACCCAAATCTGAGCACACGGGCCTACAACATTTCCACCTCCATAGGAAATGCAGCCGCCGCAGCCGGGATTCGAACCGACGACCTGCGAGTCAGCAGCCGAGTACCTTAGCCACTATACCACCGCGGCGGGGCAGCCTTTAGGAATGACAACCCTGATTATGGAAATGTCGTCTCGACAGAGCCCCTACAGATTTTTTCATCGTAAGCTTCCCCTTTCGCCTTCCTGCCATTTTTTAGTGCACAAAAGCTTAAGGAAAACATAACATAAGGGGAAGGTTCATTTGCGAATACGGGCTTAAAACTACATGGTAAGTATATTTTCGCGGGCATCGTTCAGCCCCTGATTTATCCGAAGCGACAGCATGGTTCAGCGTTGCGCTCGAGCTCCTCGAACAGTGTTCTAACAATACGCGGACACGGCTTGACTATAGGTACGTGAGACAACTGCAGCCGCGCATAAAGAAAGAGCACCTTGTTCTGAAACATTGGCGCCATGAGTGACGCTGACAGCAGCGTTACACTTCAAAGTCAAACGCTTCGATGTTGCATGATGCAATAAAAAAAGAAAAGTCGGTGTTTACTGTGGACCAATGAAATGATACTTGTGAAATGATAGTTGTGACTGGATGCTTGTCATTCGTTTCGCTCAGGCGAACGGATACAGTACGTTGTGGTACACATGCAGCTGCTTCAAACACACTATTGTGGTTCTACCCGCCATGGTGGTCTAGAAGCTAAGGCACTCGGCTGCTGACTCGCAGGCTGCCGAATCAAATCCTGGCTGCGGCATCTACATTTTAGATGGAGGCGAAAAATCTTGAGCCTTGTGTGTTTAGATTTAGGTGCACGTTAAAAAACCTCAGGTTGTTCCGTTTTCGGAGCCCTCCACTACGGCGTCTCTCACAATCATATTGTGGATTTGGAACGTGAAACCCCAGCAATCGTTATTAAATATTAGTGTTTCTGAACTGAATTGACATGCCAGCAATGGAATGCAGATCGCTGCTGTTGAATGGCTACCAAGTCAACGTAGTGAAGCGTGACGATACAGCTATAAGCATTGTGCATCTGAGCAGACCTGCAGTCCTGAAACGCGCCGCCGCGCATGTGCTATCAATACCATGACAGCTCAAAGGCTCCGGCCAGAATGCGCAGTATTAGTGTACTTGCTACTATTGTTCTAGCATTACAAGCAAGCTATGGGTGTGGATGTCATTCCGAGCGGTCGGCATATGAGCCCGAGATAGAAGTTACGACGATATTGGTGCTCGAATAGCGCCCTCCCTGAGCTGCCTTTTCACGGTACCATGGACGCTGTAATTTAGTAAATGAATAAAGTGTTCTCACTGTCCTTCTTATCAAGTATATTTCTTATTATACTTCGTTATTGCGTTCTTTCAGAGCCACTGACCAAGGTGCTGACGGCTTTCTCGGTTGTCTCGAATACCAACATGCTGCTCACGACAGAAGCGGCCAGTGAATCAGACAGCATAAAGCTGCGCTTCATTCACGGCATGCGATTCTGGAGTTCATCGTGGGTCATTTTGGGACACACCTACTTCCTTGTCAGCGTAACCTCGCTGGGTGAGCCTGCCTTGAAGTGAAGTCTTTTGGTTATCACCATAATGCCACTTAGTATGCACACGAATTAGGCAATCCGCCCATGGAAGCATGCCAAAACAAGAAGCGCGGCAACAGAAGAGGGTTATAGGAAACGGCAATAGAAACTAGAAAAAATGATATGACCAAGTGATTGTATGTGTGCATGGCGTTCTCTAAATGAGATGAACCTTCACCTAAATCGTTTTGAATATGACAAAAAAAATGTCAACTAAACATTCACAAGCATTTCGAAAAGAACAGAACAGCAAAGTCTCTAAAGACGTACTACCCGCCACGCAGCATGAGCGACTTTACTGGTGCTGAGGTACTGTCCTTAAAAGTTTTGTACCTATAATCAAAGATGTTGTGCGATTGGCAATCGGCATTGTGTTCCCAGGAAAAAAAAACGATGAATTACGCAGTGCACGTTGACAATGGGTGGGCTGCGAAGTCAGACAAACGCAGAGCAAAACTGGTCTTGAAGAAATTCTTAAGATTATAAAATAAATGGATGGCTATAGTTCACTGACATGCCTGTGCTTTAAAATTATGGACGCCAAATGCAAGATGTCAAAGCATGACATCTCCTTCAGTATTATTTAAAATATTAACTGACATTAAATACATTTTGTTTGTGTTCAAGTCAACCCTTACGTAAGCCTTAAACCAGGCCAGATAATATAATGAGAACAAAGAAGACTCACAAGGCCAATATTTCTGTGTTACTTTGAATTGACATTTGGTTTTGTTTCTTGCAGCTGATTCGTTCAACATAATCAAGTATCACAGCCAGGCCGCGTTCCTCATGATCGCCAACGCCTACCCTTGCATCCAGACGTTCCTTTTTATAAGGTGATTGAAATTCTCTATATTAGCGCTTGCACCCAGCGGTGGGCACGGAACACGCGATTTGAAGTGCGCTATCTTGAACGCTCCTTCCAGCCGCTTGCTCAATGCGCACCGCTGGCAAGTGTGTTTTATCATCGTGATGCCACTCTCGTAACAGTTTCGTAGAAACCATCTGTCTTACTTTTTTCTCTTTTCTTTTGACTTACAGCGGATTTCTTGTGGCATTCAACGTGATAAAGTACCTTAAGGATTACAAAGGAACCCTGGTCGTTCCTATCATTTTGCTCCTGCTTCGACGATACATAAGGTATGAATGTCCTGCAGACCCTACCAATATTTGTAGAAACGAATACTTTTGATTCTGAAAGCTAGCCCGAACAGGTATTAACTATCACAATAAACGTATACTTTAAATATTTATTTTTGATGCGTATAACAACAAGCAAGTACACAATTTTCTTTATATCTCTTAACATCATTTCACAAAAACTATCGGGCAAGTTATGATCGGTGCGCATATTCAGACCACTGATCAGAAGCAGCGCGTTCAGATCGAATCACTGCTCGGGAGAAAGGCTGCCTGGAGGCACCCACTACCGACGACTGCTGTAATGCTTCTATGTCCCTGTATTCTTAAGACCATAGCAGCATGACTGTCAGACAATGTTGTTATAGAACATAATAACGAAGGATGTCAGACATCAGCAAACGCTTTTATGAACGCATTTTTTTATTTTGGGTTGGGCTGTCTGCATTTTGCGACAGATAGAAACTAACGATGTTCGCGTACACACACACACACACACACACACACACACACACACACACACACACACACACACACACACATATATATATATATATATATATATATATATATATATATATATATATATATTCTCTGCATTCAGTCATCAAGGATACTGTTTTCAATGCATATGTCACAAGTACGCACAGTTCAATCTATTGAGCAGTTATGTTTTGCCATTCCTTTCATGTATATTAGTGAATTATCTCCACCAGCTGCCCTCTAAGCCTGTTAGTTTCCCCTCCTCAACAGGATCACAGCACCGGTGATGTTCCTGGTGGGAATATGGCTTCTAATGCCACTCATTCTCACGGGCCCGCTATTCTCCGAGTACAAGGACATCCTTTTTGGTCAATGCGAAAAGAACTGGTGGCGCGTACTGCTCCACATAAATAACTGGGTGCCTTTCTTCGACATGGTGAGTGCCATATGACACCCACGTTTTCATCGCGATTTGATGAAAAGAAAAAAAAACTAGCTCTCCTTTACGAGTACCAGACTGACAAAAAAAGCACAATGCCACACTCGCTTGCGTAACTAATACACTTTTGGCCCGACTATCTGCTTCCGACTGCCATGCGATGAAGAATCGAACCCAAAGCGAATGTTTGCGCAATCACAGTGCACATTTACTGCGCACCACATTTACAGTGCACTGCGTTTGCAGTGCAACAAGAAAAAACAATATTGGTATTTTTAAAAATACCGTATATAGTTTCAATATTGTGTTCTGCTCTATTATTTTCAGTTATATTCATCGCACATTTGTACCTGATCGCATTCATTTGCAATAATTACTTGCACATGCGAGAAGTAATATAATCACCTGTTTTTGGAACCATTTTTTTTGCTTCTCTATTCTGATTTCTAGATGTTGCACACTACAGTATAAGCTACTGAATTGATAAAAAACGATAAAAGCCACCTGCTCGTAAAACGTAACCGCGGTGCACGGAAACTCAAAAGCAGGTCACTTTTTTATGTACATTCCTGGGTTAAAAAAAATGGTAGATCCCACATACAGTGGGAATCGATGATATGCAAAGCACAAATGAGAAAAACTGTTATGTCACTTTAAAATTAACCCAACGTCACGAGCAGGACATAAATTAAAGCGTAGATGACTTCCATGTCATGATTATCATAGTTTCGTATGAAATTTGTGCTCGTCCTTCATTCACATAGCATAATACCAAAATTGGTATATATGAAGCTAGCGAAATGTCCATGAGCGCATCAGTAGGGTGGCATGTAGTCTTGTTCTTGCATGATACGCATGCGATGATTATCATGTTTGCGCAATTCACATGCTTTCGTCATCCATTCACATCACGTAACGCCTACTTTGGTACATTTCAAGCTATCGAAACGACTGTGAGTGCATCTGAGCGTGGTATGTAGTCACGCTCTTACATGACATGCATGTCATGATTCACACTTCAGGGCCTGTCATTTATGTTCGCATGCAGTCATATCATACCATGCCAGTTTGACGATATGTAATGTGAATAATTCCCAGAGAAGGCAAGCGGGTTAGGAGGAGACGGAAGGTTAGGTGGGCAGATTAGATTAAGAAGTTTGCGGGTATCAATTGGCAGCAGCAAGCACAGGACCGAGTTAACTGGCAGAACATGGGAGAGGCCTTTGTCCTGCAGTGGACGTAGTCAGGCTTATGATAATGATGAATGTGAATGAAACCACTGCAGGAACAGCAAGAACGTGACATGTAAATCCTGACATTAATGAAATACACTTAATGATTTTCATGTTATGACTAATTATTTATGCCCATCATGCAGTTACATTGTCATTCCAATTTTAGTTTTGATACCATTATCCAAACTGCAAGTAGAGTTATAAGTCGTAGGCAGATAGATAGATAGATAGATAGATAGATAGATAGATAGATAGATAGATAGATAGATAGATAGATAGATAGATAGATAGATAGATAGATAGATAGATAGATAGATAGATAGATAGATAGATAGATAGATAGATAGATAGATAGATAGATAGATAGATAGATAGATAGATAGATAGATAGATAGATAGATAGATAGATAGATAGATAGATAGATAGATAGATAGATAGATAGATAGATAGATAGATAGATAGATAGATAGATAGATAGATAGATAGATAGATAGATGCGGTAAAGTCGCCGAAGTTCACTCAAAAATGCTTCGCATTTAAAATTATTCGAAGGTCCGCATGCACGAAAAAAAGACCAGATCTGTTTCGACAAGCAGGCTGCGTACATCAAGGTAGTCGTGTCAAGCAGGGCGAAGAAGCCAATTGCTTTATCATTAGTCATTACAGTTCCACAGATGATATGAGTTGTCCATGACGCTAGGCACTACCACTACCACCACCACTACAAATGATAATAATAATTGCACTTAACACCCCAAAACCATGATGTAATGAGACGTCGTAGTGGAGGGCTCCAGGAATTTCTAACATCTGGTGTTCTTTAACGTCCGTTGACGTCCTATAGTACATGGGCATTTGTCCTCTCTTGTCCTCTAGCATTTCGCCTCTATCGAAATGTGACTGCCGCGGCTGAGACGAAACCCGTGACCCCCAGACTAGCAGCCGAGCACCATAACCACTGCTCCCCCATGGCAGACTAGCCAAAAAAAGCTGAATCATTACTTGAGCACCTTCATTCAAAGATTAGCCTTCTTTCTCTCTCTCCCTATATATATATATATATATATATATATATATATATATATATATATATATATATATAGATGCACAAATTGCAGAACTATTGGTTGTTACGCTCGTCAAGCTGCATTCTTACACCTTTGTTAGCAAAAAGAATAAAGCCTTCAGCAACAGGAATGCTTTAAATAAACTTTAAACATGAATAGAAGTTTATACGTAGAAATATGTATTGCGCATACAGATTTGTACAAAGTACATGCATACACTTATTTAGTAAAAGTGGTCGTATACTAGCATATAGCGCCTAAAAGCGATGATCACTTCTAACCGTCTTTCAATTTATCCGGCTAGAAGTGAGGGCTTCGAATGACGGTGATGTCACTTGAACAAGTCACCAAGCAAAAAAAAAAATGCCCCCACTTCCCGAAGGAAATCGTGAGGGCATTGCGTAGTGTCCATAACGGCGTATCGCACATGAGAACGAAGCGGTGGAAGAATAACGTTTTACTTTTCTTTTTTTTTACACCGTGCAGCCAATAGCACCATTCACCTCACATGGTGGTTTTCTGTCGCGCGAAGTGCTGTATGCATTTCCAGCTTTAGTAGCTAGTGTGCACGGTTATGTTTCACTACAAATGTCGTCGAAAGGCTTCTTGCGTGTGGAGGGAGTGAACAAAACGTTTATTTGGTGTTCCGCGCGAGAAAATTGGTGAATTGTATTCTGGAAGCTCAGCATAAGAGAGTCTCGATCCGTGCAGCGAAGGCTAACGAGCGCATCGAGGCACGTCAGACACGAGCGCCATCTGGCAGTTGTCTTCGAAAACGAAGGAAGGCGTGCGCGCCCGCGGAGAAAGACGCATGCCTGTCTCGGAGGCGATAAGGTATACAACGCAAAGCGACGGGTAGGTGCCACCACCATGGCGTCTTAGCAAGGCGTTGGAAACACTTGCTTTTTTGAGCATAGCGTTGCACTGTCAGCGCAGCGTGATAAACGCTACTGTCCTTAGAATTACTTGTGTGTGCCTTCTCTAGTATAAAGGCACACATACAAAACATCAACGTGTTATTATGGTGCCTCAGATATGGGCAATAATTGCTTTTTAATTCACAATCGCACAAGTAAGGACGCTGAAACTCGAGCAATATTGATGGGCACTGCGGATGGGGTTGGCCGTTTGAGGTATCGTTCGGTCACTTCATGCCATAAGGGGGATCGTTACCGCGGACAAACAGACAAATAGACAGACAGAGAGGCCGAAGTTTTGGCGTCGAAGGTCCCCTAAAAAGACTATCATCTTTAAAATACTACGAAGGGTACAAAATAAACAGCGGTCTCAGTTCGGCGTTGGCGTTTCACAGTGGCGTCTCAAGCACACATTTCCGGATGTTCTTGAGAGGCGCCCAGCAAGCGAATGGTCGCAAGTGAGGCGCGAGTGGACGAGAGAGTGGGGCGCAAAGAGGAAAGAGAGTGAACAGCGAGAGAAGGAGCACTGCACCTACCCTCTCCTACACTCTTTCATACCACATGCTCCGGTTGCTAGGGGCGCGCCCGCAGTTGTTGTTGACAGCTGCCGACGCCGAAGCGTGACATGGTGGAGGCTCCAGTTGCTAGGGGCGCGCGCCCTCAGATGTTGCTGTGGGAGAGGGCGGTGGACGGATTCCGACGGAAGCCTGGCATAGCCCGACTAAGAAATGCATCGCATTTACAAGGATTTTTTTTTTTTGTGTGTGTGGAAAATATGCAATCTCCAACTACTAATTTTAAAAGCATTGAGACTTGGGCACATCCCGGCCGAAAACTATCAGCAACTGGAAGATATTATGACTGTAGGAAAGTCACAAGTGCAAATTATTTTTTTTTCAATAGGTACGAACAGCCGCCGCCACCATCATAATAAAAATTACCTTTTGATATTTATAGTATATGACCTCCACACGATTGCAACACACTTTTCATGTGTTTTCTTTTTGTTCCTCAGTGTCTTGGTCACCTTTGGTACGTCAGCGTCGATTGGCAAATTTACGCTTCTCTATGGGTCATTCCGATGTTAATCATCAGGTATGACATTTTAACATTTCTCTAAATTTTTGTTTCCACTGTAGTCTATGTACACTTGTGGGCTTCTAGATTTCTTATCTCAATTTGTCCCGATGAGTGTTTCACGTACACAGATTCAGTGCAACGTTTGCCATCAATGCTACTCCGAAAGAATATTTTTGAACTGTTATAAGCCCTGTTTGGAATTATACAAAAATGACGTTGCTTTTGCTTGTGTGAAAAATCTGCTTAATTCAACACATGCGAAAATAAGCTTGCGAACAGTCCTTTTGTTCTCTCGTTTTTTGTTTTTTTTGTGTGATGAAATACTGCCATCAACACTCTTTCCACATGCTTAGCGCAAAGCCATGCTTGACGCTTTAGTTGCTTTTCATGAAATATCATTGCCCTACAAGGCAAGTGAATGTCAATAATAACTTTGAAAGTGCGGGAGATTAGGTGAGTTACACCAACGTTTGTCCTCCTTTTTTTTTTTGGAACTGTATTCGGTCCTGTCAATGCTTAGTGCACATGCTATTGGAGGCTATTGCAGCTAGCTCCCATATGTGTGCGAAAATTATTCCTAATCATGTTTGAATAGGGTCCGAAATATGAGACATACCTGAAGGGAAGAGCAGCGCAGGAGTAAAGGATACGAAGCGTAAGGCACAATTCAGCAGATCCATTTTCTGTTTGATTGGAGTATGGCCATACCACTTGATGAACTCCTTTTTCTAATCTGGATTTCAGAAACAATCTGTCAACATAGAACATCAAGGTCAAACCAGAAATGACTCCAACTAACAGCGCAATTTAGGTGCTATGTACCCAAACCACAATAAAAACTCGGATTTATTGTACTTGGTTTTACAATATGTGGCATAGTAAATTCAAGCTTCAAGGGCCTGCTGCTACTTATCATTTAGTTGCGACTCTAGACCACGTCGTTTTGAGCTCGAGTGCCCACGCTATTATGAAACAAAACAGCGAGCTGTAAGGTGACTGGCAGTGCAATTTTACTCTCGCATACTTTCAGGTACAAAAAGGTTGGCTTCGGAGTGCTCACCCTCGTAGTGCTCGTCACATCTGCTATAGTCGCGATACAGACTCGTCTCTACGACTACGGACCTACAGCTATATACACCGACACCAACATCAAGTGAGACTCGATTCTATTTCTCGATATGAACGATATGCCCCACATAGCTATAACTTTCGTGCTAGCAGTGCAGTCCACGCTCATTGGTGGTCTGTTTAGTATAATCGGGTACTACACAAGTACTGATGATTCTTGAGAGTTTCCGAAAAGCCAAAATATAGGATGTTGAAGAAGGGCTAAGCTACTGCAGTTATAACATTCACTTAAATTAAAAGCGTTGGTGCTGCATTGTGACAATATTTGGTTGGCAGGCTGTCACCGAGGGGTATCCGGTAGGCCGGAAATGCATCGTGCACCACACGGGCCGACTATTTTCTCAAGGAGATTATTTTCCGTACAACAAACGCCAAGCTTCACCTTTGAAACGAAGATTGTCAGAGTAAAAGCATTGAAGATCGGCGCGATTCTTTTTCAACGTGACTTTTCTACTCCTCCTCGTATTCCCTAGAAACTTATCAAATTTAGCGGGATGTGTTGGCATGAAAAATCGGAAGCCTGCCGGGATTTATTTGCTTGTAAACAGCGATAGTTTTTACGTGGGGCTGACTAAGTATTAATGACTTGTTTATTTTGACTCTTAACACTGCATGCAAGCGTCGTACGAGCAAATGGCTGCCCTAGTGGCCCAAAATAGAAAATCTAGAAAGTCAATATTCTTTGTGATAAATTCGCAAGTATGCTGAAGCAACCGGGTCTTATGAGACACCTATAAACTATTAGTATAGCATAAACTAAACGAAGGACTATACATCCCGGCTTATCGAAGTTTCCAGCACCCTTTTTTAAAAGGGTAAACCATTTTTTTGCGTGCAATATCAATGCAGATTTTTGGCCCTATTGAAATTATTGAGAAGATCACATAAATCAGATGAACGATTGATCCACTGACACCTGTGGAAGTTCTGAGCAACTAGCCGCATACTAATAACAACGCTTTCAAGATAACTAGCTATGAATAGTGGCGCAAATATAGTTCCTAGCTATTAAGCAAACAATAGCGATATTCAGGTTGCCTATTTATAGAACACATGCAACCGGCACGTGGGGTATGGTTACGCGCATTCAGCTTTTACTACAAGTTTGCTTTGTTTCTAGTTAAAGGCACAACTTCATTTGCAAAATAGAGTTAGGATGAGGGTTCAAAGGCCATAGAGTCGAAAAAACAGAGACAAAGAAAACGACAAGACGTGCACTCGTCCTGTCGTCGTCCATTGTCTCTTTTCGGTGCTGTGTTCTCATTTAGTCTACTGAACCATCTAGCACAAAAGTCCCCTAGGGTGACAGTCATTCACGTGTTTTCAACCCATCGCAGCAAGACGATAGATGCTGGTAACCAGGTGTACTTCAAGCCTTTCGCCCACGCTGGGGCCTTCTGCGTGGGCGTCGCCACAGGATACGCTGTGCTCGCATTCGGAGCTATGAAAATCAATCTGGTAATTTCATTTCATGTATTCATTCACATGCGACTTTTTGTTGAACTCACGCATTCTACTACTGCCACAATAAATTTAGACATGTCGTATACCCATTTTAGTAGGTCTCATGAGACATTGAGGAAACAACCCTGAATTGATGCCTCTGGGCTATGCGCCTATTTGGGCACCGCTAGAAAATATGAAGCCTGCAGCGAAGCATCAGAGTATAGCTCGCACTTCCGCATGCGTTGGTTGCAAAACCTTATCTACGAGTTCTTTTCTTTTTTCGTTCGTCATGCAAGTGAACTTCCGCAGTCCCTGTGACTTGCCTACAACCCATATACCTCTGCAAACGACTTCGAGTGGCGTGCAAGCCTGGGACGCTATTGTTCTGTGCAAGTGTCGTTCAACCACCCCTATACGGTCATATGAGGCCGGCACACAAGTAAATGACCCCTCTATAAACAATACGCTGTAGATAAGGGGATTTGTGTTACTAATGATCTAAAGCGACGATGTTGTGTCTATTTTGCAGCCATTGTGTGCTAAATCAGATAAGTATAGTCGGTAACAACCTAAGAATAAATACACGCTCTGCCCTCGGTACTGCAGCACGCCAACCTGTGCAACAGAGCAGTTATTGGTAATTTCCGTTCTAACCGTAAACACCTTCCTGCTGATGAAGCAAATATTAGACATGTTATGAACTAAAAGTTGCCTGTTTCTTGGTAAGGTGTTACGTTTGACTGACTGAGCAGTGAAGTCGGAGTTTTCGATGAAATTCGCCAATAAGTAAGATTTTACGACTGAAAATTATCAAAATGTACACGTGCCTGTGCAGCCAAGTCATATATATATATATATATATATATATATATATATATATATATATATATATATATATATATATATATATATATATATATATGCTTGAAATACGTGTAAGGTCCTCACGTCACAAAAATAAAAGATTGCAATTAGTAGACTATTTATAAAAGTTCTCTTTGGGTGGAACAGTGATCGCTGTGGGCTGAGCTTGCATTTATTCTTAGGCTGTAACCGACTATGATACCGACGATGCGCTTCTATGGTTGTGTTTCAGATTTTCTAGATGGCAGTAATTATGGTGCTTTTTCATAATGTGTCCGTAACTAAGCTTCTTCACACTCGTTATATAAGAGACGAGGGTTCTGAGGATGAAAGTGCAAGAGTTTTGTACTGCTTTTTTCTTCTTTTCTGTCATACCGCTTGCTGTAGAACCATTGCACAAAGTGAAGCGCTTATTCGGCACAAGGCATCATCAGCGGCGCATCAACAAAATGGCACATGCCTGCTCCTGTAACAGTTGATGCAGGCGGCCATGTGGGTGCTGTCGGGCGTGATAGCCGCAGTGGTGATCTTCGGTCCATTCCGATGGTACAAGGGCGCCGCCTACGACACAGCCGACGCGCTTCTGTACGCGGCCACGCACCGCACCGCCTGGTCCCTAAGCTTGGCCTGGATGACGTTCGCCTGCGCGACTGGCCGCGGTGGCCTGGTGAACCGTTTCTTGAGCTGGGCGGCTTTCGTGCCACTGAGCAGACTCTCGTTCTGCGCATTTCTTATGCAGACCGTGGTTATTCTCAGTAGGAGCCTCGTCACCCGAGAGCGCATTCACTACTCGCATACCTCCATGGTGCGTATATGCAAGCTTTGTTGTTTCATTTATGCTAAATGTAATAAATTGGGGAAGTACTTTATACACGAGCAGATACATTGGCAAAGAAGCAGCTAAACCTATGTAGTGCGTCTTCGTTATTGTGAATGATGTTTGGATGAATCGATCTGATAACGCGCTTTTGTGAGCTTGGTATAATTTCCAACTCACCCAAGTCCACAACTTGCTTGCTGTCACTTCAAGTGCTGACCCTACCAAATACATCTTGTGTGAGAGAGTGTTGTTTTATGAAGGAGCGAGACAGCGACATTCCCCAGGTAACAGAGAGCTCGAAATTGCGCCTGCGCATAGCTGCATACTCGGTTTCACTCTCAAGCTTTCTCTTACGGTTCTAACTGCCTTTTCAAGCCTTGCCATTCAGACTGAATCGAGCGCATATGCTCCTAAGGACGGTAGGAGCGCTATAAAGTTATGCCACTCATGAGCTTATGACATGAACAGCTATTCGTAAAATAGGGACAAATTGTATTTTGCTCAAAACTATTTTGCAGCGATTGAAGCAGGAGCTCACAAAACTAATGAGACGACCTAGATCCCTCAATTTGGACAAATTACCCGCAACGGCCTTACTTTTACACTCATAAAGAGGACGCTTGCTCTGATTACGTTTATCTCAAGCCTCATTGGCAGTAATATTTGCCTATTTTCTGACACTGTCTCAAGCTACTCTGTATGCTCCTCCCACTGCGCAGTTCCAGGACTTCCTGTTCGCCTTCATGATGACGTACATGTGTGCCTTCCTACTGTTCCTGGCCATCGAGGCGCCCGTTGGTAATCTGGAGAAGATGCTGTTCATGGGCAGCACCAAGCAAATTGCTCAGGCCTCAAAGCGCTCCAAGGCACCGCATCAGCATTCGCCATCCAGCAACGCAGTGCCCGTCGAAGTGGTCATGATGCCGCACAAAAGGGCCGACAACGGGACAGACACCGACCACTATGACTTGTCCAAAAGCCGCCTCTAACACCATCAGGCCGTTGCTGTCAATTTTATGAGTGCCTACGTACGAGACCCGCGTTTAACGATGGACTGATGGCAAAAGTGGTCTAGACTGCGCCAATATTGAGAGTATTCACTGCAATTTGCAAAAAAAAAAAAAAAGCAGCAACGGGTGTGCTCCCCTGTCAGCGCGGATGCCTTCTTTACGCATATTTTTGTCCCCGCACGCTAGGACAAGGGGCGTTGAGCGTTTCGCCTGATAATTTATTATAACGCTCCATGGTCTTTGTGATCAATAACTCATTTGCAGTGTTACTTTCAAATGACGCACCATAACACGGGGTGTCTCTCTTTGTGGGACCGAAAAGCAGTGAGTGCTACAGTATTACTGATGTCCGTTTCATCAATGCATTATGCATCCTTATGATGCGAAACTAAAGCTGATGGGGAGTGCCTTCTCGGTAAAGCTTCTTTCGTCACATCTATTTTTACTGACTTCGGCACTCAGCACACGCTCAACTTGATGTGTCGGAAAGATGTCCATCCGAAGCCTGAGCTCAATGCGTTACATAGATGAGTCATGAGTAGAGTTCACAGTGGGAAGCATTTTAATGTAGCAGTATAGCTTTCCAAGCCTCAGGTAATCAATATATTTGATCTAATACGCCAAAGGTGATGAAAGCCCTGTTGAAGCACCAAATAACAGCGGGTGGTTGTTTAACATAATAACTAGACTACGCAACATTGTGGTTTATTGCACGGGGCATGATGGTACTGTAATTCTGCCAAAAATGTTTTTTATATGCAACGTCTTACAAGTCAATATGAGTGTGCAATATGCGTCCCGCGTCCCTTGCGTTAAAAACACTAACTCTATCCTCACATTTTCAATAATTGATTATAAGAAGTCGTCATCATACGTAGCATAAAGTAGGTGCAATGTTGACTACTTTTGTAGACGACATATAGCTCGGAATGTTTTGATAATGAGCAGTTTTAAAACGGCAGGGAGAGAATGTACATCAAAAAAGAAGGTAAATGGTTTCCAGAGTGAAAAGTTCGGCACTTAAATCATTGCAGAAAGCACCAATGTCTGCAATCTTTCTTAGCTTCACAACAAACGAAATAACCAGTCATTCATCAAAACAACATTACTGTTAGGATACGTGAGGGATCTTCGTTTTGTTTTTGTGGCTTGCCGTATGAGAGCAACACCATACATTCACGACACCTCTGCAGCGAAACTAACAAAAGTGATTCCACATAAGAGTGATTCCACAGATAAAGGCGCCACGAAGTGATGCGCGGTTTTGTCCTCAATTCGCGGGGGTGATGTTTATGTTAGGCAAAACCTGGTGTACCTGAACAATATTACTGATTCAACTTTTATAAGACAAGTTCAGTGTGCCACAAAAAGCGCATTAGGTAATAATAGAAACACTACATCGGTCGGCACACCGGACAGTTCATACACTATACTTACTCCATCTTTCACTATTCATTGAAGAAGAAATATTTTGCACATCTTCGCTGTACATAAACGCGTCACGATTAGCTTGCTCATATGCATATTATAGACGGATACTAAATATTCACGAAGCAAAATAAATAAACAAGTGAAAGTATGTTGAAGTCTGTTTTTTGCCTTTGCCCTCTAGTACTAGGAATGTTGAATAACTGCATTTGAAAGCTGTCATTGCATGAAATACCAATATACATTCATATAAATTGATACAGTGCTCCTAGGCCATCAAGAAACCGCCTTACTAACGGTAACGCGTTCTCTCCTGCACGCTGTCTATTTGGTTAAAGCGACAGTATGACAGTATGCGTTAATGAAGATCACTACAAGTTTATGAAAGCACAAAAAAACGTATATATATACAATGCCACATTTGCTGCCAGACAAGTGTGCTTTTTGAAATCCGCGAGATATTATTCACGTTTTGTTAACTTTCATCAAGCTATTAACTCTGCGTGCTCAAGCATTTAGTGTTTCCATCTGCTTGCCAGCTAAAGTATTTTAAGCCTGCAACACGTACTACCAACAGCAAAAGTTGGTTGGACACGTAATGTTCGCTAAAGTTGAATTCCCGTTTTTTCTGGTAATGTTATTTCGCAATAAATGTCCCAAACTGCACTTGGCATTCCTACCTATTGTCACCAGCTTGATTCAAAGCATTAGGCACTGATATAGCGAAAATTCGCATTTGTTGGCGTTTCAACGTCCCGCAAACTTTTACTGTTGATAGTACACCTAATAGATATTGTTTTTGACTACTGCGACAAGCAGCTGTTAAAGATTCAATATTTTAAAACCTTCCCATCATAATGTCCTGGAAAAGTTCTAGACAACACGTTAAATGAATTTTCCGCAACGTATAATCACTTCCAAGTAACGTGTTCTTGCTGATGAAACTGATAACCCAAAAATGAGACCGCGCGCTCTAATCAGTCACTCATTTACATATGACCTTCGTAGTTTGACAATTCAGTGGGACTCAATACCCCAATACTCGTTTGACAAGTCATAATAAATGTGCCTAGAGGGAATTAACATTGTTATGGGTAATGGTAACATCTTAAGCACTATCATTATTATTCACATCTGGTTTCTGAAAGTGAACTTTACCAAAAAATGAACACCTAAGGCCACTCCGAAAATCAAGAGACAAACGACATCTTTAGTGATCGGCATTATGGTCGTTAAAAGTCATTAATTATTGACTGGAAGAGTGATTGCGTCAGAATGTACTGGCCGACTGCCTAAGTGAGAGAATAAATGCCTAAATGTTTGAAAAGATGTCAAATTGACTCAAAATTTGTGTTTATGAGACACGGACCGCAAGTCTACCGTGTCGTCTGTGTGTTCTCTTATCTCACAGAGACTCAGAGTGGAGACACTGATGCATCTTCGCCAATTTTGGCGAGTCAAAAAGGGCAGTGAAAGGAGGTCACTTCGCCTCCTGCTTACCTCTACAAATTGGCTGCATTCGCGTTATGGTTGTAAAAGAGTTGTGAGCAAGTCTGACATGGTTCAAGTTATTTTCTTGCAGCTCTGGCAAGTTTATCATGGTTGTTTCTCAGTTACAATATATGTGGTGAATGTTTGGCTTGCTTTGTACATTTCTCATAGCATAAAAGAGGAAAAGACAGTCATTTGTACGACACATTTTGGGTTTATTATGGGGCTGGTTCCCCTGTCCCATGATGTGCGTTGACAACTCGGATATACTCATTACTCACTGCTTGAAAACTTCCCACGCGCGTTTGCTTCATATTCTGGAAATATGAAGTCAAACCGCGATGCATATATACGCAAACATGTTCGTCAAGTATGTTCGTCAAGTGTAAACTCCATGTAGAGAATATGATGCATAGAATTCTCGTTACAAATGTGGAATATTGTACACAAGTCATACCGGTTACCAAAAAAACCAAGCGAATAATGACTTGTTAATCTTCTCTTCAAGCCTGTACCCATACCAACTTTTGATTATACCTGACAAAGAGCGTTGGAAAACTGTCCCACACTTCTCAACACAATTTATGTAGTTTTACTTCTGCTTCACATAAAACAAAGGCGAAAATCATTGCACTTTTGTAATACTGCCTTTCATTCTCAACAAGCTAACATGTGCGAAATTTCTCATTCCTCCACATTGTGCTAAGTCATCACACCTGTGACATTTGTTATTTTCACATGTGGGCTTTGGTGCTACCTTTCACGATAGTACCCTGTAAGTGGTCTTGTATATGATGTTAATCGGATGTTCAAAACCATGATGTGCAAGGTCATTACGTTCTAGACATTAATAACTATGGGGCTTGGTGAAGCCATTTGTACACGCCTAACATGGTACTGCGTTATATTCGCTGTTTTTTAGGAAGTCGGCAGCAATGCTCAAGAATCACTTGCTAAGATTATGATCGCCTCTGGCAGTCAACGAGGTTCCCCATGGTCAATCAAAACGCATTGTTTACAAATGCTATAGTAACCTTGCCCTAGCTGCCACTAAGAACTCATTGCAGGTTGTTTTGACTTTTTAGGAATATGTGTGAGTGAGCAGTACAATCGCCTGGCATCACCTCATCTAATTTCAGGCACACAGCGGGGTATTAACCCCTTGTGCAAGAGCTTTAGATCCATTGAAGCTGCAACTATACGTATCTGAGTTTTTTTAATTTTTTTGTTGCTCTTTCGTGTAGTATCTGAATTACACTTAGGCATGATTATGCCAGTTTATTTCCGAAAATAACAATGATGAAACACAAACAAATTTCAGACTGCTGTAACTAGTTCGTTATAGCACTCTCTTTGAATTGTTTCACTTTGTACCAGGAAGCTGGCATCTTTCACTTCGTGATTCCTGCGCGTTCACACGTAGATATGGGCACTGATAACTGGATGAGACCTTTCGCCAATACCATTGCCTAACTGAACCCATGATGACGTTCTTAGACTGTAGAACAGCGTGTAACTATATCCGCATGTGTAACAACCGTTTGAAGCTACATTTAAAGTGGTTATTTTGCATAGGTTAAACCTAAACTCAAAAGGCACCGATCGAAGTACACCGATCGAAAGGCAAACATGACCACAGACACTGTTTTGTGTTGTGAGTATATTAAAATAGGTTTTAGTGTGTCTTGTTTACTAATTATTACGACTTTCTTCGTAAGTAGTATAAGCGAGAGATTATAAATGTGCTCCAAAAATTTCTTCATTAAAACGTATTGCTTGAAATGAAATATAAGTAACTAAACCTAACAATATTCCGAGTAACTCCGTATGTCTTGAAGTGGCGCTGGTTATTGAGCTATCGATTAGCTATTTCATTTTTAGATACTGATCAAAGTTCAGTAAAACGAAGGTGTGTATCGCCATACTTTTTTGCAGACTAGTTGGTTCATACTTGAAAATTTAAATTGCTGCACGAACTTTCCTTCAAGTTTGTGCAGCAATTCAAATTTTCAAGTGTGTATCGCCATTATTTCCCTTTTACATTATTTCTTTGTTCTGTCCTGTATCTTTGCATAGTGTGCTGTTAAAATGATCAAGAACCCTTCTCGGGAGTTTTGTAAAGTAGGCAAATAATGAAATAACTCTTGTTTCGGGACAACTTTAATAAATATTCTTCTTGAAGTGGTAGTAGAAGCCGTTGGTATTGTTCAAATTGGTGCAACAGATATACTGACGACTATACATACCTAAGAAGGCACATTTGTGCATGTTTATTATTGCAATTTCTAAAAATACCCAAGAAGCTTCTTTGCTCTCATCCCAGAAACAGATTGAAGCATTTGAACAATATATTCGAGAAATACGATTACTAGGGACACAGCCTTCCTGTGTACGGGGCGAAGCAATAAGTGCGTTATTATTCGCCTATTATTTTTTTTCATACAAAACAAGCTGTTCACTCAGCCGTAATAAAATTACAACAGTAAACTGTGTTAAAATATTTTTACAGTTTTTCGAGACACGAATGCTTCTTTCAGGATTCTCGCACTATGCTAACACTCGAAGCTTATTTTTTTACATATTACATTTAGATATGTAATCAGGAATCTGCGAGTGGTAAAAGAATTGTTTTCTACTGCGGGAAATGAGCGTGTGTTCACTGAAACAATTTCGCCTTGGCGAAACATGCGTCCTAATGCAAACAACCTTAACACGAGCCAAGAAATTTTAGATTCATTGATTCATGTTAAATAACTATAAAGGTGGCGTATCGTTCTGTATTTGTTTAGTCTAGGTACGCAAAGTCACGCAAATATTTTAGTGGCATATTGCATGAGCTCCTCATTCTTTCCCGTTGAGCTGCAGCAACCTCAACCCAAATTTGCGACTTCTGATATTAACTTGTCATTGTTGGAACGTTTACAATCAGCAAGAGAAACGACAACCCAGACGCTTCCACATAGACAGTTTAAATAAAATTCAGCGATTCTAAAAACTTGACAGTGCAAATTCGAGACACGTTGTTCCTGTTTCTTGAAAGATAAATTTTATATCGTGGCCTAATGGTTAAGCCGAAAATACAATTTCATCATTCCTTGTGACAAAGCATAGTGATTATTTAGACATGTTTCCACAGGTACTCGCGAAATGCAAGCATGTTGTATGTATACAGATTCAACCTCTTGTAAATAAAAATGTCTAAAAAAATGTTCTCATGTGTGTTTCTTGATTTTGTGACCTAAATACTCATCCCGAAGATAAGTCAGCCCTTAATGAGCTGAAGGAAGGTATTGCTAATCAGACGACATTCGAAGTCTATAAGCAGCAAGCATATACGCATCCAGATGGAACCCATAATATGAAGACATCAAAGCCAAACGCCGAATGGTTCTTGTGTGGCTTAAACAAAAATTTATCTGATAGGGCAATCGTATAACTCGTGCTTTTACTTTACCTTTACAGCACGAAACAGCCTAACTCTTTTCAAGAAAAGTCTACTTCTGCGTTCCGATAGCACACGCATAGTCACCCAACTAATATAACATATTCCCAAATTTATTTTTATTGAATGAGGACTTTGCACAGCATAAACCATGTCATTTCTCACAGTCGAGTTAAGCAAGTCATGCATGAATTAATCCTCAAAAAGTAATTGTTAAGTTATCACCCTACTATTCTAATTAAACGTCGAAAATGTATTCAGGTAATATAACCATCAAAAATGCACGTTTTTGCCGAGATATCTTGAAGCTTGAAGCTACTTAATTTTTAAACCTGCAATGTTACAATTAAAACTCATTATAAGAATGATTGCAAATAAATATTGCGTTCAACTAAATAAAGTTGTTTATACATACTGCATGTACGTATTAAGCTTTGACACTTTTGCTTTCTTTTCAGTCGTGTGTTCTTATCCTGCTTTGATACCTCGTAATCGTAATGAAACGTAGGTGATTTACCAAAAACACCGAAGTTCAAAAATATATTTCACAAAAAGACCATCTTTATTTCCTTAATTCTGTTCGAAATTGAGGACCTCATTGAACACTTTGCGTTAAAACAACAAAAAAAAACGTTGCGATATTTCAGTTGCCTACAGGTTGTAACGCGTCACATAGGACCAAGTCAGCTTGCGGCCGCGCCCTTCGTTATGAGCTGAAAATTGGAAGTAAGACGTTCAAAATAAAGCTAACAAACCTGCTGCACAGCCTGACGGATGCTATGATTGCGTCTACACGAATAACGACAAAAGCCGCAAGCAGTTTACTGATGACATCTACGGCATGCCATGAACTCTGCTGTTACAATGCCGATACCTCAATACAGCGCCTTTGAGGACGTCAGTGGTAGCCTTCCATTGGCAGGCAAACGAGCAATGACGGATGTGCACGCGCAATGTCAATTCTAGACACCAAACACTTTATTCGTTATAGGGCGCAATACTGCAGTTTGGTACGGGCTCGTGAATTAGTAATAATTGTTTGGTCTTAACGTCCCAAAACCACTGTATGATTATCAAAGACGTCGTATTGGTGGGCTTTGGAAATTTCCACCACCTGGGGTTCTTTAACGTGCACCTAAAGCACAGGGGATCAACTGCTATCATAGTGCTTCATAAAGAAAGCAACAGAATACCAATCAAGAAGGGTGTAAGGCAGGGTGACACAATCTCCCCAATGCTATTTACCGCGTGCTTAGTGGAGGTTTTTAGAAGCCTAGAATGGGAAAAGTTAGGGATAAGAGTTAATGAAGAGTACCTTAGTAACCTGCGCTTCGCCGATGACATTGCATTGCTGAGTAACTCAGGGGACGAATTGCAACTCATGATTACGGAGTTAGACAAGGAGAGCACAAAGGTGGGTCTTAAAATTAATCTGCAGAAAACGAAAGTAATGCAGAACAACCTCGGAAAAGAGCAGCGCTTGGAGATAGCTAATAGTGCACTTCAAGTTGTAAAAGACTATGTCTACTTACGGCAGGTAATAACCGCGGAGCCAAACCACGAGATTGAAGTAACTAGAAGAATAAGAATGGAGTGGAGCACAATTGGCAAGCACTCTCAAATTATGACAGGTAGATTGCCACTATCCCTCAAGAGGAAGGTATATAACAGCTCTATCTTGCCGGTAATTAGCTACGGAGCCAAAACCTGGAGACTTACAAAGCGGGTTCAGCTTAAATTGAGGATGATGCAGCGAGCAATGAAAAGAAAAATGGTAGGTGTAACTTTAAGAGACAAGAAGAGAGCAGAGTGGATTAGGGAACAAACAAAGGTTGAGGATATCATAGTTGAAATCAAGAAGAGGAAATGGACATGGAGTGGGCATGTAGCGCGTAGACAGGATAACCGCTGGTCATTAAGGGTAACTAACTGGAGGAGGAGGAAGGATTGATAGAGGAAGGACAGGGAGGTTAGCCAGTTCTCAGACCGGCTGGCTATCGTGTACTGGGGAAGGGGGTAAGGGGAATAAAAGATGAGAGAAAATAGACGTTGAAGGAAAAAAGGGAGAGAAGGTCATCAGACGATCCACGACGCTGCTTACAGTCTGTCTCTAAGACCACTTGCCCGCAGAAAGCGCAACAACGCTCTCAATGCCTTGCATGCAGAGGATGGTCTCGGCCAGTGTCCTAATACCCTTTCTTCTGACAATTTGCGATTGTCTAGTCTATCTAAAACTTTCGACAGTTCTTTTCTTGGCACACTGAAGCGAGGACACTCGCAGGATTCCCAGAGAAGGTAAGCGGGTTAGGGGGAGACAGAAGGTTAGGTGGGCACATGAGATTAAGAAGTTTGCGGGTGTAAATTGGCAGCAACAAGCACAGGACTGGGTTAACTGGCGGAACATGGGAGAGGCCTTTGTCCTGCAGTGGACGTAGTCAGGCTGATGATGATGAAAGGTAAGTACACGGCCTTCGAAAGCTTTCTCACCACCACCAAAAATGTGACCGTAGCGGCCAGGATTTGATCCCGGCACCTTCGAGTCAACAGTCGAGCCCCTTAACCATGAGGCCAGAAGCGGCTGCATTTTTGATGAAGGCGTAAATGCTGGAGTACCATGCTCAGATTTGGGTGCACGTTAAAGAACCTCAGGAAATCGAAATTTCCGGAGCCCTTCACTGTGGCGTCTCTCATAATCATATGGTGGTTTTGGGACGTTAAACCTCACATATCAATTAACGACGAGGCTGCCATGAAAAGTGGTTCGCATGAAATAGGTTATGAACCAATCTACAGACCCAAAGTTTTTACAAAGAGATTCAATTCTAAGGCCAGTGGCGAACAACAGTGATGTTTACGCCTAACGTTGAAGACATGAGAAGGCTGAATGTAAGAATGAAGCGTGCTCTCACTGGTTTTTGTAGGTCTACCTGTGGTAGTTGTGTTTTGCCTCCAACGGCCATAGTGAGTGGCCATCAGCGAAGCCGCATGTGGTATGAAAAAGATGCGTGGAAAACAACGAAAGAGACGTGTGCCAGAGCACTTGTATACGTCGCACTAGAGATGAAAATCCTTTAGCGCACAGTAGACGAAGAGAGTCCTTAACAGTGCAAACGACAGGAGGGGATAAAAGAGACGAGAACAAAGCGCTGAACTAACAATCAATGTTTATTGCAAACCAACTGCAATAAATAGGAAAACAGGATCTGCGCATAACCACGCAACATAAGCAAAATCACACGTAAATGCGCACATCCTAACACCTAGCCCAGCCGCGGTGGTATAGTGGCTAAGGTGCTCGGCTGCTGACCCACAGGTCACGTGATTGAATCCCGGCTGCGGTAGCTGCATTTTCAATGTAGACTAAAATGCTGGCGGCCCGTGTGCTCAGATTTGGGTGCACGTTGAAAACCCCATGTGGTCGAAATTTCCTGAGTCCACCACTACGGCGTCTCTCATGTTCATATGGTGGCTTTCAGACGTTAAACCCCACATATCAATCAATCAATTCTATTTCCTAGATGGCAGAGCACCATAAGAGCGGCTGCGATATGATCGACGAGTGCGCCACATTTTGTTGCATGCGTGCGCGTGGTAGCCCATGCAAGTACATTTACGCCACAAATTCAGGAATGAGATGGCCAAATCGACCTCACCGCTCTTATCGACTTCACGAGATCAATAGAAAAACGCTATCACATGTCTCAGAACGCGCAGTGTCTCAAAGAAGGGGCGCAGTCAGGACTTGGACAAAGTGTGGCGCACCAAACGATTTTGTGTGTCCCCCTCCCCTCTGTATACGTCATGTCTTGCTGAACAAGGCTGCGCGACGCACAGAGTGGTATGAGATCCAGAAAGCACCTTTGCTGATCGCGGTTTTTGTTTCGGACGAACCTTATTCATTTTTTCTTTCTAAATGCAATAATATCTGCGCAGTTTTTCGTAACGCTGCACCAGCTCCATTGGGTAATATGCATTAAGTTATATGCCTGCGAATTGATTCAGACAACAACGAGGATCTTTATTCTTACGATTCTGAGACGAATAAAGGCGCCATTTTATTGATTGTTTCGTTTTGTTTCTTCGCTTGCGCAATATATATATATAGACATGTTTTGGCCTGCAGCAATATGAGAAAAAGAGCTTGTTTTGTCAATAGCAGTTCAAGAGCGCCTCTCTAGGTTGGTAAGCATTTTTGGTACACACGTACAATATTTGCAATGATTGGTGTTTTATCGAGTGAACAGTGGAGCACAAAAACAACGACAAAATTTTATAGATTCCACGTACCATGGGAATTGATGTTATGAGAAGCACGCAAATAAAAGTTGGCTGTAGTGAAATTTTTTCATTGAGCCAAATGTTACGAAATCACGATAAAGATGCGTACAAATGCTGTACGTGCAGACATGGGTTGAACCGTCGCCTATGTTTCACATAACCACTTGTTTACATTTGCGCAACGATGCTAACAGCAACATGGGTATTAGCAACACCAGACGTGGTAAGCTAATATGCAGCGCTTGTGCTCGCGAAGAAAGTGGCCCCGGACACTGCTACAGAAATAAACATCAGCGCATGACACTTAACTACAAGTCACGCTAACCCGACGTGACGACTGTATCGAAGGAGTACATAAGTAATGATTATAGAATTAGTTAGCAACTGCAACTGCAATTGATGTTTCACGAACATCATTCATAATGTCTTGACGTAACGTCGGAAGAGACGCCGTAGTGGAAACCACCGGAAATTTTTACATATCTGGTGTTCCTTAACGTACGGTGACATCGCACAGTACAGGGCCTCTACCATTTCGCTTCCATAGAAATCCGGCCACTGCGGCCAGGATTGACACCACGACCTTTGCGTTTCATGAACATAGGGTCTATTTTAAATCTGTAGTTCCGAGACCTGGAGTGGCTCTGTGAATACTTGATTGCCACACAGAATACCGGGGTTTGATTCCTGCTGGAACCCTGACATTTATTCTTTGCATTCAGTGGGTCAGCAATGCTGACGTCAGCTTTTTATTAACGCTTTCACGTCAAAATTACTCCGTGCGTGTTCTCACCATTCCCGGGTCGTGAATCCCCTGTGGCACATACCCGCCCGCAGATATGTGCCACATGTCTGGCGGGAAGGGTTTGACGACGTGCGCGACGAGATCGTCACATTATTCGTGTCATGGACAGCTAGTTATATTCGTCAACCTCACCTTCTCGTACTAATTTTGTTTCACCCCAAGTTAGGGGGATGATCATGAGAGCACTAAGACGTAGGCGGCTTGATAGATGCAAATCTAAATAGACGCTAAAAGTTCCTGCAGCACACACAACAAAATGCTTCGCATTTCAAATATCAGTCAGAACCTTTATCGACATATGATGATCGAATCGCAGTTCTTGGTTACCTTATCAAATGATTTCATCAGTCCACATATGGTGTGCCTTAGTCACCCTGCCCTTAATGATGCCCACTTGTGCTGCTATTTTTCTAAGTCAAGTCAAGTTTATTAAATAGTTCAGTTGAGTTACATGGTTAGCGTTATTACAGCAGGAGGTCCCAAAGTTTCAGAGAAACTGACAGGGGGACCTCCTATGGCTACATGGATGGGGTAATTACAAAAATACTGCAATAGTATACGGACTTGTGAGTAATAATGAATAATCTTGATTAACAATAAAAATACGATCAATACAGAACATAATGGTAATACTCACTATTGAAAAATAACACGGAAATAGTCAAAAGCAAGTGAAGACAAAAAACAATATTAATGAACTCTACGTGACAAACGCAACACGTTTCATTATCAGTGTTATCATTTATACAAAGGCAAATTGAAGTAGTAAAATAGCACAGAACTGTGGAGAGCTATTAACAGTTAATTACAGAAATTGGATGAGTTGAATAATTGCGGAACGTAATATTTCTTACTGCGCGAAGTGAAAATATGGATGTTATGCGATTATTTCAATTCAAAAGGCAATGAATTCCAAATGGCTATGCTAGTAAATAAGGTTGAGAACTTGCCGTAGTTTGTCCTTACGGCAGGCAAAAGAAGATTATTGCACTGGGAAAACTGGGCGATGTTACCATTAGTTAAGTGACGATGATCAATGCATGCAATAAAAATGTCATGCGCAATGAGTCTAAAGGCGACAATGGAAAGTCTATGACAAAATAATTGTCTAAATGGGAGTATGTTAAGCTGAGAAAATAACAAGCTGCAGGAGAAGTAAAATGGGCTGAAAGTCATTAATCTAACTGCTTGATTCTCAAGTCGCAGCAAACGTTCGATGTGCGTGAAATATGTGTTGGCCCAAGATGATACGCAATACGAAATATGGCTATGAATATAAGCAAAATACAAAGTACGTATGATGTGAGGCGGAAAATAAGTTCGTGTCTTGATGATAACGTGAATACCAAATGCAATTTTTCTAACGAGTGATGCTGCATGTTTATGAAATTTTAGATCGCTATCTAAAATGACGCCAAGAAACCGCGCTTCACTGGAAATGTTTATGACGGTATTACCAATATGAAGAGAAGGTTGTATGTCAAGTGAAATGCGCGGGGAATGGAACCACATAAACACGGTTTTAGTAGCATTGATCTGAAGATAATTGGCCTGGCACCATAAAGTTACGTTATGTAAATCTGTGTTGAGGTCAGACTGGAGTGAAGAAACTGATTTAGATGACCGAAAGATGGTTGTGTCGTCAGCGTAAAGTATGCACTTGGTCCTTGTAAGAATGGTAGGTAGATCATTAATAAACATCAAAAATAAAAGTGGGCCTAAAATTTATCCCTGTGGAACACCAACGTTAATTAACTTGGGCGTTGAAAGATGGTCATTAACATGAACCCTTTGAGACCGGTTACTGAGGTAGCTCTTAATAAAACTTAGTGGCGGACCAGACATACCAAATGATTCGAGTTTAGCAAGTAGAACGTGATGATTTATAGTGTCAAAAGCCTTCGTCAAATCGATAAACACAGATTTTACAAGTAACCCTCTATCAATAACTTGTTTAATTTCCTCCGTTAAGGTAATTAGTGCCAGCTCAGTTGAATATTCTTGACGGAATCCGGATTGTTCTGGAGATAAAAGATAAAATGTTTTCAGATAACACAATAATCTAATGTGGAATAACTTTTCAATTACCTTACCGAAGAAAGGCAGGATACAGATTGGCCTATAATTCTGTACAAAAGTCTTATCACACCTCTTAAAAACTGCAACTATTTTACCAGCCTTAAGGCAGCTCGGAAACACACCCGCTGAAAACAGCTTATTAATAATTACTGCCTAAGGTGGCGATATTAAGTTTGAAACTAGTTTTACTTTAAAAGGATCAATATTATCTAAACCAGCACGTGTGGTCTTTAGTGATGTGATGACCTGAAGGACTTCATCTGCAGACGTGGAATGAAGATAAAAAGAATGAGTACACCGTGGTATATTGCGTAAATGACCTGGTGATTGCTGCGTATCCGCAGATGCGCAGAAATGCTCACTGAACATGGCGGCCACTCTTACAGGGTTGGTATACATTTAGTCGCCTTGCTTTATTTTTATTGTGGGCTCTGAGCAGTTTTTCATGTTCGAAAATTCTTTAATGATTTCCCAGCAGCGTCTCGTGTTACCTGTGTTTTTTACAATGAGATTCCGGTAGTAATTGCACTTAGCACGCCTAAGTAAGGAAGATAATGTTGCTGAGTATTTGTGATTTGATTGATTGATTGATATGTGGGGTTTAACATCCCAAAACCACCATATGATTATGAGAGACGCCGTAGTGGAGGGCTCTGGAAATTTCCACCACCTGGGGTTCTTTAACGTGCACCCAAATCGCTGAGTATTTGTGAAAGCGGCATTTTAAGGCGAGGTTATAAGGCTGCGACTTTAGTTTCTCATGAAGGTTATTCTTTTTATAAATGGACTTCAACAACGAGTTGCTTATCCATGGATTTCTAGGGGAACGATACCACTTCGTGACAGTAGTGGAAGTGGTGCATGCATCTATACCTGAAGCTATTACTTCTGAGAAAGACTCAAAAGCCTTTTCTGCGCAGTCTAGATTAGTCACCGATGTCCACTCTACTGTGCTAATTATTTGCACAAACTTGTCCGCATCGAATCGGTGTTTCGTAAAGATGTTACTGGCCTTGGTATTTTCGGAGCCCAGAATGAAAAATACGGGATTATGGTCTGTAATGCTATGATCTATTACACCTGCAACGTGTTCAGTGGAAATTTTGGAGATGAAATGATCTATTAGAGTATTCGAACCTAGTAAATCGTTTCTAGTAGGTGCTGAGATATGCGACGTAAAGCCATAGCAGTATAAACAGTTCATATTGACCCGTGTCTACATGTGGACAAAAACGATGATGGGGGGATTTAGCGGACACCAGGTAGTGGGCCTCTGCCTTGATGGGGGGATTTAGCGGACACCAGGTAGTGGGCCTCTGCCTTGACGCGAGAACGAAGAAGATCTTGTGGCTCAGCTGTTCAGAACACGCTGCTTTTGCTGCCTCAAGGCGTACTTGTGCTTTGTTCGCGTTGTACTGCGACACTGGTGGAGGTGCTGGCCCGCGACCCCGCCTGATGCTCCACACTCCCACGGGGAGCCGTTCATCCAGCCCAGAAGCACTTGTCGACACTCCTGTGCATCGCTTCAGTCGTCGCTTGCGAGGCCTCCTTCCAGAGTTCACTCTCTCACAGGAACACTCTACAAAGCACCGCTCAGATCTACCAATGGCCACCGCCAATCCACAACAGTTACTACGAGACAGTAGTTTGCCAACCCCATCTCAGGTAACCTTTTTTTCACCGCTGGTGCCTGATCGCTTTGGTGGTGGAGCACATGAAGACGTTGAAGAATGGATTGATCACTATGAACGTGTCGCTAACACCAACCAGTGGTCCCTTGAACAAAGGCTTTCCCGCGCCTATTTTTATCTCGATGACAGCGCTAAAACTTGGTACGAGAACAGAGAAGGCAGTTTGTCATCATGGAGCGACTTTAAAAGAGGAATGATTGACACATTTGCCGATGCCGACCGGCGCGAACGTGCGCAGCATTTACTCGAGCTACGGGTTCAGAAACCCAATGAAACGGTCGCAATGTTCGCTGAGGACATGACCCGTCTCTTCCGTAAAGCTGACCCGCACATGACCGACGACAAAAAGTTGCGCTACCTCATGCGCGGCGTTAAAGAGCAATTGTTCGCCGGACTTTTGCGGAACCTGCCAAGCACCGTGAAAGACTTCATCAAAGAAGCTACGGATATCGAACGGGCACTTCACCTACGAGGCCGACAATACGATCGTTTGTCCAGCAGCGCCCACATGCAAGTCGCCGCTACGGCATCTGAAAATCAAAGCTCGTTGCGCGATTTGATAAGAGAGATTGTTCGCGAAGAGCTGCTGAAGTTCCGGAATCTGGTCACGGAACCACCCACGGCATCTGTCGCTGAAGTCGTCCGCGAAGAAATACACCAAGCGTTTTCAACAGCTGATCCTACTCACGATCAGCAACCTATGAGCTACGCAGCCGCGCTTCGCCGCCAGCCGCCCGTTGCGCCGTCGTACCGCCAGCCATCGGCAGCCGTTCCTTGGTCGCCACAAGAACAGACACCGCGACGACCTGCCGTCGTACCACCGTACGAAATGCCGCCGTACCAAGAGCCGTCTCCCAACGGGACACGGCATTTGCCACATTATGAGCCGTTGCGGCGTCCACAGCTTCGTAAAACAGACGCCTGGCGCACTGTAGATAGGCGCCCGCTTTGTTTTACCTGCGGAGGCGTGGGCCACATTTCCCGCCATTGCTGGCACCGCGTAGATATGTTTCGACCTCTTCGGCAATGGTCTGACGATCGACGCGCCAACGACGGCTACGCACCACGCCGGGACACTCATTCTCAAGGACTCCCCTTGTCTCAGTCCCATTTTGACAACCGCCGTGCCAATAATGACGACAGTGTGCCTGATTACCAGCCAGGTTTGGGACGTCGACCACGCTCTCCGTCTCCGGCATATTCGCCTTCGTCGCGCCACCGAACTACAGCCGACGTCAGTGGAAGGAGGTGACCAAGTCCACGCCGGGGAAACTGAAGGCGGCGACCTCCGGGGGTGAGGTTGCAGGCCGTCAAGGCGACCAAAAAGAGCCCCCGTTACTTGTACCACAGGACGCCGTAAAGCCGAGAAGTTGTAACACCGACAAAACTGTGACCACAGAACTTACCGTTTCGGTAGACGGACAGCAAGTAACAGCCTTAGTTGACACCGGCGCCGACTTTTCTATCATAAGTGAAAACCTTGCCGTACGCCTCAAAAAAGTGAAGACTACGTGGACGGGACCTCACCTGAGGACAGCAGGCGGCCAGCTGTTGATGCCTGTCGGAAGGTGTACAGCAAGACTCGACATCGGTGGCTCTGCTTTCGTGGCGACGTTCGTCATCCTCACCTCGTGTTGCAAGGACTTGATCATAGGGATGGACTTCTTAAGAGAATATGGTGCCGTCATCAACATCCCGGACCGTTCAATTACATTCCGCAACAGCCCTGGTTTAGTTGACTGTTCAGACGCAATACGCAACACTTTACGTATAATTGATGATGATGTGGTCGTCCCGCCCCGGTCATGAACTCTTGTTTCAGTAGAAGGCGACGAAGCGTTTGATGGCGAAGGCATTGCTGACCAAATTGGCTCGCTGCTATTTAGTCATGGCATTTTGGTCGCACGAGGTATCGTCCGTCTCACTCGTGGACGCACGAATTTACTTCTGACGAACTTTAGTGCTGAGCGCCGGCACATTCCGAAGGGCACAGCTATCGCTTCGTACGACAATATTGTAGAAATGCGAGGCAGTTTATGTTTGTCGGTATTGGACGAAGAGCCTAATCCAGAACCAGACCCCACTCACGATGTTGGCACCACTCTGTCAAAGGACGAGCGACAGAGACTTCTTCAGCTGCTAGCCGAATTCCGCGACTGCTTTTCAACGACATCACGAGTTGGTCGAACACCTTTGACAAAGCACCGAATAATCACCGAGGACACGGTGAGACCTATCCACCAGAACCCGTATCGTGTAGCTTCAAAGGAACGCGAACCCATACAACAACAAGTCGCGAAAATGCTTGCAGATGACGTCATTCAACCGTCACAGAGCCCCTGGGCATCGCCTGTAGTGCTAGTAAAGAAAAAGGACGGCACCCTGCGTTTTTGCGTGGACTATAGGAAGCTGAATCGGGTGACCAAGAAAGATGTGTACCCGCTCCCACGTATTGATGACTCCCTTGACAGACTTCGGCACGCTCGCTACTTTTCTTCCATGGACTTGAGGAGTGGTTACTGGCAGATTGAGGTAGACCCAAGAGACCGAGAGAAAACCGCTTTTGTGACCCCAGATGGTTTATACGAATTTAAAGTCTTGCCTTTCGGTTTGTGCTCCGCGCCCGCAACATTTCAAAGGCTTATGGACACGGTACTTTCGGGATTGAAGTGGAAGACGTGCCTAGTCTATCTGGACGACGTTATAGTGTTTTCGACCACTTTTGACGAACATCTCAAAAGGCTGGAAGTTGTTTTACGTGCCATACGGTTCGCGGGCCTAACATTGAAACCAGAAAAGTGCCATTTCTGTTTTCATGAACTTCAGTTTCTCGGTCACGTCGTCAGCAACGCAGGCGTCCGGCCCGATCCTGGAAAAATTGCCGCCGTCGCACAGTTCCCAGTACCCTCCAATAAGAAGGCTGTCAGACGCTTCCTAAGCCTTTGTGCCTATTATCGCCGGTTTATCGCAGACTTCGCCCGCATCGCGTCGCCACTAACTCGTCTCACAAGAGATGATGTTGCATTTGAGTGGAAAGAAGAACAGGAGGCTGCCTTTAATGACCTGCGTCAACGTCTCCAAACGCCCCCTGTGCTCGCCCACTTCGACGAAGAAGCCCCGACGATGCTTCACACAGACGCTAGCAATGTAGGTCTTGGGGCTGTGCTTGTGCAACGGCAAGAGGACACAGAAAGAGTGATCGCCTACGCAAGCCGAACGCTAACACGCGCAGAGGCTAACTATTCAACAACAGAGAAAGAATGCCTCGCCGTAGTATGGGCAGTAATGAAATTTCGCCCGTACTTGTATGGCCGACACTTCAAAGTTATTAGTGACCATCACTCCCTTTGCTGGTTAACTAATCTAAAAGATCGCACCGGCCGATTAGCGCGTTGGAGCCTAAAACTGCAAGAGTTTGACATGACGGTCGTGCACAAGTCAGGCAAGCGACATATGGACGCTGACTGTCTGTCCCGTTCACCCATTGAGTCAGCAACCCTACCTGAGGAGGAGGAAACGGCATTTCTCGGTGTCCTCGACACGACCGCCATTGCGCAGCAACAACGGGACGACACTGAGTTGCTTGGCTTAATTAACTACTTGGAAGGCAGATCTCAGAAGGCGCCAAGAGTTTTCGCAAGAGTATTGTCATCGTTTTGTTTACGGGGCGGAGTACTTTACAAAAGAAACTTTTCGTCGACAGGATCCGCCTATCTGCTCGTCATACCAGCAGCCCTTCGTACCGAAATACTCAAAGCATGCCACAACGAGGTGACCTCTGGCCATTTGGGTTACATGAGAACGTTGGCCAGAGTACAGCAAAGGTATTACTGGCCGAGACTAACCACAGCCGTGAAGCACCACGTTCGTACCTGTCTCGACTGCCAGCGACGCAAGTCAACACCGGCTAAACCAGCTGGCCTACTGCAACCCGTGCAGGTCCCGACAGCTCCATTCTACCAGATAGGCATGGACATTTTGGGCCCACTTCCTATGTCCACTGCAGGAAACCGCTGGGTTATCGTCGCGACGGATTATCTGACCCGTTATGCCGAGACAAAAGCTATTCAGAGAGGTACAGCAGCGGAGGTGGCCAGGTTTTTCATCGAAAATATTGTACTGAGGCATGGTGCACCAACCGTCGTGATCACAGACAGAGGAACCGCATTTACGGCAGCTCTTTTGGATCACGTCCTGATGCTGAGTGGAACAACGCATCGTAAGACCACTGCCTACCACCCACAAACAAACGGGCTGACGGAGCGTCTGAACAAAACCATTGAAGACATGCTTTCGATGTACGTAGACATAGAACAAAAAAATTGGGATGAAATCTTACCATACATAACGTTTGCGTACAACACGGCCAAGCAAGAAACGACCCGCATGACCCCGTTCAGCCTCGTTCATGGACGAGAAGTACGAACTATGTTAGATGCGATGCTGCTGCACGAAAGTGACGACATCGACCCAGACGCCAACATGTTTACAGAACGCGCGGAAGAAGCTAGACAACTGGCACGTTTACGGATCCACCAGCAGCAAGAGTACGATGCAGGCCGCTACAATGCGCACCGCAGAGCAGTTGTCTATCAAACTGGCGACAAAGTATGGATTTGGACACCAGTACGGAAACGAGGACTATCAGAAAAGCTCTTAAGAAGATACTTTGGGCCATACCGAGTGCTGCGACAACTCAGTGACGTCACTTACGAAGTTGTTCCCGACAATTCGTGTAGTACCAATCGTCGCCAGCACCATCCTGAACTCGTTCACGTAGTGCGCATGAAGCCTTACGTGAGCGAGTGATTGCGTGAGACTTACACTTTAACAAAAACTGCATTATTGACTTCGCATCGGGTCGATGCTCTTTGAGAGGGAGGCAAATGACCCGTGTCTACATGTGGACAAAAACGATGATGGGGGGATTTAGCGGACACCAGGTAGTGGGCCTCTGCCTTGATGGGGGGATTTAGCGGACACCAGGTAGTGGGCCTCTGCCTTGACGCGAGAACGAAGAAGATCTTGTGGCTCAGCTGTTCAGAACACGCTGCTTTTGCTGCCTCAAGGCGTACTTGTGCTTTGTTCGCGTTGTACTGCGACAATATTTTCTAAGCACGATGCACTATCAGGGTCAATAATGTTTATATTAAAATCACCACATAAGACAACGTTTTTATTTTCTCTCACTAGGTTATTAACAATGATGCTTAACTGATTACAAAAATTGGAATACGACGATGAAGGTGACCGATATATGGAAGCTATAATAGTACTACGGCTATTCAATGGTATAACACTATGGTTGAATTCAAGCCAAACAGATTCACATAAAATATTGTTGAAGGTTATGTCACTACGGCGTGTGTAGGTTAAGGATGAGTTGACAAGTATGGCACTACCGCCACCACGACAGAGCTCCCGATTACAGTATTCAGAATAATAACCTGGCAATCCGTACAAGTTATCCTCATTACCAGAAAACCAAGCTTCAGATAAACATATGACAGAGAATGAATGTTTAAGCAAGGAAATCAACGCAACAAGGTCATCCTAGTGCTTTCTAAGACTGCGAATGTTTAAGTGAAGCAGTGATAGGGATGGTGACTTCTCGAGTAGCAATTCTCATGTTTGCTGGCACGAGAACGCAGCCATGTTGATCTAAGGTCGGTCGGTTTAAAATGGGGAATGATAGGATATCTAAGAGAATACTCGGAGATCTTCTGCGCATGCAATTCGAAACACGCGACTGTCATCTGCCTTTCTGGCTTTGATTGTACAATTGTCAGTCCAGAGATGCTTCCACTGGTTGGCTTTCTTAAGCGCAATTGCCTGTGCAAAAAGGCGCTTTCGCTCTGGTGTGAGATGGTCATTCACATACACAGGTTTAGGGCCTGTGCTCTGAGAAAACCCTATATCTGTGGTAGACAGGCGTGCCTTTCTTGCTTTCTTAGCGAATTCAGCCTTCTTGTTTCTCGAACAGAATCGCGCAATAATGTTGCTTCCATTCTTTGCGGGCACCCTATGCGCGGCGTCTATGTCTGTATCGGCAATTGGACAACCAATCTTCTCACCGATAACCTGGACGTCTGCCAAGCAGTCGTCGCCCTTTGTCTCAGGGATTCCCTTCAGTTCAACATTATTAGGTCGCGAGTATTGTTCGAGATCACACATTTGTTTACTGAGCTTCTTATTCTCATCCCTCAGGACCTTGTTTTCTTTAGTTAGTGCCTCATTGTCACTCTTTACACGTTCACAGAGGTCATTGAACAACACAAGGCTTGTTTTCATCTCTGCGACCTCCTGCCAAAGAGCCTGTAATTTCTTTGCTAGTTCCGCGCAAGTCGGCATTCTCAAGATAAGTAAACTCAAAATACGAAACACAAGACACAAAATAAAAAAAGAAAATAAACTACATAAACTATATCAAAGGCAGCAGTGGAAGCGAGAAAAACGCAAAACAGAAAGGAGTGCACCGAGAAGCAACGAACCTGGACGGAGCGAACACAAGGGTCAATGCTTGTACACAGCCGCAACCACTGCTGCCAAAATGACAAGCAATGGCAAACGATGGTCTATTTGTAGGGCTCCTTGTCCGGTAGATGGAGAACGTAGCGGCTGAAGTTCAGCGACGTAGTTGCACGTGCCGAGGATACAGCAGCAGCAGCTAAGCAGTGCTGTCCAGTGAGCCGTGCAGATAAGATTCACCACCTGGACGGAGCGAACACAAGGGTCAATGCTTGTACACAGCCGCAACCACTGCTGCCAAAAAGTCCTGGCGTCATTGCATAACAGTCGTCATAATATTCGTATGTGGGGTTGTACTTCCCAGAACAACGACATGATTATGAAAGAGGCCGTAGTAAAGAACTCCGCATCTTCGACCTCCTGGTGTTCTTTAACGTGCACTGACATTGCACAGTACGTGGTCCTCAACCTAGTTGCATCCATCGAAGTGCGACCACCGTGGCGGGGATCGAACTAGCGACCTTCGGGTCAGCGGCCTATTACCATAACCACTGCTGCACCATGGTGGACATCATAGTATTCGTTCGCTCATTGCATCAAGTCCGTAAACTAGACAACTCTCGGTAAATTTCTGCAGTTCATCACTGTTCACACACAAAAATCGAATCAGCGCGCAATCGTCAAGTAACTGGAGTGATGAATTCCATGCACGTTTGTCGTCTGCACAAATAGACAAGCGATAAGTACAATAACAAAAAATAACCTTAGCCCCTGTAGAAGTAGAGGGAGCAAGGTTAAGAAAAATACAGAGAGGTTATACTGAAGGGGAACCTGTAGAAGGAACCTGCAGAATCGCGATAGTGGTTCGTGCCCTGCGTCGTCTGCTACTTCCCCACCCTAGCGCTCGGCGCGCGCTAACGCCGTGCTATGTTTGATTGGTTGGAGGAAGCCGCCTGTGCTCGTTGCATGAAGCACCAATTTCTTTGTCTGTTATCAAAGGCAGCCGGCTGCTTCAAGCGTTCAGAAAATATTAAGCTTACGACTAACATTTCTGTGAGCACTGACAAGCAAGTGATGGCAGCCGCATTATCGATGAAGGCGTGAATATCCGAGGACCGTGTATTTTGATTGCAACACCATGCAGGTGGTTGAAATTTCCGGAGCCTTCGTTATCTCTTTAACAGAATTCCACAGCTGCAGGCGTATTTCTTCTCTGAACGAATTTTCAGTGGTGTCAGCTCTTATATGTGGCATGGGCAGGGCACCTGCGGATGAAAGGCTTCTCATAGTCGAGCTATTTACTAAAGAATACAGTCAGCGTGCATGCTGTCACTGCCGTGGTAAACAGGTCACTCAAGACCGTGCCGGTGCTTATGTGCCCCCCCCCCCGTAACCTGACTTGGAACTTAATTGAAATTGTGTGAAATGAAATCATCTCTCTCTCACCAAACTCTCCGCGTCAAATCTATAGATGACTTCTGGGCTTCCGTAACCAGCTTAAGGGCGTAACCAGCTTAAGGGCAAATCGCCCTTAAGGGCAGCTTAAGGGCGATTCATCCTTCACGGTAGCTCTGTACATGTCTCCGTCAGCAAGGACGAAAGCCATACTCGACGCTGGAGGTGACATCACCCGATTCTGAACAAAGATTTTCATTGTACTAACGTTAAGAGGCCGTAGATCAGGCCTGCTTCATGTTTTGTCACAAAAATATGACGAATAAACTTTTTGTTTAGTGTTTTACGCACTTCATTTCTCATGCGCGCACATATTGGGGAAGCGCCGTACTTTTCATAAAAGTGCATGTTATCGCAATTCGAAATATGAAGCTTCTTCAGATGTTGCTTTTTTAATCAAAAACTCACACGCTTTAAAACGTTAATACTATTATTTGCCGGGATGTACTAAGCCAGAGCCCGAACATTGGGATCACGCCGTATTAATCCTTCCAAGAAATTTCATCTTAAAGTGCTTTTTTAACTCACCCCGATGGTGTAGGGGTTATGACACTTGACAGCTAGTCTGAGGCCACGGGATGAAATCCCGATCATGGCAGCCGCATTATCGATGAAGGCGTGAATATCCGAGGACCGTGTACTTTGATTGCAACACCATGCAGGTGGTTGAAATTTCCGGAGCCTTCTACTGCGTCGCTCATAATCGTACCGCTGTTCTGCGATGTTAAATTACAAGGCGTTTATTAGCATGCTTCTAAACATATTCACGTGGCATTTTATTATATATCGCCTTTAATCAAAATTTCATCACCGTGGTTGTGAATCCCATCGTTTCAAAACTGGCGAGATACCACACATGAAGTGAGCTGAACCTTCTATGTGCCTACTGACTGCCTGACTTGGCGCCGGAAGACCAGCGGCGGCATGAATTGCTCCGCGGAAAAACAAAAGCGCTCGGCAAGCGCAGGGGCGAAAAATAGCAGACGAAGTCCGACAAGAACCGCCTTCGCGCCTTCATGACCGTGCTCCACGTTTACAAATCTCGCCACCAGTTCGCGCCACGTGGGCCACGCCCACGCTTTCGCATGTTCCCCCTAACAGTCAACTGTACTATACATGCATGTGTGCCTGCATAAGCTGAACTTTGTTCTGCTTCTCCAATATTTAAATATTATCAAATGACCCTCACTTGCTGACTCTGACTGGCGTTTGCCACTGTGGTATAGCCATGGAGAAGGAGAGTGCAAATGCTGCTCAACTGTGCAGTAGAGCGGAGAAGCTTAACTCATCGGATCCCGAAGTAGTTGCCCGGCAAAATAAATATACGTGTGTTATTGCAGCAGCAGTAAGCATTATAATCAAGCTAATCCTACACACTCTGCAAAGCTAAGAATAATCAGCTGAACCTTTGCTAACGCTACGTATATCCTGGCATAGCTGAGCTAAGCCACTGCCATTTTTTTATCAAATGACCCTCACTTGCTGAATATTTCTCTTATAAACGACAAACTTCATAAGCTAGAATGTGTAAACACTGTTTGAAGTAAGTCTTTTAAATTATTAAAATAACTTTTGTAACGCAAAATAAACTAAAGTGTCTTTTATTTCATTCACTTCAGTTTGTTGCCGGTTTCGTAAGAGACGGCTAAAATTTACTCAGCTCAGATAGTTTAGCCAGTTTACTGCTCATTAGTGTTGTGCATCGGTAGTGCTGAGCTTTCTGCACGTTTCACTTAAAGTTTCACGGAGGTAGCAGTAGGATATGGCCCCGCCGCGGTTGTCTAGTGGCTAAGGTACTCGGCTGCTGTCCCACAGGTCGCGGGATCAAATCCCGGCTGCGGCGGCTGCATTTCCGATGGAGGCGGAAATGTAAGCCCGTGTGCTCAGATTTGGCTGCACGTTAAAGAACCCCAGGTGTTCAAAATTACTGAAGCCCTCCACTACGGCGTCTCTCATAATCATATGGTGGTTTCGGAACGTTAAACTCCACATATCAATCAAATCAAGCAGTAGGATATGAAACAGTTTACCTTGAGCTGGTATTTTCATGGCTTCAAGGCGTACGGTTTGCTTGGCCGACGCCCGCCGGAAGTGATATACCGAGAGCCATCCGGGAGGGGGGGGGGGGGGTGAGAGTGTGTGCATGATATACACCTAGGTATATTCACAGTTTAGCTATAATTGAAATTGAAGCCCCAACATTCCCAAAACAAAATTTGACAACACACACGCTAGTACGAATGAAGACGTCTTTTTGTATCAATTGTAGTGGCTTTTAACTTTCAGCCCCAGACGCTGACGTCGGCGACGCTAAAGATAACTGAAAGCATCTATAACAGCGCAATCTGTAGCCACGTTGGGGTACCGGAGATGTTCGGCACGTCACGTGGCCATTTGGTGTAACGAGGTGCATCGACTGCTGAACGCATTTTGACAGGGCTGTCACTCCCTCACACGCCCACAGTGGCCTTGAGTTCCTCGTTCCGGCTAAATTGCAAAATGACCAATTTAATTGAAGAATGGTTATTAGCACAAGAAAAAGAACTGTTGCTAACTGCATTCACGTGGACATGACAATGCAACTATCCCCAATTCTGATTTTTGCGTATCGAGAAGAGCTAAGGTAAGTGAAACTTCTTTCTCTGCCTAGTGCTTAGCTATCGTAAATATTTATCGATTGAATGGACAAGCCGGTTTCTCTTGTCCAAGAAGCGTAGTTTGCTTGCTGCCCGAGTGCAATTAGTAAGTCAAATAGAACAGAACCTTAGCGCTTTGCGAGCGGAAGTTTTGTGAACACAAGGCGCCGGTTAAGTTCCGAATACTAATTGGCTCAGATTCAAAAGCAGGACACCCTCATTCAGTCAGTTTGTCTGTGGCATTTTTCCTGCAACGCAAGCTTACAGTAGGGACCCTGGAAAACGAGGCAACAGCTGGTGGGTGGAGCGGCAAAAGGCTGATCGTTCTGCTTTATGGCTTTATGTATAATACACAAGAGGAGTAAAAATGTGAAAAAAGTGGCTAGCAGGTAAATACGAAGTGTCTGTGTAATCTTCGCACCCCAGAAGCTTATCCAACTGAGACCCCGCATCATGCGCACCTGGGAGAGTGGGTTCCAAGTGAAGCGCACCAACTCAGCCTGCACTAACACTTGTTGTATGACAGGTGAATGGTATGAGATACCTCAAACCTTTCGAAGTCCTGGGTAGCCCAAAGAGGCAGATGCGCGAATTATCACATAATGAAACACGCGGACATTAAAAAACATTTCATCGCGCACTTTTCCGCACATTGCAAAACGGGCTCTTGTGATCCGAGATTTCATGTTAGTATCCTTGAAAAAATATATAAAACGGTGCCATCTTTTATCAAGGCATGCCGCATAAGACGAAAATTTTGATTGTATTAGGTGTAGCGTCTGTTTGAGTGTATAACGTGGAACCTCACTTTGTCTTCATTTTGGTACACCCCCCTTGTAGCCCGTGTGATGTCAATGTGTAAGTGCATTGGACATAGTACGTACAGCCTCCAACATTTTTAATATTATCGTGCGACCATCGTCGGCTCGCAGTACCAGTGCCTTACAACGGCGATAATCTGCGAGACGGGCAACAGTACACGCAGGCTCACAAAGCAGCGCTAGCACAAGCGTAGTCTGCCGCGCTGTTCCTTTCAGGACGATGTACACCCTACCACAATGACTATCATCTCCTTAAATAAAAAGGCAAACAAAAGCGGTGTGAACAAAACCATGCGCAGAACGTAAACCGTGATCTACAGATTCATGTTCTCTTGATCTTTCCTTTGATTACAGTCAAAGAAGCTGCTCGAAATTGATGCGCCGGGAAATTCGAACAGAAATGTAATAAAAAGTAATTTGAAGCGCTATATAAGAAGACCACAGCTGTCGCCGCATTTTCAATTTTTGATTATGCCTCCTCGAGGGCATGCGGAGAAGTGTTGAAATAATAAAAAAAGGAAGACGTTCAAGACGTTACTATCAGCAATATTGCGCACTCCTGGCGCCTTTAACGAAGAAAGGGAGTGCTTTAACCTGAAAGGAACAACCTGGCAGACGACGCTTGCGCTAGCGCTGCTCGTGCGGCTGCGCGTACTGCTGCCAGTCTCGCAGATTATCGCCGTTGTAAGGCGCTGATACAGCGTGCGGTCGACGATCGCGCGATATCATTGAATATGCTGGAGGCTGTACAGGCTGTTTTACACTTAGAGGAAATCTCGAAGCGCGTGGCATCGTGATGCGGCAAGCGCTTCATCGACGCACCGTCAGCAGCCCCCACGTGCGCAGACAATGCTGGAGTGTTTTTGAACGGCGTCGTCTGCTACGGCGGCTCTTGCTTGCCGAATGATTGGCAAGCGCGCGAATGCCATTTCTAGTGCAGAAACTGGGTCCATAATCTGCACTAAACATTGTGTGACGCCAATCTCTAAGCTTTTATTTGAGATAATGGGGTGCTTCAAGCAAATCTTGACAAAATACCTTGTTTCCTTCCTCGAAACACCGTGGTGCTGTGTGTGTTCATGAATATTTCTTCACTTTGTGTGCACGCAGTACACTTGGACAAGGATAACGTGACAATTAGCACGCAATGTATGTTGTCTTGATTTGACTGAGTAAAAAAAGCACCTAACAGTAAGACTCGTACTGCTGCGCTGGCTTAGCACGATAAAAAATGGGAACAAATTCAGAAATGCTTTAGGTGATAACAAATCCTGAACGGGTCGCTTGACGACGACATTTCATTACCGCAAGACTCGTTAGCCGGCCCTGAAATGTAGCGTAGTTTTTACAGCATAGTTCATTAATGTTAAGACGCTCCTGGTCAGGTATACGGGACACTTTAAACCTGGCAAACAGCTCAGTACTGCTCTTCTCAGACAAAAAAAAAGAGAAAAACGTATGGCATATGAGCCCCTGCTTTATTCAGCTCAATCTGGATTTCGTGATGCCACGTCCCCATCACCAACTAAAGGGACATGCTGCAGGGGAACACATCACTAACACCACGCATTCACTGCTGTCTAGAATAAGTGCCATCATGGCTACCGCTAGGGACATACTTGGAAACGTCACGAGTGCATTTCGATGCCGGGAGCAAGTCCTTTCTGTTGTGATCAAATATCGTCGAGAATAAGCGCGTTCAGGTGATTCTTCTATCCTAAGTCATTTCTGAATTCATGTCCATTTGTTTTGTAGTGTTAAACCCGTTCAGCCGCACAGCAGTCACCACTGAGTACTGTTTTATTTAGTCACATAGAGACCACGCGTGGTGCATGCTTATTATCGTGTCTTCCTAACCCAAGCTTACTGCGGTGCGCCCACAATGAAGAAACGTTCGTGAACTCACACAGCGCCACAATGTTCCGATAGCGCAAACAAAGTATATGCTATCAAATACTGTTTCAGGCGCACCATTATCACGAGTGAAGGCTGAGAGGTTGATATTGCACAACGTTTAGTGCAGACAAGCGTTGAAAGTCGCTCAAGTTGGTAGGAGAACATCTGAAAAAAGTGCGCAGCCCAACAGGACACGAAGAAAGCGTGCGCGAGTTTGTCGTTCCTTCTTTTTTCGTCCCATCTTGCGGCGCAGATTTTCTTAAATGATTAGTGCAGAGTATCTGCCCAGTTCTCGCATTAGCAACGGTATCCGTGTGCTAGCCGACAATGTGGCACGGACCCTGCCGTAGCAGACGACGTGGTTCAACTCTACACTCTTGAAGCGTCTGCGCATGCGTGAGCTGCTGTCGCGGCGCACGATTTCAGCGCTAGCCGCATCGCGACGCCAGGTGCTTAGAGATTTCCCCTTAAGTATGAAACAGCCTGTACATACTATATACAACACCTCTCGATTCTCAGCACGAAGTTGCGAGTTATAACGTCTGTTCCGTATTCTCCATGGTTATTTTGTGGGTGGGCTTTAGCGCTAGAATGTGTCATTTAGAGCAAACACCAACTGGCCCAGCAACACGTGCAGCTGCACATTTTAGAACTTAACTGCGCAAGAGAAAGAGGCAGAGAATGAGAATGAAACAAAGGCAGGGAGGTTACCCCCTCCCCACCTTGCACTGGGGAGGGGGTAAGGGGAATAAAAGTTAGAGAGAGAGAGAAGGATAGAAATGCAACTCATGCCGTCGAAAAAGCGGCAGTTATATGCTTAACGTCAAAGACGTTGAGTCACGCCCATCTGGTGATCAATTGAGAACATTCGTTGCATTACCTTGTATGCGCGGTCACATGCACCCACAATCTTGTCTATGGTGAAGCAATGATGGTGCCCCTTGCGTTCGCAAGCAGCAGGCTTCTGAAGGCTTGCGAAAACGCGCAAGCATCGACTGCCGACTACATAAGCACCGGTTCCCGGCGTTCCGTTCCCGGAACAGCCTAAGACAAGACAGCTGCACATGATTGTTCATGGTGCCCATGCACGTATTTTTGTTCATTTCGCCGCCATTCTTCGTTATACAGTTGTTTAATTACTGGGTGGTCGAGGCTCACTTATTGAAGATTAAATAATTGGCATATCCCACGTACAGTGGTAATTGATGATATCCGAAGCATGAATAAGAGAGGTTGATATGTCATTTCAGACCACAACGTTACGAGGGACATGAATGTAGTGCATAGTAAACACAAGTGGAAATGTTATGCGCACTAGGGTGTCTGGATAAGATTAGGTATTTCGGCACCACTAACGTTTGCAATACCAGTCCCAGCAGTGATAGGTATGTAAATTATGCCATACGTGACTTCAGTGTCATGATTATCATGCTTGCGCCCTGCATTTGTGTTCGTCGTCTATTCACGTCCCGTAATAGCAAATTTGGTATGTATGAAGCAAGCAAAGCGGCTGCCAGTGCATCATGAGCGTGGTATATAGTCAAGTTCTTACATAACACTAGTGTCATAATTATCATGTTTGCACCAGTAACATATACCTTCCTCTCTATTCACGTCCCCTAACAACAAATTTGGTATTTGTGAGGCTTGCAAAACGACTGTGGGCGCACTATAAGCTTAGCAAGCAGTCATGTTTCACATGACACGCATATCATGATTATCATGATAGGACGTGTCATTTCCCTCGTCGTCCATTCGCGTCACGTACTGCCAAATTTGGTACATATGAAGCTAGTGAAACGGCCGCGAGCGCACCATGAGCGCGGCATGTAGCCATCTTCTTACATGACATGCATGTCATGAATTATTCTCATGTTTGCACCAGTCATATACCTTCGTCATCTATTCACGTCACATAATACCTAGCTTGGTATATGTGAAGCTTGCGAAACGACCGTGGGCGCGCTATGAGCGTAGCATGTCATGTTTTACATGACACGCATGGCATGATTAGCATGTTTGGACGTGTCAATCACCTTCGTCATCTGTTCGCGTCACGTACTAACGAATTTGGTTTATGTGAAGCAAGCAGAACGATCTCGAGCGCATCATGAGCGTCCGGTGAGTAATCATGATTTACATGACATGCATGCATGTCATGATTTTCACGTTAGGGCCTGCCACTTATGTTCACCATGCAGTCATGTCATACCATACCAGTTTTGAAATGTCATGTAAACAAAACCACTGCTAGAGCAGCATGACCACGACAAGTAAATCATGACATTCATGACACCCATGACATGATTTTCATAGTATGAATAGTCACTTATGCTTGTCATGCAGTCAAGTTATGCCATAACAATTTTGGCATAGACTCCGTCATTGAAACGACCAGGAGAGTTAGTCGTAGGTGGCTGGATGGATGCAACGCTCAAAATTGCCGAAGTTCACTAAAGAATCCTTCGCATTTAAAAATGGGTCGACGTACTTCTGCAGTCGTATAACATGGCGCACTCCTCTGCCCTCAGTTTGTCCCCTCTCCCCCTCATCATTAGATTGCATCTCAAAGTCCGTTCGGGCGTGCACTAATTAAGCCAATGATTATGAAACCACCATTCCTTGTTAGCTTTCACAAGCTTTACCTCACACAAACTACATACGGGTCGCGGTAGAATCTTAGCACACCAGGATTCTACATGGAAAGACACGAAGACGGCCGATATTGTTCCAAAAGCACGGCGTGCGAAAACCGACAAGAGAAAGAAGACAAGACACCACAAACGCAGGCTACACTCTCATCCAGGTGCCGGATAACAAACGGCATTAGGCGGCGTGCTCCTACGTACTGACTGAAATCCTGTTTATAGGAAGCCCAGCAATAAAAGAAATACCGGTGACAGCAGCGTGGTGCAGAGGCACTGCCTATAGCCGGTGAGATTGGGCGCAAGAAGGGAAAAAAAAAAAAGAAAAAGGGAGAGCCGCTGCCTGTGCCGCACCAGCCTGGCGCACAGAGCCGGCATCAGCTTACGCAGACCCGTTCAGTGACGGGCGTGAGCGCAGAAAAAAAAGAAACGCCACCCCCCTCCCCCCGTCGTCTTGCCAGCTCGGCGCCCGGCGCCGGCATCACCTGACGCAAATGCCTTCCCCGTCACCTGCGGTGGCATTTGTGCATCGCCATTTCCTCCCGCTGTCTTGTAATGGTCGTTTTTCTACGAGATGGTGTGGGACGGAGACTTTTCTCGGTGCCTTACGGCACACTTTATTCAAGATATCATATATCTCCCTGCATTTGGGCAAACGCTGGGATGTGCACTCCCAGTATTACTCGTTTGTTTCAATAAGAGTACAAACAACTTTCTGTTTATCAGTGGTCGAGGTATGACGTTGTGTCATGAACTAAATAAGAGTACTAGTGCATGCGCGACAGCTTACTGAAACACTGGCCTAGGTATGTGGATGCTCGTGTTCTACAAAACAAGTTGAACTGATGATTTTAGGAAAGCTTGGCAAAAAAAGAAACAAACTGAAGGCAGTGAGACAGAGAAACATCAAAATTGAAAATAGTTTGTTGATGCTATGAACTTGAACATCAAGTACAGAAGTCAAGTGAAAAAGTCAGCAGGAGAGCGTATGCCACCGACATTTGCTCACTCTTTTGAATATTGAGTACAGTTCTCATATTCCAGCATGTATTTACCAACAGTGAACCACGACCAAGACAACCAGCGTACTACTGAAGAGATAGTGTATCAGCTACAAAAATCCCCATTTTCTAAAGAGCAACTCCATGCAGTAACAGATTTTGAGGTTCGTTCAGCACCATTTTTTGACCCCAAGTGCACGCGGACGTTCGCGAAAGAGATGTGCAGAAGCATTATTTGGAGGGAGACCTATACCTGTCCGTCGCTAATTTGTGTACGTCACACTTGACCTTGGCGCGCGTTTCGGCATTCACTTGAACAGCGGTGTGATGCTGAATAAAAGTAATAGTAGCCACTCCCCATAAATAAGATCAGTTAAGGACTGAAAATGAGTGAAAACCTTTCTATAGCGCGAAATAATGCGCACAAATTGTAATTTCGGAAATAAGTGATAGCCGAATTGCTAAAAAGGCGCTGCTGCCACAGCGTGCAGCTCGCGGGAGCTCACGCGTACTAAATGAAAATGTTAGAGTATAGGCACGCTAAAATACTCATACAACGTTTACGTGCGCAAACGCATTGTCTTCAAACAGCTGAAAAGAGGCTCCTGTTATTGACACGAGTGTAGCTCGCGACACAAATGAGCGAAATTGCTCACAGCACATGCACGTGCGAGAAACATACGTAGGTTTCGACAACCGAACAAAGCCTCGTTGCTCTGGTATCTGCGAATTTCGGTTAGCGAAAAACCCGCGGTTCACGGGGAAGCACTAAATTGACGCACGACACACGTTACACGTTTTTTTCGGAACGGCGCACCACGAAGCGAAGTCGAAGCTGAAAGCGCTCACCATGGTTGTCTCGAGTTCATGCAGCCCCACAAACTTTTCTGATTGAGGCGGAAATGGTGTAGGCCTGTGTGCTCAGATTTGGGTGCACGTCAAAGAACTCCAGGTGGTCTAAATTTCCGGAGCCCTCCACTACGGCGTCTCTCATAATCATATGGTGGTTTTAGGACGTTAAACCACACATATCAATCAATAAGCTCTACAAACTATTCGATGATCAAATGCATGCTCAAGCATATGCATATGGCACAAAAATGTTCGAGGTTCCACCGACGGTTTGCAAAAGGCCCCTTGGTAGATATATACGCCACAAAAAAACTGGGCTTCGTACGGCGGCGCTGGTGCAATGGGTATGACATCTACTTCACGTGCATGCGGCCCCGAGTTCGATTCCAGGGCTGAATGTGCTTTGTATGTTATTCGCGCAGATGTAGATGATTGTGACAGTAATGGTTTTCTAATAACCTATAGTCATAATATCCACCGCATTATCGGCGAGAAACCACTGTCGATTGCGTAAAATATTGCGTTTTTTCCGCCACTGCGTTAGGGCTAGGCCGCCTACGGAAATGTCACGCCTAACCGCAGGAGGTATCTAGCCAAAAAAAAATTGACTTAAAATCTCGGTTAATCCTCGTTCCAGCTATTCTGAAGGCCCCTTTGAATCGGGCGTTTCTCTAGGACACGGCTTCGGAGCCGCGCAGAAGTGGCCACAATTTGACCTGATTTCCTGCCTGCACGCGTGTACTTGAGCCAGGATTTGACTAAGAGTGTAACAACTTCAAAGGCGCGCAACGGCAGAAAAGACATACGACACGATAACTTGTGCTCATACCCATACAATAGGTGAACTTATCAATCCGGTGCACCCGGCGCTCTACCTTATATGTATGTAAATGTTAAAGCATCCCACTTCTTTTTTAAGCAAATTGATGGCCCACTGACCGACGCATGCGCCACCAGTATTACCGATATGCCATACCTCAATCGTTAGACTCGTTTCTTTATTGTGCATGTACGAAACTGTGCATTTCTTGAGTTTTGGCGTGCACTTACACCCTCGACAATGCAAAGATAGATTAGATAGTCAAGATCCTGCCAGTAGTTTCTTATGTTCCAATTATACGTGGTTAGCATGACGGCTATCACACAATACACACTTTCATTTCATTTCATTTCATTTATTTACTCTCAATGCCGTAAGGCGTTACAGAGAGGAGGGGTACAATATTAAAAAATCAAGAGAAAAGACAACAGCGGGCTGGTTACAAAAAGTGATTGCCGACAGTGTACCTGAAGTGCGCAGCGTCGCTGATGGAGACGATGGAGGCTGGAAGGTGATTCCACTGCACGCTGGTCGTTGGGACAAACGAGTTCAGGTAGAGGTTTGTTCGGGAGTTTGGCACACCAACTTTTAACGGATGATCAATGCGGGATGACACGTATGATGTATCTGAAAAAAGATTGTTTTAAGGTCTGATTGGTGTAAAATATTTTATGGAAAACACATAGGCGGGATATCATACGACGGGTTGCAAGATCAGGTAGTTGTACTACTTGTTTCATGTTAGTGACACTGGATGACCGGGAATAATCAGAGAGAATGAAACGAGCGGCCCGATTTTGGATATAGCTTCAAGTGTGGAGACAAGATTGGCAGAATGTGGATCCCATACAGAAGAGGCATATTCAATCTTCGGCCGAAAAAGGGTTTTGTAAAGCTGCAGTTTTAATGAAGTGGGAGCTCGAGAGGAATTTCGTCGAAGGAAGCCGAGCATGCGGTTCGCATTATTGCTAATATATTCAATGTGCGAGTGCCACGAAAGGTTATCTGAAATCTGAACGCCCAGGTATTTGTAGGTGGTAACCGATAATAGAGGGGAGCCATTCAGGAAATATGTGTTTACAAGGGTGTGCTTGATTGTTCGAGTTAACCTCGTATATTTGCACTTGTCGACGTTTAGTTTCATTAGCCAGGTGTTGCACCAGGCTGAAATTGTGTTAAGGTCGGTTTGAAGTTGTGAGGGATCAGAAGGTTCACATATATTTCTATATATAACACAATCGTTAGCGAAAAGACGTATTGATGAGGTTATGGTATCAGGAAGATCATTACTATAAATTAAGAAGAGAAGAGGCCCCAATACTGATCCCTGAGGGACACCAGATGTAACAGGACAGTGAGGAGATTCGTTATCATTAACGGCTACATATTGAAAGCGATTCTGCAGAAAACATTCAATCCACCTGAAAATGTTAGGGTCAATGCTCAGTTTGCTAAGTTTATAAAGTAGTAGTGGGTGGGAGACGCAGTCAAATGCCTTCGCGAAATCAATGAAAATGCAATCGACTACTGACGCACGATCCAACAAAGAACAGAGATCATTAGTAAAGGTGATTGAGTTTCACAGGAATGATTTTTGCGAAAACCGTGTTGGTAGACTGTAAAAAATGAATTAGATTCTAGAAAGCTCATCAAGTTAGTGTAAATGATGTGTTCGAGTAGTTTGCATGGGATTGATGTAAGAGAGATGGGTCGATAGTTAAAAGGGGAGAAAACTTCACCAGACTTGTACACTGGAATCACCTTTCCACCCTTCCAGTCGTCGGGCAGTAAGGAACACTGTAAAGACTGTGAAAAAATATAGGAAAGGATCAATGAGGAGTTCACATTGGTGCTTTTCAGATACTTATAGTTATTTCCATCTATTTCAGAAGATGAAGAAATTTTAGCCCCCTGTATCAGCTTGAAAATTCCAGCACAGTCAATAAAAATGGGTTCCATTGGTTCAAGATGTAGGCTTTCTTTAACAGGAAAAGTAGTAGGAATTGTTTTAGTAAAAGATAAAGAAAAACGTATTGTTGAGCAACACGCAGCACTGCTCTCGTGGAACAAGTGTTCCATCTGGTGTTTTTAATTTTACATCTTTAGATCTGCTCATATTAACAGTGCTCCAGAACTTGCGGGGATCAGTCGATAAGAGGGATGGGAGCGTTCGCTGATAAAACTAGGTTTTTGCACGAGAAAGGGCTTTTTTGTATTCTGATGCGACGCGCGCATAAGCCGCCCACCTTTCAGCAGAACTTGATAGTCTACAGCAGCGAAAAATGCGCTTTTTTTTTATTAAGCCGTCGTTTTAGTGAGACGTTGTACCATGGTTGGCGTTTCGGACAGGGTATTCGTCTGAGCGGTATGTACTTATCAGTCAGCCATTGGACCTTGTTTCGAAATAAAGCCCAATCAACATTGAGCGGACGCTCCCAAAATTCAGGAAGGAAATAATCTATAAAAGCTTCCAGTTCCCTAATTATGGCTTGGAAATCAGCTTTAACGTAGTCTCTAATATGTTTAAACTGTTTGGCGGGGCGCGAAGAGGATGACGGTATAGTGAAATGGGCAACTAAGTGGTCACTTAAAGCAGGCAAAAGCGTTGAAGATGAAACAGACTCGGGAACAGTGGTCAGTAAAAGGTCAACTTTGTTGTAAGACGTTCAAAAATTCATGGATTACTGGAACAAGACATTATGTAATGGTTGGAATGTCCAGCGAAATTACCATGCAGAGAGTTGCCGTTTCTAGCGTGATCGAGAATACCCCTCTCTATTGTTTGCACCATGGCTAAAGTGACTATACTCCCCAGACATCGAAACGGGACGGGGGGGGGGGGGGGGGGGGGAGGCTCGTGGAGTGATGAAAGGGAACGCATATCATATAGCTCAAACTGAAAATTCCACTTTGAACGTTTTCAGGCTTGCAGTACACAAAAAATATGAGCATGTATGCTCCACGGAAACTGCGCAAAGCCCCACTGCCCAGTACAGCAGGTGCGAGGGAAAGAAGAGACTTAGAGAGAGAGAATGAAGCAAAAAACTGTGATGGAGAGTGGCGTATAAAAAGGTTGAAGCCAAGGTGGCGGGGGGGGGGGAGACAATTCTTGAAGAACAAGCACGTAACTTAAACAGGGACTTGACAAGACAAGGACAAGCCCGTACCACCTGACAGTTCATTTGTAAGTTATCGCATGTATATCTGCACTCTAAAAACTGCGGGGGAAATCGCAGAAGTAAACAGGCCAAGTTACTCTTCAGAGTGTACTTCTACTATCGCAAAGCATCAGATAGTGAAATTCATTTTCACTCTGTATGAAAGCAGAGAGTGAAACTGCTTTCCACTCAACTTCTCTCTGCAAGAATAGAATGCCCATATACTGTTCAGACATGAGAGTAGAACACGGTTATACTCCTGTTCTCTACTATATTTCGGTGCATCGGCACACCACGAGTAATTATCTCTACTTAAGAACTATACATATAATCAGTAAAACGTACTGCAATTGTTTGTTGGGGCGTTAGAGACAATTAACAAAAAAACGGCGTTTCCAGCATGTGCCAGTGAATTTCAGCGCATTGGAAGGCACTTGGAACTCTTAATATCTGTTTTTTTAGCTCTGGATTTGTGTAGTGAAATAAGCGAATACTACCGAATTTAATCGGTCACAATCGAAACTAAACGCAAGCGGTCATTCCATTCTCTTCATATTAATATTCATGTTTTTCGTTACATTGGCACACGGGTAATGCTGCCGTAAGCAACGTATACGGTACGGCTACAGTGAAGTATTGTTGCTTTTGTCATGGAAAGTTAACAAGCATGACCGAAAATATGTTCAAGGGGGTGAAAAAAAACTGAACTACTCAGTGTACACCTTAGAAGCGCCATGTTTTGTAGGCATAAATTACTAACCGCTTGAGTCAGTGCAAATGCCGTTCATACATTTGGTTGTACTAACTTCTTTTCGTTCTACTGTAAAACGTACCAGATAAGTGTTCTGTTCTCATGACGCACAAAACAAACACATTAAACACGTAAGCAGCAGTCCGGCTGCTTTAGATAAGCACAGAGAGATTGGGATGTACGCTTCTAAACAAGAAAATGCAGACAGATCACAAACATTATTTCTTACATTAAAAACGTTAAACTTACCGTCTTTCGGTGTGGTGTAGTGGTTAGCCTAGTGTGGCAAACTCACAATCTATGACTGAGTTATAACCTATAACTCGGTCTTCTTTTTCTTTCTCATATTTTCTTTTTTGTTGTGCTCATATTTAGCCATCCTTACAATCCGTTCGTGAGGAAATCTATCAAAAACAATTAAAAAGCCCAGTTTGGGCCCAAGTTCTGCTAGTTTTTTTAGTGAGGTGTATTACTTGGTGGGGTCATGCAACAATGCTTCAGGTAGCGCTATGTTGGTCTGTTGAGGGGGAGTGCTTTGACCCGTTCGAGGGGAATAACTCTACTCTGCCTCAACAAGCGCTGATTTACTCTGGTAAAGAGAGTTAAATATAGTACAGGAAAGTAATCTCCCAAAAAGAGTGCCCAGCATTCTGTTAGTTTTTAGAGCGTGGACAGGAAAACGTTCCGTAAGAACAGCAGTTACGAGAACACACCGATGAAAATGCAATAACTAACGCAAGAATCACCAACTCGCCCAATCAACAATTTCTAGACAGTAAAGGCTAGTAAAACGAGGAGGGTTGAGGGAAGAAGGGGTTGAGTGTTAACTCTGCTCGGCGAAGAGAGTATGAAGAAATGGATATGGGAAGTGGAAAGGACAATCGTTGAATAAAACAATAAAATTTTGAGACAGGAATAGAACTCGGATATCGATGGTCTTTTACGTATATATAGCGTCGTAACCACTCGGTTATCCAGGTGCGGTTGCTGAACAAGCATTTTATGAAATAATTAATTTGTGTTCTTATATGGGCGAGAGAACGAGAACAATGACATAAACACATAGAAATAGCAAAAAAAGAAAGGATAGAAGGAAAAAGAAAAAAACATATTTGGTGTACAGGCTAGCTTGTCGAAAGCGGGATAAAACATCGTCCCGCAAGCAGGTCGGCGGGACAACAGGACACCAGCCGCAGAACTGGGACATTCCCAGCCTATATTTGAACGACTGGTCAATTTAGCCATGACTCAAGCCCACGATGACCGGCGCTCTTCGCCCAACGGTGGCCCCGCCGCGGTGGTCTAGTGGCTAAGGTACTCGGCTGCTGACCTGCAGGTCGCGGGATCGATTTCCGGCTGCGGCGGCTCCATTTCCAATGGAGGCGGAAATGTTGTAGGCCCATGTGCTCAGATTTGGGTGCACGTTAAAGAACCCCAGGTGGTCGAAATTTCCGGAGCCCTCCACTACGGCGTCTCTCATAATAATATAGTGGTTTTGGGACGTTAAACCCGACAATCAATCAAATCAATCGCCCAACGGTGGGTGATCGCACCTCTGGCGCAAAATGTGAACTACAGGAAGCAACACACCTAAAGGTCAAGCTCGCACAGTTTTGCCAGCTTAACAGAAGGATCCTAAACTAGGGGAAATCTTTCGTTGAAACCGGCAATGAGCAAGTCAAAAGTGCACCTTGCGCTCCCGCTCTGTAGTGCAGTAGCACGATTTCAAGCTTATCACTCGAACGTCGACCAGCCTAGCATCCGAGGAACCTACCGGCGCGTTTCTGAAAAGAAATATTCAAGGTTACGCATTCTTCTCTTTCGTTGGTTCTTCAAATCTACAATCACCGTTACAGCAAACTCTGCATCCTCCCTATTTTATTATTTTCATTCGTTACATTCAAGTGTATACACTTTGTTGGCTCTTGTCTCCGCGGTCGTTATAGCGAAATCCATAAGAAATGTACATGGTAAAACGGATGCTTGACAGGGAAAAGAAAATGCAGCTTCCTCAGATGGGAGTGATCACCGCTTAAGGAAAATTTCAAAGAAGTGAGTGACGCTGGCGTGATACTTCTCTCGCCTCGAAAGCGTATTCTTGGTCATGGCTCTGTAGTGCCTCTGAATCACGCTCGACAGTACAGCCACTAGAGACGGAGGTCAGCTGAGAATGTGGCTGGAGAAGAGGGATGGTGGTGGTAGTGGTTAGAATGCGCCTAATTTCTGCAGCCCGGTAAGGAGCACGATGCTGCGTTTGATGGGTATCGAGAGGAAACTATTGGATATTAGCCCCGAGAAGTTGGAGTGGCGCCGCCTGGTGGGAGGCTTGCAGGACGTCATGGCACGGACTCTTCAAATCTTGCTGTGGCGCGCGTATACATAGCACACGCTCGCTTCGAACGCCGTTGTGCTGCCAGCGTTCACTTTTTGCTTGTCTCGCGCTTCAAATAAATGACAGAAGCTGCATGGATAATGTCCCTGGTAAAACAATGAAATATTTTTTATTTACAGTAGTCACCAACGGTGCCTGCTCTCCAGCGTACACACTTCGATAATGTTTGTTATGGTGTCGCGCTACTTACTTTGAAAATGGGTTCGATTCTTGGCCATGGTAGCCGCACTCTGACGGGGTGAGCATAAAGACAATACATGTGCAGCAGGTTAAAAAACTTATATGAACACGTACTTGCATTTAAGGTTGCGCTGTTCACGGGCGATTCCTTTAAAAAGATTTGATTGTTTCGCCTTCACAATTAATTGGTATATGCATCGTACGCATCAAGGTATTTTATGGTAGCTTCTTTTTTTCCCCTGAGGGTGCATGCTTAGTTTAGTATCGAGTGTCGCAAAATATCGTGAATGCGCCTGCTCGAAATTACGCCGCCGATGTTGCGTTAAATTTTCTTGTGCGTAGTTGCTCATATTTCATCACGTTATTTAGCTTCATGCTTCTGGGAATAATTTCGGCGCTCCGTTTCTCTGGAAAAGAAGTCGAGGTTTGTTTCAGAAACTGCTACTTATTTCAGATAGTGTCTACGTGCAACATCCTAGCAACTGTGCTGTCATGCTTGTATAGTACCAGTTTAAATAGCCACCTGATGAATAAATTTTTTTCCATGGTTGATTACCCCAGAACAGCATCAATCTGTATATGAACATGACGTATATGACGTGCGGGAGCAATCGTTGTTTCACTAAGGCAAAGGGCGTTTCACTATCACGTGGTCCACGAAGCGGCGTGCGCCACCGAAACAGTTCATTTCGACCTTCTGGCGTTTTTTTTTTTTTTTTTGCGAATGATTGCTATCAGAAGTGCTCCTGCGCGAAGTGAACATTACCGTTTATGATGTGATGGTTGATCGAGTCAGCTGTTCGCGTAAAGCAGGGTATGTGACTACGTAATCCTGACGAATGTTGATAAGAAATCTGTACATGAGGTCCGAGTATAACGACTTTTCAGAATTCCGCAAACCATTCTGTGGTGTGCAGCGTGACTTTTTTTCTCACTATTATAGGCGATTGTGTATGAAAGACAGATCCATCAAAAGTCTCTTGCACCCCAAAGCGTAATTTTGTCTAATGAGCTACATTATTTGCTGAGGCAGACATAACTTGCACGGTAAATTGCAAATGCTGTGATTAAACTGAAAACGTTCTAAATTCATTCATAATACCCATTTAGCACGAATGTTTTCTTAGCATTGATTTCATCGAGTACGTGCATGGCGAAGACAACTAATGTCTCGTTGTCCTGCGCCTTCATTTTCAAAGTGGATTCATACTTTCTGCAGGTTAGTTAACTTTTAACAGTAATATATACCTTTACTTCGTACCTTTATAATCTGCTACTCGATATTGAGAAGAAATTGCCACCGTATTGCTGAAGAGCGGGTAACACGGCGGGCTTGGAAAGAAGTGACCATCGGCATACGTCAGCGACGGAGCAGGCGAGTCCGTGCCGTGACGTCACTTCGCCGTGACTGCAGCGACGCCACTGTTTGTTCTCGGGACTAATAGTGTTCAAAACTAAATAGGTGTTTCACAAAAGTCTGGAATTCTCGCCAGCGCGCCTCTTCGTCAAAGGAAGGGGGCCTTTGTATTGGGAAAGGACTTCCAGGCACTAACCACTTTGAACGGCGCTGGCGGGCCTTCCCTGCATATGTACCCAAAAGGGGCACGTATGTGTTCGGGGAAAATGATCTCAAAGGGAATGCGTACGCCCTAAAGAGAATTTGACTGTTTTGGCCGTTGACTTAGCACAAGCGAAGGAGGCTGTCATCGGTGCCACGAGTCTCACGTAGGCGGTGATTACGGAGTGTCGCGGGCAACGTATTTAGACGGCTGCGACACCGGGACCCTCGCCGCCTACCAAGCCAGAGAGAACTTCAGCGGCACCCCGTCCACTCCCTTAGGTGAACCACGAACAGGGCCTGTTCCGTACGGAACTTACTAGATGCAAAGCAGCTCTTTGACTAGCCTGTGTACTTTGTCCCTCCGCCCACACCGCGCTCCCCTAACCGCAGGTGTTGGGGTGGTGCCAAGTAGGTCACGCCTTTTCTCGCAGTGCTCACGCGATGATGTCACTATATCCCTAGCCTATCGACATTCATCCCGTGTCATCTCGCTCGCTTCACCTTTTCCACCACTCGAAATGTTCGAGCACAGATCGAGTGGAAACACCCTTCCGGTTCGTTTATCTGTCATGAAATTTGCACGAAACCCAACCCGCCTCCCATCTCTTTGAGTTTTCAAGAAACATTTACTTGAGTAACGGCTACACCGAGTTTCACTTTAAACCGTTCTTCCAGCACCCGCGTCGACATACGTTATGGTGGGGTCGACAGCCTGCACAGCGCTGCTACTTTCCATCCCATTGTGGTTCCCTTCCGGGATTGATTGATTGTTTCATATGTTGGATTTAACGTCGCAAAATCGCCATATGATTATGAGAGACGCCGTAGTGGAGGGCTCGGGAAATTTCGACCACCTGGGGCCCTTCCAAGAGATGGTCTATACTTTTTATTATAGTTTTTCGCGGCCGTTATTTTATTAACCACATTTTTTTAAACACTCTTTTAGTGCTCTGCGCCGCTCGAGCAGTCAAGATTCCAGAGCACAATTTTTTAGTAATGTTTGTTTGTTTTTTGTTTTATTCATGCCCGCTTACTTTATTATATTCTGCGTTGTTTTTATGTTTTATTTGTAATGTTTTAACATAGTTAGCTTTGCAGTTAGTTCATATCTATCAGGCGAATTTTCACGTTTTTTGCTTAGTTTATTTATGTTATCTCTTGCCGTTGTTCATACTTCATTGAAGTGCTTGCTTGTGTTTATTCGAATGTCCGTGTCCGCTCGATGAGTCTGTAGGACCGACCCAAACCACACAATGCGTGCAACCCCGCACGGGGTGTCCGACCTACACAACTTTTATATATATACCACTTCGAGGTCTTTCAGGCGTCGCAGGCCTAAACGTAAAGTGGAAGCCTGTGATTCTGTGGCACGCTGGTGTTATATCGGTGGGGCCTCACCCGGAGTGTGGGACAAGGTGTGTCCAGCCACCGTATAGGCGCTTTACTGCTGTAAGGAGTTCCGTATACTAATTGCTGTCATCGTTGACCGAATCTTCATTTTTTTTGTCGGCGTTGCACTTTACAATCTACCCAAGAAAGCAATGAACAAGAGTCAGGCAAATTATTGTTTCCGCCGTTCTTGAGATGAGGTGGTCAGTTACTATAATGCACCTAATATAAACATAGATAAAAAGAATAATTGAGGTAATTCACCGCGGTGGATCAGTTGTTGTGGTGCTCCGCTGATGAACCGTAGGTTGTGGGTTCCATTCCGGCCGTGGCGGTCAGATTTCGATGGAGGCGAAATGGTTGAAGCTCGTGTATTGTGCGATGCCAGTGCAGGTTAAAGAACTCCAGAAGGTCGAAATTTCTGGAGCCCTCCACTACGGCGTCTCTCATGATCATATGGTGGTTTTGGGACGTAAAGCCCCCAATATTATCAACAATTAGGGTAATGCATCGTGCGCCCTTAAGCGCCTGCTTCCCCGTGTTCAATGGTGTAGAAAAGTGTGGTCGCAATTAAACGCCCTTAGAATAGAAAGTATGTGTGTACTGCTTTCATGCGATCAAGAAGTATATTCCCCTCCTCGGATAGGGAAAAATTGTGGACTTCAGTAAAATAGAAAGAGACAAAAGCGTCATACTACGCTAAAGTGTGACATAGGCACTTCAATGTCTTTAGATAGACTGCACTATTGAGAATGTTATATTGCGATTTGTGGTTAAAGAAAACGAAATTGTATCAACACGGTGAATAACATGCATTCACGCTGTACAGATGACTACGGAGATTCTAGTGACCCCGGCCGAAGAAGAGCCCTTGACATGCCAACAGCTGCGAGAAGATGAGACTCGGCATTTCTCAGACTCTATTACCACCACATCGCCGCAGCAAATTGTGTGCAGCAATAGCAGTTACGTGGGCATCCACTCTGGTGCCTTCCTGGACATGCACAGCCCTATGGAGGTCTCCACGTCGGTGGTGCTCAACTTCTGCCGCAAGAACGTGCTCCGCCACTACTTCCGGCTCCTCGCCGTCGTCGGCTGGCTGCCCCTAGTGGATGCCAGCGAGCCTGTACACTGCCAGCCCGCGCTCCAGACACTCAACGCCATGTACAACCTGATAGTCTTTGTCGTGCTCTTTATGGGGCAGATGCTACAGTACGCGTCCTGCTTTCGTAGAGACGGCATCATGAACTACAGGTCATCGGCGCTCCACTTCAACACCCTCAAGCACTTCGGATGGGTCGAAGGAAGTGACGCGGTAATTATGACTGCCTTCACCAGAATTCCTAACGAGTAGGATTTCCTTGTGGCTAATGCAACAAGACTATTTTGAGAAGTGCAGTCGTATAGCTGTTCTTAAATAAATAGTTGTGTGGTAAAAATCAGAAGGGCGTTACAGGGTGTCCCATACTGATGGTGATTGTGCCTTATTTTGATATATAGGCAGAGCAAGTCCCGAAAAATCTGCAGTCTATTCTGCTACTGTCAGGTCGTGACATCAGATGCCTGCAGATGCGGCCGCATTTTCGATGGAGGCGGAAATGCTTGAGGCCCATGCGCCTGGATTTAGGTGCACGTTAAAGAACCCCAGGGATCAAAATTTCCGAAGCCCTTGCCTACGGCGTTTCTCATAATCATATGGTGGTTTTGGGACGTTAAACGACAACAAAAGAAAAAAACTCGTGTGTGTGTGTGAAAAAGAAAATGTAATGAGAGAAAGCTGATGAAGTACAAAGTGATGGCAGCACAACAGAGCACTTAAAAATGTGAAATAAAGGTGTGCTATAAAGTGACAGCTTCATTGAAATTAAGCTTGTCGAAAAATAGACTTCAGGGGGAGGGGAGAACACGGAGAAAGCACTTTTTAGGGGTCTACAACAAAAGCACAACCTTGTTTGCAGGTACAGAATGCCTGGAGTATTTTGCTGAACAATGATAGGGCTAAACGAGATAATATATATGTAAGGAAAACCAATATTGCAAAATTTTAGTATTCACAACATCGCAGCGAGATAACATACTCGCCACAGTGCTCGCTTTTTGATCCACAGAACACATCACTCAATAACCGATGTTATTTGTGAGCAATAAAGTCGCGGAACTTCTTATTACTCAACAAATTGTTCGCCCAGCCTGACTGATTCTTTTCGTTGCAGACATGTGGCGGCAGCTGGTTCGCTGTGTACGTTCTACCATCGGCAATGCAGATATCTGCGTACGTAATCGCCTTGGTGCATATGCGCTCGAGCGAGTACGAACAGTTCCAAGCACTCGTGGAAAAAGTGTTCCTGCAACTGACCACCAGTGGCGTCTGGAACGTCGCCAGGAAGCGCATCACTCGTCGTCTGCACGCCGTCTACGCCGCCGGCGTGTTCTGGATCCTCTCCTCGTTGGCGTCGCAGTTGCTCAACATTTACGCCGGCGGCACGCTAAACTTCCAGTGGATCTACGTCTCTGAGGGCGACGAGGAGGTTCACTACTTTCTCCTTGCGGCACTCGTGCTGATGCTTATGTTCCACGACGTCGTGAGCATGACCCTCGCCACGAGCTACGCCATCCATTGCCAGCTGGTGCTCGTCTACCTGCAGAACATGTCGCAAGCCGTGCGCGAGAAGCGGACGACGTTGCTCGAGTTCTACCGCGGCATCGGGGAGGCCCGCAAGAGCGTCCGCTTCCTCAACCAAAGACACGCGCTCGCTGTGACCGTGCAGACAATGTGGGTCGCCTCCAGGACGGTGGTCTGCTTCTACGCCCTGCTGAGCACACCATGGACGCAGTGGCAGCGCTTCGCGGCTGCCTGGCTTAACGTGGCCGTATGGTTCTCGCTCCTGCTCATTCCCCTGGTGCAGGCGAGCCGACTCAGCTCCGAGTGCAACCACGTCCGCGAAGTTGGGCTGGAGATAATGGCGAGGCCTTTTGGCTACGCCAATGTGCCATCGTCTGATCTGGACACGTTTCTTCTCTTTACGTCCTCGCTGCGAATGCAGGCCAAGCTCTGCGCCCTACCCGTGACCAAACGCACGGTCGTATTTGTGTTCCTGCTTATAGGACTCAGCTTGTTCATGTCCGTGCAGCTTGATATCGTTCATTTCAGGCCCTAGGTGATTAACCAGAGCCTTGAGTCACTGTCTGTTAACTTAAAAATGTTTTGTTTTTCTTGTTTGTCTTTCTTTTTGCATGCGGTAAAGAAAAAGCTAACGTTTTTTTTGTCTCTCTCAGAGAAAATTTACAATTCCTTGCATACGAATTTCTGTAGCCAGCTGTCTGCTTATAGAGTGTTACTAAAGCTGCGTTCCCAATCATTTTACTTATTACTATCTAAATACCACACCTCGCTACAGTGTGTATACATGCTCTGATTTCATATCAGGTAAAATATTAGCTCAGGCGACGTGCATATATAGTAGAATGTTGCTTCAGGTGGCGTTATAATTTCGAAAGCATCCATATTGGGAGTTTCCGACATCGGAACGTATATGTATTGGTTTATTTTTGCTCATAACTATAAAAACTGTTTCTCGCAGAGCGCTATCACTGCAAGCATGTCTTGTCAAACGACAAATCAAAAGCGGTAACGAATGGTTTAACCAACGCAATGTTGCAGAGGAGAAATGACGCCATCGGCATGCCCCTGAAGTTTTAAGCAACATCGTCTAGAGTTGGATCCTTTCCGTTTCGGTTACCAGCAAATAATGCTAATCATTCTTTTATTGACTGTCTGTTTTATTCTGGAAATTTTATGTCGGCATTGTTGATTTTATGAGATTAAATGAAATTTTAACCCAGAACTTTCATAAAAAAATGCACACACACACACACACACACACGACATATATATATATATATATATATATATATATATATATATATATATATATATATATATATTACTTGCCTTTTCTCAGTCTTGACCTTCGAGCTTTGTTCACCGTCTACAGAGGTCGTAATGTTCACGTTATCATCAATAACTATCACTGGTACCTGTGAACTAAAGTGAATCTAATAATAAAGTTAATGCAGTAAACACTGGAGGCACACTTTATTGAGAATAATTTGACAATCTGGAACCATTTAACATGCACCTCAAAACAAATCACACGGGTGTGTATGTCCTTTTTTTACTTTATCGCAACGTAGCCGCAGTTAACGAGAATCGAACAATTTTACTTTGAATGTTGCGTCTGTATTTAATATTAAAGTTTGTTAACTATAACAGACGTGAAATGAATATAACGAGAGTTGCCATTTACAAAGATACACGGGATATCCCGACCTACTGCCCTTCTTTCGTTCATCACAGTTGTATTAACATACGCTGATGCTGAGTCCCAGCCAATTCGATGTTTGTTCTTGGCTTCGGCGACGGCTGTATTTGAACGCAAAAATTCCTGTAGCACAGCTGTGCTGCCACTGTGTAGATTCCATTCCTTTGTATTAGTTAAAGATCACTGATGCGAATCTCACAGGACCACCAAAATGTTTGTATCGTCCAAAATTTGTGTATTCTGAAAGTATGAAATGTCGGCATGTGGAAAAAGAAAGCTGGCGTAAGTTTTCATTATTTTTTTTTCAGGAAAGCAGTAAAGCCTTGATCAGCTCTTAATAATTGCCAGTGAAATACATAGACCACAACGATCCTACCTGCACTCCCAAATATGTGGTTTGAGCACACGTGTGTAAATAATGAACCAGGTATGTTGTGAACCACGGCAGCTAGTAGCCCCTTCGAAATTTTAATATTTATTTCCCCATTACAATAAAGTGATGCAATAAAAGAAGACTTAAAAAGCACTTTGACACAATAGACAAAAGCCAGAAATTTTCGAAAGGGAGAACCACATTCTTTAGTCATTATTTTCTTGCCATGGTGTTATTGGGAGTTGTCCTTCGAGATATTTACGGTCTGTCCTGCACAAGTACATCTCCAAGAGTCCTGGATGTTGATGTTGTGACTCTGAACAGAACAAAAAGCGAAAGACACAATCTTTTGAGGAAAAAAAAAACGTTACCGAAACGTTGTGTTGTTTAGTTTAGGAGTGACACCGAAGTTATATATATACATATATATATATATATATATATATATATATATATATATTGTGTATACAATATTGTAGGGGACATGAAATTGCTGGGATGGCATTACGCTATATTTTTTTATGCGTGGCATTTACTCCCCTAGTTTTTTGTCGATACGGCCAGTCAACGTTTACATTTTTACACCTGTAGTAGCAGGCAAAACCACGCATCTCCTGTAGGGCAATCGAGTACATATTCCTTCGATGCAGCAAGCACAGGTGCCTATTTGTTCACCATGCACAGTAGAAAAAAGAGGCAGTAATAGATGACAGAATCAAATGACAGACTGACAGTATACAAACACGCTGGAGTGCTACCGAGAATCGCCAGTGCCTGTGGAACGGCTGACATCAAAAGACCAAAACGGATGGCTTGACCTAGAGACTGGGAAGCCTAAAGGTGAGCGCACGAGCTAGAGGCATAACAAAACAAAAAAACGATGGACCATCTCTCTGAAGGGAACGCTGATGAAATGCGAAGCAGTAGCGGTGCGCACAGCGCTGACCTGGTTGAAAGGGTTGTTGACGGGGGTTCTAGAAGAACTGTTTAAAGCAAAAGTCGGTGTAGCGCTTACTCGAGCAAACGTTTGTTTGAAATGCAAAGACACGGGAGGCGGGATGCATTTAAGACGCTTGCGCTCGGTACCTTGGCTCGCGTCTCGTCGGTGTTAATTGCATGCCTTCTGTATTCTCGAACGCGATCGGTGTTCTTACTTGCACCTTGTTGGTGTCGCTGGTATCCCACTGCCGACACTTGCGTTGGGCTTCCCTGGCTCGCACCTAATCGGTGTTGACGTCGTCATTCGCGAAAGCGGCCGGCTTGGCTAACCCTCGCAACGCCGGTGACAATTGGGAAAAGTACGTGCACACTAGGGGGAAGCTTGCCGCGATGGCGTCCCACCTGTCGGCGCGATCGCGCGGCAAGCAACGACGCGCTGTCCACATTCGTCAGCGCAGCGAGGTGCCGTTGTCAGATAGGAAGGAGACGTGGCGCGAAGCGCTTTGTCCCAGAATCTCTCGTAACTCATCAACCCATCATCATCCGTACGTCTGTCCCGGCACTTCTCCCCCAAGGGTCGTGGGAGGGGGGTTGTTTCGGGCAGACGGCCGTACCCTGGTAAGGAGGCCGCCGCTCGGCGCCAAACAGACGCGGCCTGCACCCCGGCCTGCGCCCCGGCATACAAGCCAGGGAGGCCCAACATAGGGGATACCCTTCGGTGCGGTAACTTCAATCACAAAACGCAAATCGGACGTACCCTGACAAGGTGGGCGCTGTGCGTGGGGCGCGCCCCACGCACTGCGGCCATGGCCCGTCTCGTGACCGCCCAGCGAGACACAATCGGTCCCTTGGGGGCTGTGGGACAACTGTTTGGTGCAGAATCGAATGCCGCTGCACGCAAACCCAACGTACCCCGGTAAATTCGCACGGCTAAAAGCCGGCTTAGCCCTTCGCAAAGAAGGGATCCACCCTCCGCCTCGGGGAGTCGAGTCGCCGAGCATGGAGAAGGGGCGAAAGCGGACCTTGCGGCTAAAGGCCGACGAGGCGACATGATCACCGTAGTACGTGCATAACTCAGGCGAACAACCACTCAAACTAAACTCGGGGGCGATTAGCTGACTAGGCCGAGTCGTGAAACTTTAGAGAACGCCATCATTAAAAATTGATAGTTATCTGCCCTCCTGACTCACTGAAAATCACTGCCGGACGATGCCACATCTCATAGAACGTTTTTGCACCTAGGCACTGCTACTCTCGGTGGACAACGAACCAGACCTCCTTTCGCACTTATGCAACTACTTCGTGAACATATTTGCAAGATATTTCAGCGCGTGAATAAAGGAAAAAGGACAGGGTAGACAGAAAGAGCAGCGCTCTTTCTGTCTACCCTGTCGTTTTTCTTTTGCGCTGCTCTTTCTGTCTACCCTGTCCTTTTTCCTTTGTTCGCGCGCTGAAACATCTTGCAAATATGACTACGCACCAACTAGCCCAAGCTTCCACTCTTGTGAGTTACTTCGTGAAGCCCGGGTCACCTCCCGCCGAAAACGGCACAACACCGTGACGCCCACACTTGGTAGGAGCACTCAACAAGCAGAAGCACGTACTGCTTAACCGCTTGTCCTGACAGGGGATGCAAATAAAAAACGGATGGTGTTGAAAGAAACACCGGGGTGACCAAACAAGGTAGCTATATTTCGATGGAGGGCACCTGGTAGTGCAGACTGAAACAACACTTGAACCAGGTCCTCGATACTACCACAAAGGAGCACTTTTCTCGTTTAGGAATTTTCGTGAAGGGCCTGAAAGCTATGGGCAGGTGCCCTCTGGCCAGGCGGTACATGAATGGAGTGCACTTGGCGTCAAAGAAACTGTCAGCAATTAAGCACCAGTTAGGATTACGGTTGGACAGGTCAAATGCCCTAAAGTGTGTAGGTAACTCAGGGTAACTCCACCAGTTAATCTATCAACTAACTGGTGGGGTTCGTTTGAAGCTAAATCTATCTCGGGGTCGACCTCTGGGAGGCAGGCCAAAGTGGAAGCGGCCCCTGCATAGAAGGCAGAAGGCGTTCCCGCCCAAGGCACCGAATTCGAAAATGCCTCAGGCGACAACACCTCAGCCACGGGCTCGGGAAATACGACGCAAAGCTTCGAGTAAAGAGCATATCCGTATCAAGCATACCCGTATCCATCTAACGTGTGACGCCATGGTCACAACGCTCAGGTCAGGAATACCGAGTCCTCCTTCATCCCTGCGCAACTTCAGCACAGGGCACGACACTCACGGAGATGCACGGCTCCAAAGAAAACCGAAAAGTTTTTTTTTTTTCAGGAGAATCCTGGTATGGGGCTTAATAGGCATAGCTGAACCTACATACGTGAGAAAACTAAACAGCGATCGAATTATCGTGGCCCTAGCTGTAAGTTGACAAGACAAGACACCAAGTTACCGAATTCTGTCGATCAACTTTTTCCTAGCTAAGCGCCGGTTTTCGGAAGTCAGGCCATCCGGTTCGAAATGGAAACCCAATATGCGTAGGCGCTCCTTAATGAAGAGGCCGTGCATGGGACGTGGGCTGGAGGGAGCGCTGTTCAAATACAAGACTGCGCACTTCGACTTATTTATCTTGGCGCCACTCACGAAGCAGTACCCCTCCATTACATCCAAGACAGTGCAAACAGTTGTCTCCTCCGGGACGACAATAGATAGGTCATCTGCATAAGTTCTCGAGGCACGCGGAGCGCAACTACCCGCTGGCTCGCGGCTTCTTGCCGACAGATGGAGAGAGGTGGCGCGAGTGAGATAATGCTAGAGTGTACTAGAAGTGTTGAGTGGCATGACCGCGCCTCGCCGTCTGATCCCTTCCGCGTTGCCCGCAGCGGCGGCGCTGCAGTCGAATAGTACTGAAAGAGCCGCACGCCGCGTGCAGGAACTGCTCTGCGCTTCGGCTCCTCCACCGCAATTTCTTGATGCAGATTTCTTCGCACCTGCCCATCATTTATCTCTAGCACATGATGCCATAGCCCTTGAAGTATGACACGCCCATCTACTGAATTTGAGCTCTACAAAAGCCTTTGTGAGAGATAGCGAATAATTCAGAAAGGGTGTGTCTTATACTGATTTCTTCTCTCTTAACTTTTTCTTCGTTGGTTAGGCGTCTACAATAATCAGAATAACTGACCTGATTTATTGGAAGTTGGCTGTGCTCAGAAAGCTGTGAGATTAAAAAACAAATACTGCGTCACATGCACACAGAGCCCGAAAGCCACAAGGAAATAGGGGAGAGAAAGGAATCTGAACCCCCTACACCATGAAATGTTTTGGTAATTTAACTTTGAAGGGTGTACTATGATAGTTACAGGCATTCACAGCGACCACCAATTGCCAAAGTTAGGCGTTCTGCTGCACACCACACCCCCTCAAAAAAAAAGAAATCCTGGGTAGCCCTGTGCCAATAGTGTACAGTTGCCAAAGCGGAACATAGCGTGTCTCTACAAATGCGCACTGTAGCTTTCCCCTTTTCGAGTATGAGGTCTCAAAACTAGTTCAAGTGTAACGTAGTCAAACGAGAAATGCACCGCCTACAACTAGTAGCTGTGCTAAGAGGCATTTACTATATATATATATATATATATATATATATATATATATATATATATATATATATATATATATATATATATATGCGTGTGTGTGTGTTTACTTTGTACATATACAAGTAAGGTAAATTTCTCAAAACAAGATGCACCACTGCCTGCCTACGCTTTTGACGCCTATTAATAGAACTACGCCGTTTATAATACAAAACATCGTCATAAACTTGCTCACTTGCAATGGCATTACGCCAATAGAATATTTGGAAAGCAGCCGAATTCAAGCTGTAGATACAAAATGAGAACTGGTTACAATGAATTTACGCAGATTAACAGACGGGCTATATTACAATTGGAACTTTTTAATATGTTTTAGTGTTGTTTTTAATAGGTTTATTATGTAAAAAGCCTTTCGGAAAGCAAAAATTATTATCTTCCACAAAACTGGCATGATAAAAAAGAGTCGTCACCAATTAACGTTGTGACAGCGTTACTTACACTCGGCTTTCTCGTGAAACAATCGAGCGCATACAGGCTCATATGAGGAACACTGTGCTCTGGATTTCGTAGAGACTGCTGACAAAATGAGCGCATGATTTTATCATCGTTTTGATACTTCTCCTCTCTTTGTAGTTTGCCAGTAGCCTCCTATGATGTAACGCAGCTCAAAGCGCTGATTGAGGAAGGAGCTTGGCGTATCCGTGCAAATTTAGAATGACATCTTTTTTTCTGGGTCGGCAGGCTCTTGAAACAGTGAATGTATTGACGCAATTTCGTCGTGAGCATATTTACTCGTGCAACATGGCACGTAGCAGGTGCGTCCACTGATAAAGCCTCAGAAACGCATTAAACGCGCTGTAAACGAGCAATTACACGCTTTCGCACGTTCGGGCGTGCGCGCTCCCAATGCAGACGTTTCCGCGATCTTCAGTACCATCGAACTACAGCGCCGCCGCTACTGTCACCCGCCGCAGAATCAGCAGAGACTTCTGCTGCCCCTTCTAGTACACTGTAATAATGCCCACGTGAGGAGTGGGCTCGAGCATTGCTACGGCGCCTAGAATACTTGGCTAGTCTTGCGTCTGCGCGGCGGGCCGTGTGGGGACTCGGGAGAGGTTTACGCTTCCTAATTGACCACGCAGGGGGCGCTGCGCGCTTTCCGTGAAGGAAGCTGAAACTTATATGTGGAGAATTGGCATAATTAAGAAGTCCGCACTAGAGATCTATCAAACCTTTAAGCAGGAAATTGCCAAGGAAAAATTCTATGATATTACTCGGGGTAGTTCTCTACTGCTTGAGGCCAGAACGGGAGTATTGCGAACCAAGGCATATCGGGCCAAATACGAAGGGGCAGACACGGTATGCAGTGCGTGTGGAGAGGAAGAAGAAACTGCCGAACACTTGATAATGTTCTGTAAAGGGATTCACCCTATAGTTCAGGATGATGGCGCAGAGTTTTTCAAAGCACTGGGGTTTAGGGACAGGGAGGGCAAAATAGACTTTAAGTGGGTAGAATTAACTAGAAGGAGGTTATCTGATTGGTGGCTAAAGTCAAGGCACGAATGAAAATCAAACCCTTCACTGCAAAGTACGAGTCCTCAACCTCAATGTTTAAAGGAAAAAGAAAATAAATCTAGTTTTTGGTTCATTAAGTAGAACGGCTTGGTGGCGCTAGCCACCGCCCGATCTAAAGGGTACAACCATTGCCATCCATCCATCCATTCATGTCGTTGCTCTCGCCTGCTTCTGCCTGCTCGTTCACTGCGTTGTGTTGTTGCTGCAGTTCATCCGTTGTGTTTTTTCGACCGAAATTGTGACAGTGTGAGCTTGACCACTTGGCCCTCATCACGAGTGTTTTCATTCCAATATGATGTGGGGAACACGCTTTATGTGTTCTGTGCGTAGTATTTTCGAGCGAACTAAATGTCCGTGCGAAAGCGTGAGAAGCGCGACAGCACGTGTTTTGTACCGGGCTGTAACAGGAGGTAGCGTTCGTGCAAAACAAAGTTCTCGTTTTTTCGTACGCCGAAAGAGCCAGAATGATTACAGCAATGGGCGCGAAACATTAAGCGTGGTGACAAGACGCTGAACGACGCGTGTGTTGTTTGCGAGAGGCATTTTGAACCTTCGTTCAACGAGCGCATCTTCAAGATAGTAATTCAGGGCAAGGTGGAAGAGATTCCAAAAGACACACCTCTCCTTGCCAAGGATGCTGTGCCTACTGTTTTTCCGGACGCTCCGAAGCACTTGTCTAAGCCTTTGTCTCATAAAAAGAAAAGACCGCAACTTATGCGAGCAGGCTCCTCGTCCTCGACCAGCAAAAAGGCAGCGTCGTGATTTTAAGGACCATTGCCATGACGCTGAAGTGATCGCGTGTGACAATGTGGAGCCAGGAGAACGACAAGTCGATAGCTCTATGTTTTTAAAATGCGCTGAGCTTCCAGTTTAACCTCCTTGGACCAAAGTTCACTTTCGTGATGCAAAAGACAGCATAACGTTTGTTGAGTGCCAGGAAAGCGACGATGGATTGTTGGACGTTATTCATGTGGGCCAACGTGTGGCGCTGGGCTATAGTGGCACTAAAGACAGTCCAGAAAGAGCATTTGTTTACATCCGCGGGAAAAAGTTCCAGGATCAACAAATAGAGTCTGTAGAAAAAGTTCATGAACTATCGAAAAAAGTCGCAAATTCCAACTTGTGCCCTGGAGTGCACGAAAGCCGCTAAGCAAATCATTTGCTACTTTCAATGAACTATATTATGCTGCAAACTGCTGTTGTTTCGGAATTAATGTGCCTAGCATGTAAATATCCGAGAAAATTGACTCAGAACACGATGTCCCGCAAAAAAAAAGCAAGCTCGACTTCCATAAAAAAATGCTTGCTTCTAGGACTCATGCGGTGTGGCTGATGTAGAAAAAGGCGGCAAAGCTGCAAAGTGAAGTTGAACAAATGAAAACAGACATACAACAACTGTCAACGACTGAGTTCGAGAAGAAAATCAGGGGCCTTCCCTGTAAACAACAGCTTGCTGTTCGAACTTCCTTTGCCCCGCCGCGGTGGTCTAGTGGCTAAGGTACTCGGCTGCTGACCCGCAGGTCGTGGGATTGAATCCCGTATTCGGCGGCTGCATTTCCGATGGAGGCGGAAATCTTGTAGGCCCGTCTGCTCAGATTTGGGTGCACGTTAAACAACCCCAGGTGGTCGAAATTTCCGGAGCCCTCCGCTACGGCGTCTCTCATCATGATATGATGGTTATAAGCCGTTAAACTCCACATCTTGCTGCTTCGCGGTGACGTCAGCGGGTCAAGCACGGCACGGAAAACATGACTCTAAAACCTCTCGGACATTTTAATGCCGTGACCGTATAACTTTTGTTTTTATTTATTTTTTCAGCACGCCGCCTACGTTTGCACATGACAATACACGGCTGCCACTGCTAGATACCACATCAAAACAACAATGATATGGTTTCCATAAACGTCAACAAAGCACAACGATAGAGTACGCGGCTTCATGTCCGCAGAATGGGACTTACCTCGAGGCATACGTCGTACACAGTATTATCATGAAGGACCCGCGACATACATTTCGCAATGACTCGGGCACGCTCGTCTTCCGTCGTCTGCTCCACATCATAAACTAGACTAACCAGCTTTACTCCTTTTGTTCGATTCGCTTCTCGGAAGACTTGTCCAGCTCAGAGATCTTTATGAAGCCGCACTGCAGGCGGTACATTGTGAGGTGACTCAAATACAGGGCGCGTTCTCTGCACGAGCACGTAAGCGAGCGGCAGTGCATTGGAGCGAAGGGAAAACGCGCCATCTACACTCCCGATTTCTACTTTTCTACCAAAGATGGCACTGCCTGTCCGGAGTCGCAGCGACACCATGGGTTGCTTTGGCTTCCTATAGCATCATACTGTTTTGCGCCATCGCCACCATCCGACTTCCCCGAACTAAAGCATTGTCTCCTTGAGCGGAGTTGGCTTTTTGGCTTGGAGCCGTACGCCGACGCACGTATGCGTAGAGCTGTGTTAGAGTGTACTAGAAGTGTTGAGTGGCGTGACCGCGCCCCGCCGCCTGATCGCTTCACCGTTGCCCGCAGCGGTGGCACTGATGTCGAATAGCACTGAAAGAGCCGCACACCGCGTGCAGGAAGTGCTATGGGCTTCGGCTCCTCCGGCACGCTTTTTTTTCACGCAGATTTCTTCGTGCCTGCCTATCAATCATGTATATCACATGATTTTATAGCCTTTGAAGTATGACACGCCAATCTACTGAATATGAGCTCCATAAAAGCCCTTGTGAGAGATCAAAAATAATTCAGAAAGGGCGTGTCCTATACTCATTTCTTCTGTCTGCACTCTTTCTTCGTTAGGCGTCTACAATAAGCACAATAACAGAGCCGATTTACTGGAAGTTAGTTGTGCTCAAAAAGCTGTGAGATTAAAAAACTATAACCGTGTCGAACGCTCGCAGAACCAAGAAGCAATAAGTAAAGAGGGGAGAGGAAGGGAATGTGAACTCCCTACACCACGAAATGTTTTCGTAATTTAACTTTTCAGGGTATACTAAATTAACTTTTCAGGGTATACTAAAATATTTGCACCCATTCGCAGCAATCACCAAATTGCCAAACTTAATCGTTCTGTTACATCCCCCCCCCCCAAAAAAAAAAATATTCTGGGTATACTCTTGCACCGAACGTTTACAGTTGGCGAAGCTGAATATAGCGTGTCACTGTACAAATGCGCACTGTAAATTCCATCTTTTCAACAGTATGACGTCTTAAAACTAGATCAAGTCTAACGTAGTCAGACGAGAAACGCACCGCCTAAAAATCGTAGCTGAGTATTCCATGGATATTGTTAATGGGGCGGTGACGTGTTGCGGCCAGGATGGCCACTCTCATGCGCGGGAAATCAGTGTGGGCATTCACAACACGCTTATTCATTACCTTTACATAACCATCATCCCATAGTGGTCCTCCTCATCTCCATCGTTAGTAGAGGTAGGGCTTGAGTCGGTTCTGTGCCTCGGAAGTGACTGTTTTTGGCCACGTCTTCCAGGCCTAATAAAGTCCTGTAAAGGACTACGTCAGTATATATATATATATATATATATATATATATATATATATATATATATATATATATATATATGTATGTATGTATGATCGGAGTTTCTTGTGGCTACCATAATAAAAATTATATACTTCGAGAATAGTGCAGTATAGGAAACAAAACAATGATTTATTTATTTATTGAAACCTAACAGATTTGGCTGGTGGACCAGCCTTCTTTGGAGGATCTAAGCAAAATGATACAAGTTCCTGTAGCAGAGGGGGCCACCCTCACAGTTTGGAGGCCCCCAAATATATATATATATATATATATATATATATATATATATATATATATATATATATATGCACTATAGCCGCGTGCCTTTGGTGATATATATTCTTGTTTCTTAAACTACCAATAAAGACTCAGCCTTGTGATACACAAAGAAGCGGCTTATATATGTGCCCTGTGTGGCATCTGTAACCATTCACTCTGACGAAGGCAGGCGCACCTGCCGAAACGTTAGTAAAACTTGTGTTTTCAAACGTTTGTCCACCTCTTTTTCTACCGTATATACATATATATATATATATATATATATATATACAAATATATATATATATATATATATATATATATATATATATATATATATATATATATATATATATAAGGGAAAGAAGTGTATACCTAAGGGCTCGTTTTTTTCGTGTTTTAACACAATACTAATGAGATCTAACAGACAGTAATGCCAAGGAGTGTACAGGGGAAGTTATTAGAACCAATGGAATGTAAATAAGAAGAAAAAAAAGTGGATGAAAAAATAACCAGCCGTGAGCAGGAATCGAACCTACGACCTTCGAATAACGCGTTCTATGCTCTAACCACTGAGCTACCACAGCGGCCTTCCCTCCATCCACTTTTTTTGGGTTTATATGTGAATTTAGAAGTAGGAGTGACAGTCAGCGCCATCTATAAGCCAAACGACGAGTGTGAAAACACTCTTATGCGCATGTTTGGCGTCACGTAGCACGTGAACTTATTATGAGCGGGCAGCTGATTAATTCTCTCTCTTATACAACCTAAACACACCAAGTCTGCCAGTACGAGACCCTCGTTCAATGAAATAAGGGAAAGAAGTGTATACCTAAGGGCTCGTTTTGTCCGTGTTTTAACACAATATTAATGAGATCTAACAGACAGTAATGCCAAGGAATGTACAGGGAATATGCCAGGAATGCCAAGCAATACATATATATATATATGAAAGTAGATGCGCTTTCACATAACAACTGTTTATTGTGCCGACGTTTCGACAGGAACCCTGTCTTTTTCAAGGCATAATATATATATATATATATAGGCAGGCATGGTGGTAGTCCAGTAGATCCTCCGTGAACTGGACTATATATATATATATATATATATATATATATATATATATATATATATATATATATATATGAAGGTATTAAGAATTCATCAATTTCTTAATAAAAAACATCCCCCCAAATTTTCCCTATTACCTAAAGGACACAAACCACTTCATCTGCGAAACTTCAAGTCTCGACATCCCAGGCGGCAGTTTTCTGGTGACCATGGACGTCTGCTCACTGTACACCAACATACCCCACCATGACGGAATAGCGGCTATGGTTTCTGAATATGTAAAATCTGACTCATCAACTAGTGTAAGTGGCGAGGTACTGTTTACACTTCTTGAACTTGTACTAAATTCTAACCATTTTGAGTTCAACGGCAAGCATTTCCTTCAGGTCAGTGGCACTGCAATGGGCACGAAAATGGCCCCAAACTACTCGAGCACCTTTATGGCTTCACTTGAAATCCCATTCATTGAGGGACGCACCTTGAAACCTTTCTACTACAGAAGATACTTAGACGATATTTTTATGATATGGAACCATGATGACGGAAGTCTTTTCCGCTTCATAGAGGATTTTAACAAATGCCACACGTCAATAAAATTCACGCACAAAATTTTCAAAACTAGCATTAACTTTTTGGACGTCACTGTCACGGTCGAAAATGACCACTTGTCAACAACCCTTTACAAAAAGCCTACAGATCGTCAAATGTACCTACATTTCAACAGCAGCCACCCAAAGCATTGCAAAACGGGTATTCCATATTCTCAGGCCTACCGGTACCGAAAAATATGCACCGATATGCGGGAATTTGACAGACACGCGGAACAACTAAAGCATTCCTTATTGAAACAAAATTATCCGGAAGACATTATTGACGATGCCATACTACGTGCTCGTAACGTGAACAGGAATGATATAATTAAGGGACCAAACAGAGTATCTAAAACGACTTCCCAAACGAACCTTGTACTAACTTACTCCTCATCAGCGCCACGAATCAACAACATACTTTCCCGCCATTTCAACATAATCAGGCAAAGCAAACGACTAACTTCTATTTTCGCGAAGCCACCTCACGTGGTGTACCGCCGGGATAAAAATCTGAAGGACATTCTTGTCAGAGCAAAAACAAACACCCCCAAATTTCAATCAGGGTGCCATCCCTGCGGAAAAGCTCGATGCAAGGTATGCCCACAGATGGTTACAACACGTGAATCCGAAGCGAACTTCTCGGATTTCAAATTCTGCATAACTGAAAGCCTTACTTGTGACTCCAGTAACATAATATACATGCTACATTGCAACATCTGTGGACCAGAATATATCGGCCAAACAGACACGCCATTTCGGCTGCGGTTCAATAATCACCGGTACCACGCCACTTCACTGCCGAAGCTACCTTTATGTAGACATCTGCGCCTGCCAAACCACAGTTTTGAAAATATCAGTGTAACTCTTTAGCAGTCCGGTTTCTCAAACAGACGCGAGCGCGAACAGCGTGAGGCATATTTTATTTTCAAACTTCGTACAGTAGTAGCCGGCATCAACGAGGACCCCGGAAAACTCAACTGCCTCCGAGAAGTAAGCCAGGAGAAAATTGGTGACAAAGATTGATAGCTGGAGACCATGCTTTTTTCTGACTGACTCGTACGTGTACACTGTCCTTTCTTCCCTTTTTTTCCCCACATGCACATACAAAGTGCTTACCTTCGCCTACCACTTGATGACCATTGAAGGGAAACGGACGAAGAATAAAAGTAAATGGCCGACCGACCCATTAACGGGAATTCCTTCCTTTACGCACGCCGCCCGCCGACCGACCCATTACGGGGAAACCCCTTTCTTTATGCACGCCGGCACGGACCCTCCCGGCACCGTGGCGACAATCTTGGGTGGCCCGACACACGTCAAGAACTGAACAGCACGTGATATGAACCGTATGTGGATGTAGACGGACAGTTGGCTTCGTTCTCAGTGTTGACAGTGGTTCTTCCTCTTTTTTACTTTCTTTCTTTTCTTTCTTTTTCTTTTTCGTCTTCCCCCCCCCCCCTTTTTTTAGTTCCCTCTCACTCTCGCAAACATTTTTCAAGGCGAGAGGGACGCGGCAGCAACGAAGTTTGGAAGCTCATGTCAGTATAACTCATCCCCTGATGAAGGGAGGACCCCTCCCGAAACTGTTGGGAAATAAATATATTTATCCTTGTTGACAACGCTCCCGTTGTGCCATACCTCATACCTTCACGAAGACTAACTGGCCCATTGAATTATTACTCCCACTATATATATATATATATATGTATATATATGTATATATATATATATATATATATATATATATATATATATATATATATATATATATATATATATATATATATATATATATATTTATTTATTTATTTATTTATTTATTCATACATGTATATATATATATATATATATATATATATATATATATATATATATATATATATATATATATATATATATATATATATATATATATATATAGAGCGAGACGCACCACTGCCAGGCTACACTTTTGACACTTAATAATAGACCTACGCTTATTTATAATACAAAACATCGTCAAATTTTCTGGCTGGCAATGGTGTTACGCCAATAGAATATTTGGAAAGCAGCACAATTTAGGCTGTCGATACAAAATGAGAACTGGTTACAATGAATTTACACAGATTAACAGACGGCCTACATATAGAATTGACACTTTTTAATAATTGTGTATGTTGTTTTATTATGTTTAATATGTAATAAGCCTTCCATAAAGCAATAATTATTATCTTCTGCAAAACTGGCATGATAAAACTGAGTCGTCACCGATATAAATGTTGCGACAACGTTACTTATGCTCGGTTTTATTGTGAGACAATCGAGCGCATGTAGACTCATATGAGGAAAACTGTGCTGTGGATATCGTAGAGACTGCCGACAAAATGAACGTATGATTTAATCACAGTTTTGATACTTCTCCTCTCTTGTAGTTCGCCAGTAGCCACTTATGATGTAGCCCAGCTCAAGGCTGCTGCTTGAGGGAGAAGCTAGGCAGATCCCTGAAAATTTCTATTGACATTTTTTTTGTGTGTGGGTCGGCAGGCTCTTGAAACAGTGAATGTCTCGACGCAATTTCCGCGTGCCTGCATAATCACTCTTGCGCCGTGGCGCTTAGCAGGTGTGCATACACTGATAAACGCTCAGGAACGCTATACACGCACGGAAAACGAGCAAATAAACGCTTTCGCAGGCTACGGCGCACGCGCTCTTAATGCAGATGCTTCTGGGATCTTCGGTACCACTGCCCCCTTCAAGTACACTGTAGCTGTGTGCCGCCACGCCGCGCCGCCGCCACCGCCACCGCCGCCGCACCATAATTTGCGGCGCGCCGCCGTTCGTCTTATTTTTACCCAAACGGGGAATCTGGGCATAAACTACGCCACTTCTTCTTCTTTCCTGCCGCTTTAAAATTTCTGAGAGCGGCATTTGCAGTTTCTTGACTGCTCTATAGTTTCCATGTATGCCATATTCATATAAGGGTCGTAAAACAGCTTGTGAAGATACACAGTCGAGCGTGTTCTCTCTTGGCGCTTCTTGTTTTTTTCGGCGCCATTCAGCACACTCGAAGAGTAATTCATATGACATTATTAAGGCACATGCTCTAGAATAGTCCATATACGAGAAATATCAGTTGTAAATTGTCTTCTACCCAGCTTTCCATCCATTTGCCACCCGCCACTCCCGTTCTTATACTCGCATCTCGCAGGATTATTATGTGCGATGAACTTCTGATCTCGCTGCATTTTGTGAGTTTTTTATTGCGCAAGTGGACATAAGAAGAGTGTAGCCGAAAAGTTTGGAATCCTGATAGGCTCAACGCTTAGCACTCACATTGCAAACATACTTTACGAAGACATAAATGTTGAAGAGTCTGCAAGAAGTAGAGTCTAGTGCTGTTGAATTGATAAGAAAACCAAAGAAAAAGGCTCCGAAATATTTCATTCTCCCAACGGACGAACTCTTTACAGCCATGACAACGCAGCCCTTCATAACAAAGGCCAGCGCGCTTCGACGATTTTTGTGTATTTTTTTATTGCGAGAACTTTTATGCGGACATTCTCCACAGTCCTTAATCATCCCTATATCGTTCCGTATAAAGTCTAAATAAATTGCTTTTGTACGCAAACTGTATGCAGTTCCCGCTGATAAAATCATACGGGCGCTATAGCCAGGAACACTGCTGAAGCATAGATGAAACAAGTTGTCCATCTCCATCACACGGAGGGCGCATGCGATAACATCACTCCGCGTGCGATGCCGATTGCTCCTCAGCCGGAAAGGAAGTCCGCTCTGCCTTTCGCTGGACGAAGGATTATGAATGGATATTCGGGTAGGAGGCTGCTGGCTCGAACTGCATATGTGAACTTTGTTTACAAATGCGTGGTTGTGAGTGCTAGCACACGCTAGCACGTTTGCTGTTTCAGCAGGCATCAGCGAACGGCTCGTTTGGCCTTTTAGATGCTATGATATCACTGTACAAACCCTGCTTTTTTTTTTGCCTGGGAGCAGCCATATTCACGTACGCAAGCGTTTTACAATTTCGCGAGTTCAGATGAAAAAGAGTTAACTGCAGCCTAAGTTCATTACGGGGCTGCGAGCTCTTCTTGCACGGTGTAAAATGTGAAGTCGTCGAAGGGTTTTCTGACCATAATAATGCTTAGGTTGCCTCAAACTCAGCGTGTTCTCCTCAAAGACCTGAGATTGAAACTTTTCTCAACTTTCTGAAAGTTGATGACACTTCCGTACTGGACACTTTAGCGTCATATTTTGAGGAATTTTAATTTTGTAGTGAGCTTCGCAATGTATATGCGCTCTTTCCTATGTTTTGTGAGAATGCCTGTCAACGGCTGAAACCATTGCCATCGCTCAAGATCACTTAATAAAGACGCATATTATTACCGAGACAATGCACATGCACCTCGGGCATTATTCCAGGACCCCTTCTCACCACCTGACGAGCCTAGCTGCTGAAAGGCCCCACACGACATACGGCGCTACTGTCTACAAGCATCGTTCATCGTTTACTGAGACGTACGCACCTGCATCAAAGCCACTGCTTCCTCCTTGGAGCTTGAGCCGGCCGCGAGTTCACTTAATGATTCCAGGAATGAGGAGCAAATCGGATTTACCAACACATGCCCTGAAACAACTGAGTCTATTCCTACTGGAACAAAACTACAGTAACCACGTGCACATTTACACGGATGGCTCTACTACGCCGTCTAGTCCAGGTGGAGCAGTGGTTATACTATCACAAGGGGTAACTCAGTGTTTTAAGACTTCACATGTGACAACGCCAACGACGGCAGAACTCGAGGTTCTGCGCAATGCACTGGAACTCATCAATTCGGAAGAAAAACCAGGTAAATGGGCTGTGTTTTCTGACTGAAAACCAGCGTTACAGTGCCTGATATCAGTTCTCCGACGCGGATGCCACGACCAGTTGACCTAACAAACCGTGAAGCTTCACCACCTTTTAATACAAAAAGGCCACGACATCGTCTTCCAGTGGTTACCTGGGCATTGTGGTATAGGCGGCAATGATTCTGCAGATCATGCTGCTCGCACGTCACATAAAGAAGCGAACAGCCTTCCGATTCCGCTTTCAAGAGCGGATGCGGCGAGTCAGATTCGTCAACTGGCCCGCAGTCTCACACTGACTGAGTGGAACACACCAAGCATACGACGTACAAGACTGCACGAGCTCGACCCTTCACTACAACTCCGGCCTCCACCCGGCCTACATCGACGTGCAGCTTCGTTTCTCTATCGCCTTTGGCTGGGAGTTGCTTCCACGAAAGCTTATATCACGTTAATCGGAATTACTGACAGTGCGGCGTGCGATGTTTGCGGCACCGACGAAAATATCGAACACCTGCTGTGCCATTGTCCTCGATTTGCCTCAGATAGACAAGTACTTGCCAACGCGATGCGGCGACTGGATGATCGGCCTTTTTCTGTGCAGGTGCTATTACAGCAACGCCCACATGCCTCGACAGCCCACAAGGCAGTGAAAGCCCTGCTGTGTTTCCTGAAAAACACAGGCTTGTGTGAAGGCCTCTGACATTCGGTAGAGTTCGCTGCAGTGAAATTACTGTCAGTCTCTCCCCCCCCCCCCCCGCTTTTGTTTTCTTTTCCCTCTCTTCCATCTTTCTCATCTTTCTTGTCCCCTTCAATAATCCCTCCGTGTAGGGTAGCCAACCGGATGTCTTTCTGGTTAACCACCCTGCCTTCTCCCTTTTGTTGCTTCCTCCTCCCTTCTGTCAAAGTGTGTGCCACACAATTATGTTAAATTGAACCCCGAATACCGATGCTGCCATAAAAATATAATCCATTTCGCTGGTCGCGTAAAGCGGTTACGTGAGAAAATCATGCCTAGTGTAATAAAAATGCGTCCCGAGGTAATGAATCGAAAAGTAAATAGAAGATAAAATCAAGAGGCTAACATCTACTACCTTAGCAATGTCTGTGCTACACTTATGAAAAAAAATAATTCAGATTCTACAGGCCGATTACTCCTGTATCGTCTATGTCCTCACTGTTTATTCTTGACGGTCACTCCTCCAAAAATCTGGAAGCTACAGCAACTGCCCTTAGTGAATATTTTAAGTCTGTTTTTTTTTTCCAGCGCCAAAGGCATCACTCCTTCATTTTCTGCGTCACCAGACTACCTGCTCTTTCTCATCTTGAATTGAGCTCCTATGAAGAGTATAATCCAATAGTAATTTTCAAGTTACGATACACTCTGGCTCAGATGGTATGCCAAACATATTTTTAAAGTAGTATTCAGTATGGTGTGCTAATTATCTTACTGTAATATTTAAAAATAAATCTCAGCAACAACTCCTCTATTTCGAAAATTAGCAAATGTCATGCCCTTAAGTTCGGAAACAACCAAGTAGCAATTTATAGGCCAATATTATTGCTTACCAGCTTCACTTTTGGACCATATAATCGACAAATACTATATATAATACGGTACGTAAACGCACACAACCACACAACTTGTTTTCCCGATGGCTACACAGTTGCTTGAATTTACGCACGACATTGTTGCTTCCCTTAACGACCGAATAAAGATTCATGCAAAATTTAATGACAACTTATTTATTTTATTTATTTATTTAATTTCAAGATTACCCGCAGCGCCATCTTATGCATTATTGCAGGGGGCACAGTGCCCCATAAAATGAATCCGCAGTCTTGCGGCCAACTAAATCAGTTGGTAACATATTCCATTCGACAATGGCTTGCGGAAAAAAAAAGAATGCCTAAAAAGATCCGTTCTAGAGTTTTATGGCCATACTTTAAATTTGTGGTTATGACGAGGGGAATAATAATGCGCTGGTTTTAAATATTCTGAAGAAATATTGCCTGTTTTTTTGTTATAGATTGAATAAAATAGTTTCAATCTGAGATTACGTTTTCGATCTTGTAAGTATTGCCAATTAAATTCTGTTTTCATACATTGAGAGCTTTCAGTTCGGTCATATTTTCCCACAAGAAATCTTGCTGCTATCGACTGAATGCGCTCTAGTGCGTGAATATTTACTTTGTTAAGTGGATCCCACACAGGACAGGCATATTCTAGTATTGGTCTGACATAGGCGTAATATGCGGCCTGTTTAATAGCTTTGATTACATGTTTAAGATTTCTTTGTAAAAAGCCTAGGCCTGTTCCAGCTCTGCTGAGAACACTGGCCATGTGTTCAGATCATCCCCCTTCCTCAGAAAATGTGACACTCAAGTACTTGTATTTGTGTTCTTTCATAATAACTTCATTGTTTAAGATGTACTGATTTGTAAACCTATTGACCATTTTGGTGAAACTGACGTGAACGCATTTATTAGTATTTAGTACCACGTCATTATTTTTACACCATACCTTCACGATTAAGGTCATCCTGAAGCTGGGTGGAATCCGTTTGGTCAGTCAACACACAGTCGTCAGCAAACATTCTAATGCGACACCTAATTGTATCCAAAATGTCATTAATAAACACATGAAATAGAAGTGGGCCGAGTACGGAACACTGAGGTACCCCTGATGTCACCGAAACTCAACATGAACATGATTCACCTAAAACAACCTTCTGTTTTCTTAAAGTTAAACCGTCTGCAATCCATCGGCAAATGGTTTAATGAATGTTCAAGTTCTGCAGTTTTTGAATCAAAATCGAGTGTGATACCGTATGGAAGGCCTTTCTGAAGTCCAAAATGAAACAATCAATCTGTCCTCTATTATGTAAAACTGATGCCATATCATGATAGAATTCAATTACTTAAAAATTATTTGAAGTCAGGTGATTTATTAAAACAGAAAAAAGAACATGTTCAAGCACTTTACAACAAGTCGGCGTCAGAGAAATCGGTCTGTAATTTGATACATCTGATTTAGAAACACTTTTGAAAATGGGCACAACATTAGCTATTTTCCAGTCATCAGAAAGCTTGCCTTCATCGAGTAATATGTTGTAGATAACATAGAGATAACAAGCCGCTGCCTCAGAGCAGTGTTTGTTTTAAAACTCTTAGTGATATGCCATCTGGGATAGTTGCTTTACTTTCGTCAATGCGCTGTAACAACTTCACTATGCCATTGAATGAAAGCTATATATCACCCATAAGCAAATATCGTTCTTTTTTATTCGCGACAATCACTTGTGTAGGAGGGCGAAAAACCAATTTTTTTAAAAAGTTGTTGAAAAGTGTGGCTTTATCTCTATTCTCAGTTACAATCTCGCCACCGTAATGTAGATTTGGTGGGCTAATCTTCTCATTACCACATCGTTTCATATAATTCCAGAACCTCTTCTTATTAAAAAAGTCAGCAGCCAAACTCTTAAAATACTCTTTCTTAGCTTCTTTCAGTTTGTTATAAAGTGATGTCAGATCTTTAATATATTAATAAAATTTTCAGGGGTTTCAATTTGGCAATATTGGAAAAAGGCCCTCTTGTGCTTTTTGAAAAGCCTAATAAGAACTATGCCAACTAACGCGACGTTAATCATGAACACGCTAAGTGAAACCATGCTATTTAACCTTTACTAGTATAATGACAAAATGTATCCTGCTAATCTGTATTACGTTTAATAGCTCCAGACTTATCATGGCCTTCCTAATTGCGCTCGAGATAATTACCTTCTATTTGAAGCCTTATCAATGAAGACAAGAAAGCTTAGTGCAGTGGTCGTGAAGCCGCAGCCAATCAGTGCCAAAAATTAAGACAGAGCTGATGCGGTCTTCACTTCAAAGCCAATCACGCACATGAGTAGACAACCAAGTAAAAAAGCTGCAAGAAACTAGGTTATCAAGAGCTCCTTCAAGGCTTCAGCCTTGCACAAATATTGCAAGTTCACCAAAATATTTTATATGCAAAGAAGCTGCCACGTAGCGTTCACCACATCAAACGCTTGACAGTCGCACCGGCACCATCACAGTCACCAGTTGAACTCAGGCCTTCGCTAAATCAATGACTTTGTATCCGAGTTCACACGTCAATCAGTTTGATTGACAGACGTCCGTGGCGAAGATCGGGTAAGCCCACCAGGTTTGCGCTTGCCGAGGAGCAGTACTCACATCGAGCGGCACAATTATTCTCTCTGCGTTATCGCGCAAGTTATCCACACACGCACGCATAAATAAAAGTGAAGTAATCACGCAGCTATGATGTCTCGCATTCAATTTCACCGCGCTCATGGCGTATTCAATCACAGCGGTGTTATCGCCACGATGCAAGTGCTCTGGTGATCACTTGTTCTTATATTTATCTGCAATATTTGACAGAAGCCAAACGACCAGGACAAGACTGCTGCGTGTGCACCCTTCCTGCCTTCGGGTGTAGAAATTTCCATGCTGCAGATGGAACGAAAGAACCTGTTCGAGAGAGAAGAAACGCTGACGAACATGCTTGTGGGAGGCGCGAGTTGAGTTAGCAAAAAGATAGCGCGCTGACGTCGCTGCACTGTTAAAATGCCTCCACAAAACTGAACACGGAATGGAAACACTGACAGCATATATGCAGGAATGCTGAGGTCGCTAAACAAAAGGGTCATGAGCAGTCCAGGCCGTTAACGCGAAGGGACAATCGGAAGCTAGTGGCCCTCTGGCGGGTAGCTCTGGGAATGGCGCACCGGACGAGGGTCACGATGAAGAGATCCAGTTGGGAGCAGCGAGCAGGTGAGGCGAGGCGATGACGCGCGACGCGAGATCCAGTGGTGGATGTGTGGTCACGGTTCGATGTCCAACTGGAGCGCATTGCCTTTGACGCAGTCTCAGTCATAGAATGCGAGGGCAAGACGACGGTGCACACGGCCTGCCCCCTCTTGTTCACCAGCTCGTACAGCTACAGCTCATAGTCGAAACTGGGCTATGCCGCCGAATGATTTGCCGTCCAAAGCGTCATCAGAGGGCGTGGTGTCACCTTTCAATTCATTTCTTTTCGCCATGAAAAACTAAAACGATTCGATTGATTTATAAGGGGGGTTTAATGTCTCAAATCCACCATATGATTAAGAGAGACGCCGTAGTGGAGGGCTCCGGAAAATTCGAACACCTGAGGTTCTTTAACGCGCACCCAAATCTATATACACGGGCCTATAGCACTTTCGCCTCCATCTAAAATGCAACCGCCGCAGCCGGGATTCAATCCCACGATCTGAGAATAAGGAGCCGAGTACCTTAACTACCAGACCACCATGGCATGGCAAAACAAAAACGACACGACAGCCGAGAAGCCCGCAGTATGAAAACTAGCTTTCGATAGTTTGACAACCCCATGCACAAGTACAACAAACAAACATCTTGGCGGTATTGCAGGTGCATGATAAGAAGTCATAAACAAAGAGTTGATACTGGAAAAAGCGGTAATACACTATAAACTAAAAAATACAAACAAACGCGACAATAAGCACCAACAACAAAAAGAACATTATAACACTACTCCATGATTTATGTCGCGCATACAAAAAATTAAAGACTAAATATTCCAATTTTATCTACAAAGTTAGCAGAATAGATGCTCATCATGTTTTAAAAAAGTGACGTCACTACCTTAGCTGAAAATTTATTCAAAAAAGAAACAACTCATTTATTTAGGAATTTTAAGCATTTCAAAAAAAGTATTCGAAAATTGCTTTTTTGTATTGCTTTTCAGCATGGTGTTCTTTCTGGATAAATTACTTAGAAGTCATGGCAATTCATTTTCTAGTAACTGCCAACCATACTGTTCTTCATATGTTTTAACAATTAATTCATCTCTTTGCCGAGCTGCGTGGTGCATTAAGTAGAAAAACTTCTCGCAAAAAGGATGTCTTTTGGCTTAATATTTCAAGTTCGAAGGATACAGATAAATGATATTCCCATAGTTTTTCAACCGGAAGTATATTTGCGAAAAACGTCACAGCCTAGGTAAATTTGCAACGATCCTAATAATTCTTTGCCAATACGTATCATTAAGTTGCTTTTTTTATGTCTCGCCAAAAATGAAGTGCCAGTAATTAAGTCCAGACTGAAAAAGCGAACGTCACGATGTTTGAGGAAAGAACATGCTGACTTCGGAAAAGGACACTTATTACTTGAAATAGCTTGGAGATGATGTGACTAAAGTGGTCATTCTAGGACATCTGTTCGCTGAACCGGGCACCCAAACTTCTAAACGTAGGAACGATTTCTAACGGGTTGGAGTAAAACCTATTTGTTTATTTCGTTGAACTTTCCTATTTTTTCCTCTGATTATAACAACTTTTGCTTGCAAAACAATCGTACACTGTTCATTTCTTTCGCTTTATTCATATAATTTCTTTAAAGCGTCATTTGTGGCGTCCGTTATGACATCTGAATATTTACAGGAGAAGAACATGCTCGCATAGCCTGCATATATAGTGAAATTTTCAGAAACATATAATCATTGTCACAATAATAAAAGTTAAATCGACGAAGACCAACTATTAATGCGTCCACATAACTCGGTGGCTGCTCCCGGCCCAGCGTGCAGAGAGGCGAGGAGGAAGCCTTTAACCGTGGTGGCTCCCAAAGACCTCGTGACCGCGGTCCAAAAGTCACGACATAAAGGAGCAGCAGCGCCAACGCCGCGACCACCACCAGTTTGTGGTTCTTGCCACCGAGCATGGCGGTCTCGGTGCCCCAGAAGGTCGCCTTGTCTTCTTCCTCGTGAAGGCTGAAGGCGGTGCAGACCAGCACCGCCGCGGCGATGCCCTGTACCAGCGTCCAGTTGCCAGTGACTTTGAAAACCAAGTTGTGGAGCAACAGGACGCCATAGTTGCCGCGAAAGGCGTCCTGGTTTGACGGTAGACAGTTGGCAATTTTTTTGAACGACCTAAGAGAAGAACCTTTCCCGGGGTCCACACAGGCACTCCAAGGTTGCTCGCGGTTGTACCGGTGCCAGCACCAGGAGGGACCGGCGCTGATCAGATCGGACTCTTCCTGAGCGGCAGCCGGGAAGAGGCGCCTTCGCCTAGTCATTGCGATGTGCATGTGATTGGCCATCCCCAAAGCAACGTCGGGAGATTTCTGTTCCGGTGGCTTCAGCTCCAGAAACTTCGGGTTGAACTTGGCGAAGAATTCTCCTATGTCGGCTTGCTCGCGGTCCATGACGTCAAAATTGGCCGTCGTACGCGACGCTGTGCTGCGGTGAAGGGACGTGGTTGGCACACGCTGAGGTGTTCTTGTTCTTGCTCTTGTTGCCCTTCACTTGTGGCTCATACCCACTGTGGGGGATCGGCCAGTAATTCAGTGGTCTTATAAAGTATTATTTGATTTTAGAGTAAAGGAACTTACAAATTGAAAACGTTACAAACTTTAAAAAGAAATTTTGATGATCACTGATCTGTACTTACTCTAAAGTTTTTGTATTAGTAGTAGATAATAACCTAGATCAAAACCTAACCTAAACAAAGAAAAAAAGGAAGAAGTTATGCGTATGCCGACACAAAAGAATAATATTAGTTCATTTCTCTTTTCGTTTCACTCACATAATTCCTCACTGCCTCGCAAACATTTGCACTTGCCAACCCAGAAATAGAGGCTCCAAAGGACATAATCAGGGGCATGGATAAATTCATTCAAGTAGCAGGTAAAGGATTTTCTGACTTGGACCTACGAAGTGTGGCAGCTTGGGCTAGTTGGTATGGCATGACGATAGTTATAGCGCGAGAACAAAACGCCGACACAGAGACCTACGAGCTGTAGTAAATCGTCTTCATGTCAAAAAGTAATGATCCATAGTTTCTGGCTCGCCACAGTAAGCGCACACTGAAGAAAGAGCCTGACCAGACCTGTGTTGGTAGAAATTTAGTTGGCGCACCCTACAGCGCAGCCTCGTAATTGCGACCTCTAGTTTACGTGTGTCACAATAGGATCGGCACCAGGGATATAACAAGAGGCGATATTCAGTCGAATTTCTGAGTGATGTACCTGTGGAGCTTTTCATAATGGTACGCCTGCGAAATCACGCAGCCGTTACATAAGCGGACGGTGGAAAGCACCGTAAAATTGATTGATTGATTGATATGTGGGGTTTAACGTCCCAAAACCACTATATGATTATGAGAGACGCCGTAGTGGAGGGCTCCGGAAATTTAGACCGCCTGGGGTTCTTTAACGTGCACCCAAATCTGAGCACACGGGCCTACAACATTTCCGCCTCCATCGGAAATGCAGCCGCCGCAGCCGGGATTCGAACCCGCGCCCAGCGGGTCAGCAGCCGAGTACCTTAGCCACTAGACCACCGCGGCGGGGCGAGCACCGTAAAATTGGCCCACTTATTGCTTACTTTGCTAAAGAATCAGCCATTTCGTTTAAGTGCAACCCTTTATGGCCCGGCACCCAAACTAATCTAACTTTTCTCAAATGAGGGGGGGGGGGGTATTAATGCACGAAACGCCTTTGTTATGTGCGATTCAGCAACAACAGAAAGTGTAGTGCAAGGAGACAGCGAATCTGTAATTATAACAGCAGATGAAATTTCCGCTTTTAACTTTCTTAAGGCGAGTACGACTGCCAGAAACTCAGCCACAAAAACGGGTATGTGTCACAGGTCCCGTTGATTAGGGAGGCTTGATTGATTTGTGGGGTTTAACGTCTCAAAACCACTATTTGATTATGAGAGACGCCGTAGTGGAGGGCTCCGGAAATTTTGACCACCTGGGGTTCTTTAACGTGCACCCAAATCTGAGTACACGGGCCTACAACATTTCCGCCTCCATCGGAAATGCAGCCGCCACAGCCGGGATTTGAACCCGCGACCTGCGGGTCAGCAGCCGAGTACCTTAGCCACTAGACCACCGTGGCGGGGCGTTGATTAGGGAGGCGATCGCCGGGCTAATTCCAAGGGCCGAAGTATTGGCCCCCCAAACGGCACCACGAAAGCGTGGACAATTTAGAAGTGGTCCTATTTGGCGCGCCAGCGGACGCCGGCTGTGGCCCAAAGAACAAGTCAGAGCCGAGAGTTGATAAACAAAACAAAGCTATATTCTCAACAATGGCAGATCAAAACGATACACAAATATGCACACTCGACACTAGTTGAATACGATATGTCACCAATCCAACAACGTACTACACGGTACGATCAGCCACACTCGAAACAACGGACACAAACAACAATACGCACTACAATGCAGTCGCATGTATCGAACAATCAAGACACTTAAAGACCAAAGAGTTCGAAAACCTATTCAGTCCAAAGTCCTTGAAACAAAAGTCTGAATGATACTCTTCCGAGAATCACTAACTCAAAGTCCAGTGCTATTGTCGTTCCACTGCCCCCGAAGTTTCTCTTCCAGGAAACCTCGCGTCTTCAATTGCTCGCTCTCCAAGCACCAAACTTCTTCGCCGGTAACACGTCGGCTTCCCACGCGCAGCTGTTGCCACGCGTCTTCGCTCGCTGGCGGTAGACACACAATCTTGCCTGTAGCACGAGTCTTCACCCCTCAGGTGGAAATCCTCTTCTTTTCCTCTGTCACTGAGGACAAAAGGCTTCGCCCACACGGCGGAAAGACCCTACGCACACTAGCGCAACATTCCTTCTCCTCATCCTCCTTTGTCACTAAGGACCAAAGGCTTCGCCGACGACACGGCTGAAACACCCTACACACAATGGCGTGGAATTACTTCTTATCCTGCTTTGTCACTGAGGACAAAACTTTCGCCGACGACACGGCAGAACACCCTACGCACTCTGGCGCATACTTTCTTCTTTCCCTGATCTCCCATTTCTGCTGCTCGGTTAAATATCCTTCGCGCTAGATTCCGGAAAATTCTCATCGTTTCGTCGGCGCGATACGCAGCGAAGGCTGCGGAAAGTGCGAGACGGTTCGAGGGTCTCCACGACAGATGACGCAACCCTGCATCACCGCCCCTTTCCATCGAGAACCTTCCAGGGCTTGCTCGGCCGCCGATGTGAGGAGGTTCGTCGGCGAACCAACGCTTCCGAGGGGAGAGAGACGCGCGCCCGGGGAGTCTTTGGATGCTTGTTTTCTTCTTTATAGTTGACCTCGACGTGTCTCTCCGGCGCTTCGTCGCGAGAATTTGGCGGCGCGCCCTTTTTTTGAGCGCTCGTTTCGTGACAGTATGAAATCAGGTAGTTGGAGTGAATAGGACCAATCCAGGTTCGGGCTGATATACCAACAGCTGACTTTTCTTCATCTGTGATGCACCTGTAGCAATAATTGCACTTGTTTTTATGCTTTGCAAGTGTTCTTGCAATAAACCATCTATATAGAGTGATGGGGGAGCAACTTTGCGTTATTAAAGAAAATGTCATCAAATTAAATATCCACGTGGAGTGAATTATCACTAGTTGGCCTCATCTCGCCGATACGTACATTCAGCGAGTTCAGTAAACGTTGTGCAAATATAATTTGTGGGGCGTTAAACCATGGTCATCTATCACCAAAAAGTAATTCTGGAGAGGATATGAATACTGTCTGCGGCTGCTGGAGTGGTGACTCATATATTCTTAAAAACGTCTGAACGTGCAAGATACGAAACCTGCACGAAAAAGAAGGAAGTCTCGTGTCTAGGTATAAAATGCAGTTAGAAACTGTTTTAGAGAGACCAGGCATAAGCGTATCGATTCTCTTTCTAAAGAATAAGAGGCCGGATTTTGTAGGCTGGAGCATTAGAGAAAAGGACGCATCCAAATTCCCGAATAGGACGAGCATACATTCGATATATCATTACTAGTGTATCCCTTCTCATGAATCATCGGTAGTTGCTTATCCTACGTAATATACCGACGGCTCGTGCACCCTTTCCAGCTGTGTATTCAATGTGTTGGCACCAGTTTAGAAAAGCATTAAAATTACCCCAAGATATTATTAGATTCCCCCTGTGGTTTGCCTTCAGAATTGTAACATATTGAGATCTGCAGGGGATACTTGAAGGGGAAGAAAATAAGGGCACATTTACTCGGATTTAGTAAGAAGTGACTGTCATCAGGCCTGTTCTCCAGGGTGTTAAGATAAGACTGCAGGTGGTCATATAACGTCCGAATGGTGCCTGCCGTGGCAAAGAAGGCGATATTGTCTGCATAAACATAAGCTGTTATGTTCTGGTTACGTGGAATTGTGCTCATTAGCACAATTAATAACACCAGAGACAACAGGGAGCCTTGTGGTACTCCTCTCGTTTGTGTGTGCATAGTCGATAAAAAGGCGCTTTTGAAGCAATGGAACTTCCTATCTAAAAAGAATTTGTGAATCCACGTTACTATGCATGCCGGAAAATTTAAGGATTCCAGTCAATCTATCAGAATACTATGCTCTACAGTATCGTATGCTTTAGCGATATCCAAAGTAACTAAAGCTGCATATTTGTTGTCCCGTCCGGCTAACATACGACTTCCTAAATGAACATGAGCATTCCATATAGAACACCCAGCCCTGAACCCGATTCGACAGGGGCTTAGAATTGACCTTTTGTCAATAAATTTACTGATTTGAGTATAGATAATTCTCTTAATAAATTTCACCAGATTTGATGTCAAAGTGATTGGCCTTATGTTGTCCAATATGTACCGGCCATCTTGTTTCTTCAGCAAAAGTATATATTTAGCTATAGTTTCTATTCTTGCGGTATCCATGAGTTCTTCAAGAAATAGTTCACAATATCTAAAATAACATTAGGCAATTCTTGAAGTAAAACTTTTAACATAAAATTTGTAATTCCATCTGATCCAGGGGCAGTCATTGGTAAACAAAGTGCAGTTTCAGTCAATTCAGATACGGAAATTTCTGTATATTCATACATAAATACCTCCATGTTGCGAATGGTCGAGATCTGTTCTAAAGCGACGTTATATACCCTTAGCTATTTCTTCCAGAGAGGCGGTCATCTCTTGCGGCATCAAGATACATGATTATAAAGTTAAATGTGTTGGCAGTACCTTTCATGACTGCAGATACACTAACAGAGCACGCTTATTCTTCAATTTCGAAACAGAATCGAAATTTCGACTGTCATATTCTTCTTTCGCACGTTTAACGGTGCGCTTAAATACTCCGGCAAAAACTGATAGTCTTTCCAATTTGTTAGGCATTCATTATGCAGAAGCTTATTCCAATCGGCTTTCCATCTTCTGTAATCATGCGTACATTCATCAGTCCACCAACGAGAGCATGGCCGTTTACACAACGGAATAACGAACTCTGAATTTTTCCGACATCCCTCTAGTATGAAGCAGATCTTAGATGCAATTTACTGACCATTGTCAATCTAAAGTTTTGCAATGGCCGAATGCGAAGAGGCTTGAAATTTCTTATCGCTGACATATACTCGGGAATGCTGCTCTAAAGTTGTCTTTGGACATACAACGCTAGAAACTACCGGAAGGTGTTCGCTGTTAGTTGCAGAGTCAACCACGGACCATGACAAAACATCAATCGCACTGGTACAAAACATCAAATCTAACACTTATTGAGTTTGACTTCTAACAAATGTTACGTGTCCTTTATTTATACACGAGATATTTTGGTCTATGGTCGACTCCCACAGCCGTCAACCACACAGGTCTGTCTTTCTCACCCAAGACAAATGATGAGAATTAAAGTCACCGGTGAGCACCATTTTTTTTTGACAGACTGCCAAAGCGCTGCTAAGGTGACTTGTACTTTGTACACCAGTGGGGAAATAACAATTTTTAATTGAAAAAGGGGGGTATCCTAAGGGTAAAAATGTACTGCTCTTATTTCACAGTCAGATTACGACATCATGAAAGTAATTTTCACTTTATGACATAATGTACTTGACCATAGTATCAATAAACCACCACCACGTGTTGGACGATCTAATCAAGAAGAACGAAATCCTGTAAAATGATAATTTTTATAAGCTGTAAGCCAAGTTTCTTGTAGAATTAAAATATTGTGGTTAAGTTGGTTAGAGAGGAAATGTAAGTCGGTTGAGGCTGAGAATATCAAACGGCAGTTCCACTGAGGTACCTTTAGTTGACCCATGGTGCTCAGGGCACCACAGAGGCGCGTGCCTTTTCCTTCTTGGTATCTTTTCTCGCAATCAACAACTCATTCTTTATCTTTTTTAGTTGATGACTTTAAGTCCGCAGATACAGGCGATTGTATACGTTTGTTAGCTCGGATCTTAATTTCCATATCTGTAGCGTTACTTGTGCTTGAGTGAGGCGTACAATGGTCTGACTGCATCTGTGGAACAGGTTGTTCAGCATTATGAACACATTCAGACAATTTACCCAGCACCATGCTATGTAGTTGAGTGGCGTCAATGGTGTCTGATTGTTGAGGAACTGTTGGAGCCTGAGCTTGCTCTTCTTGCATCATCTGAGTTGAAAGGATTTGTGTTCAGCAGTCAGTGAGGTTAGATATTAACCTGTCCATTGCCTCAGCCAATGCCTTCTGGACGGCAGATTCAATGGCTTGTGAAAGGTTGGAGTCTAGGCTAGACATGTTTCGTACTACTGCACCAGAATAGCCGAAAGCCCTGTCTTTAACTATATCAATAGCTTTCCTGCGCGAACAGTGGCGGCGGTCTATAATCTCTAGGATTTCTATTTCCTCAGAGCAAGCACAGCATCCGGAATGGTCTGCAGAGTGACTCCCTCCACAGAGCCAGCACTTCTCTCATGTTGCTGAGCATTCGCTTAAGAAGTGGCTTTCGCCGCCGACGCGGCAACGAAGATTTGACTTGCACCCTCCCGCACTATAGCCGAATCTCCAGCAGTTTCTACACTGTAATAAAGATATGAAAGGTAAGAGGCCATAGCTTTATTTTTAACGGCAAAGTTGTGCCTACAAATGTAGCAATGAGGCGTTCGGTTGGTGTCCTCTTTGTCTTATTCAGTCGACTGCAACAGTAAACAGACAATACGCCTGGTCCCGAAAGCCTTTCTAGGGTCTCTTGTGGACTCGGTTTGGAATCTACGCTCATTACGAGGCCTTTAGTACACGCAAGGTGAGGCGGAATGACAGCAGCCACCGGGGTTGACGCGACCGAAGTACACTTAGGCAGACCCTGCACACAAGTCTGGTCTGGTGACCTACACACTATGCCGCCTCGTCCGAATTGGCGCGCGTCGGTGAAGGTCTGAAAGTGGTGCGATGTGGCTTTCAGTTCTTCTTGGACAGCCTGGGGGTTCGTCAGCTGATGAAACCTCCATTTTTAGGCACCAGTGCGAAAGGAATGTTGCTGACCCCACTGCGGAAGAATAACTCTAACGGCAATTCATTAGGTGACAGTGACGCTGACCAGACGGATCGCACCTGGCGAGGAGAATAGGTCGACATCAGCCCAACAGATTGGGGTAGATTCAGAAGCAAAAGAAAATCAACTAGAGACAGTAAAAAAAACTCAGAACTAAGACCACCCAATACTTAGCCAACAACGCCACAGTGAAACCCAGTGACAGCAAGAGCAACAGGCGATGGTTGATTGGTTGGTTACTCAACAACTTGGCGCAACCCACCTAGGGGGATAGGCCATGAATGAAATGGTGCCTTGCTTTTTAAATTAATTCACTTCTTGAAAGGAAGGGTTAAATTTATTAGGTAATATAGGTAATAATTTAAAGCTGTTAGATTTCTAAACAAACAAAAAACTTGAAACGAATAACATAATAAACACACAAAAAAGTCTGTACATAAAACTACCGAATTTAGCTATGTTTAGCATTTCAGGCTTTTAGATTCTCGAAAGAATTTTGTAACAGCGGTAAAAACGCTCCTGCGGCTGAAACCAAATGCGATTGCGCCAAATGAAAGAATAACCGGAAGTGTCAAGTTTTAGTTCAACTTTCATAGGGGTTCTTCTAGTAGTCTTTTTTTTTACTTTTGAATTCGGCATGACAAATAGAAGTGCTACAAAGATTCACTCTCATTACAGTGAAGGCTCAAAGGTGACTGTGCAAGATTCGACCTGTGAAGGTAAAATTTCAATGAAGGGACTCGACAACGCAGTCTTATAATCAGTATTTCTTCATTTCTTGATGAAAACCACTTGTTCTTCCAGGGGAATTTTAGCTGTAGATATTTTGATAAAACCAAAGGAGATTTTTTGAAGTTATTGGCCATTGTGCGTTTTTCCCAGCGTGTCTGTGATATATTCAGAAGTAGGCAAAATAGGTAAAAAAGGACAATCAAGGGAAGATACATCTAATGCATCTGCATGCTCATTGAGTACTAAACCTCTATGGCCTGGTAACCAAACTAGTCTAACGAGTCGCACAGGTCTAGAAATGAGTGAGTAGAAAGTTTCTAAGGTACGCAAACAAATTGGTGAGCTTAAGGCAGTGCAGACAAAGAGACAGTCTGTCGGAACAATCACCACTGATAGATCTTGGGGCCCTTTACGCAATGCTAGGACTATTGCCAGTAGCTCAGCTTGGTAAATAGGCTAAAGTCAGGTAATGGAATTAAGCAAGCCCAATCTAGAGAGGATGATACAATTACTACGCCAGCCTTCTCTTCCTAAACGGATGCGTCAGTCGCTATCACAATGAATATTTCTAGATTAGCCAAACGATCTTCCAAAATGGCATTTATATACTGATATGATAACTTTTTTGCATTCTTGGGATATATACCATCAAATTCATTCCTAATTGCATCTACAGTGCTGAGTACAAGTATTTCCCAAAGGTTTACTCTTAACGGGTCCAAAAGTTTCTGTGTAAATATTGCTTGAGGGTACCGTAATTTAGACCTTTGGTGGTTTAAAAATGAGGTCTGCTGGTTAATGAACACATAATGTGACTTCCTCTGAGGTGATGCATAGATTTTAAGGAATGTTCGTACTGCTGGAATATGAAATCATTTGATAAAAAAAGGCAGGTGCGATTCTTCATATAGGATATTGTTCGCAACATATTTAGACAGCCCTAGACATAAGCGTAACGATTCGCGTTCTAACAGAATCAGTGGTCAAACTTTGTAAGCCGGGGCGCCAGAAAACGAAACACAGCCGAATTCTAATATTGGTTGAATGTGCCTGCAATATATCATGACAAGCACGTCTCTACGCAAACCGGCATGGTAATTACTGAGCCTGTGCAGCATCCCTACGGCACGTGCTCCTTTAGCAGCCATGTTTTCTATGTGGGGACTCCAGTTAAGTGTTTTGGTGTAGGTTACCCCCAAGTACCTAACTGACTCGACCTGAGGTGTGACGTCTTGTCGGTACATTAGTGAAATTCGCACTGGGGCATTTTGTGCGAAAACTATGATTGTGCTTCTGTTAATATTAAGGGATAAGTTGATATCCTCTAACCACGTTCACAAGCTATTCACGTATGTCTGCAGAATGAGGTAGAGTGCGTGAATGTCCGCCGACGCAGCAAAAAATGCGATATCATCGGCATACACATACACCTGTACATTTTGCTGTGTGGGAACGGTACATGGTAGTACATTAAATCATAAGGGTGATAGTACTGACCCTTGGAATAGACTTCTCGTTTGCCTATATATTAAAGAGTTGACAACATATTGCGAGCAATAAAATTTTATATCACATAAAAGAGCATGGATCCAGGCCACAAAGTATTGAGGCAGTCCTAAGTTTTGAAGCGAATATAGCAGTTTCACGTGCTCTACGCTATGACAAATTTTTGTGATATCTAAGGTTACCAAAGCTGAATATTGTTTCTGATATCGAGCAAGCTGAATTCTGTTTTTGCGATCAACGTGCGCACATCAAATGGAACAACCACGCCTGAATCCAATTTGACATGGGCTCAGTGTCATTTTTTCCGACATCCATCAATCTATACGTCCAATAAAATTCTTTCGACGAGTCTTACTTGGTTCGACGTAATGTACAATGGGCCCGATATTGCCTAAGGTAGACCTAGCACCTTGCTTTCTTTATTATTAGATTCACTTTTGTCATTCTCAAATCGGGTGTAATCAAAGAGCTTCTAAGTGACTGATTATTAATTTCGAGTCGGCCAAGTGGGTATATTTTATGTACTGATTTTATCACCGACGTCGTCTTGCCATCAGGACCAGGAGCAGAACGGGGCAGTGTTCTGACTACGTTTGCTAGTTCTGCAGGTGTGACATTTTGAAAATCCTCAGTCCTATGGGGGGGGGACTGGGCTTGGTGTGAGAGAATAGTCGTAAAGCGACTTTTTATGCCCTGAGCTGTGTGTGCGAGAAAGGCCTTCAGTTCAACTGGTGATGATACTACAGGTTCTAGATTTTTTAGCACCGGAAGAACTTTCTTATTTCTCGAAAATCGAAAAAGTTCTTTTAAATTGACCGGCTTTAAAAAGAACTCACATCGTTCGTTGTTGAATTTGTCCTTCGCATTAGCAATGGTTATAAGCCCGCGAACAGTCTGCATTCAACCAAGGGTTCATAGTAGATACAGAGCTTTCAATGGTGAGTTTTGAATTATTCAACAACTCTTTTAAAATGTCGCTTCTTCTGATGGCGTCTAGTTCTGCATCATGCGTTCAGTTAGATAAAGCACCTCGTAATAATTTCTCCAATGTATTGAAGTTGAGATGCATAACCGATTATCTATTCCCGGAGGTTACTGGACATACCACCTCGAACAATATAAGCATATGGTCGCTACATTTTCCCGAGTTAATCGCAGACCATGACAAGATGGACTGGTTAGCGTTAGAAAATTTGGGTCAAGCACCGAGGAGGACTGATTACACATAAATGTAGGAGTTCTTGTGTTTAGGCATATAAAGTTATTCTTGTTCACCAAATCCCACAAATGTTTGCCATTCAAATCAGTTTTAAAACCCCACGAAATATGAGGAGAATTGAAGTCACCCACTAATACAATATCTTTTTGGCAATATGAAAGTGTAGTATCTAGAACCGAATAATTTAGAGCACCTGCGGGAAAATAAGCATTAATAAATGAAAAAATGGGAGGTACCCAGGAATAGTAATGCCTAATGCTAAAATCTCACTTTCTGAGGTCATGGACTGATATATAATTTTAGCTCTATGGGCACTTTCAGATGAGATAAATATTGCCAAACCTCCACCCTGAGTTGGGCGCTCTAGACGAAATGTGCAGTAATTTTTAATCCTAGGGTACTTATTCTCTGCAAGCCAAGTTTCTTGTAAAGCAACAATATCAGGGGAATAATGATTGCAAAGATGAAGTAAGTCTGTAGCTGCTGAAAAAATGGAGCGGAAATTCTACTGTAGTACTTTTAAATTCCCTATTTTGAAGAGATGCCAGCAGCACTCGCTGCTTTCTCTAAGGTGCTATCCTTTGAAAATTCTTTTATGATAGAGTTTCCTTCTGATATTGCTTGTTTCTAGATTTGGGACTAATGGAGGAGCGTGGTGGTTCAGGAGAAGCACGTCTTTTTGTATTCCTTGAGTCAGAGTCCATTCGTTCTGGTTGTGAGACATGGGGATCGAAGTCCGAGCTCCAATATAAGTCTTGCGCAAGAGGTAAAGTTATTCCACCGCCAGAGTTCGACGTGCCTGGTTTTGACTTCGAAGGGCCTGGTTCCGATGGAATATCAATAACCTCAACTGGTGAAGGTAGAAAAGGGGGCGCGTTAGGTCGGTTACCTCCCTGCAAGATTTGAGTCAACTGAGGACTCAATATTTGTGCCAATGACTCCGTTAGGCTCTTGAATAGGAAATTCATCAGCTTCATCATGACCCTTTCACCGTTGATGTTATTAGATCAGGCAAGGACGACTCAAACATCTGAATTTTCCAGTCGGCAATGGTGGCATAGCCACGGGAGCGCTCTTAGAGAGAATAGATCCGGCCTCACGCCGGGAGCATCATTGTTGTTCAATTATCTCTAGTAGTAGCAACTCATAAGTCTTCATAGGGCAACTTTCATCGCCAGCTGCGTGATTTCCTCTGCATAGACAGCATCTCACCTCTTGTGTTAAACATTTATTAGGTTTATGCTGGTCAATACATGTGCGACACTTCACATATGATCTACATTCCTTAAGGGTATGCCCATACTTCCAGCATCTTTTGCACTGCAGTGGGCGAGGAGATAGCGCATCAACACGATAAATTACTGGCGATGCCTTAACTTCAGTTGGTCGAGCCATGCCGACAAAAGTCACGATCACTGGTTCTGTGGGGACCTTCTTGTTCTCAACGTTACGCGAGCATCGAAATACAGAGACTGCTCCTGCAGCCGCAAACATTTCAAGTATTTCAGGTAGTGTAAGGCTCAAGTCCACTCCTCGAACTAGTCCCTTCGCACTGGCCGAATGGACAGGCATGAAACAGCTCACCAGATTTGAGGCAAACGTTGTGCATTTTAGGAAATTTCTGATGCAGGCCTGATCCGGCGAGCAGCACAGGATACCTCCACGTCTAAATTGACGCACCTCGGTAATCATTTGGTAACAATCGGAAATCTTCCGGAGTTCTTCCTGAAATAGTTTCGCATTTTTCATGCGAATAGACTCGCCGTTGGTTGGAACCACAGGAACGCTCTTCAGACCACTGCGCAAAAATAGATCGATTGACAAATCACTGTTAGGAAGGGAAGCCGACCAGGCAGAATATGCCTGGCCGGGAGAGGAGAGAGACATCAGGTTGATAGGCTTAATAGCACCGCCCGATCTGGCCACACCCCCACAGGAGGAAGCACGAAGGTACCCTTGAAGTAGCAGCGGAGGTAGATCTCGAATTGAAACCGGACGCTCAAACCTCAGGAAACACCGGCGCCACGCCCTGGTGCTTCTTTTTTTTTCTTCTCTTAATCTCATGGTTCCCATCCAAAGCCTAGGATTGACCGAGCTGTTGGCGAATAACTGTTGGATATGATGATAATGATGATACCCACTCATGGGGACTGGCCAATAATTGATTTAAAAAATATTCAGGTATTTCATATATTGAATATACACAACAAAAACGCACATGAAATGAGAAAGAGTGCTATGATTGTTATCACACTGTCCACAGTGGCCGTTCGGCGTATATAAGGAAGGCTATAGGAGGGCGATCCCATACCAGACCAACCTGCTAATCGATCGTCCTTTTTCACTCTCCTCGCTTCTTCTTTTAAATGTGAATGCATTTTAGTCGGGCTATGTCAGGCGTCCACTAAAGTTGCACAGTGGGCTTGTTGGTTATCTATTGTATCTGAGGTATAGCGCATTCAGGATGGGACAGAGAAGAAAATACATACCCCATACACAGCGCTAACTTTCAACAATGCAGTTTACTCCGGCGCTATACCACAGATGCAAGGCGTCCGTAGGAACACCTTTCTCTGTGGTACCGTCCTCTCCCACAGCAACAGCTGCGGGTGCGCGTGTTCCTATTGCATACAAAACCCCCCCACCCCACCCCCCACCCCATGTTACTCCTCGGCGTCGGCAGTTGTCCGCAACAGTTGCGGGCGCTTGATTTTATGCTCGCCCCTGGCAACCAGAGCCCCCACGTCCTTGACTTGAATGTGACTTGCCACCGCCTAAATGCAGTGCGTTTGGAATGTGTTTGTAGCGTTTATGCTGCCAGTGTTTGTGCAGCGTTTTTTTTTTTTGACCATGCACGGAGCGTTAGAGCCAAAGGGGGTTAAGAGTGTCAGGGGGTTCAAACTTTTCTCCAGAAATTTTAGGGCGCCCCCCCCCCCCCGTTTGCCACTTACAGACCTCTTTTTTGTCGCTTTGTGATGACACGATTTAGAAACTAAGCAGTGCTACTATCCCAACATAATTCCTGGGCTTTTTTACTGTGAATAATGTCTCCACACAGAAAAACGTGTCGCGGTGTTTGGCGAGGCGATAGCGATAGTTACAGCACGAGAACAATACGACAACACTGAGACAAGGACACGAAAGACACGAGCGCTAACTTCCAACTGAGTTTATTGCGCAGAGCACGAAAATATATAGAGGAGACAGTAACCATGTGATAAAAACCATATGGCACAAAGAGCAGAACATGAGTGAGAGAAAAACAAAAACAAAAAAACAAAAACAAAAGCACAAAAAAGCGGCAAAAAAATCTATAGGAAAACAAAACAAAAAAGCAAAGATATAACTACTTGCGCACACCGAAACCTTCGAGGAAGCTGAGTTCCTTCTCGGACAGAGCCGTGGAGGGCTTGCTAATACAAGGCACCTGTTCGCGTGCCATCTGCGCGGCCTTGACGATAACTCTGGTGCGCTCATCTCTGTGCTTGTACAGTGTCGCTGTGTCCTTGAAAAGGGGCACACAATTGCACTCCGTGCAGTGGGTTCAGGTGCAGAGGCTACTGCTGGTGGCAATCTGTTGCGGACCTTGCCTTGAATCCTTGTGTAACTTTCAACTATCAGAGATAAATTATATTGAAAAGAAATGTCTATCATGGTATCTGCGGAAGCATCGTAGTGGCTAATGAGTGTCATAGTTCACCAATCAACATTTGGCAGATTAAAGTCACCTGCCAATATTATTCGGTCACATTTGCATTAGACACTCTGCCTTTCACCCTCTGCAGCAAGGATTCCACCACGGAACTAACTACGGACTGAGGGTAGCCAGCCTTGGAAAGTCTTAGAAGTTGACGCATAAAGCTAGCTTGCATAACATGCTCACACGATCTGCGTAGTGCCAACTCTAAGCAAAGTAGAGCGATTCCGCCTTTCACAGTCTTTGAATGCGCTGAATCGTAAAGTAACAAATCCTTGTTACTCCGAGGGAGGTACGCACAGCATACGATCAACCATCATGATGGTTGAGCAGGTTAGATGTTTTTAGAGCAAATTATAAGGGGCTCACGTTCACTAATGAACTACCGGAAGATAGCTCCTTGCAGTTTTTGGACCTTAGTCTGAGAATTTCGTCTGGTCACGTATCTTCCAGCGCACTGTAAAGCCTGCGGATGTGTACCATTGTTTGAAAAAACGGTGATTCTTGGTAAGAGCAAAAAACAAATAGGTATAGAGAGCTCTTCGAAGCCAATTTTATCAAAACGAAAGGACCCGATTGTATCAGTGATACATCTATTGTGTTGTACGCAAAACAAATGCATTTTTTCGATAACTTAGTGCCTTGCTCATGACGCTGTGCGATGTTTGTTGGCTGTTGCACGCATGCGCGGTTTTGTCTCCTTTCCAATGAATTTCCTAGACAGTCATTAAACAGTTGGTAGTTGGCACTGTTCTGTCTTCTCTCCTGCTCTTCCTGCTTCACGTTATGTTTTTTGCGCCTCAGTCTTCTGCACCAAGTATGCGCCAACTAGCCCAAAAACAAGTCCCTTTGGAATATTGGGGTAGTTGCACTGCTTAGTTTCTAAATTATGTCATCACGAAGCAACAAAAAAAGGTCTGTAAGTGGCAAGCGGGGTGAGGGAGGCCCTAAAAATTTTGGAGGAAAGTTTGATCCGCCTGACCCCCCCTCCCCTCTTTGGCGCTAACACTGCGTGCATGGTCAAAAAAACGCTCCAAAAACACTGGCAGCAAAAATGCTACAAACACGTTTCAAACGCACTGCATTTTGGCGGTGGCAAGTCACATTCAAGTCAAGGAGGTGGGTGCACTGGTTGCCAGGGGCGAGCAATAAATTGCGCGCCCACAGCTGTTGCTGACAACTGCTGACGCCGAGTGTTACATTGCGGGAGTTCCGGATGCTATAGGGACACGCGCGCCTGCAGCTCTTGCTGTAGGAGAGGGTGGTGGGCGGATCTCGACGGACGCCTTGCATCTGCGGTATAGCACCGGAATAAACTGCATTGTTGAAAGTTAGCGCTGTGAATGTGTTATGTGTCCTCTTCTCTCTCCCGTCCTGGATGCACTATACCTCAGATACTATGGATAACCAACAAGCCCGCAATGCAACCTTAGTGAACGCCTAACATAGCCCGAATAAGAAATGAAATCGCATGTAAACGAACAAGTGAGGAGAGTGAAAGAGGAAGATTTCTTTGCAGCTTGGTCTGGTATGGGATCGCCATTCCATAGCCTTATATTGGTTGGTTGGTTGTTCCTAAGAGTCCTGGTGCAACCCAGAACGGGTGATCGGCCACGAAACGGACGGTGCCTCAATTATGAGATGGAATCGTTTTACCAGCCGGGTTATTTAGACAAGGATGTTTAAACAAAGAACCAATTGGTAAACGATAAATTAGAAATAAACTAAATAGAGGTAATAAAAAACGAACAAGCTAATATAGTTTAAAATAAAGTGAGTTTATGCCTCAGCTTAATATTCTATTTGTTTTGTTGCTTTTAGAAAATCGCATACGACCTCGCAAACGTTCCTGAGGCTAAATACCTTTTCAGTTGCTCTAAAGGAAAGGACCACCGGAAAGGATGCCCCGCCGCGGTGGTTAGTGGCTAAGGTACTCGGCTGCTGACCCGCAGGGCGCGGGTTCGAATCCCGGCTGCGGCGGCTGCATTTCCGATGGAGGCGGAAATGTTGTAGGCCCGTGTGCTCAGATTTGGGTGCACGTTAAAGAACCCCAGGTGGTCTAAATTTCCGGAGCCCTCCACTACGGCGTCTCTCATAATCATATAGTGGTTTTGGGACGTTAAACCCCACATATCATCATCATCACCGGAAAGGATAAATTCATAGCCAACATACGAAGAGGTTCTTCTAACAGTCTCTTCCTTTGATTAGTATCTAACCTGTAAGCTAAGAAGAAATGATGAAGGATACACTCTCGTTGCAGTGGAGGCATAGGGGAGACTGTGCCAGACCAGACCTGTGTAGAGAAAAATTTAGGGGGGTGGGGACTCAACATCGTAGTCTCGTAAGTGATACCTCCGCCATTCTAAAGGAACACCATCGATTTTTCAAGGGGTACTTAAGATAAAAAAACTAATTTTGCCAAGCGAGATTTTTCAAAATGATCTGATATGACAAATGTTTCAAATCGTGCCATGGCGATAAATGCTAGTGTCAGCAATATAGGAATTATGAGATAATTATGTGAGGGCATAAAGGTTAAATCTTTATGCCCTGGTATCCAGAGCAAGCGAAAGAGTCGTAAATGTCTTGGGGCAAGGGTGTAAAATACTTTGAAAGCATTGGACATATTAGGCGTAGTTTTTGGGCATTTTTTGAAAAGATAAACACTGCTAAACCACCACCTCGAGAGGGTGGTCCAAGTGAAAGGTTTGGTAGTTTCTAAGATGAAAGATTTTTTTCTTTAGAGAGCCAAGTTTCTTGCAACACTATAACATTTGGGGAATGGTGATTACAAAAGCAAAATAAATCAGTAGTTGCGGAAAAAATTGACCCCAAACGGCCACTGTGGATAGAGTGATAACAATCATAGCGCTATTTTTCTTTTAATGTGCATTTTTTATTGTGTGCATTCAATATATGAAATACCTGAATATTTATATAACCAATATTGGCCAGTTCCCATGAGTGGGTATGACCCATAGTAGAGGTATTATCATTATCATCATTACCAACAATCATTCGCCTAGGACTCGGTCAATCCTAGGCCATGCCTAGGCTTTGGATAGGAGCATTGAGATTAAGAGAAGAAGAGGAAGAAGAAGAAAGACCACGTCAGCGTGTTCCAACCACGCCCTTTCACTGCAGCACAGCGTCGCGTACGACACCCGAGTTCGACGGCATGGACCGTAGCAAGGCGACATCGTAGAATTCTTCGCCAGCTTCGACCCGAAGTTTCCGGAGCTGAAGCCACCGGTACAAAAATCACTCTACGTTGAATTGGGGGTCGCCAATCGTAAGCACATCCCAATGACTCAGCGAAGGCGCCCCTTCCCGGCTGCCGCTCGGGAAGAGTCCAATCTGACCGGCGCCTGTCCCTCCTGGTGCTGGCAGCAATACAACCACGACCAACTTTGGAGCATCTGCTTGGACCCCGGGAAAGGTTCTCCTCTAAGGTCGTTCAAGAAATTTGCCAACCGTCTAACATCAAACCTGAACGCATTTCGCGGCAACATCTGCGTCCTGTTGCTCCTCACCTTGGATCGCAAGGTCACAGGTGATTGGACGCTGGTACAGGGAATCGCCGTGGCGGTGCTCATCTGCTCCACTTTCAACCTTCACGAGGAACAAGACAAGGCGACCTTATGGGGCACCGAAGCCACCAAGCTTGGTGGCAAGAACCACAGGCTGGTGGTGGTCGCGGCGGTGGCGCTGCTGCTCTTCTATGTTGTGGACATTTGGACCATGGTCACGAGGTCCTTGGGAGCCACCATGATTAAAGGCTTCGTCCTCGCCTCTCGGCACACAGGGCCTGGAGCAGCCAACGAGTGCAGTGGACGCATGAATAGTGGTTCTTTGTCAATTTACCTTTTTATTGTATGTTACAATAAAGAATTGTTTAGAGAATTTCATATATGCTGGCGATGCGACCATCTTCTTCTCCGATAAATATTCATATTTCACAATGAACACCACAAATGAGGCATCATAGAAATAAATGAATAAAGCAGAGAAATGAACTAAGTGTAATTGTGCCGCCAAAAAAATTTATATATTCAGAGAAAGGAATAGAAATGTTAAGCCCAATAAGCAAATCGCGTTTAACTCAACCCCGTTAAAAATTGTTTCTATGTTTTGATGTTTGGGTGTTCTGTTTAACGAATCCCGCTCAAGTAATCTATTAATACCTCAAGTAATCTCAAGACATCTATTCGTTAAAGGTTGTCTGATGAGGCAGCCTAGAAAATAAAGAATAGTGATCTATCCATATCTTCAGATTTTTCAAAAAGAGGTAGAGAAGTCAGGAGGCAATTATGGCAAATATCAACTTGCGAAAGGGCCAAAGGTGCGAAAAATGGGCTCTCGTACAACAAACTAATTATCGATGGTGTAACGTACGGCTGGGACGGTAACGAGAAATCCCGTTACGGTACTATAGAAACAAAAAAAAATTATAAAACAGGCCAGATAACAGCTCCCTTATAAGTCTCTATATTGATTGCCCAAATGCTGTAAATAAGGCTGCAGAATATTGACATAGCTTTCCTCATTGAAACACGGTTAACAGATTCGGTCTGGGACAGCGGTTGTTTCCACCGGGTTTTGGTGCCTATAGAAAAGATTGCTAATCGAAAGTAGGTGGTGTATGTATTTTGTTTAAAAGTATATAAAAATAATTAAAATGCAAAATGTGCCAAACGCTGAATGTAATTTTTGTAAGGCCAATCATGGTAACCCTAGATATCTGTTGGGTGCTTTACATGATTGATTGATTTGTGGGGTTTAACGTCCCAAAACCACCATATGATTATGAGAGACGCCGTAGTGGAGGGCTCCGGAAATTTTGACCACCTGGGGTTCTTTAACGTGCACCCAAATCTGAGCACACGGGCCTCGACATTTCCGCCTCCATCGGAAATGCAGCCGCCGCAGCCGGGATTTGAACCCGCGACCTGCGGGTCAGCAGCCGAGTACCTTAGCCACTAGACCACCGCGGCGGGGCTGGGTGCTTTACATAGAACGCCTTGTTGTTCATTAGATATTCTCGATGAGCTGAGAAAACATATGGCCGCTTATGTAAAGCCAGGTGACCGAATAATTTTGGCAGGTGACTTATTGGCGAACTATGACACTGATCAGCCACTACGATACTTCCGCAGATATCATGGTAGACATTTCTTTTCAATATGATTTATCGCTGATAGTTGAAAGTTACACAAGGATTCATCATCATCATCATTTATTGAACCCTTAAAGGCCCCTTGCGGGATATTATATAAGGGGGAGGCAAAAACACAATTCAACAGATGCACGATTGTCAATAGTACAAAGCATAATTGAAAGTGAACTACATGGTAAAAAACAATGTCAACAGAAGGAAAAATATATATATAAGTGGAAGAAAACGGCAACAATTGTAAATTAACTAACATATCAAGTGAGTTGTGATTAGCTGTTTAAATTTTAAGGGGTTCTGTTCGTGCACTATGGATTAAGGCAGGTTATTCCAGTCTTTAATGGCAGTAGGTAAAAATGATTTATTGAAAGCGTTAGTTGAACCATTTAAGCGCTGTAATCATAGGGAGTTAAAGAGGCGATGCGATGAACGGGCGGGAGGTAGAAGAACGGTATTGCGTTGCGACGGGAAATTATGGTATAGTTTGTGCAGAAGGCAGAGCCGAGTGACATTGCGGCGAATTTCCAGAGGAGAGAGGTTGAGGGATAGTTTGATACTGGTAATACTTAAGCGAGAACTGTATTGTGAGGTGATGAATCTGGCAGCGCGATTTTGAATTGCTTCTAATGCGTCGATTAGGTAATTTTGGTGAGGGTTCCAAATAGCAGAAGCATATTCAAGTTTAGTACGCGTGAAGGTTTCGTAAGCTAATTTTCGGATTTGCGGTGGGCAGGGCGTAAGCGATCTTTTAATGTAGCCAAGTGATTTTGCTGAAGCGGTGACTAGTTGTTCTATGTGCTCGGACCATGTTAGTGTACTTGTTATTATTACGCCAAGATAACGATAGGAGTCAACCTGGGTTAAGGGTTGGAAGTTCACAGAATACCAGAAAGAAAAGTTACTGCGCTTGCGCGAAACTTACATGAATTTACATTTTTGTGTATTAAGCTGCATTAGCCACCACGAACACCAATTATGTATGTTAGACAAGTCATTCTGGAGTTTAATTTGGTCAGTGCAACATGAGATGCGACGGTAAAGCACACAATCGTCTGCAAAAAGGCGGATGGTGGATGAAAGTTTGTCTGGAATATCATTATTAAAGATTATAAACAAAAGAGGCCCGATAACAGAACCTTGCGGTACACCGGAAACTACATCAGCACGGGTTGATTCATTATTCGCGACAACAGTATACTGAACACGACCGGTTAGAAAATTTTTAATCCAAGATAGGGCTAAGGGGTCTATACTGAGACAAGAAAGTTTACTTATTAGACGGCGGTGGGGAACACGGTCTAAATCTTTGGAAAAGCCGAGGTATATTACGTCTGTTTGAAAAGAAGAGTCTAGGTTAAAATGAAGGTCAGTATAAAATTCGTACAGCTGTGTCTCGCACGACAGTCCGCGCCGAAACCCGTGCTGGTTAGAAAAAAAGAAGGAATTTTGGTCCAGATGAGTTGCAATGTGGGAGTAGATTACGTGTTCTAGCAGCTTGCAGGCAATGCATGTTAACGAAATAGGACGATAGTTTGAGGGGTCTGAAGGGCTTCCTGATTTGGGCACGGGGGTGACTTTACTTATCTTCCAATCTTTAGGAATAAAACCAGTGTCAAGGTATTGGTTAAAAATAAACTGTAGGATAAGACTGGATATTATTTTTGTGCTTTTCAGAATTTTAGCGGGTATATTGTCGTGGCCAGGGGACTTGAACTCGAGAGTTTAAGGTTGTCGATTAGATTTGCTATTCCTTCGCTTGTAACAAAAATGCGTGGCATCTGCGGGAAGTCTCTGGGCGGCAAGGACGGAACATCGGTGCAGGGTTCATGCGTGAATATAGATGAAAAATGGGAATTCATGATTTCGGCGGAGTCAGTGGCGGAAACGGCCGAACCATAGGGATTAGTAAATCCCGGAATAGTAAATCCCGAAAAAGTTTTGAGCAGCGCTGTTTTTAGGAGACAAATACTTTTAAACTTTTTGTGGGTTGTCGCGCAGAATGCCGAGGAGATTATGACCGAAGAATTGCCTTCTTGCATTTTTTAACAGTGAAGTCTACTCGCGCAAACATGTGCGATACTTTTCCCAATTTAACAGAGGTTTTCGATAACTTGGCTTCTCTGAAGAGTCGTTTTTTTTTTCCTTTTTTGACAGCCTCCTCAAGGAATTAGAGTACCAGGGTCTTTCGGCATCCCCGCGAATACAGATTATAAGTACATGTCTGTCAATTAAGGACAGCTATTTGTTTTTAAATAACACCCAGTTTTGTTCGACTGTTCGCGAAGCAGCACAACGAAAAAACGTTTTATAAAAATCTGCCAGTTCTTCATTAATTTTGGAAAAATCGGCTTTGTTATAATCGCGGATGTACTTATTGAGAGGTTGTCGGGTAGGAATAGAAATGGAAAGGCCAATTAATACAATTTTATGGTCACTGATACCATCTACGCATTGAACTGAGTTTACAAGATCGGGAGTTGAGAACAAAAATGAATCGAGTATGTTGGTACCATGAGTGGGCATAGTAACCATTTGGGCAACATTAAACATAAGGCACAAATCTAGAAAGTTTCTTGAAAGGGGTGAGTGAGCAGCTAGGTGAACCCAATCAATGTCTGAAAAATTGAAGTCGCCACACAACAAGAAGTTCGAACGGGAAAAGCGAGAAGTTAGGTCTAAGACCACGGAGTAGAGTTCTTGTGTAAAACTATCGTCAGAGTTGGGGGCTCGATAACATGCGATTAGTACTGTTTTACTGGTTGGAAAAGTTAGATTTACGCACAGGATTTTATGACGGCATTCTGCATCAATTCTGGAGGAAAGCAAACTAAGCTTTACAAGCGCCACAGCCCCGCCTCCTCGGCGCCCCAGCTTATCTTGCCTGTGAATACAGTATGAAGATTTTGCGGAAAGTAGTTCGTTATCCTGAATGTCCGAGTTAAGCCAAGATTCAGTAAATATCGCGATATCAGTACTGTTATCTTCCAGTAGAGCTTCAACGGTTTCTCTTTTGGGCAGGTAGCTCCGGACGTTAGTAAGCATTACAGTTGCGTTATGGAAAGCTGAAATGGCTGTGAAGGGCTTGCTTAGAACGTTAGCATGAGAGAGAGCGGACTTGTGGGCACGTGGAAATTGCTATGTGGTTAGTTCAACAACGGAAACGGTCATTGCATCGTAGGTGTATTGTTTTTTATCAATTGTCAGTTTGTCGAAGCGGATTTTAAAGGTTGCGTTACTTTGCTGCCCAAAAGAGTATAACTTTTGCCTTGCGAGGCGCACGCGTGCTGAATAGTCTTCCCGTATAAAGAAGGTTGTTTCCTTCAGTTTCCGAGAAGACTGGAGGATTCTAGATTTATCTTTGAAGTGCGCAAACTTCACGATAATTGGGCGCATTTTGTCGGCGCAGTAGCGACCGAGCCGGTGCGCACGCTCTAAAGCTGCGTCGGTGATTATTTCGAGGTTCGTGGCGCAAAAAGAAATTATTTTTGCTTCATATTCGGCCCAAGTTTCTGTATTTTCGCCTTTAATTCTGAAGAACAATAGATTCGATCAGCGTAGCCGGTTTTCAGCGTCATCCCATTTGTCAGCGAGTTGTTTTACCTCAGAAGAAAAAGAAGCAATTTCGGAGGGGGGGGGGGGGGGGGTTCGAGGGGTGGGCTTTTGCACTGGATTACGTCGAATTTTTTTTTTCAACCACATCTAGACGCGACGAGAGGTTGCCGACAAGATTTTCGATGTTAGCATGAGCCAAGCGGATAGATGCAAGTTCGTCCCGATTGGTAGATTGCGTAAGTTCTAAGCAGGATACTTTTTCTGCAAGGCTTTCTAAAGTTTCCGGGGGTCCCGGGTTCATCTCAACATCACCCGGCAGAATTAGAAGTAGACCGATAAGGTGGCACGTTGCACAGTATTCAAAAGGGGATTCATAAACAGTTTTGCGGTAGAAGTCAAGCACTTCAGTGGGGCATGACACCACTAACAAAAAAGGATCGTTAGAACGAATACGACGCTCAGGATTCAAGGTAAGGTCCGCAGAGATTGCCACCAGCAGTAGGCCGGGCTGTTGCTCATGTCTTTGCTGGCACCATCGCTACCGCCTTCATCATATACGTCCACTAGGGGCAGTCGTAGATGTGTAGACGTGATGCTGCGCTCAGCGTCGCATTCCTGCCGCATTGCTTTGTGTCAGCGACAGCTATTGTTGTGTCGGCAGGCGGCGTCCGTACGATGGCAAGGTGCCCGACTACTGGACGCGGAACTCGGCGCGCGACGGCAATCGGCCCGCCGACACGAGTCAAACGTACTCTACACAAGCCCAACAACGACTCGGCTTACCAGCAGCCGTTTATTAAAACCACACCACGAAGCGACGCGTACACACGTAATTTGCTACTGACAATCACGCGTGCCGGTCTGCAATGACATCTATAGAAATAAAGCACACACCAACACAACAAACAGTGCGCATCCTTCTCAAAGATGGCGCCACAACACCACATCATCCCCCCCGTCGATGAAAATAGTCATCACAGTCCTGTGAGTGTCCACACATCCAACTAAATTCACACCAACGCGAGATCACCTGTCCGCACATCCATGAGTGGCACCACAAAACACAAGATCATTCCCCGATCATGCAAAAGAACACACACTACAAAACCACGGTCACTCTCCATGATGTCCGCACTTAAGTAACAAAGTCTTCAAACCTCACTGGGCGCTTTGCCTCACGGCGCGGACGCCAGACCAAAGCACACACGCTTAAACCTGAACAAACCATTATGTGTTATGAACGTCATTAAATCTCTGCTGCTCTTTTCCAACAACAACAGATGATACGCAGACGCTAAGCCTAACTTAGAAAAATAAGTAGCTACATGAAACGTTTGTAATACCTCTTCAACGTGCGGTAAAGGATACCTATTGATGACAATTGCTTTATTGGGTTCTCTGAGATCCGCACACAGCCTGATGCTCCCATTTTTCTTGCGGACGACGACGAGCGGCGACACCCACTCCGAGGAGTCAATACGTTCGATGACATCGCAGTCCTCGAGTCGTCGTAGCTCGGTAGACACCTGGTTCCGAAGAGTTAGAGGCAACCATAGCAACTTGGATGCATTCGGAGTCACATCTGCCCACCGTTGATTTCGATTAATGAAGCCTTTGACGAGACCCAACTCGTTGCTGAAGAGGTGCTCGAAGCCGGGAGGCACGTTGGAGGGACACTTCGCTGCACAGGATGCTAGACGACATGTTAAGGTCACGCCGTCGATCTGGATGCCCAGTCGCTGGATAGCATCAAGCCCAAACAGTGTTGTGGCTTTGTCGGAGACGTAAAAAACAATGATGCAGGACCGCTGTAACACCATCACTGGAACTTGAAAAGAGCCGATTTCTCTGATGCTCTGTTTCAAGAAATTCTGCAGGTCTACGACAGCCTTGGATAGGACATGTTGTTTGCTGAAATGACGCTGGAAGTCTTCGACAGTTATCAAAGATACAGACGCTCCAGTATCCACTTACAGTTGCAGACTGGCACCACCGACCACCGTGTAGACGACTAAGTCTCTCCTGGATGCAACTCCAACTGTAAGCACGTACGTCGTAGGATCATGTGAAGATACCATGCCGAACTTGACGCTTGTTTATTAGCCTGGCGTTCTGGTAGGACGCCGACGACTTCCCCGACAGACACGTTCTGTACCTGGTCCGTCTTGCGACACATCTTCTGGAAGTGTCCCCGAGTGTTACACTTGCGACAACGCTGATTCTTTGCTGGACCGTTTCGGAAAAACGAGCGATGATCTCTGGTTCCGCAGCGGCCACACGCTTGATGTGGTAAGTCACCTCGAGTCTTTTCATTCTGAACTGCTGTCCGCGACACCAACGATGACTGTGGGGGAAAGTAATCATTTGTTCTTTTAGGAACTTCTGTGACGTCACGTCCTTTCGGATACGTTCCGGTAAGGTCACGTATTCCCCAGTTGCTTCGGCCATTGTTGCCATTTTTGTTTTTCGCGCCGCCATCTTGCGTGCCATGTCCGATCACTCAAACACTTTCAGGTTGACCCGAAACAAACTCTTGATTAGCGATGGACAACGCTTCCAAAGTCCGCCCACTTTCTTTGGCCTTCTTTAGTGACAACTCTTCCCCATGCGCAAGCAATTGCTCTCTAACCCATTATGCTTCCCCCTTAGCAGCCATTGGCATGTACATTAAGCACTAATATTTATTGTTCCACAACGCACAGAAAAAATCTCTCACCGACACCACCTTGGAGGTCAAAATGTTATACTTGTTACCCGCTACAACGGCTACGAGGGACGTACGGGTGCCGTTATAAGGAGCTTCGCCCCTAAAATGAGTTTTGTTTAGTACGCTAATCTCTGTTCAAGATAACTGATGTATTGTCTCATCTCAATGAGTGAATAAAAATTTTTGCACTCCTTCCGTTCTATCTACAACTTTTTTTTTGGGGGGGGGGGTCGTAGATATTGCATACGAAGAAATTAGCACTTAATTACGTAATCAGTTCTTGGCCGACCGCACTCAGTGGGTATGCGCCATAATTGTAGACTCATCATCACCATTACTGGCAGCCACCGCTCCTCTTCGGCAACCACCCTAGTTCCCGGGCCAAAAGCAGAAGGCCACTGATTTCTGTGGAAATTAACCCTCTACGACGAGTACAGCGAGCGGAAGATTGAGGCCTGCTCATTGGAAGAGAACGTGAATTACCTGCTTGAGAGGGAGGATGAAGATTGCGAGCAGCCGGTGAAGCACTGCTGGCACTCCTGTCACAATCTGCTCTATCGTCAAACGAGTCACCCCGATAGGGTCCATTCCGGCAGCGCGCAGCGCTCGGCGGCCGCCTCTCAGCAATACCCAGAGAGGAGCATGATCTCGAACAAGGTCGTAGAAGCTTCCGACGCTTCCGTCATAGCGGTCGCTGGTACAGAGCAATCCGGCAGCAATGCTACGCTGAGCGCAGCATCACGTCAACTCATCTACAGCTGCCCCTGGTGGACGTATACGACCAAGGCGGTAAACACGGTGCCAACAAAGACGTCAGCAGCAGCCCGGTCCTGGAAAGCGGTGACAATGTGTCATCCGACACCTCTGTGGGTGCTGCCGTCGCAAAGATAGCCTTCAACGCTGCCGACGCTGTGCTGCATTCGTTGTCTACCACACTTAAGGCTGCAGCGGTTGTTTCCGAGACAGGCGTACCAGGTGCCACTGCTACCATGCCCGTTGATGTCGGCGTGTTGTCGGGTTGTCAGGTGCAGAGGCTACTGCTCTTGGCAATCTGTTGCGGACCTTGCCTTGAATCTTTGTGCCTTGAACTTTCAACTATCAGAGATAAATGATATTAAAAAATGTCTATCGTAGTATCTGCGGAAGCATCGTAGTGGCTAATGAGTGTCATAGTTCACCAATCCATATTCGGCAGATTAAAGTCACCTGCCAAAATTATTCGGTCACCTTGCTTTTCATAAGTGGCCATATGCTTCCTCAGCTCATCGATAATATCTTATGAAGAATCACACTCTAAAAAAAGAGCGAGTAAAAAGGGTGTCTTTTTGTCCCAGAACAATAATCGTCATCTATATTGCGTTCCCCCCTTGCGCTATCGCCCCGCTCCCGGTACATTCCGGTCACAATCGACATGCCCATTATCAGGGTTACATTGCATTCTCGATAGGAAAGTGGCCAGCGCCGAGTTTTCAAGAAAGGAAGCACACACAAGCCTGATGACGATTATTGTTGCGGGACAAAAAGACACCCTTTTTACTCGATATTTTTTTAGAGTGCAGGCGATCTATATAAAGCACCCAGTTCCTTGCTAGTGTTACCATGATTGACCTCACAAAAATACATTCAGCGTTTGGCACATTTTGCTTTGTATTATTTTTATATACTTTTTAAACAAAACACATACACCAACTCCTTTCAATCTGCAATCTTTTTTATATGCACCAAAGCTCGGTGAAAACAATTCGCTGTCATAAACTGAATCTGTTAACCGTGTTTCAGTAAGGAAAGCTATGTCAAGATTCTGTGAGAGCAGAACTTCTTCTAACTCAACAGCCTCATTTACAAAACTTGGGCAATCAATATTGAGACTTATAAGTGAGCTGTCATCTGACCTGTTTTATCGGTTATGTTTTTGTTCCTATAGTGCGGTAACAGGATTCCTTGTTGCCGTCCCAGCCGTTCGTTACACCATCAATAATTAGTTTGTCGTACGAGAGCTCATTTTTGGCAACTTTGGCCCTTTCGCAAGTCAATGTTTGCCATAATTGCCTCTTGATTTCTTTACCTCTCTTTGAAGAATCTGAAGGTATAGACAGGTCACTATTCCTTCATTTCTAGGCTGCCTTATCAGACCTGGGAACTGTATCTGGCTTTTATCATTAAAACAAATGTCTGCCTAGAGAAAATCATTAAAGTTATCGGCTCTCGGGAGATTTTTCTGGCGGGTAAAAGTATGGTCACCACTGCAGCATTATTTCCGTCGCCGAGCCAACTTCAAACGCTCGCGGCTGAAATTCCTACCCAAAACCTCACAGAGTGGCAAAGCCTTGACAAACACCTCGACACGTTTTTTCGTGTGCCGACATTATTCACTGTAAAAAAAAACCAGGAATTATAATGGGTAGTAGCACTGCTCAGTTTCTAAATCATGTCAAGATGGAGCAAATCTTTGAAAAACAGGTAGCATCCGAAACCAAGATAGATGCTATGAAAAAAGTAATATCCGATTTAAATATTAAAACTGAAAAGTTGACGGGACTATTTTAAAGTTAATAAAGAAATGAGTGAGCGAATTAGTAGGCTGGAAACTATAGTTAGGCATAAAAACAGAAGTTAATTGATTACGAAAACAGGAGTAGACGTAATAATCTACTCGTTTTCGGCCTACCGTAGAGTTTCTGGTGAAACCGAGGCCGACCTGACGGAAACTGTTATTCATAAACTTTTTGACGCAAAATTGGGTATTAAAGTAAAATCAGTTCAACGAATTCACTGGCTCGGCAAGCAAAAACCAAATAGCTCAGCTCAATACCGGTCATCATTATTTTTTACGATTACCGCGAAAAAGAAAGTGTGCTGAAGAACTGCGAAAAATTGAAGGGGACTACTATTAGTGTCAGAAATGATTACGCAAACGAAACTGTCTACGCTAGGAAAAAGGTATGGCAAAGCTGAGAAACCGAAAGGGCAAAGGGAGCAAAAGTGAAGTTGATTCATGACAAGCTTACAGTGAACGGCGAGCTTTATCAGTGGGATCCGACACAAAATATTCGTAGTCAATGCAAGCAACAAAACGATAACAAGGAACGTAACCACAGCTCTGTAACTTCCGCTCATAACAGCTCGAATGTGCCCAAACTGACCGATGGGAGTGGCATAAAATCATCTGAGACGGCGTGTTCGTAGCTAAGAATTCTTTCACTGAATGCGTGAAGCATTGTACATAAAGTAACAGATTTCGAAATCTTGTTGATCGCACACAGCCCCCATGTTGTTGTCTTAACGGAGACATGGTTGAATAATGCTATTACAGATAACTGCATCCTACCTCCAGGATACAAGATTTTCCGGTGGGACAGGGACACCCGAGGTGGTGGTGTGGCAGTGATAATTAAAAACAACGTAGCGGCAACGACAGTACATTGGCAGTTGCCAGAAACAGTGTAGTGCAAGGTGAATTACGTTAATTGTACGCATCTCATTGGAGCCGTCTACAGACCGCCCGGAAGTCCACCCGAGTTTTAGAAAAATTAAATATGTTTTTGTGTGATCATATGAATGAAAACACAGGGCTGATAATGGCTGGTGACTTTATTTTGGCGCATATAAATTGGGTAAGCTTTTTAACTGGTCATGCGGAAACCCGTAGTGCTGATGGGTCATTAGAGCTGATGTTTTCTCATAATCTCCCACAAATCGTAAAAGATTATACAGGAGTTACCCCTCCGTCACAGTCATTGTTAGGCTTGGTTTTCATATCGAGTAGAGTGAGTGATTATGCCGTATCACTTGAAGACGGCATATCAGATCACAGAATGTTTGTGGTTGGCGTATTTTTTGATACCGGCTTTTGAGCAAAGCGTCATGTGTATGCACATATTAAAGATTACGATCGTGCTGATTATACAGCAATCCTGGACTTTTTAAAAATGTCGCTTGGCGAATTTAAAAAGGCATCAAAACTTGAGTCCGTTGAACAGATCTGGAAACGTTTTAAGGAAATTGTAGGTTACTGTTCAGAAAACTTCATACCCACTCGCGTTAAAAAGACAACACGATGAAATTTATGGATAAATAGGAAAATTATTCACATGAAGCGTAAACTAAAAAGACTGCTCAGAACTCATAGGGCCTCGACCGAAATATCATGCGCTAAAAAAACTTTAAGGAAAGATAGCGCAATCAAAGAAACATATTATTCAATAACACACTCACTAACTTTCTAACGAACTGACCACGTAAGTTTTTGCTGTTTTTTGAGGAAGTGAATGAGGTAATTGATCTTTTTGTAGATGGCAAAGAAGTAATCACAGAAAAGTCAGATATAGCTGAACGACTCAATCAATTTTTTCAATCGGTTTATTGTAAGGATCAGGATGACAACGAGGAAATATAATCGGGTACTACAGTGACAATTCAGGAAGATGATATAAATATTAATCTAGAAGGTATATTCAATCAACTACTTCTTTTAAATACCAAAACGTCATGTGGACCTGACGGTATATCGAATCAATCTTTGCGACGGTTTGCGGAGTGACTGTCGTACTACCTAGTGATTATTTTCGATAAATCTTTAAAATGACACTCGTTAGCTCAAGATTGGGGTACAGCAATTGTTGTTCCAATTTTTAAAGGTGGTGGTAGAACAAAATTGAACAATTATAGGCCTGTCTCACTCACGTCGGTATGTTGTAATATATTTGAACATTTAGCGGCAAAAATATTCGGCAATTTTTAGAACAAAATGACTCATTATGCCTCTTTCAGCATGGGTTTCACGGTGGCCTTTCAACAGTCACACAACTGGTTGAAACTATACATGACTTGTGTATAGCTGTAGATGCCTGTATGCAAATCGATGTTATATGTATCGATTTTCAAAGGCGTTCGACAGAGTTTCACACCGTAAGCTGCTTTTCAAGCTTCGCGATGTCGGTATTAGTGAGAATGTTCTCAGTTGAATCAGAGCTTATCTAAGCAATCGACAACAAGCAGCTAGAGTGGGAGATGCTATGTCGGGAAATTGGGAGGTGTATTCGGGAGTGCCTCAAGGATCTGTATTGGGGCCCCTACTCTTTCTTTTATACATAGACGATATTTCATTAGTTGTCCAACCACCAGTAAAAATTAAGTTATTTGCAGATGACTTCCTAATCTATTCTCTGGTATCATGCAGAGGAGATCAAGTGAATATCAATCAGTGCTTACAAACCCTGTACTTATGGTGTTCTAAATGGGGTATGGAAATCAACAATAAAAAATCCACTTACTCACACATTACAAAAAAGAAGGAAGTGCTTTCGTTTGCATATAAGATTGGTGATAATATGCTGGTGAAAGTCTTTAGTTTTAAATACTTGGATGTAACTATAACATATAGGTTGAGCTGGCGTCCTCATGTCGATAACATCTGTCAATCAGCATGTCAAAAATTGTGCTTCCTACAAAGAAAGTTAGGCCGAGCCACAAAAGATGTCAAGCTGCTTGCCTACAAAACGTATGTCCGTCTGAGATTAGAATACGCTAGCACTGTGTAGAGCCCACACCAAAAGGTCTTAAAAAATAAATTAGAACGCATTCTGAGACTTTCAGCTTGCTTTATCTGCTCCAAATATCGGAAAAGGAATTCTGTTACTGAAATGTTAAAAGTATGTAATGTAAATCACTTGAATTAGGAAGGCGGAAACAGAGGTTGAAACTTCTTTTTCAGATCTTGCATGCCGGGGTGAAAATAAACAGGGATGATTATTTAAAAATTCTTACAAAAAGTTTCCAAGAACAACATGCACTACATTCATACAACCAATAGATGCTCGAACAGATATCTTCTGATTTTCTTTCTTTCCCGATGCTATTAAATGTGGAATGAATTACCGAACAATATGGTGCAAAAAAGAACTTTAAGTGATGTTGAGGTTACTCTTGATAGGCATTTTGTTGAGAATGTATAGTTATCAGTGTTCATGTATGTGTTTACTTAGAAATGTTTCATTGGTCATAGAAATCATGTTGTAAATATATTGAGTGAAAAAGCATGTAAATGTGTTTCTCAGATAAGTATGCTATATGTTACAGAGTTCGTCTTACGATTTTTCAAATATCTAATTTTGTGCAACTCAATTCTTCACCCTCCCTGTAACGACCCCCAAGTGAGGGTTAACAGTAAGACAAATAAATAAAAATCACGAAGCCACAAATTAAAGGTCTGTCAGTGGCAAGCGGGGGGAGGGGGCGCCCTAAAATTTTGGAGGAAATATTGAACCGCCTGACCAGCCCTCCCCCCTTTGGCTCTAACACTGCGTGCATGGTAAAAAAAAAACCCTACACAAACACTGGCAGCATAAACGCTACAAACACGTTCCTAAGGCACTGCATTTAGGCGGTAGCAAATCACATTCAAGTCAAGAAGGTGGGGGCTCCGGTTGCCAGGGGCAAGCATAAAATCGCGCGCCCGCAGCTGTTGCTGACAACTGCTCACGCCGAGTGTTACATTGCCGGAGCTCCGGATGCTATAGAGACACGCGCGCCTGCAGCTCTTGCTATAGGAGAGGGTGGTGCGTGGATCTCGACGGACGCCTTGCATTTGTGGTATAGCACCGGAATAAACTGCATTGTTGAAAGTTAGCGCTGTGTATGTGTTATGTGTCCTCTTCTCTCTTCCGTCCTGGATGCGCTATACCTCAGATACTATGGATAACCAACAAGCCCGCAGTGCAACCTTGGTGAACGCCTAACGTAACCCGAATAAGAAATGAAATCGCATGTAAACGAACAAGTGAGGAGAGTGAAAGAGGAAGATCTCTTAGCAGCTTGGTCTGGTATGGGATCGCCATCTATATATATATATATATAGCCTTATATTGGTTGGTTGGTTGTTCCTCAGTCCTGGCGCAACTCACCACGGGGTATCGGCCACGAAACAGATGGTGCCTCATTTGTGAGATGGAATCGTTTTACCAGCCGGATTATTTAGATAAGGATGTTTAAACAAAGAACCATTTGGTAAACGATATAGTACAAATACAATCAATAGAGGTAATAAAAACGAACAAGCTACTATAGTTTAAAATAAAGTTAGTTTATGCCTCAGCTTAACACTCCATTTGTGTTGTTGCCTTTAGAAAATCGCATACTGCCTCGCAAACGTTCCTGAGGCTAAATACCTTTTCAGTTGCTCTAAAAGAAAGGACCACCGGAAAGGATAAATTCATAGCCAACATATGGTCAACACAAGCCGCTGGCGTCCAACTCGTTTCACTGGCCCGTCTTCGTGCACGAGCGTTGTGCGCGTACAGCGCAGCGCTCTGGGTTTTTTTTTGATGGCGTCGTATTTCAGTGAACTGTCGCAATAGGTTAGGAGTTCAATATCTAGAAAAAGTATAGTGACTGTAATGAATATTATGTCAGATTATGCCTTGCAACGGGAGAAATCCCAGGTTTCCAAGCACTGGCAGTATCCAGGCAGCGTTGCACATTAACAACGACAGAAAGCACGAGCCCATTCAGGTGCAACTACACTTTTCGGCGCTCTAGCCATCACAAGTGAATTTAGTTTTTTTCCGCCTAAGCACTCTGTAGCCCGTAAGTTCACAACCAGCGCGCTTGGTTGCTTGCAATTTACGTACTGAAGCTTCGACAGCACTGTATTCGTCGGTATTTTACTGTGTTTCGAATATTGATTTCCAGATTCGCGAAGACAAGGCATATTAGGCATGACTAAATTAACACAGCTAATCTCACTATTAAAGACAGATCATACTTTGTGCTTTGTCCCCAGCTTAAAATGGCATGAAGCGATAGCCAATTTCTCCATTTATTGATTGCGGCGAAGATAGTAGGCGAGTAGCAGGTGCGACTTCGGATCTAAGTGGGCGTTCGCGGCTGCAGGGTGCTGCCGTGTTGGCTTCTAAGCCCAGGTGTTGGTAATACAGCGTCTAGATGCATACTACATATATGCAAAGTAAAATAAACATATCACGTTCTGCTCACACGTAGAACCTAAGCAGTGCAAATGTCTCAATGTTATCAAATTTGAGGCGATTTCCTGTAGAGCTACATATTTCGCTGCGCAAGCACATCACTTGCTTGTACCTTGCTGAAACCAGATTGTGTAGTACGGCCGAGGCCGCTTCGGGGGCCCCATGTATTGACTGGAGCAACACCTCTTCTAGAACGGCGCCTGTGATGTCACTCGCTGCCCCATTGTAGCATTAATGCCTTGAGTTGTCATCACGTGGCCTGGGTTGGATCACGTTGCCCTGCGCACGCTCAGCGAGATCAGGCACAGTCGTTTCTATCTAATTCCCAGGAAGCTTCGCTTATCGGTTGTATTCCTACACGCAACTGGCAGTTTTTGGCTGCCACGAATATGAACGTCGCAACGCTGGCTTTTTCATACTTTAGCTTTCTCCTTCTTTCACCCTCACTGCCGTTTTCTATCACCTTGTGTTATGCAAGATTATATGATATGATTTATTTCTTGCTCCGTTTCTTCCTTTCTTTCTTTCACTGTCAACATCTTTTTGACAGGAGTGGTGATGTATGTGCTGGTACAGTTACTGACTACCCCTTCAATGTATCTTGACTACGTCAGACAATTAAGTTGCCGTTTAGTGCAAAAAGATGAAGAACGGAGAAGCTGCAATTTGTTAGAAAAGACAGGATATTTTTTTCCTGTGTGCATCGCAGCTGCGTTTTTAGGTTCAGAGATGAACACCTCACGGGCAACTATAAACACGGGAAGTGTAACGCTTAGTAATGAATACGTTACATTGAATTGTAAGGCTCAGATCAAGTGCATTATGGAATTGAATAAAAGTTGTTGAAAATTTGCTGTTGAGGTTGTGATGCTGCCGAATTAGAGCTGATCAATGAACCAAATATTGTCATATAATTAAGTGGTTATAAGTAGAGTTCCTGAAAAAATTCGGCTGATCCCACGCACCTTCAGAATCAATCTTATGCGAAACATGCGGAGAGAAGGTGACAGTCCCGTAATTTTTTCATAGAACGACATGCCATAAAATGACGCTAAATATACGTTTAAATGTTGCACGCACAAACATACGTTGAAGAGTTACAGATGTTTATATAATCAGTTGTTTGTACTTGGGAAACGATGGCAACAGGACCATGAGTATTAGCACCACCAGAAGCGATAAGCTGATATGAAGCCTTGTTTCTCGCCAGGATGATAGCCCTGGGCACTGCACTATATATCTACTTAAGCGCATGACACCTAACTACAGTTGACGTTAACCCTGGGTGACAACTATATCATTGGAGCAGGATAGAAAAGCTTGTGTGGGGGTTAGTTGGAAGAAACTGTAGGTAAAGGCTGCGCTGCAAAGTCAAGTCTGACTGTAATTTAGAGTAAATTATGCGCTTTGTCTGTGTTAGTCCAATTTTTTTTTCGTCCTTTGCAGCGCAGCCTTTACCTCGAGTATGGTAGGCTGGGGTAAAATGAGACAAAAATTTTGAAATAGTGAATATTTTTTATTTCACGTATTTTTTCACTCCTATTTTTTTTCACACTTTCATTTCAGTAAAAAGTATGTGCTACATGTATATTACCATGTTTCCACCATTAAAAAGACAATCTTAAAAATAAAGAAAAAAAAACTCCACTTGTGTCATTTTGCCCCAAGTTGCGTGAAAAAACGAGACGCTGCATGGGGCAAAAAAAAAATGTTAAAACATTTATTTCTTCTTTTCTTGGAGTACGAAACCTTAAAATTCACTCCGTGGGCTCTTACGCAGTCTTAAAGAACCTGTTACTTGCAGTCTACGCGTTGAATTCACACAGAACTCGCTGCTCTGTTGCTCCGAAGCTCCTTGCAGATCAAACACCACCAGCATTTCTTTGTGTTTAAGTTGTCTTCTGTAAAACTTCAATGGTTTAATCAACGCTTGGATGCTAGATTTATTTAGACATATCTTCTTTGGCCCTTTTTGGCATTTTGATGCAGAACTGCTCAGGCATTTCATGGCTTTCAACTACGTCAGCCAGGCTTTGTGAGGCAGTTAATTTAAAACTGAGCTAACTTCAAATTTTTTACGCTTGTTTTTTTAGATTAGGGTATTAGAGAAATGTCATTAATACTCGATCCCAAAACTAGGCAGTGAACAACTTGACTTGGAGATTTCGCCATTTTTATGCACCTCTTGAGAGCATTCTTGGGAACACGGAAAAACCTCGATGAATTGTGAATAAAGGTTGTCATGTCCTGAAGCTTTTTTTCAATGTTGTTTTCCTCCCAGCAAGCTCTATATGACATTCTCTTGTACATCGTAACTCTCCTAAACAAAGAATTATAATATAAAATAAGTGTAAGTTAGTGGTAAAAGTACTAGACAACTTTTAAGACAATTGCATGCCATTTTATCGGGTTTTGCCTTAGTCACATGTCCCAATGAAAAACATTCTCCTTTGAACCACTGCACTAAATGAACTAAACGTTTTGTGGCATGTAGCTAGAAGTACAAAGTAACAAAATAAATACTCAAGTTGCCGTGTTGACACTGCAGTAGCTTCCTGCATGAATTGGAAATGTTGGCCGAACACAATTTTGCGCCTTTTTAGAGGGTCACTAATTCACTGATACCATCGGCGCATTTTTTACCGCGTGAACGCTGTAAGCAACCAGTAACTTTTACATCAGAAAGTGTGGACAACTACCGGAACTTATCACTGAAATAGACAACCATATAAAAGTACTTCTTGTATTCGTCATACAGATGTCCAAAGTTAAAATGTCGCGTTTTGCCCCGTGTCTCATTTTACTCCACCCTACCCTAGATATGTAAAGTTTATAAAATTGGATAGCCAGCGCTGCAATCAAAATCGGCGTTTCACGAACATTAGGGTCTATTTAAAAAGTAGTTCCGAGTCCTGGCATGGCTTCGTGGTAGAATGCTCGTCTGCCACGCAAAATGCTTGGGTTCAATTCCTGCTGGGACCCTGGCATTTCGTCGTGTCAAGGCTGCTCATTGCAGGTATTTCTTAACGCTCACGCATAAAAATTGCCCATTTGTGTTCTCGTCATTCCTGGATAGGTATGAATTGTCCATCACCTGTGGCGCATACCTGCATATCAGCGGTACATACCCGCGCCCGGGTATCTGCCACTGCCTGGCGGGAAGTGTTTGACGACGTACGCGACAGGATTATGACATTCTTGTCTTGACCAGGGCGTCATATTTGTCGAACCATCTCATCCTTCCATACTCATTTCGGTTCACGCCAAGTTATGGCGTGATCACGAGAGCACCCAGAAGTAAGCAGCTAGATAGATAGATAGATAGATAGATAGATAGATAGATAGATAGATAGATAGATAGATAGACGCATAAAGTGCTTGCAGTATGCAAAAATATGGTCCGCATTCATTACTGCACTGACAACATACTAAAAGCGTTTAGATAGTTCGCAACCATATAAAACGTTTTTCTATATGCGCTTCGAGCGAGAACGTTGGTGAAACGTCTGACATGAAAACAAGGTGCGGCTATCATGTGGAATACGCACTGCTCCGTCAGACATGTTTTTGCAATGCCAAAACATCTAGACAAAGCCTTATTGCGGTGACACTGCACGTACTAGCAGGACATTGAATAGCAGAATGTCTTCACCTCAATTGCAGTCTGACGACTAAACAAACGCTTAAGCTTGGATATACATGTGCGCGTACTAAAAGCAACTGACCAGCAAACGGTGCAAGGTGCAATCCACGCCAAGCATCATTTTATGTACCAGAAAACATCAGATGATGAATCTGCAGTCAACAACGTAACGGCTGTGGTGCTGTTATACGTGATCCTTCAAACAAACTTTGCTACTAAGAATGTGCCTGAAATACGCGCAAAAAATAATCCCTATAACTAGAATTTTAATTAAAATGATCCACATGCCTTTTTGATGCATGCACGAAAGTTCACATACACAGGAGTTTTCTTTTTTTTCAAAAAGTTTTTATTTCAAAAGTTGCTTAAATTTTCGGCACGTAAAAAGCAGAATTGAACTTCATCTTATCTTTGACTTCATCTTTGGCGTTTATGTGCTGATAAGGGCACTGCAAAAGACAGAAAAAAGGTTTATGAGCAACAAGTTAGCTGCTTTAGGGCGCCACGCAAAGAACAGTAGGTTAAAGTAAACATTAGTTGTCTCAGTTTATATATCAACTGAAGTTTGAGAAATTGCATGATCGTGAGTACACAAATATTCGCATTAATATAATCACACAAAAGCGTACAAAAGAAGCCTCAACGAATCGTGGCATAAATACGGAGACAAATGGCAAGTTTTACTAGCTATGCACTTATACAAGAGAAACTGAGTTTTAATACAAGGGGCTTGACTTTTTTTCTTTTCGAGCCCTTAAGGTTCGAAAATAGTTCACGTTCAAAGCACTTCTAGTTCGCAAAATGCCCACTCAATGAGTGACTTGACACGGCACTATGCCACGCAGCGCAGCGTGACACGGTGCTCGCGCAGAGACTCAACGCCGGTGTGACGAATTGCGAAACATTCAGGCCCCATTCACAATGAAAAGTTTCCTGTTGGCCAAGAGATCGCCGAAACATCACATCACGTCACAAGATAGAATAAAAAATTGGGGGACCCTTGAGCTTTGCCTTTGAGAGTTCAACGCGAAAACGAAATGCGGCCCCTAGTGCACCCTTCAACCACTAGGTGAATACTTAACAATATGTATTGTTGCGCACACACACAAATATAAACAAACACACACACACTGGGTTGTACCAGCGCGCACGCGCGAACGCTACATACAAGTTTTTGATCGAACGCAAGAGTCGCATGGCCTCCACGATACACGCCGCGCGCTTGCTATCTCAGCAGCCATGAAGAGTTTCACAATGCCTCGCAGATGGCAGCTTATCTAGCGATTGCTGTTTGCTTGATAAACGCCTCTGGAAAGGCATGATATGTTTTCCGCTAGATGGACATAGTTGTCCATTTTTAGAGCTGTTTGAGCGTTCTTGTGTGTTTTTAACGGCGATAGATGCACTATCCCGGCCTTTTTCGACGTAGTTTGATGGCCTCCCAAATGCGCCTACGAATCGCCGAATGGGCTTATTTCCGTCGGGCCACCTGTCGAACAAAATGGGTTAAGAAGACTCCTTCTACTACATGGCGTTTATAAAGAGCTTTTTTTTTTTTTCGCGAAGGAGCTGCAAGTAACATCGTAGCTTTGTGGTAAGACACCTACTTACTACGTGAACGCCCCGAATTCGATCCTCAATGGGACCGAAAATGTTATTCTTTATGTTATTTGCTTCTGTTTCAATTTTTCGCTCGCGGACAATTTCGCTCTCACAACCAACGGTACCGACGGCGGAATTTCTGCGACACGAGCTCTCTAACGCTATCGCGTTTAAATAAAGCCCTCGTCGTGCCAACGCCAAAACCGATTTTAGTCGCCGGAAGAAGACGCAAATAGCCTCGACCACCGTGGAACGGTGCCATCGCGGCCGTGACATGCCATGCAAAGTAGCAATGCTGCTGGCTTTGCAGCACGGTATATAGTATTCCACGTGTCGATCCAGTGGGCGGGCGCAATGAGCATATCGTCGTGTGATCAAAGAGGTTCAATGCGAAAGCTCACCCTTTTGTCAGCGATGGGATAACATCTGCTAGTGCGACAGAAGGGCATTCTGTGTGAGCGCGCCTTTACACCTTCGGACCAATATTTCAGACACGAAAGGTGCCACGGAAATGTCCTATAGAAGGAGCAGTTCAAGAAAGGCAACAGCTACGGCAAAGGCAAAGGATGTATTTTACAACTGCCGCGCTGCGGAACATTGCTAGACGTATAGCAAAAGTATGACAGTCGCTATATCATCATCATCACAATCATCATCATCATCAGCAGCAGCAGCAGCTGCAGCAGCAGCTTGGCTACGTGCACTGCAGAACAAAGGCCTCTCCCATATTCCGCCAGTCAACTCGGTCCTGTGCTTGCTGCTGGCACTTTACACCCTCAAACTTCTTAATCTCATCTACCAACCTAACTTTCTGTCTCCCCCTAACCCGCTTGCCCTCTCTGGGAATCCAGTCTGTTACCCTTATTGACCAGCGGTTATCCTGCCTACGCGCTACATGCCCAGCCATGTCCACTTCTTGATTTTAACTATGATATCCTTAACCCCGGTTTGTTCTTGTCTCTCAAAGTTGCACTTATCATTTTCTTTTCCATCGTTCACTGCGTCGTCCTCAATTTAAGCTGAACCCTCTTTGTAAGTCTCCAAGTTTCTGCTCCATAAGTAAATATGGAGCAGAAACTTGGAGACTTACAAAGGCGGTTTAGTGTTATAGGTTATAGGTATATAGTCAATATATAGGTTATGTAAATGCTATCATGCTGCATCGATCCTCACTGGTAAACGCAGAGAAGGCGATAGAACAAGTCGGCGTAAGCGTAGAGCATATCGTGATGTCTCCACTTGACCGCAGAGCGCTTGGCCTTTACAGCAACCTCACAGGAAAAGAAAGTGAGACTGGCGGCAGAAAAAGCCATTAAAATAAAGGATTAGTGACACACATTTTAAATATTTTCGTATACTTGCTCTAAACTAAACTACTAGCGTCAATAATCTTAAATATCGTATTATGCATGGTGTCTCGAATATATTTTCAATACCGCTACTTGGAAAAAAGGAACGCAGTTTCGATACTGAAGGTGCAGTTTCGGAATGACGTGTAAAAAATCGGTAGATCACACGTAAAGTGCGAATTCATGATTTGCGAAGCACGAATGGGGAAGGTTTATATGTCGCTTTAAAATCGGCACAACGCTACAAGGCGGATGTCAATTATGCAATAGATGACTTCCATGTCATGATTATAATGTTTGCGCTTGGTATTATTGTTCGTCGTAGATTCACGTCACGTGACAACAAATTTGGTATAATGTGAAGCTAGCGAAACAGCCGCGAGCTCTCTCGGAGCGTAGCATGCAGTCATGTTTTACATGACACGCATGTGATGATTTTCATGTTTGCATCAGACATATGCCTTCGTCGTTCATTCATGTCGCGTGACACCAAATTTGGTATGTGTGGAGCTACTGAAACGTCCACGAGCGCACTAGGAGAGTAGCATGTAGTCACATTTTATATGAAACGCATGTCATGATTATCATGTTTGGACGCGTCATTTACTTTCGTCACCCATTCGCGTCACCTAGTACTAAATTTGATATAAATGAAGCTATCGAAACGGCGGCGAGAGCACTATGAGAGTAGCATGTAGTCACGTTTTATATGATACGCATGTCATGATTTTCATGTTTGCACCAGTCATATACCTTCGTCGTCCATTCACTTCACGTGATACGAAATTTGGTATGTGTGAAGCTAGCGAAACGGCCGCAAGCGCATTATGAGAGTAGCATGTAGTCGCGTTTTATATGACACGCATGTCACGATTATCATGTTTGGACTCATAATTTCTTCGTCGTTCCTTTACGTCACGTGACACCAAATTTGGTATGTGAGAAGCTATCGAAACGGCCGCGAGCCAACTATGAGCGTAGCATGTAGTCGTGTTCTTACATGACACGCATCTCATGATTATCATGTTTGCATCAGTCATATACCTTCGCCATCCATTCACGTCCAGTAATACTAAATTTGGTATATGTGAAGCTAGCGAAACGACCACGGGCGCACAATGCGTGTTGCGTGTAGTCATGACTTACATGACATGCATGTCATGATTTCCGCGTATGGTTCTGTCACTTTTGTTCGCCATGCAGTTATGTAGTACCTTACCAGTTTTGGAATATGCCATGCGAACGAAACCACCGCAAGAGCAGCAAGACCTTGAAATGTAAATCATTACATTCATGAAATACACGTAACGATTTTCATGTTGCGGCTAGTCAGTTATGCTCGTCATACAGTCATGTTATGTCATACCAATCTTGGTATAGATACCATTATGAAAACAACCAGGAGAACTAGAAGTCGTAGGCGAATAGATAGATAGATAGATAGATAGATAGATAGATAGATAGATAGATAGATAGATAGATAGATAGATAGATAGATAGATAGATAGATAGATAGATAGATAGATAGATAGATAGATAGATAGATAGATAGATAGATAGATAGATAGATAGATAGATAGATAGATAGATAGATAGATAGATAGATAGATAGATAGATAGATAGATAGATAGATAGATAGATAGATAGATAGATAGATAGATAGATAGATAGATAGATAGATACGGTCAAAGTCGACGAGGTTCGCGAAGAAATGCTTCGCATTTATATAGTCTTATGTCACGGAGAAACGGCAGCTCGTAACGTACAAGCAGCAGCTATGTCTCCTGCTGTCAGCCCCAGGTATTCCAAATTAACAACGACGGGTGAATTGTCCTCGACGACGACAACAGTGATTTCTCCTGTGTAGCCTGCATGCAGGACGCAGAGTTCACGAACTCCGTGGAATTGTGTTTACTCGTCGAAATAACTGTTGCGAAATGAGTGGTTTCCCAGACCTGAAAGAAAGACGTCCGTTTATTGGCAACATTAAAGGCGAACTGCTGCGCCACCCACGTGCCTCCGCGCCATCTACGCCACTATACGGTTTCTTTCGTTTTTTTTTTGATAGTCTGGCACGCTTCAAGTTGCTCGGTTCCGCACCAATACGCAACATCCGTCGAGGGTGCAGCTTAAGCAGTGATAACAAGGCCGCAACAGTAATTGGTAGGCTCACTGGTTCAGCTCAGTTGCTGGGCGCTGGCGATGCAATAAAAGTGCATTCGAAAACTCCGAGGCCGCGGAAGCACGTTGTGCCAGCGAAACATGTCGACTTCCCAGCAGGAAACGGGAGGGGATCAAATGCTGGAGCAAGTATAGGGTTCGCTCTCAAGACGTCTTTATAATCAAATGCTCTCCCAACTGAACCAGCGGTAGCGGGGAGATTTAAGCGGCAGGTTCGTGATCAAGAGGCCTACGTGGTTGAGGTCTTTGATTAACTGCGGAAGGCTTACGCATGAGAATCTCATGCCCGTTTCAGCCACCGCCTTCTCAATATTCTCGTAAACGTGCACCACGTTCGTGTCCAAGCGAATCTCTCAGTTAATTTGGGAAGCATTAGGCAGCTCCACGGTTCTATCCACCGTGGTCAAGATGTGGGATAGTTTGTCCTACGAGCCGAATATTTCTTTCAAAGATTCAAGCTCGTAGGGCTTTCCCTTCAATTTCTACTTTCCGTCGACTGTGGGAGTGATTGTTGCAAAATTGTCATGCACCTTTCTTCCAGTCCGCGTAGGGAGACAAGAAGCTTAGAAGCCTCATTTGACGCCTCCAGTGGACCCATAGACGTGTCTTCTTCATCGATTGGTAGAAACTCAATGTGAGGCACGCGGCCCAGCTTACTCACCTGCAGCAAGCTGTTCTTCTTTTCATGGACATCGCCATCGACGAATCTGTCACGCTCCTTGAGTTCCTTCTGTGCTGTGCGATCTGAACGCTCTTGAGCAGGCTTTCGCACTTGGCAGACACCACACGATATTCTACGGGCCACTTTGCTTCTAGCAGTACATGTGCACTGGGAGCATAGATTGGCGGCTGTCGCACCGCTTGCCGTCCGAGGGACCAACGCTTATGGGGCGCAGAGCGTTTCCTCCGTACTTGAGGTCGAAGTCCTTGGCGTGAACAATCGCAAGGACGCGATCGTGGTCGTGGTAGTGGTAGTCGCCCAAAAGGCGGCCGGTCTAGAACAAGTTGCGTAAATCTGGCGTCAACCAGGCTACCGCCGATCGCAACGACACGCGCGGCCATGACAAGCGTCGACCTGCTTGGCTGGCGTTGTCAACTTGGTGGCGCTTACTTCTTGTGGAGATTTCATGGTGCAATGGAAATAGGCGGCAGTACCTGTACAAGGTTCGTGATACGCCTCATCGATCCCGATGGCGTCAAGACGCGATAGTTAGGATACGGTGATGTCCGTCGCAGAATTGAGACACGAGACGAACAGAGCACCAGACGGAGAGTGTATGTCCGACTTATTAGGTCCGTGCACCATCTATCCGAAGGCAAGCTAGATCACTGTTACACTTCATGCGATCGATTTCTTAGAGACAACTTGAAAACAGGCTCAAGATCCTATGAAGACACTTATCTCTTATCGTTGCTAAGTTCTTGGTTGTAAGCTGTCAGCTACATTGCACTGTTTATCGATGAGCCAGTACAGAATGCTGGAGATGAGTGGCGGACTTGTTACGGCGCACGTTTCAGGAATCGTTAACGCTTCAAGGATTATCGCCGATTCGTCAAACTGGCTCCGGAGTCATAGATTTACACGCTCGGTGCAGCCTTGTCCGCTTCTTTCCAGACGATAAGCTGGCGTTGCAGACAGCCATAACACAATCGTTGCTTTGGCGTAGTGGCCACACTGCTTTTATAGCCATGGTAAAGAACCGGTTAGAGCAGACACTATGGCATATGTTCCACGCCATACATTTTTTTTCGGGCATGTAGGTTATTGGTGCATCTCGCAATGCACGACGGCACTGCATCCAGCCTTTTACCAGGATTCCCCCTAGGATGCGGAGGAACGTTCAGGTTTTATTTCCTAACCGCACTCTGTCTTCACGATTTTCAGCGATGCGGGATGCGAAGTTCGTTTTCTTGTTCTTCTATATGAGCATTATGGCAAGATCTTCTGGTAGACATCGCATCAGGACATGGTTTAACAAGACGGTATACACTGGTCTCGTGAAACCGTAAGGCCTTGTCAAGCGCTGACGTAAAGCTGGACTATATCGTGAAGGAAAGGGAGCTTCAGGACCTCTTAAGAGCTTTTCGCTGGACTTATCGTGAGATTATCCACATGCTCGTTAACGAGCCGAACTCGGCATCCAAAGCGGTCTGCGAGCGTCTTGATTGCGAAGTCGTAGTTTTGCTCGGTTAAGCGCATGTCTTCGATGGCCCGCTTCGGGCTGCCCGTTAAGTAGATGAAGAGGTACGTAAAGTTTACAGTGGGCGGAAGCTTGGTGTTCTTGTGGATTGTGGCGTCAATATGCTTCAAAAACGTCGGCCGCGTATCTGCGTGTCTGGAATATTCTGTCTGGAGGTGCTGCGTAGGCTTTGATGCCCTCCTTGCCCGCCTATCCTTAGATAGTAGAGACAACTGTGTCGTCTGCTACGACGTCCTCCATTATCACGCCAGCTCCGATGAAGGGGCACATTGCCAGTGCGCATGTGAGGTGGTACAGAGACTTTGCGTATACTGTAATACTGCGGAAATGCATTATTGCGTAATAGTTGTTTAATGGATACTATTTTTGCGAGTTAATAGTATAAGAGCAAAGTGAAAAATACCCCGCTTCAGGTGGTGATCTGTTGTTTTTTAACCACTCTGCGACCACCTGTTGGCATAAAAGTATAGTTATTAAAAAAAAAGCTGCATATATAGTTTGAACCCAGCTGATCTTGCTCTGTGGGTATATTTACCGCGTGCTTAAGGGAGATTTTCAGAGACCTAGAATGGGAAGAGTTAGGGGTTAACGGAGAGTACCTTAGTAATCTATGCATCGCCGATGACATTGAATCGCTTATTAACTCAGGGGACGAAACGCAACTCATGATTACGGAGTTAGACAAGGAGAGCAGAAAAGTAGGTCTTAAAACTTACCTGCAGAAAACAAAAGTAACGTACAACAACCTCGAAGGAGAACAGCGCTTCGCGATAGGTAATAGTGCACTTGAAGTTGTAAAAGACTACGTCTACTCAGGGCAGGTAATAACCGTGGAGCCGAACAACGAGATTGAAGTAATTAAAGAATTAGAATGGGGTGGAGCAAAATTAGCAAACACTCTCAATACATGACTGGTAGATTGTCACTATCCCTCAAGAGGAAGGTATATAACAGTTGCATCGTGCCGGTACTTAGCTATGGAGCAGAAACCTGGAGACTTACAAAGAAGATTCAGCTTAAATTGAGGACGACGCAGCGAGCGATGGAAAGGAAAATGATAGGTGTAACCTTAAGAGATAAGAAGAGAGCAGAGTGGGTCAGGGAACACACCGGGATTAACGATATCATCGTTGAAATCAAGAAGAGGAAACGGACATGGGCCGGACATGTAGCACGTAGGCAGGATAATCGCTGGTCATTAATAATAACTGACTGGATTTCTAGAGAAGGCAAACCGGTTAGGAATAGACAGAAAGTTAGGTGTACAGATTAGATTAAGAAGCTTGTGGGTATAAATTGGCAGCAACAAGCACAGGAACGAGTTGACTGGCGGAACATGGGAGAGGCTTTTGTCCTGCAGTGGACATACGAAGCACCCTGTTGTTCACATGCTTGGCAGAATTCATGTAAGAAAGTGGTGCGTGATCTGTTTGTAATAAAAATCGTTTGCCACAGAGAAAGACATGAAAGATTTGTATGGCCAGACGAGGGCGAGGCCTTCCTTTTCTATTGTGAAGAACCGTGCTTCCGACTCGCGTATGAGACTGAGTGCAGAACTCCATCATGGCGTTGGAGTACGACAGCTCTGGGGCTGATGATGACGATGATGATAATACTAATATTCTTTCATCACGCTGGTTCCTAATTACAAGCTCCTGCGATCCCTTATATAATTAGCACTTATTTAGAAAAGGCTTTCACCATCATCGTCATCATAATCATACTCTTTCTATGACAGAACTGTGAAAATTTTCAACAGCAAAACCCGTGACGAGTCTGCCGTAATTGGTTTTTTATTTGGCCGTACGGTGTGGTTTCGCATATCAACTGACCCAGCGTTGCCACAGTAAGCGTGCTTGGTACACGTCGTCGCAGAACGCGATTCATCGTGAATAATTTGGCTGTGTTTGTCGGTGTAGTGGCGAATATCGGGCCGTAACTTTGATTCATGTGCGGTGCGGTTAAGAGAGGGAGCAAAAACATGCTCTTAGTACACACATATATTAACAAAGCAAACGAACTCCCACGATAATGCACACACCAGCAGAAAGAGATCCCCACGCGACACAAGAGTATATACAGTCCTAGGTGAGCGCTCACACGTTCCACAGCAGGCCAGCACTCAACCCTCAGTAGCCGGTCGTGAAAGACAAGGTACAGCTTGCGATGCAGCAGGGCGAGCGGTGGCGGGATCGCCGCACAGATAGGTAGGCACGGAACCGCTCCGGAACTAGAAAGGTACAAGGCAGGAGTCGTACGCCCGGGGCACCAGCGCTCGCAGTAGCACGGCCAGTCAGGCGGCTGCCCAGCGGTAGACCTGGGGAATCCTCACGAACCTGGGTCCCCTCTCGAACGCTGTTTGTCTGCGTGGCCACGCTCCCAGCTTCTGGCTTCCAGCTGCTGGCTCCTTCCTTTTTTTCCTTCCTCGCCACCACCACGCGCTCTCTTTTTTGCCATCGCGTGCTGCATTCGGCGCTGTTCTCGTCGTTTTCGTTCTTGTTGCACTACACTACCCCTCACTCAAGAAGGTTGTTTCGTTTTAAATAGCTTTGCTCCAGCTAAGCGGCTTGGCCAGCGAGGACGCGGTTTACTGTTTCATAACACATTGCCACAAGATGCAGTTCAGTTTTCTAGCACAGTTCCAGTATTTATATAGAGCACACACATGGGTGCAAAGGGAACAGAGAGGTATATAAACATGAAAAGAAAGAACAATGAAAATCTGTGATACTCTATTTAAGTAGTCAGCGCCAATGTTGTCACTGCCTTTAGTGTACTCTATAATAAATTCACATTCAATGATTAACAAACTCCAACGAAGCACCCTGTTGTTCACATGCTTAGTAGAATTGATGTAAGAAAGTGGTGCGTGATCTGTGTGTAATAAAAAGCGTTTGCCACAGAGAAAGACATGAAAGATTTGTATGGCCCAGACGAGGACGAGGCCTTCCTTTTTTATTGTGAAGAACCGTGCTTCCGAATCGCATATGAGACTGGGTGCAGAACTCCACCATGGCGTTGGAGTATAGGACAGCTCCGAGGCTTGTCGATAATGCGTCTGTGCAAAGTATAAAAGGCCACTCTAAATCTGGAGAGCGTAGAATTGACTCATCAGAAAGCAAGTGTCGCAGTTTGTCGCGCCTCCCAGATGAGCTTGTCGAAAGCCCGATTGCGAGTAAATTTCATGAGAAGTGCCGACATTGAAGAATAATTTGCACAAAGTCTCGGTAGTATCCGCTAAGGCCCAGGAATAAACGCATTTCCTCTACCGTCGTTAGTCTCTTAGCAGCCTTGATTTTTTCAAGAGTCTCTACTTGTGGCTGCAGGATGCCGTGGCCTACAATATGTCCCAGAAACTTAACACAAGTGAAGCCCACTTCACATTTGGATGGCTTGATGGTTAAGACTGCGTTCTTGACTTGTTGGAAGAAGCGTTGGAGGGTATTAAGATGTTCCTCCCAGGTTTCTGTAGCAATTAGGACGTCATCAAAGTAGTGGTAGATATTGGGGATACCATTTACTACTTTGCTCATCATGTGGGTGAAAACAGCTAGTGCGATTTTTATGCCAAACGGCACGAATCGAAACTGATAGAGGCCTCATCACGACTGGAAGCCGGCCATATGTTTGCTTTCTGGCTACATGGACACCTACCAATACCCTTTGGTGAAGTCGAACGTATAGAAGTTACGACTCTTGCCCAGCTAGGCGAACATAATGTCGATCCTTGGTATTGGCTCGCTGTCCATGATGACCACTCCATTTATTTGCCTTAAATCAATGCACAACCGCATGCTGCCATATTTTTTCTTTACTACGAGCACAGGTGTTTGGTATGTTGAGTGTGAAGGTTTAATGATGTCTCGCTTGAGCATTTCCTGTACTTCATCTTCTATGGCTTTTTCGACAGCAAAAGGTAGAGGATACTGACGGGCGTGCACCGGCGCTTCCGTAGTGCGTCTTAGCTGGCACTCTACGAGATGTGTCTTTCCAGGGACACCTGAGAATATGTCTTGGAATGCACATGTAACGTTTTCTTAGCTGCGGAGTTTTGTTCTATTGCAAGGTTTGTGTCGATTTTCCCGTCCTAGAATCTTTCTGTCCACTTCAGTGCAGTAAAAGGAGGGTCGTTCTTTTCACCGTGTTCATGCGTGCTGAAAGCGGCCGCAGTTTGGTGTTTTTCTGGCGATGGTGAGTCACTCTAAAATCTCTCTTCGTACATTTTGAGTAGGTTTATATGAAAAGTACTTCGGCGCGTACCGAGGTCTATAACGAAGTCACTGCCGCTCCTCTTCTAAGTATGCATGATAAAAGGTCCTTCCCACGCCAATCTCAGCTTGTTGTTATCGGAAGGTAGTAAAAGGAGCACTTTTGTCTCCTACGGAAAGGTGCCGTGCCTTCACCTAGCGATCGTAGTACTGCTTCTGGGTAGTCTTCGACCTTCAAAGCATCTCACTAGTGATTTGCACGTCTCGTGCAGCCGTTCTTCCAGCTCGACAACATAGCCCTAGGTCGTCTTTGTCGCCTGATACAACTGTCTTCTTGACCACAGCTTTTTAAGAATGGCCATGGGGCCTCTGGCGTAGCTACAGTACAGAAGATCAAAAGAGAAGCCCAAGCTCCAGTATGTGGACCTTCTCAGTACTGAAAACAAAAGAGGGGGCCAAGTACCAATCCCATTGTTTGGAGCTCTCTTGCCACGTTCTTCGGATTATTTGTTTTAACGTTCCGTTAAATCGTTCCACAAGGCCATTCGCCTATAGGTGGTACGGCGTCATCGGTAATTGCTTAAAGGAAAGCAAGCAACTTAGCTCCTGCATAAGCTGCGAGGTGAATTGGGCACCTCGATCAGAGACAATTCCTCTGGGAATTCCGACTCGAGCAAACATCTCAAGTAAAACCTCGGCGATCCTTTCATTGTCAATACTCGGCAGATCAATTGTGTCGGGGTAACGCGTTGCAAAATCTACCATTGTGAAAACATATCGATTACCATTGGCCGATTTAAGTGACAGCGGACCGATGATATCGGTAGCGACGCGCTGGAAAGGTGTATTGATTATTCACGTGTTCACAAGAGGTACACGTCCTGCCAAGTGCTTTGGAACGGTCCTCCGGCAAATGTCGCATGACTTTACGTAGCGCGTAAAATCAGCTTGCATACAAGGCCAGTAAAACTCTTCGGAAACCCTGTCAGCCATTCTCTTTGTCCCTTGGTGTCCAGAGCGGATACCTTCATGCGTGATCTTTAAGACGAATGCCCGCAGGTCCTTCGGAACAACGAGTTCATCCACTTCTCTGTTTGTGGCAGATTTGTAACGCCTGAAGAGAAGGTCGTTGATGAGGACGAAGGTGGCAGTGGTAGATCACGTCGTTCAGGTCTTGCCCACGTCCTCAAAGCAACCACTAAGGCTTCGATCCTTCTTCTGCAACGTCGCCAACGCTCCGAGATCGACGTCTAGCGGGCTGGCGATGGCTACTGGCAACTGGGCCGCTTTTCGTGAAGTAGATCGTGACACAGCAGCCATGTCACTGTCGCATACATACTCAGCACATACCTCGTCATGTGTGCCATCATCTGTTCTTTCTCGTGAATCGAGCGCTGTCAGCTTCTTTCAGTTGGCTCTGCCTTCAAGTAGTTTGAGAGAGGGGTACACACCTAGTACAACGTCATAGAGTGGTTGCTCCATGCATACGCCAAGCACGGTGCCCTTGAAAAAGGGGCACTTTATCTTCTCTCTCGCTTCTTGAAGGTGATGGGCGGTACTATCTAATAAATAGACGGTTCGCGTTTCCTCAGTAAACTTGTTGATTGGAACGAGTGCGTGGTTAACCAGGCTGAGAAAGAGAACACGAAGCCTCCTTGCGGTCCTTCGCAGTTTTGGAAAAACCCTCAGGTTTCTTCCCCTTTCAACCGGTCGCTGGCTTGCTTCCCGTCGACTTACACCAGCAGTCAGAAGGCTTGTGTCCTCGCTCGTTACATAAGAAGCAGTGGGGCTTTCCCTGAGCGTTTGATGACTCTCTTGTTGGTGTCCCACTCTTCATATATGCGATTTCCTCTTCCCCATTAGCCAGGAGGGTCAGGCCTTGCGCTTCGCGGTAGAGATCAGCTGTTTTGGCCAAACTGTCCAAACCCTTGCAACCCGTTACTTTACAAATACTGCGAGCTTCTGGTCACGCAGGAGCAAAAGTTCTTCCAAAACAACCCATTCTCGCAAGGCATCACATATTTTCTCGGTTTTCACCATCTCTTGCCAATGTTCTAAATAGCCCAGCATTCTGCCAGAATTTTTTTTTCATCATTGAAGCATACATCTTTATCCAATGGTTTAATGGGAAGGGAGGGGCGAAAAGGCAACTAAATGCCTGACACTGCGCCAATCCCCGCCCAGACCAAAATAATGCACAACACTCAGTATATCATTATAGCATGAACACAAATTCAATACAGCGAGAGAAAAAATGAAAAAACAAGATACAGCGAAAATAAAGAGAGAGCAGAGGGAGAATAGATAAGAAATTTCAAGACACTTATACGTGCAGTTTTTACACATACCAAAGAAACCTTTCATAATACAGTCGTAGTTTTGACCAGGTATTAACAAGTGACAGATCGCGAAGTGAAAAGGACCGTAGCTAGCTTGCATAAATTTAAGGCGCATTACATTTCCTAGACAGTACACGAGATGCGCAATCGTATACAGAACAAAACAGACATGTCATGTTTGAAGCGAGAGTAGATAAGCGTGTATCTTTTTAAAAAAAAAAAAAACTGTTGTTGAACGACTTTCGTTCACTATGCTGATAACCATGCTGCTTGAATTTACAAATGAAGGAATGACGTGTGCTAACTTTTGCCTGCCATAGTTCGTCCGAGTTCTCTCACTGTAATAGGTGGTTTTCCTAAAACTATACGTTTGTAGTTTCCGGGAGTAAGCATCCTTAAATTGATCTGCATTCGTTTTTATTTGATCATAGATGAATGTCGCGAGTTTTTTTATAAAATATGTTTTCAAATTTTAGCATTCCATGTTTATTAAAAAATGAAGCAGAAGGCATTCGACTGGGAACATTTTCAATGATACGCAGCATTCTTTTTTGCAGTTTGTCAATACTAATGTTATTTATTTTCGTTGTAAAGCCCCAGATTAATAAGAAGTAATATATTCTTGAATAAACCAAAGTGTAGTAAAGCTGCCTTGTCACCCAGAGAGGCAGTAAGCATCTTATTTTTCCAATTACACTAATGGACCGTGATACCTGGGTACGAAGTTTATCTACGTGATTGGTCCAATTCAGCGTTTCGTGGAAAAGGACACCTAGGAACTTTTGAGTCTGAATACGCTCAATCAAAACTCCTCTAAAAGTGAGCTGCGCATCACGGAAAAAGGAACGGTTTCGCGGATGAAAAATAATGTACTTTGTTTTCTTAATATTAATTTCTAATTGATTTGTTTGTAACCATAGAGACAAATTGTCAAGCAACAAGTTTGCTTGTTGTTCAAGATTAGACATATTTTCACCTGAAAAAAAAATACGTTAGTGTCGTCTGCGTACAATACATTGTCTGGTGTGAGAGGCACATCTACGATATCATTTATATATAACAGAAACAGAAGCAGTCTAAGTATGGAGCCATGTGGGACGCCGTAGTTTACCTTGCCCATTTGAGACTTTGAGTGCTTCATATCTGTTATCTGATATCGGTTAGAAAGGTAACTTCTTATTAAATTAAGAAACAAGCTCCTTATACCGTATTCATTGAGCGTTTGTAGAAGAATTTCATGCTTAATAGAATCAAACGCCTTTTTAAAATCCGGAAATATTCCTGTTGTGTGTAGTTTTTGCACAAAGTTATGAATTATTTCATCTTTAATAGATAGTAGGGCTTTTCCAGTTGACTTGTTCTTCTGGAATCCATACTGATGTTCTGTTATAACTTTCTTTGAGCTACAAATATTTGCAATTCGTATATACATGACACGTTCTACAATTTTTGAAAAAAAAAATAGGCAGAACAGAAATAGGCCTATAATTACTCATGTCATTTTCATCACCACTTTTGTGTATGACAGATACCGTAGCTACTTTTAGTTTGTCAGGGAACGTTTCAGTGCTCAAGATAAGATTGCAGATATGGGCAAAACATGTGCTAATATGCTCTGAAACTGATTTTAAAGGTTGAGCCTTTATGTCGTCAAAACCAGCAGCAGAGCTATTATTTAAATTTTTTATCAGTAAGGTCACTTCTGATTTATTCGTGGGCGTAAGGAAAATGGATTCTGGGATGCATGCTGTAACATACGACTTATAAGACTGGGCAGCATCACTTTTATTGTCAGAAGCTCCTGATCTCAAAAATTGGTCATTCAACATATTGCTACCTGTAGGCTGCCACAAACCACAGTGCGAATGCGCGTGTGCGCCCGACGAGGAAGATGAGGCTCGCTGGCTGCTCGAGCTCGGAGCCAGACTGGCCAGTGCTGCAACCGCTCTTGCAAATATATTTTTCGAATATATTCGCAATACTTTGTCTCGTTACTCACGTAACATATTTGGTGGAGGTGGAACGATCCCCGTCCTCACCACGCAGCTCCGCAGTGGCCGCATCCTCCAGCTTTCCGCCATGGCTTCCAGTGACAACGCGTCCGCTTCATCATCTGCGGCTTCTCCGACAACCTTTGTCGCCGTCCAAACACCACGTGATCCCGGGACATTTTCTGCGCAACCTGGCCTCGACGTCGACAAATGGCTTCGCCTTTATGAACGGGTCAGTCAAACTCACCGTTGGGACCCTACCATGATGCTCGCTAATGTTCTCTTCTACTTGGACGGAACCCCGCGTGTCTGGTACGAGACAAATGAGTCCGAACTCACCAGCTGGGACACGTTCAAGGAGAAGCTACGTGACATCTTTGGGGACCCGACCGGTCGCCACGCAGCTGCACGACAGGAGCTGGCTACCCGTGTCCAGTCGCCAACTGAATCGTATGTGTCATACATCCAAGAAGTTCTCGCTCTTTGCCGAAAAGTGGACGAGGCGATGTCTGAGGCTGAAAAGGTTGGACACGTTTTGAAGGGGATCGCGGACGACGCCTTCAATTTGCTGGTGTACACTAACGTCTCGACCATCGACCGTGTAATTCAAGAATGCCGCCGTTTCGAAACAGCAAAAAGCCGTCGGGTGCGCCCTCCTTTTTCTCGGTTGCCAAACACGGCGGCTACGTCCACCTGCTCCGATTCTACCGTCACACCGCCCTTTGAGCAGAGTGTAACGCGTATCGTTCGACGGGAACTTGAAGCAGCAAGTCCAGCGCCGCTTCAGCCCACTTCTTTCGAACATACGATACCGACAACCCCCGCGATCTCCGTTATTCAGGCGGTCGTACGACAAGAATTCGCCAACCGCGGGTTCCCTGATGCTTGCCCCATCTCTTGCCCCTCCTCCAGACCAATTCCCACTAATGCACCTCGACGTGACCCATTTGTTGCTCCACGATCTCGCAACCCGGCGGAATGGCGAACTCCTGACGACAAACCGATCTGCTTCCGGTGCCACCGCGTTGGACATGTCTCCCGCTACTGCCGTGCCTCCTGGACGCCGCCACATAGGAGCCAGTTTTTCGCACCTTATAGCCCATATGAAGATCTTCGCCGGTATTCGTCCAGCCGTACCGCCCCTGCTTTCGACACGTCTAACAGCCGCCTTCCTGCTCGTTCTCCGTCCCCTCAACGCCGTCGTTCCCCGTCGCCCCAGCCACGCCGCCATCACTCGCCGCCTAACTTTTCATCGTACCCGACGGAAAACTAGACAGTGCAGCCCCTGGAGGTAGTGCTGCATCATCCCTGTCTGAACCAAACCCTCCATTGACGCTTCATACGAACAAAAATCTTGTCGATGTACACGTGGACGGTATTTCTCTGTCGGCACTAGTCGATACTGGCGCTCATGTGTCCATAATCAGCGTTCATCTTTGTCGCCGCTTAAGAAAAGTACTCACGCCCCCTGCTACCGAAGCTGTACGTGTGGCCGATGGCGGCACTGTTCCTGTCATTGGCATGTGTACGGCTCGCATACGCATCGCCGACCGTTACATCCCTGTTCTATTCACGGTGCTCCAGAACTGTCCTCATGACCTCATCTTAGGGATGGACTTCCTGTCGACCCATTCTGCTCTCATCGACTGTTCCGCTGGTACTCTTTGCTTAGACCTTCCTCTTCAGCCGGATATTCACCCTGAACCTCAACACGGCCTTTCTGCCACAGACTTCCTCCGCTTACCGCCTAAAGCCCTCACATTCACCGAATTTGCCACGACCTCACCCGTATTGGATGGGAATTACATCGTCACGCCGATTCCTGATGTCCTACTGGCACGTGACGTCACCGTCCCTCACTGCATCGTAACTGTAGCCTCCAACCGGACCCGTCTACCCGTCATAAATTTCGGCTTCACAAAGCAAGTCCTCCCTGAAGGCATCCTAATTGCCACGTTGCGGTCCTTAGCCGATGATCACGTCACCACTTTCGCAGCCGACGCATGCCCCAATTTTCCTTGTCGCCCACTCGATGCCACATGCCTCGACATGTCAATACGTCCCATGATCGACCCTGACCTTCCCCCAGCGCAATCAGCCGCTCTCGCACGCCTTCTAGCTTCCTACCGTGACATCTTCGACCTTGACGACCGCCCACTCGGCCAAACTTCTCTTGTAAAGCACCGCATCAACACCGGTGATGCTGCTCCCATTCACCGTCGACCGTATCGCGTGTCCGCGTCGGAGCGCCAGATTATTCAAGCTGAAGTGAATAAGATGTTAACTAAAGGCATTATTGAGCCCTCATCAAGCCCATGGGCGTCACCCGTCGTCCTGGTTAAAAAGAAGGACAACACATGGCGTTTTTGCATCGATTACCGGCATCTAAATCGAATCACCAAAAAGGACGTGTATCCTTTACCACGTATTGATGACGCCCTCGATTGTCTCCACGGCGCACGCTACTTTTCATCCATCGACCTTCGTTCTGGTTATTGGCAGATTGCCGTAGACGAGAAAGACCAAGAAAAGACCGCCTTCATCACTCCAGATGGCCTATACCAATTCAAGGTTATGCCCTTCGGTCTATGCAATGCCCCCGCCACGTTCGAACGTATGATGGACTCTCTGCTACACGGGTTCAAATGGTCAACATGCCTGTGTTACCTAGACGACGTCCTCGTATTTGCACCTACGTTTGAGACCCACCTTGAGCGTCTGTCGGCCATTCTCGACGTCTTCCGCAAAGCTGGCCTCCAGTTGAACTCCTCGAAGTGTCACTTCGGCCGCCGACAGATTACCGTGCTGGGCCACCTTGTCGATGCTTCTGGTGTGAGACCGGACCCTGAGAAAATTCGTGCCGTCACGAGTTTCCCAGTACCCCAATCCGCCAAAGATGTCCGGAGCTTTGTGGGACTTTGCTCCTACTTTAGGCGGTTCGTGAAAGATTTTGCGGCAATCGCCCAACCACTTACCGATCTTTTGAAGAAAGGCGTTCCATTTTCGTGGGGGTCCACTCAAGCTGCCGCCTTCTCTCACCTCATAACACTTTTGACGACGCCCCCTATCCTCGCCCACTTTGACCCATCTGCCCGAACTGAGGTCCGAACTGATGCCAGTGGTCACGGTATCGGAGCCGTTCTCGCCCAATGCCAACAGGGACACGACCGCGTTATCGCGTATGCTAGCCGCCTCCTTACACCTGCAGAGCGTAACTATTCGATCACGGAGCGAGAATGCCTTGCTCTTGTCTGGGCGGTCTCAAAATTCCGTCCATATTTATATGGCACTCACTTTTCCGTCGTCACCGACCACCACGCGCTCTGCTGGCTTTCATCCTTAAGAGATCCTACAGGTCGACTTGGTCGCTGGGCTCTGCGACTGCAAGAATACACCTTTTCTGTGATATACAAGTCTGGACGCCTGCACCAGGACGCCGATTGCCTTTCTCGCTATCCAGTTGACCCATCGGCCACCATACCTGACAACGACGCCTGCGTGTGCTCCGTTTCTCAACTGAACCACATAGCCGACGAGCAACGCCGTGATGCAGCCCTACGAGCTATCATTGAGCGCCTCGACTCCTCCCCATCGAACCGATCCTATCGCTCGTTCGTACTCCAGAATGGCACATTATACCGGCATAACTTCCATCCAGACGGCCCATCTCTGCTGCTTGCCATACCCAAACACCTCCGCTTGGCTGTACTCCACGAACTTCATGACGTTCCTACTGCCGGTCACCTGGGTGTGTCCCGCACATACGACCGGATTCGCCGTCGCTTCTATTGGCCAGGTCTGGCACGGTCCGTCAGAAGATACGTCGCGGCGTGTGAGGAATGTCAGCGCCGCAAAACACCATCGACGCTTCCGGCTGGGCGCCTTCAACCACTCGATATTTCTACGGAACCTTTCTTTCGCGTCGGCTTGGACTTACTCGGCCCTTTTCCTCTGTCTTCTGCTGGCAACAGGTGGATAGCTGTGGCCACAGACTACGCCACACGCTACGCAATCACACGCGCCCTTCCAACAAGTTGCGCCACTGACGTCGCCGATTTTCTTCTACACGACGTGATCTTGCAACATGGTGCTCCACGCCAGCTGCTCACGGACCGAGGCCGCACATTTCTATCGAAAGTCATAGCGGACATCCTACGCTCTTGTGCAACACGCCACAAGCTCACTACGTCGTACCATCCGCAAACAAATGGCCTCACAGAACGCCTGAACCGAACCCTAACTGACATGCTTGCAAAGTACGTTTCCTCAGATCACTCTGACTGGGACATCGCTTTACCATACGTGACATTTGCCTACAATTCTTCGCGCCACGACACGGCTGGTTACTCCCCTTTTTTCTTGCTGTTCGGCCGCGAACCCACATTACCCCTCGATACGACGATTCCGTTACCAGCAGCTCCAACTTCACAATATGCTCTGGACGCCATCAGCCGGGCCGCCCACGCACGCGAAACCGCTCGTGCTCGCCTTCTGACCTCACAAGCAAACCAACGGCGTCGGTACGACCAACGACACCGCGATGTGCACTTTTCGCCCGGTTCGTTGGTTCTGCTGTGGTCTCCGACCAGGCACGTTGGCCTGTCTGACAAGCTGCTCTCTCGGTACACAGGGCCCTACAGAGTGCTTCGTGAGGTGACTCCCGTCACTTATGAAATCACTCCTGCTGCCTCGCCGTCTTCATCCACCCCTAGGGCCACCGACATCGTACACGTCGCACGCCTGAAGCAGTACCACTCGCCCAATGATCTTGACATCTAGATGCGCCGAGACGGCGCCTTTGCCGACGGGGGTTATGCTACCTGTAGGCTGCCACAAACCACAGTGCGAATGCGCGTGTGCGCCCGACGAGGAAGATGAGGCTCGCTGGCTGCTCGAGCTCGGAGCCAGACTGGCCAGTGCTGCAACCGCTCTTGCAAATATATTTTTCGAATATATTCGCAATACTTTGTCTCGTTACTCACGTAACAATATTAGCAAGTGCAGTACCGGAACAAGATCTGCCCTCTATTTGAAGTTCAGAAATGCTCTTAGCATTTTTGCTTTGCAGAAGATCGTTTGCAGAAGAACATATTTTTGTAGTAGCTAATTTCCGCCTTTTTAATATCGGACACTAGCTTATTTCTGACCTGCATGAACTCAATTAAGTACTCTAAGAGTTTAGTTTTTATAAATTCAGTGAACAACTTATCTCTTTTTCTCATCCTTTTTAGAAATGTAGCATGAAACCATGGCTCTCGTGCCTTCTTGCTTTCTTTATATGTAACAATCGGAAAGGCTAGGTCGTAAAGCTCTGTTAATTTCGCTATGAATATGTCGTAGGCGATCACAGGGTCAGTGTTATCAAAAGTACAATTCCAGTTCATTTCTGCAACAAATTTTTGAAAAACCTCAATGGTTTCTTGGTTAAGTTTCCGATAATAGATAGGGTTTACTGGACTTTGTTGTTTAACTGCCCAGGTAAGAAATTCGAAAATTGGCAGGTGATCGCTCACTCCAGGTGTCAGAACACCAGTGCAAATCTCAGTTTTACAGTTAGTAAAGCATAAGTCCAATGCAGTTTCAGTGAATTGCGTCGACCTGGTAGCTATATGAATGGTATTTTCGTAACCAAAGGAAAGCATTCGGTCAAGAAAGTTTTGTTTATTGCTGCTTGAAGACAGCATATCTATGTTAAAATCTCCTGTAATAATTACGCGTGCGCTATTTTGTTCACAGAATTCAAGCATTTCATCTATGAAATCCAGGAAATTAGACATAGTTCCTGAAGAGGGCCTGTATATTGCAGCCATTAAAATGCTTTGACACTTTATCATAACAGATTAAAAATGCGGCGATACTACAGTGTACTCTTTGACAACAATGTACTTCAAGTTATCATGTACATAAATCGATACACCACCACCCCTTTTATTTTGTCTACAGATTGACGCGCAACTGTAGTTCCTAAACTGTATGGTATTAAGGTTATCAGTAGACCACGTTTCAGTAAAAGCTAAGAAGTCAAACGGGTGATTCAAGTTGTTCAAGAGGAAGTCAACAGATTCCTTTTTTTATTTTGAAGGCTTTGCGGATTAAGGTGAATCAGCGATAAGTGTTTTTTGTGCCGTGAAGCAACTTTTTGGAAGGTCTCAGCATTATAGTAGTTTGTTGCCATGTTTGCGAAGAAAAGTAGACCATCTAGCTATGTTTAATTTTATTGTATTTTCTCAAGATCTTGCCCAGTTGCGATTCTAATCACCCTCTCACTCGGGCCGCGGCGCACGAAAAGTTTGCCGTTCATGTATCATGCAAAATTGTAATTGTTTTCAAAAGCCCTGGTTTTCACTTGCCAAAAGAGCTTCTTATTGTATGCCGTGAGGTTTTCACTGAAGAATATTGCTGACTTTGCTTTCTTCAGTTCTCCTTTCTTTGAAAGCCATTTTTCTTTAGTTTGGCGAGATGAAAGTCGCATCATGACAGTATTGGACCTGTCTCCATTTCTTTTGTTTCTTGAGGCTAGTCTGTGGGCTTCAATATTAGACTCAGTAAGTTGTGGAAGATTAAGATCAGTTGCGAGTTGGTTTAGCTTTGCCAGAAGGTTTTCATTTTCGTGATAGGTTAGGCCATTTACCTCAAGGTTTAGACGTCTGTTGTACTGGTCCAATTCGTTCAGCTCACGCTGTAGTTTTTCTACTTATTTTTCCTTATCTTGTGTTTCAAGCTTCACAACCCGCTTTCTGAGATCCGAGATGTCTGCCGATTGCTGTGCCATCTGTGCAAGAACTTCATCGTACTTACTGGACATAACTTTCATCGATTCCTCATTGTTATCGACAGTTAATTTTATTCCCGCCAAAGCGTCGACCTTTGCTTTGACCTCCAGTAGTGCAGTAAGCTTGCGATGAATTTCCGCAAGCTCTGAGGTGAACTTCTTTTCCATTGTCCCATTCTGCGCTTCTGCACGATGGGTGCCACGTGTCGACGATTTGCACGTTACGCATGTCCAAGATTTTTAGCGGCCGCGGATAACTTTTTGTAAGCATTGTCAGTAACTGCCGAACACGAACCGATATGAAAACTACATTTGCATTCGGAACATAGTAGCCATGATTCCGATTCGTGAATCTTGCCTTCGCATGATGGACATATATCACTCATAATACCTAGCACACATACACTTCAATAAGGTTCGCTAACAAAGTGCACCCAGAAGCAGCAGGAAGCTTAATAGAACAAAATAAACGCCTTCCAGAGGCTTGGAGAACACACCAACCTGCAACGTCCGAAAAATGTATTTAGCAGTCGTTCATCCGTCTGCCTCGCTGCTGCTGCTGAGTGCGTGTGCGGCAGTCCAAGGGGGGCGATGTCCGATAGATAGATATGTGAGGTTTAACATCGCAAAACCACCATATGATTATGAGAGACGCCGTAGTGGAGGGCCCCGGAAATTTCGACCACCTGGGGTGCTTTAACGTGCCCCCAAATCTGAGCACACGGGCCTACAACAAGGGGGGGGGGGCGATGTCTTCTTGTAGGCTGTCACGGTCGGTGTACCACACGTGATGATCCACGTGGCCTCCGGTTGATCTAATCGCTCCCTTGTCCGTTCTAACGTTCGTGGAAAGCACCGGGCCAAGGCCACAGTTCCTGCAACGTCCGAAAAATGTATTTAGCAGTCGTTCATCCGTCTGCCTCGCTGCTGCTGCTAAGTGCGTGTGCACTCAGCAGCAGCAGCAGCGAGGCAGACAGATGAACGGCTGCTAAATACATTTTAACGTCTTTTTTCACTGTTCGCCGACTTGTCTTCTCGGAACTTAACTTGGTAGCCCTCCTCCGCGTACCGGAACCTCTGAAGCAATGTCAACTTGATTTTTGCAAAGTCGGTGGCATCTTCAGCAGACATGCGTCCAACTACCAACAAAGCTTCCCCTGTTAGGTACAAGCTCAAGGAGAGGCTTGAGCTCAAAATTCAATCTTTTGTCCCCTGAGCAGTTTGGTTTTCGTGCTAAGCTGTCTACCGAATTAGCATTAATCAAACTGATAGCTTAAAACAATTTATCGATCAAGATCTATGGGTAGGGGTGGTATTTATTGACCCAACTAAAGCGTTTGGTACCACTTCCAATCTTGTTTTCTTAACTTGAAGTTATGGACCTACTTTAGCCCTTCTCAGTGCTGCCAACTCCAGGGAAACTTCCGCATATATATATATAGAGGATTTTGGTTCTACTTAGGGCAAAAAGGGAAATTTGTCAACATCTCGAAAAATTTCTCGCTTCCACGTCAAGTAAGCAAATCGACGGAGTTACCTCCCACCCAACAACTCTTCAAGAGACGATAGTCTTTCTTGGAGACCTTCCCCGCAAAAAATTTTGGTGTATCTGTCTGTCTGTCTGTCTGTCTGTCTGTCTGTCTGTCTGTCTGTCTGTCTGTCTGTCTGTCTGTCTGTCTGTCTGTCTGTCTGTCTATACATTTGTCTGCTTGTCCACCAATAATGGTATCCTAGAAGGCACGAGACGATGCCCCAAACGGCCGACCACATCCGCAGCACCCACCAAGATTGCTCAAGATTCAGCGTTCATACTTGTGCGATTGTCAATTAAAAAGCAATTATTGCGCATATCTGCGGCACCATAACAACACGTCAATATTTCATTTGTGTGTTTTTTACTAGAAAAAGCATACATAAGTTATTCTAAAGACCATAGCGTTTATCATGCTGCGCTGACCATGCAATGAACGAAAAGGCAAGTGTTTCCAACGCTTTGCTAACACGACACGGTAGTGGCACCTACCCGTCGCCTTGAATTCTACACCTTCTCACCTCCGAGACGGGCGCGCACACCGCGCGCTTCGTTTTCCAAGATAACTGCCGGATAGCGCTCATGCCTCACGTGTGACATGACTTGATGCGCTCGTTCGCCTCCGTTGCATGCTCGAGGCACTCTAACGCAGTGCCTCCAGAATACCATTCACCAATTTTCTTGTGCAGAACATCAAATAAACGTTTTGTTCAATCTCTCCAGACGCAAGAATATCGTCTTTCGACGACATTTGCAGATTAACATGCAGATACGGGGCCAATTTTAAAATAAGAGATGTTCATAATTTCAAAATGTTGAGCATTAGATAGCTACAAATTCATTTGTTAGAATAATTGACAAAAATTTTTTTAATAAATATCATATCGACGAACTTAGCACTCAATTCTCCTCGTCTCCCGAAAGAAATCATAAACGGCCTCGCAAACGCTCCTGTGGCTAAAACCCAGCACGGCTGTGGCTAAAACCCAAAGAAAAAAAGAACCTGAAGAGATAAATTCAATCTCAACCTTCGAAGCGGTTTGTCTAGAAGTGTTTCCCTCTGATTGGTGAATAATCTGCACGATAAAAAGAAATGATCAAGAGATTCACACTCACTGCAATGGAGGCATAAAGGTGACTGTACCAGACCAGACCTGTGTAGGTAAAAATTCTGTGGGGAGACACGGCATTGTATTTTGGTAACGGCAATCTCGGTCTTTCTGGAGAAACACCATCGATTCTTCCAACGATAATTAAAGTGAGAAAACTCAGAAACTGAAAACGCAGACTTAGCGAAGTTGTCCGATATTGCAAATTTTTCAAAACGCGCCGCAGTTACGAACGCCAACGTGGGCAAAATAGACATTATCGGACCATTACATGATAAAAGTACGAGTGCATTCGCTTGTTCATTGAGAGGTATAGCTTTGTGCACTGGTACCCACACCAAGCGAATAATACGTATATGTCTTGGAATGAGGGAATAAAATATTTATAAAGAAATTGAAAAATCTGATACAGTTAATGAGGAACAGACGGATAGGCTGTCTGTCAGAGTGATGGCGTCTGATAATGATAGGGGTAATTTCTGTAGATCTAATATAATGGCAAGTAATTCCGCATGATAAATAGAAGTAAAGTCAAGTAAGCGAATTGAAAAAACCAATCCAAAGATAATGATGCAATTCCCACCCCTGTCCTTTCTTCACAAACTGAAGCATCAGTTGCTATCACTGCAGCCATTTCTAATCTAGAATAATTGTCCTCCAAAATGCAATTTAAGTATGTTGTGGGTAATGATTGCAATTCTTGGGAAGTATGTCGTCCAATGCTATTCGACTTGTTTGTATAGATCTGCTTATGATTAATACTTCACAGAGCTGCACTTGTAATGTTTCCAATTGTGTCTGTGCGAAAATGAATTGGGGACACCGTAATCGAGGCCACTGATGGTTGAAAAATTGCGTCGAATGATTTAAAAAAAATATATTGTGATCTCCTTAATGGCGATGCTTAAATCTTCAGAAAGGTATGCATGGTTAGGATGTTAAACCGAGTACGAAGAGAAGCAGGCGTGCTTCTTTGTATAAAATAGTATTAGATACAAATTTTGGAAGTCCAAGACATAATCGTAATGATTCGCGTTCTAAAAGAACCAGTGGCCATAGTTTGTATGCAGGTGCACCAGAAAACAAGACGCAGCCGAACTCTAATATCGTGCGAATATACATGCAGTAAATCATGATGAGAACATCACGGTGTAAACCTGCACGTTTGTTGTTGAGTGTACAAAACATCCCCAGCGCACGTGTTCCTTTGGCAGCCATATTTTCTATATGTGGACTCCAATCAAGTTTTTCAGTATAAGTGATTCCTAAATACTTAACAGATTCTACTTGCAGGATAACGTCTTGCTGGTAAAGCAAAGCGATATAGACCGGAACACTCAGAGGAAAAACTACCATCGCACTTTTTTTGAGAGTCAGTGATAAGTTTATTTTTTCTAACCACGTTTCCAGAGCATTCATATACGTCTGCACACTTCAATAAAGTGAATGTATACTTGCAGCTGTAGCAAAAAACGCGATATCATCGGCATACACATACACTTGCACGACCATCTGTACAAGAATAGTGCATAGTAAAATATTATATAATCGTGGCGATCACACTGATCCTTGTGGGTGACCTCTAGTTTGTGTGTGCCTAAAGATGACAAACCGGATTGAGAACAGTAAAATTATCTGTCATTTAAGAAGGAATGTACCCATGCTATAAAGTATTGTGGTAGACCTGCGTTTTTAAGGGAATTTATAAGTTTTGAATGTTCCACGGTGTCATAAGCTTTTGTGATGTCCAGGGTTACTAAGGCGGCATATTGGTTCTTATAACGGGCAAGCTGTATTCTACTTTCCAAATTGATATGGGCACACCAAATGGAGCAACCACGCCTGAAGCCAATTTGGCATGGGCTCAAGACCATGTTTTCATTAGACCTATCATCTATCCTAATGTGTAAGTTCCTTTCAATTAGCTTTACCAGATAGATGTAACTGCTATAGGCCTGACGTTATCTAACATAAACCCAGCACCTTGTTTTTTTAATAAAGCAATTATCTCAGCAAATTTCCAATCAGGTGGAATCCATGAGTTTGTGATAGAGTGGTTAACCAATGCCAGGAGGTCCTGGGGTAGAACATTATGGATGATTTCTATTGTCGAAGTACTTATGACATCAAAACCTGACGCAGTATTGGGCAAGTTTCTCACTACTTGTTCCAACTCCGAAGCAGTGATTTCCTCAAAGCCGTCCCTTTTCAGAGGAGACCACGAGTGGTGTGAGAAGGCAGACGTAAAGCGACTTTGAAGTCCTTTTGCAGTACCTTCGAGAAAACTAGACAATTCCCTTGGAGTAGAAACTTCAACATTGTTGGATGAAGGTATGACCTTTTTGGTTCTGAGGAAATTAAAGTGCGATTTCTTGTTGCTAGGTTTTGACAGAAACTCAGAACGCTGACTATTATAGCTGTCTTTCGCAGCGGCAACTGTTCTCTTAAAATTGGCAGCCCCATATTTAAAATCTCTCCGATTTCTAGGGCATTGGTTGTAAAGTAATTTATGCCACGCAGCTCTTCTTAGTCTGTAATCGCGTGCACAAGCTGACTTCCACCAAGAATTAGAAAGACCTTTGTTAGATCCCCTTACATTTACGTTGAATGTCGATTTATTTATTGATTCTTTCATCACGTTACTTGAATTCACGGCAGTTTGCTCTTCACTTTCAACTATTCGGTTTGACCAGGCGGCCCGTAGTGATTTTTCAAATGTATTAAAATTCACGTGAGTTATTGAGTGGCTGGTTACAGAGGTCACCAGACATACAATGTCAAAATATGAAGGCAAGTGGTTACTACTTGTACCCAAGTTCAGGGTAGACTATGTAGAAATAGTGAGGTTAGGACTGTAGAAGGTAAGGTCAATCGTGGAATGAGACTGACTACTAACAAAAGTGGGTGTTCGTGTGTTAATGCACGTTAGGTTATACTGCGAAACCAGATCCCACAAAAGCTTCCCACTCATATCGGTTCTGAAACCCCACGATGTATGGTGAGAATTGAAGTCACCCGCCAATACAATTTGTTTCCTACATGACGAAATTACAGAATTAAGCACAGTAGTATCTTGAACACCAGCTGGAAAATAAGCATTCACTAACGCAAAGGGGGGGCATCCCGGAAGAGATATATCTAATGCTAAAATTTTACTGCCTAAATTCATTACTTGACCTGTAATTTTAACTCGGTAAGCAACTTCTGAAGTAATAAGTACGGCTAAGCCGCTACCCTTAGAGGGCTGGTCTGACCTAAAGATGCGGTCATTTTTTATATAAAAACTCTTTTCTTGTGAAAGCAAAGTTTCTTGCAAAAGAATTACATCAGGAACAGATTGATTACAAAGGTTATATAAGTCAGTTGTAGCAGAAAAAATCGACTGGCAGTTACACTGCAATATTTTTAATCCAAGTGCACCTCTTTTGATGAAATACCAGCAATATGAACTACCTTCTCCAAGATACTAGTTCTCGAAAAGTCTTCTTTTGAAGCGCTTTCCTTCTGATATTTTTTTACTCTTCACCTTGTGATTCATTGGAGAACCCTGAGCTACAGGCGACGCACGCCGTTTCATGTTTCTAGATTCTGAGTTCACTTGCAATTCATGGGAACTTGAATCAGAACTCCAATCTAAGTCTTGCTCGCCTGGAATAATTAGCTTACGCTTCATGTTAGACGGACCTGGTTTGGGGGAACACACCTCTTCATCGACGGGTGTTTCTTTGCGGGTAGTAACCGTTGAACCTGATTCTATCGAACACGCATTAAGTTCCTTAGGTGGTGAGGATGGCAAAGAAGTCATACCCGGTAGTATAACGTTCTGCAGTATTTGTGTCATCTGCGCATTCATTATTTGTGTTAGTGATTCCGTTAAGGTAAGTAAAAGATTTTCTATGGCCTTTGCCAATAACCTTTCAATAGTTAATGCTAATACTTCTGGAAGAGAGGAATCTATCGCCTGATTGAGACGACTCGTAGCACTGGCATATCTCCGAGGCTGCTCTACAATAATGACTCGAGCTTCATGTCTAGAACATCGTTTTCGCTCAACGATTTCCATTATTTGCATTTCCTGAGCCCTTGCAGGACACTTAATCTCATTAGCTGCGTGAGACTCGTTGCACAGACAACGCATTTTATGTGCTCAACATTCTTTAGCATTATAGTGCCCTGCACAAACCCGACAACGGACCGCCGATCTGCACCCCTTTATGCTGTGACCGTAACCCCATGATTTGGGGAATTACCAGTGGACGAGGGATTATCGATTCAATCCGGTATACGAGTGGCCACGTCTTGATTTCGGTTGGTCGAGTTGTACCGGCAAACTTAACACTCAACTGACTCAGTCGGGATCTTCCTTTTGTCGACAATACACGGCACCGGAACACTGATTCGGCTCCTGCTATGGAAAACATTTCCTAAATCTCTGAGGGAGTTAGGCTCAAGTCCACCCCACGAACTAAACCTTTGACACATGCCACATTTGGAGGTATGAAACAGCTCACCGGTAGAGATGCAAAATTTGTACATTTGAGGAGATCTCCTACACAGGCCGGGTCCGGCGAACAGCAAAGAATACCTACACGACCGAACTGTGCACCTCAGTGATCAGCTGCAGTGTTCAGTCATCTTCCGGAGCTCTTCTTGAATGATTTTTGGATTTTTCATCCGAATGGAATCTTCGTTAGTGGGAGTTAGATTCACTGGAACGCTGCTCGCACTGCTGCGCAAAAAAAGATTGATTGGTAACTCATCGGGAGCTAGAGAGGCCGACGAGGCAGCATTTGCCTGGCCGAGAGAAGAGAGAGACATCACTGCGTGATGCCTAATTCAGCACCGCCTGATCAGTCCGCACACCCCGGGAGGATGCACCATGACACCGCTAACGAAGAGGCTAGGCGAACCGAGGCTGACGGGCTCCGCTTAGTCCCTTAATTCCTGTCTTTCGCTGCACAAGCCGTTTCTTCTTCCTAGTGATCGTGACAATCGTCGCAACGGAGCCTAGAGATATCAGGCTTCTGGCTTGCTTGCTTGATCCCATATACCTTGGCTCATACCCACCATGGCGGATTGGTCATTAAACTAGAGGTTATCGTAATGGGTAAAAACGAATTTAAGATTTTTGTGAAGAAAAAAATCAATGATTCATTCATTTAGAGAATATAAAAAGGAATAATCATAGGGTAAGTTACGAATAGAGTAGCTAAATAGCTAATATTTGAAAGGAGTAAATGGATGGTAATTTCAAAAAACTGAAATTTTGTTAGTAAAAAAAGAAAGAAAAGATTGAAAATTTAACAAGCAATCCTTCTTGTGTCACTGAGAAATTCACAAACTGCTTCGCAGACGCTCATGTTGCTGTGTCCTAGAGAAAAAGCCCAAGTATATTTTCAGATTTCAGAGTAATGTTCCATTTTCTGAATACAGTTTCTAAATATTTCTTCCTGTGGCTTGTGAAACGTTGGCAAATTAGAAAAAAAGTTATGTTTTCTGGCTCTTGACAAGGAAAACAAAGTGAAGAGGGCACCTGAGAAAGTAAAGAGGCGGAATTCAGCATCCAAATTTTGTGATGCACACTTCCAATTTTCGGCAGCGGCACCATTGATTATTCCAAGCAAAAGAAAGATGACCGTAATCTTGAACTGGTGGTCAAACTTTCATTAAATCTTGAAGTAAGAAATATTTACAAAATCGGGATTCAGTGACAAAACTGGTATCAGGTACAACAAAAATTATTCCAGCTTCTTGCTTCATCTTTTTTTTCTTCACCGCCACCCCAACACGCTTTTTTTGCTTTTTTTGCTTTTTTGGCGCCGCGTGCCGCATTAGGCACTGTCAGGCCCGTGGCATGTTGCAAGCTTCGCGGCCACAGCGTGAGGAGTCGCCACCATCAAAACGACGACAGCGCACCTGGCGGCGTAGGTAAACGAAACCGAACGAAGTCTTTTTTTTTCGACAATTTTGTTTGTAAGACATCAGAATGGTAAGCATAAAAAATCGTTCTCATTTAATTTCAGGCATTCAGAAGCATGCAAAGTGCGAACGCGTAGAAAATTGAAAAGTGACGCACTTTAGTTGGCAGTGCGGACCAGGGAACGAACAGTCTCACCGCACTGCTCGTGAAAGGCACGCAATTATGTTGATACCAATTACAGAAAGTTTACCGAATACTGTCAACGAGTTGTTGCGAAATTTTGAGCTACACATGTACATGGACTTAAGCAGTATGCCTTTACTTACTGCAGCAAAAGTTTCGTGCAGTGCGATGGATATATCAGCCAGCGCTGGACAGCTTCTGTGCTCCGGGCATCTGCGTTGGGGCTATGCGTAGTACGTATACCTTCTTTGCACATGAACGCTGACGCATACATATTGTTCACTGCTGTACGTGCTAAAATGTTACTTACGTGGCGTTTATTTTGAGTAAACATCGATCGATTGACTTGCAATAAAACGATTTAATGTTGCAAGCTTGTTTGACCAGCATTGTCATTTCGCTCGGCCTGTATGCGGCATCACAACTTGATGAAGTAAGTATGCAAGATACTTATGAGCTTATATTGAGCTGTTTGCTGCAATGTACTATGTGGAAACGATTGAAACTGAGAAAGGGGGCTGCTACAACGAGCGGGGGTCAGCCATGACGCAGAAGCAGACGATGAAGATGTCGTCTGATATGCGAAAGGCCTGACGCCATATCGAAGCACCCTGGTGCTTTAGAAACCTATTTTATTTTATACGCAATTATAAATTATACGAACAATATTCTTAGTTATATTTGGTTCAAAAATATATTCAGGCGTAGAAGGTAACGAAACATTTTTCACTCATTAGTAAAATAGTCATTTTGCAATCTTTTTACGATTCTCTACAAAACCCAGATGACGCTACCATCGCTTCCAAATTGCTATCCTCATTGGCTTTATGGACATGTCACTCCACTGGCACTGTTCTCGTCGTCTTCGTTCTTGTTTCAGGTGAAAACAGTCTGCTTTGCCCTGTCTGAGGTGAAAGTGCCCGAGAAGTCAGCTCGATTCAAGGCGTCACCGCTGTGCATTTTTTGCAACGAAAGTGAAACAATTGAACATTTATTTTTTATTTTGTCGTCGTTACTCTTATCATAGAAAAAGATTTTTAGTAGCCCCATTAAAAAAGCTAGGAATACAAGTAAATGTACTAGTACTTTTATCACTTGGCGGCACTTCATTTGGTTACTACCACAGGGATATAAGCTCCACTGTGTTTGACCACATCAATGCAACTAAAATATTACCATGCTAGTGAACCCTAACCTTTTCAGATCTTTAGTTTATAATTCGTAGTGATGTCTGTCAGGAATAAGAGATCGTTTGATCGCTTGCTCAGCAAACATTTTTGTTTATTGGCAGTATTATCTCTAAACTAGTTTTTCAGATTGGCTTAAATTTCATTTTAGTTTCATTTAAGTCTCCTGCCACCCGGTTCTTGGCTCATCCCCCTCAATGGGTGAGCGCCATCCATCTGAGGTCATCAGCATTAGCATGAACAGGCAGAAGCAAGGATCGTGGATTTCTTATGTAAGACAACCGAGTGCTCTGGCGGTCTCAATGAAGAGCTACTTCTTCGGCTCCAGGATGAGTTACCGGACCCCATGTACGAGCGGCGAGGGTCGGCTGTGTGACATCTTTCGAGACCTCTCGCTGTATAACGAGTACTTCTGGCAGGTGGGTCACGAGCTGAGAGAGGTGTCGCCAGGTGAACTCGCCCTCGTCAAAATGCACGGCACGTACGTTTCCCTGGAGACACCCGAACGGAAGCGTAAATTCGCCAGCCTACTGTATCACCTTCTGATTCTGCATCGCTGCGTCATTTCGGTCGAAGTTGACGAGTACATTTTAGGGGATCACCACAGGCTCATATGTGACGGATTGAGCAAGTGCCCAAACCTCAAAAAGCTAAAGCTGATGCTCTCAACAGAGGACGCGGCACACTGCATTGCCGCGGCGCTGCCGTGCATGATCCATCTGCAGGAACTCGTGTTAAGCCAGGATCATTTAGACGACGTTTTCGTGGAGGGCATCTGCAAGCTTCTGACGAACACCCGGTCGCTGAAGACTTTCGCCATGAGCCACACGCACATAGAGAGCGAGTACACGCAAGCCATCCTTCGGGGACTCGAGCAGAACTCGACAATTACGTCGCTGCTGCTCAACACCCTCATTATGTATCCGGAGACGTCGCCTAGCAGCACCATCTTTTCCGAGTACCTGCGCAAGAACCGGGCCCTCCAGACCCTCACCATTTTCTCGCGTTACCCGGATGAGCAAGCCAAGCTTCGTCAAATTCTGGGGGCGCTCATGTCCAATGACGCACTGTCCGAGCTGAACCTGGCCAATTTTTCGCTGGACGACGCGAACATTATTCTCATAACCACACTGCTTGCCAAGAACCGTACCCTCAAGGGATTTAACCTGGTCGACTGCAGCTGGACCAAGTCCCCATTGCAGCCCAGCATACTACAAACGGAGAACTTCGGCAAAGTGTCCAGCAGGATCCACCCTTGGCTCATGGCTCTTACCGAGAACAAGACGCTAGTTGAACTAACTTTGAACATGTCCTGCTTTGACTCGGATGATTGCCAATCATTTATCAAGGTGCTTGCGTCCAGCACGAACCTGAAGCAGGTCACCATCACCCAACTCCGAAGCGAGCATGTAGTCAAGATATGCCGGGCCATGCGTGAACACAGCGTGCGACAGCACGTGTTCCTTGGCCCGCATCAGATCATTAAGGACCCTGTCGTTATGCTCACAGAGTGCAAGGAGGTGACCTGCATCAGCTTCGACTCGATTGCGGTCAGCGAGCTTGAACCACTGCGCACCACTTTGAGCTTGTTGCCCTCGTGCAGTCACGTGACGTCTTTTGGCCTGAGGGTGAACGAACATTTTATGCACAAAGAAATGAGCTCCCTGCTTGCAAAGTACATCACAAGCACGACCGTGCTGAGGGACCTGACATTGTCCTTCTACAATGGCGCTAGGTACATGGCTTTTGGGACTGAGCTTGCCTTGGTCAAAGCACTGTCTGTGAACAAGAGCATATGCAGGCTGTTCATATTGGGCCTCTGCTTCGACGAGACAGAGATTCAAATGCTTGCGGAGATGGTGCAGTCCAGCCGGAGGATGTACGAACTTACCTTCTATCCGGACAACTATGAGTCGGCGGTCTTGCTTCTTTCGAAGCTGTCGCACAGCATTCGCAGCAACTACACCCTCCTCTACTTGCGGCTGAGCAAGCGCCAAGAGCTCGGCCAGAACTGGTTCACCATTGTTGACGTAAAGCGGCGCAATTTTGCACTGGTGATGCGCGCCGCGCATTTCGTCATGGGGATGAAGCATAAGTACTGCGCCGAAGCCGTTGAGCTGGTTCACTTCAACCCTAGATTGGTGGAGAAAGTTCGGGAACTTGCCCTTGCCGATGAGAACGAGGCCTTATCACGGATCAGGAAAAGTCTAAAGAGCTTTTCCAAGTTAGACGACTTCATGCGTATGGCAGGCGTTGTCCAGTACAGTGTGACTTGCCAGAGGCGCAACGATGGTCGGAAGCAGTTGGTTGACATTGGTCGCGACTGCTGGTTGTGCATACGGCAGTACCTGAAAGTGGGCGATGTCTTGGATCCACAGTAGGCATCTTTGGTTTCTGTGTCACAACTGCGACCTTCTTGGAGGTTGCTACCCTGAACCTGAGAGGACTGGCAGACCTCGCTACACTCCTGGGACCCGGCAAATCACAAGATCGCCGTCAGCGTCATGCTGTACATACTTGTACATTGAAGGGTCACTGTGTGACAAACACGAATTAAGAGTGTAAACATTTAGATCATGAGGTGAATTTCATGTAAAACATGATTTATATGCCGCTCTCCGGTGCACGCAACTAGTTGGCTTGCTTGAGATTCACCGAATTTGGTAATGCGTGAGGTGACTGTATGACGAACACAATTGTCAAGTGTTAGCACAAAAATCTCGACATGCATGTGAGTGTCAGCACGATTTGCATGCCACGATCTTGGTGGACTTGCCGTCGGTTCGATAGCTTGACATACACTCAAATGGGCAATGCATGACGTGACTGTATAACACACCTAAATGATCGGTTGTAACAAAAAAACGACATATTTCTTGTCTGCACCTCTAATTTATGTTCGTCATACAGCTATAGACATCGCGTGATACCCACCTATGTATTTTTACGTGCTTCCATATGTGGGGGCGCACGCCTGTTTTTGCATTTGTAGTTGCACCGCAGCTTGTATCAATGTGCACTGTGTGCAAGAGGTATCCTATGTAACTAAATCTACGCGTTCACCGGCGAAGGCCTGGTAAAATGCTTTATTTCTTGTTCGCCAATGAACTCGACTAGAATGCAGCGCTGACAAAGCTTTCAAAGCGAGATATGTTGGCGGTAACCTTTTTTAGTTAAGTCGATTTCGTTTGGCGTTTACGTATTCCATCGCGTTGGTGGACTGGCTGGCCGAGACGACGCTCACCTCATAGTCACGCGCCGTGTTTATTATGCGTTGCCTGTTCTGCTCACCTGTGCATCAGATCAGGTGTGAATAAATACAATACTACGAAAGAAATGCTTGGAGGAACACTTGAAATTACCATCAACACACTGTATGCCCGCTCTTTAAATAAAATAGGGCACTTTGTCTTCTACATGGTGTTTTTCACACATCATTTTCTCCCACTGGTGCGAGATCATCGCCTTCTGAACAACGTGCTGATTGTCACTCCGCCGGGGTGGTCTAGTGGCTAAGGTACTCGGCAGCTGACCCGCAGGTCGCAGGATCGAACCCCGGCTGCGGCGGCTACAATTTGAATGGAGGTGAAAAGGCTGTAGGCACGTGTGCTGACATTTGGGTACACGTTAAAGAACCCCAGGTGGCCAAAATTTTCGGAGCCCTCCACTACGACATCCCTCATAATCATATTGCCACATTATCTTTTGTTATCGCCCCGTTTTACTATCACTAATTTTCAGCGCAAACCACGCCTACCCTGTTTGAGAAGCTTCGAGACGGCAGTAGATCATTTTGTTAAGATTCAATTTGACGTATTTTATTCAAGCTTCAAAGAGCATCTCAGGCGCCTTGAAGCTCTACTTCAAGCAATCAAAACCTCCAGACTCACTCTGAAGCCAAAATGTGCCGCGCTTTGCATATACGGAACTCTTGTTCTTGGGACACGTGATAAGCAAGTCCAGAGTACGCCCCGATCCGCAGAAGACAACAGCCATCGCTGAATTTCCGCCACCTGCTGACAAGAAGGCCGTGCGTCGATTCCTCGGCCTGTGCGCCTATTACAGGCGTTTCATAAAAAAATTTTGCCCGCATCGTACATATACTGGCATCTGCAGGGGGGCTTTTGGTGCTATAGAAAGGAAACTTACAAATACAAGAACAATAGTTTTTTTTTTTGCTTTCCTTTTAACACACGATGGAGCCTTGCTGTTCCGTGTGTTTAAATAAAAGATTCTTTTCGTACGCAGAACGTATGTTTAGGGATTTGAGTATCTTGAATAGTTTCCTTACGCTGAAACGTAAGTAAAAAAAAAACTTTTTGTGGCAAAAATGGTTGTTGAGCTGGTTTGCATGAAGAGACGGGCATTATTTGCACGAAAACGGACGAGGATGATTGCCACAGTTATAAAGTTTCACTTTTTAAACTTGTAATATCTCTGATAACTCCCCTAAGGCGCATGTCGTAATGTATAAATTGGTTAGCTCGGGGGCTGGCAGAGCATTTTAGTTGTTATTTCTCAAAATGTGCTGTGAAATAAATTTTCATTAAACATTGAAATTCAATATGAATTTAAAAAGGGCTTTTTATACTAATATAATTGGAATAACACCTTCATTTGCAGTAAGTTTAGGGGTGTTACCTGAAAACTGATACTCGTATATAGTCGTTCTAGGTGGATTGTAAGGTCCAAGTGTCTTGTGAACTAATCGAACTTGAGTGCATGAGTTAACACATGGTTCCGTGAAGGGGCCCTGCAATATACTTGCTTTCGAAATTCTTGCCCGCTCGAAGAGACATCCTAGTTTCAGTTAATGTAAACACACGAGAGACTGCGTGCAAGACTTGACTTAAAAAACTGCAATCGTAACAAAAGAAGCTTGCGAAAATAGCCTCTTTTGATTCCGAAGCAGAGAAAAAAATGAAAAATTGTGTACTATCTCTCCGAAAGGGAGCTGAATTTACATCGTTACGATATGTGCCTGATGAAGTTGAAAACTTTATACGTGTAAAAGAAATATTGGCCTTGCGGCCCGCGGAATCACTACGCAGCCACGTATTCGATAGTGTTTTATTGATCGTCAAATCATACCGCACAACTTCTTGGGTATCCGTGGTATACCTGCCTACTCTTCCACTGCAATAGTCGTTCGTTCTTGATTTTGTAAGTCTATCCCCCTTCCCCCCCCCCCCGTTACCCAGGCCTCTCAGCGAAAAAAGCGGTGACTAGGGTCGTCGTGGAAGCCGCAGAGGCGATTCGATAAATAATTTGTGCGCACTATCGAAAGTTCTACGGCCAGCTGTATCATCACTTTCGTTTGTCTTGCACCAATGTTTTCGAAGTGCGGTTTGGAAAGCTTCTTCCCCCTTTACAACGCTTCCTGAAGGGGGGAAACACCCCCCAAAATGCACCTGCCAGCTCTCTCACAACCAGCAGGGTAAGAGCCTATTAAAACGCCCATTATGGAAAAGCAGCTAGCGATTGCTGTCTTGATCGAATTGGTCACTGCCCACCTGGAGCCACCCTAAAGGCCGCGCCTTCTGTGCGAATAAAGTTGGTTCCTCCTCCTCCTATTTCGGCTTCAAACCATCTATAAACTAGGTGATCCCTCCTGGTATGATTTAAACTAAATAGACTGGTGCATGATAAAAAGAAGTTACAACAGACCAAGATTCATGGTTAAAAAATTACTCTAAGTTCCGCTAGAGGGAACTATGCCTATAGATGCGAAGCAGCGGGCGCTAACGCTCATATGCGCAAAGAGTTAACTAAATATACACTAGAAGAAACTCTGGCGCTAGTGTCTATGGGAGCTGCTATACACACTGCGCTTCAGCGAGCATGGGAATGATGGGTAGTACACGGATTTGTCTAAATTTCGTACTTCTGGCTCCGTGTGTGTTCGTGTGGCTTGGAGCTATTTTCTCACGAAACGAAAATCAACAAATGTCCAGCGGTCGTGCTTCACCCCCTTTACTTTTAGGCTTACCACTTGAAATCAGGTCACGAAGTTCAAAAGGGGCTGTTTTTCCCTTCGAAACAAAATCGAAATACAGCATTAAACGAAGCCGCGAGTGCGATTTGCCGCCCGCAAACATGAAGACTAGGCAAATCCGTGTACTATATACACCCATCATTCCCATTGTCGCTGAACGATCACAGCGCCGCAGTCCCCTCTAGTTAATTTTAGAAAATTCTATGCATAGGCGTACTCAGGATTCCCCTTCAGGAGGAGGGGGGGGAGGCGAAGGTTTGTCGACGCGCTCCCCCTCCCTAATAGGTCAATGTATGGGACATGTATAGACTGCGTCCCCATTCCTATTAGGTCAATGTATAGGGCAGATTTTGCGCCCCCATTCTTAGCTGAATATGTGAGGCGTAAAGCCCGAGCGCGGTGGTCTAGTGGTAAGGAACTCGGCTGCTGACCTGCAGGTCGCGGGATCGAATCCCAGCTGCGGCGGCTGCATTTGCGATGGAGGCGGAAATGTTGTGGGCCCGTGTGCTCAAATATGGGTGCACGTTAAAGAACCCCAGGTGGTCGAAATGATCCGGAGACCTCTACTACGACGTCTCTCATAATCATACCGTGGTTTTGGAGCGTTAAAAACCACGTGTCAATCAAATTTGGTGAGGCGTAAACCCACAAAGGCTGATGGGAGGTGCCGTCTGCATCGGCTTCCGGTTCAAGATATCTATGGCGCGCTGTTTCGCTGGCCGCGCTTTTGAGCTGTAGACATGTGTTTTCTTTCGATTGTGTTGTAATCTAATCACTCGCGCAATCGTTCTTGGTTGTGCAGCTGTCGGTCGCTCGAGTTCGAGCAACAATGAGAAAAAGATGTCAAGATTCCTTTGCAACGAAGATAGAAAATTGAAATTGGTTTTGTGGTAATAAAGAGAACCGTGCACGCTGAGTGGCATATCCTTTGAATGCCTAGCGTCAGGCGGATAATATTTGTCCCAAATACTGCTTGGATGGTTTTGTTTGTCTGACGCATTTGGTATTTATGTACAGCCGCCAGCAACTTTAACACGAACGCTCCGCCGCATGTCCTGCAGCAGTTTGATTGACGCTGACACCACGTACGTTTGGGTTCTCTCGCCAGAATGCTAGCCATACATGTCGACATACTATCCAAGCCTACCGAGGTACTATCTCAGCTAAAGCGCCCAGCACTTCACGGCTGGCATCAGTCAAACTAGCCCTGGCCACGCATCGAAGTTTTCGTGTTAAAGGTGCTGACGGCTGTACAGGCGCTCCCAGCAGTTTCATGTCAGGTTGACTACATGCCGTCGACATTTTGGCACGACAAAGGCGTCAAGACAGAACATCGGAAGGATGTGTAGCTTTTTAATCAGCACGACCACAATCACTTTCAACGAATATAGCTACGACAAGCATACGGTGCTCAAGCTAAAACGCACAGCCGCGCCGTGCAACTGGCAGCCAGCTCTAACCCTGAGATCGAAAATAGCGTGACACAGCAGCGAACACCCGCACGACATCAGACCAGCGGTGACGCCGTGAAGTCCATGAACACAGCGTTTGTCAATGAAATCAACTGTAGCGATGTATACACAATGACAGATATGTGGAGTTTAACGTTGAAAAACCGCCATGTTGCCACGGGGTCGTCACGTGAATAAAGAGAGCAGACTTCAGGTCGAAGATGGAACTGTTTATTCGGGCCGAACTTGTGGCCAGGCAAAATGAAAGTCGGATTACAGCAAGACACTTGCACTGATAGCGGCGAACAGAGCTTCGGCCGTCGATCAACTGGCAAGCGGCGAAGCGTGTCGGCACCTATACACTTTCCATCGAATATTCTAGCGTTGTCGCTAGCGGCGACGTAGGTTCCAGAATAATCTGTAATGGTAATGAAGTGAGCGTAATTTTAACACAATTATCTGCTGCCGTCCCGAAGCTTCTCAAACAGGGTAGGCGTGGTTTGCGCTGAGGCAAGAATATGGCCTTCGCCCCTCTGAAAAAGGCTTCGTCTCGATGCTTCAAGACAAGACGAAAGTACAATAATAAAAAAACAGGTAAAAGCAATAAACAACAAGATACAGTCCTCAGATTCACGCATGAAATGGCTTAAAGCGCATGACATGGATGACTTCAGTATATATAGAGCACGGCGCCTTCAAGAGTTCGTAATGCCATCGGGAGCAACCTCGTTGTTGAGTGTGCCGAGACGTCAAACTACTCCATACGGTCTGAACTCTGAAGTACCGTCGCAAAACTTTTTAACTGAGCCCCACATTGGCATATCGGCATCCATACCCAGACACGGTCCCAGGGCTGGTACTCCACGAAGCTTCGTCGAAGATTGTAACGGTGGCTGTCAGTCGCCTGCTGCCTCTTGATCCGCAGTCGGGTGAATTGACGAGCTTCTTCTGCGCGCTGAAGGTAGGCGGCGACATCCAGGTTCTGTTCATCAATGACGTTTGGAGGCGTCGAGCGTCGTTGCCGGGCTCCTTCCATAGACCAATTTTTATGGCGTCTTCTGCGTGGTTTATTGGACGGCCGCATTGTACGCAGAGGTCACATACGGAAAGATTTGATCCCACGTGTTGTGCTCGATGTCGACGTACATGGCGAGCATATCGGCGATGGTCTTATTAAGGCGCTCGGTGAGGCCATTGGTCTGTGGATGGTAGGCGGTGGTCCGGCAGTGACTTGTCTGGCTGTACCTCAAGATCGCCTGAGTTAGGTCCGACATACAGGCCGTAATCTTTCAGTAATGAGGACCTGTGGAGCTCCGTGACGCATGACGATGTTCTTGACGAAGAACTTTTGCTACCTCGGCGGCACCGCCTTTAGGCAGGGCCCTTGTCTCGGCGTAGCGCGTGAGGTAGTCGGTAGCTACGACGATTCATACGTTCCCGGAATTTCACGTCGGTAACGGCCTCGGTAAGTCCATGCCGATTTGCCGGAACGGCTGGTGAGGGGGCTCGATGGGTTGGAGAAGTCCGGCTGGCGTTGTCGGCGGTGTCTTTCATCGTTGGCAGTCCCAGCATGTCTTCACATAACGAGTGACGTTGGCGGGAAGGCGTGGCCATTAGTACATCTCCTGTATTCTTGTGAGCGTACGGGAAACACCGAGGTGTCCAGCCGTCAGGTCGTCGAGTAGAGCATCCAAAACTTCTGGACGTACAACGCTGAAGGTACCATGGTGAGGTAGTTCGCTCGATGTGGCGAGAAGTTTTTCTTTTTCTTGACGAGGATGCCGTTACGCAACAAAACGATGATAGTCCTAGCTTGTATACCTTTGGAACGGCAAGGTTCCATTTGGCGTTGCATAAGTTTGTTGCCAGACTTTGGGGTGGTTGTTGCTAGACTGCCGCTAAATTTGGCAGAAAATTTTTCTTTTGTAGTTGTGGCTTCTTTGTAAGAGTTTGGTGCTATCCGCGCTGCACTTCTTGGCTGAAAACGTTTCTCCTGTAGTTGTGGCTTCTCCGTAAGAGTTTGGTGCTATCCGCGGTGAATTTCGCGAGTGCATGAGCGACGCTGGCCGTTTTAATTAACGGAATGGACCGAGCCTAGCAGAAGTCGAGCGCGGCGCTGCTGCGCAATTAAGAGGCCGTTTTAATTCCGTTTTAATTAACGGAATGAACCGCGCATTACAGAATTCGTTTTCTTTACGGAATATACCGCGCCTAGCAGAAGTCGAGCGCGGTGCTGCCGTGCAAAAGAGGCCGTTTCAATTCCGTTTTAATTAACGGAAGAAACCGAGCCTAGCAAAAGTCGAGCACAGGATATCGGCGAGCGATCACCTCCATTAATCGAAGGAAAAGGTCTTTCACGTTGAGACGTGCAACGACCAAGTACGTCTCGAGAGGGGAAAAAAAAAAGGAGCCTTGCCCCTGCCTACCCAGCATTGCGAGTGTCCCGCGGAGCTGGGACAGCTAGCTGTTTCCTGCAACCATTGTACCTGAAGTGTGGGTCTGCTCGTTTTTTTTTTTTTTTGCCGGGGCGATTGTACGTGACGACTTACTGCATCGTGGGTCACCATAATTAAGCCGAGGTCCTTGCGAATTCCCCATCACTCGGATGTCGGCGGCCGCTTCTGTGCTGTTCCAACACCACCTAGATGTTGGCTGTTCCCGACTGTCTGTCTGACGGAGAAGCCACAACTACAGGAGAGAAATTTTCAGCCAAGAAGTGCACCGCGGATAGCACCAAACTCTTGCGGAGAAGCCACAACTACAGAAAAAAAAATTTCTGCCAAATTTAGCGGAAGTCTGGCAACAACCACCCTTCCAGTCTGGCAACCACTTATGCAACGCCAAATGGAACCTTGCCTTTGGAACAACGGCAGCCTTGCCCTCAAGGTATTCCACGAGGCCCTTGATTTCAAGGTCGGTTCGCTGTCACTCTGCAAAGTCGTCGACGCTTAAGGATCCCAAGAAGCAGTCGCCATTCTCGTCGACCTGCGGCGGTGGGTCAACGGAGGCGCGGGATAAGCATTCGACGTCACAATGCCTTCACCCCGACTTGTAAACGACTGTGATGTCGAATTCCTGAAGTCACAGACTCCACCGTGCGAGGCGACCTGAAGGATCCTTCAAGTTAGCTAGCCAATGGAGGGCGTGGTGGTCACTCACAACTCTGAAAGGCCTACCATAGACGTAGGGGCGAAACTTGAAGGTAACCCAGATGATGGCAAGACACTCCTTTTCTGTTGTGGAATACTTTATTTCTGTCTTAGATAACGACCGGCTCGTATAACCGAAGACTCTTACAAGCCCATCAATCTTCTGCACTAGGACGGCTCCGAGCCATACACTGCTTGCATCGGTGTGGATTTCCGTGTCGGCGTCTTCGTCGAAATGCGCAAGTATCGGTGGTGTCTGCAGCCGTCGTTTAGTTCTTGAAACGATTCCTCCTGCGACGTTTCCCACTTGAACTCGACGTCGGTCTTTGTAAGGTTAGTGAGTGGCTCAGCGATAGTAGTTAGGTGAGCGAGAAAAGAAAAACTACAGGCCGCGGCGTCACCTTTCCCGCATGAACTACTGTCTATATGGCCCCTATACTCTATACCACACTGAAGCCCAAACTCCATACGCGCGAAAATGCACGCGACAGCGACGAGCGACGCTATGAGCGACGAAACAGGGCGTTCGCGCGACGTGTCGCGTGCTCGTTTTCGCGCGATCGCTCGGTTCTCCAGATTTGGAAACCGTCGCTCATCGCCCGGAAGTGCTGGGCTCAAGCAGCCAATAGCGAAAAACCGGAAAAGACGAAGACTACATAGGTGCACGTGACCCTGCCCGAGTCACATATGCGCAACAAGAAATAACGCAATGTTTATTACGCATGCGCATATAAAAAATGCTGCAAGGCAATAATAAACACTTTCAGTTCCATTACACAACAATATATCTTATTTTTAAATTGGAAACCGCTCGCTACGCGGTTTTCTTGGTGCGAGTTGACGGCCTCATGCCAGCAACAGTGGAATTCGCTCGCCGAAGCCGTCGCGTGAATGAGGTTTGCCTGCGCTAGCGACTGATCGCGCGACGCCGATCTACGTCGCGTCGCTCGTCGCTGTCGCGTGCATTTTCGCGCTTATGGAGTTTGGGCTTAACTCACCGTGACGTCAGATATACTGACGGCATTTGCTGAGGCCTATAATTTCTTTATCTGTAAAAAATGTATTAAATTGTCTTATGAGGGAGCTGTAACCTAAACGTTGCTAGTTTCCGAAATTTTTCTGAACCTAAGAAAAAAAAAATTTCAAATCTGCGACGTCGCTTTCAGGCGCTGACGTTTTGGCGCGCAATTCAAAAGTGAAAGGGAAACTGACTTTCATGTTTATGAACCAATGACAGCAAAACCAACGACCACTGAGAATTACCATGCAATAAATATAAACCGATTTATTGCTTTACTTCGGTGTTCATTAGAGAAAAAAAAGCACCCCGTCAATAATTTGAATTTAGAACTGTACTATTAGATCATTATTCTTTTTTTTTTGAGCTCATCATTATAGAACACTGGCAGAGATACACTAGCTGTTTGGCATAATTTTAAAATTTTGCAAGAAATTTCTTTCCAGGCCCAAATTGCAAACAGTGCGAACTATAGTTTGTCATATCTTGTCACCGTAGTTGAACTGGGCATTACTCACATCCCTTACAGCTCTTAAAAACTTGTGTAAAAAATTTCGCTTATCAGCTCAATGGTCTGTGGCACACTACGAGCAATCACTAAGGCTACGAGAGAGAGAGAGAGGGGGGGGGAACGTTAATAAAAAAAACAAACTCCAGTCCAGGTCGACTAATAATAATAAAGAAGCAATGCCTAGCCGTACGATAGGCCTGGAAGTCCCAAATGTTCGAGTAGTGCCTTCATGGAGTCCGCCAGCCACTCCTCCATGGTCGCGGGTCTTAGGTTTGTAAATACGTGTTTCAGGCTCTCGCCCATGGCTGCACGATCACCCGGATAGTGCTACAGAACGTGAGCGTTATCCAGGAAGCCATCGCAGGCCACGCAAGCAGGAGATCTACCCGTCCTTACCTATGTAATGCTGAATGTGGAGTGTAAAGAGCGAGCTTGGACACGGCTCACCAGCGCTACCTCGTGTCTTGTCATGGAGTGAGGTGAATCGAGATAAACCCTTCGGTTGTTGCACATCTCACCTAATCATTCGCGCCTGTCTAAACGTGTCATAGTAAGTAATACGGTGCGCTTCAGTGAAGCCGGCCACCCCAGAGGAGGGCCCGGGAGAGTTACGCGGGACATGGCGTGTGCCACTTCATTCCCTCTGATCCCCGAGTGACCAGGTACCCACTGTATTCGAAGACGAAACGAAGGGTGGTCATCTAAGAGCTTCGTAAGCGTGCTGTAATGCAACGGTTACGGTATGCAACTACTAATGGACAAGACTATCTAGCAGGGGCGGCGCCAGAATATAACACTGTGCCAAAACACAACGTATGCGTAGTTTTCTGACTATGCTTGCTCTTGAAGGGAAAAGTGGGACAGGCGAGAATGTTAGAAGGGGGGGGGGGGGGGGGGCTCCTGCTCTCATGACCTTTGCTGGCTTGCTGGCGCTGTTCCTGCTATCCAGTATTTCATTGACGCGCAATTTTTGTTCGAGTACTTCACTCACATGACGGCATCCACAGCCACAGCAAACTCCACGCAGGTAATGATGAAGTCCAGAAAAGACAGTATAGCCAGTCATGGGATCAGTGTATGTTTTCTCCCCTCTCTGCAACAGCAATACACAACCGTACATTGCAAATAAATGAGTATGATGGAAAGGTCCGATATCTGGCTTGTTAAAATTGTTGCCAATTGCATGATTAGTGTAATATAACATCAAATTTAAAGCATATATATATATATATATATATATATATATATATATATATATATATATATATATATATATATATATATATATATATATATATATATATATATATATATATATATATATAGTGTTGGTCTTGCAGAGAAATAACATCCCACATAATTCACATGAATTACTCGCCACGGTGGTCTAGTGGCTAAGATACTCGGCTGCTGACCCGCAGGTCACGGGATCTAATCATCCCGGCTGCGGCGGCTGAAATTTCGATGCAGGCGAAAATGCTTGAGGCCCGTGTGCTTAGACTTCGGTGCACGTTAAAGAACCCCAGGTGGTCGAAATTTCCGAAGCCTTTACACTACGGCGTCTCTCATAATCATATGGTGATTTTGGGACGTTAAACCCGATGATGATGAACAAACTTTATTTAATTAGCAAAAAGACCCACCTCCCCTTTCAGGTGCTAGAGGAGAAGGGAGGACCAAACCTAGACGGCGGCCATGATTCCCTGGGCCCTGGCGGCGTCTTCAGCCTGCCGTATTAAGCAGGCTTGTAATTGAGAGTCAGAGCTGATGAGCGCGGTATCCTATCCACTCCCGTCTGGAAATTCGCCTCTTATGGGGGCCTGCGGGAATGCCCATAAAATGTGGCTCGTCTGCCCTGTTCTGGCAAAATTTACACTTGTCCGAATAAGTTCCGGCACGCAGCGCCTCAATGCTACCGGACTAGGAAACGTATGGGTCTGGAGTAGGCGCCACGCCACCGCCTGTCCTTTGTTCAATGACAAGTGTGCGGGAGGATAAATTTTCCTGCTTAGCCTGTAATACTGCGTAATATCTCTGTAAGTGGTCATCCGCACAAATCTCTCATCGTCCTCCCCGCTCGACCAGGGCAATCCAGAGGCTCGGTCTGTAAGTCCTCGAGCTGTCTGGTGTGTAGCCTCATTGCCGGGTAAGGAGGAGTGAGCGTGTGCTCAGACTATATCTATTGTTCGTTGGTCTTTGCATCCAGCCAATATTCTTAAAGCTATTTGGTTTATTCCCCGAACAATTATTATTATAATTCACATGAATGGGCCCATGATCACTGCAGCAAGATATGGAACACCGTTAATGTATGACAAAAGTGACGGAGCTCGATCGAGTCACTCTTCACAGAGGTACCAGCACGTTACATACAAAGTAATATCTCATTTCTAAAATCTAGCGTGAATAAGCTTGTGAATATTTAACATGCTTTCGAATTGACTGAAGCTAAAAGGACATGGCCAGAAGTTCATTTGAGCTCTATGATGCATGTGGGCCAGCTGCAGGCTTAAACTACAATACATGTCATTAAAATACTCATAAATGAATAAAAACCTACCATTATTCTTTGATAACACAGCTACACTGACGCATAGAGCAACTGTGACATGCAAACCAGGATGAAATTGAACACAATGCAACTGCAATGAAGCCACAACACAAATGGGAACATACACAGTGTCTGCTGCAACAATGCAGCTTTGAATAACAGGCTGAAAGTTGCTGCGTGAATAAGCCTTCTAGATCACTCAGATATTCAGCCATGAACAATCGTTATGACTGAAGCACGGCGGACTGAAGTATACGAGCTCACCCTTCCGGAGTCTGCAGCCATGCTGCCCGCGCTACAACGAGATATGTCTTCATTGACACTGCTGCACGCAAATGCCGAGTTTGGCTCGTTTGTGTAATCATTTTTGTATTACGATATATATATATATATAGCGCAGCCGCAATATAAGCTTCAGTTCGTCATGTTGATTTCCATACAAACATGCACGACCGTGATTATAATGACGGGCTATGTGCTGATTTGCTGGCACTACGAACCACAACAGGAGATGTGCATTGCGGTTCGTGCGTTACAAAGCATTTCTGTGCCTTCTGGAATTATTAACTCAGCCATGCTAGGGACATTGGGGTGTCCTCGTGAAATACACCCTTCCGTCGCGCGGATTACGTTTGCAAAAGTGACTTATAACCTTGCAAACAGCTGCCAGCTGCGAAAGCGCGTGTCTACGAGCCGATCGAAAGCTTTTTGTGTCTCAACCGGACAGCAGCTCTGCTCCTGGTTGGAGCCAAGAGGTGCTTGTACGCTACGGTGAAAAGGAAGCGACATTTACCTGAACAGCAAGTTTATGTGCCTCGTGAACTTTTCTTTCATTATCCGACAGACGATCTGAACGAACAGACGAGTCTATGTCTCGAAATAGCTTTCTGTATTCCTCTGTTCTCTGGCGACGCTCCTCTTCGGTTTTGGGGCCGGGATTAGCATCTTCTTCTGCGCTCGTCCAGAAACACCGCGTCATTTGACACCGACGCGAGAACAATCTTGCTAGCATCTCTGGCAATTCTGAAACCGGTGACAAACTTGGCCAACTCTTCCGAAGGGAAGCTCCTGCTCACGGCTAGTGAGCTGTATGGTTCAATCATATCAGGTAAACATCACACGGAGCACTCATATCTGTCCAATGTGCGAAATTTAAAGCACACAAGCTGAAACTGTGATGCAGACTAAACAATTTCTAGAACACTGTGCAATTTTGTAGCAGACGGATTCCGCCATTTGCCATGCCGTCACACACTCCGAAGCCCAGCGTTCAGCCGTCAAAATAAACTTTTCACATAAGTTAAAACTTAACACACTCTGCTATAATAATTTCAATTTTAAAAATTAACGAGTTTTCTTATTATGAGTATTGTCTAGTCAACCTAAAGCTGACAACAGACATTGAACTGATTTGCAATCTCCAAACCAGCGCATGCTATCGCAGCTATCATGGCGCTGGCCGTCAGGCTAGAATGGCCAAATGCTCGGTCTACCGATTAAGAGGTGATCGGAAGCTCACATTAATCAGTTTCACTAACATCCTTGCTATTTCAAGTCTTGACGTGCGTAAAAAATGGGTTCAAGAATACGGTAAGACGGCAATATTTTCGATTTACTGTTTGCCGATTTGCGGAGGAGTGGCTGCGACTTCCGATGCCTCCCCACTGTAGCTTCTGCTTGTTTATTTCTAGGTCATGTCACCCTCAATTAATGCGTCGAATCGCGTGCATTTACATGCCGCTATTCAAATTAGTTAGTGCTAATTGTGAACTCGTAATCTTTACGTGTGACTCGTGATGGTTGTTGTTCTCCAGCTGTTAATGTCAGCAGCCCCTTGATGATTTAATTGTCTTGAAAAATTGTTTTCTATGTAGCGGCTCATATGAATAGGTGCACCATATTTCCTGTTCTGTCTTGAAACATCGTTTAAATAGAATTTTTTCCCATGGTTGACGCGTGCAGACGTGATAGGGCGATCTTGTTCTGTGGCACTTTAACTGATCCATCGATACCCACGCAGGGATTCGCCATCGAAAATATTTGAATGCTTCTGTGAAGTTGTTATACCGAGGAATGGCAACGAAAGTAAGTGTTTGATTTTGTTGCCCCCATTTCCCTTTTCGGTGCTATGCTGTCTTTCTGGAATTTGTGCATGCGCCTGGTTTACTTTATCTCTGGAAGGAATGACCTCGAGCCGGCTTAAAACGCTCCTGTATCCGAACATGCCATTTACTGCCACTGTGCAGCAGTTTGAGTATGTTCCTCCGCAGCCGCTACCGGGCCTGGCACAACTGTGTTTTGTTGTCTTGTAGTTTCAGTGCTCGCTAAGTGAAGTGGCGCTTGAAACTAGCTTTAAGTATGTTGATTCAACCTTTTGCGCGAAATATTGACCGGAGTTTGTGATCGTGACCCATGAAATTTGGTTCTACGAACTATTGGTGCATTCTTGTTTCTTGTGTGTATGTGTGTATTTTTACACTTTCATAAACGGCGTAAAATACCTCAAGTACTGCATAGAAATATTAAAACTAGCCGGTTAAATTTCTCGTTCACTGACCTCGTGGTTTCAGCTTAGATGGACCCTCATGCAAGTAAGGAATGCAATGCAGCAAAATTGGTAGTCTTACGCTTTCTGGACGGGTGTTAGATAAACGTTGAAATGTGGTAGCTAAATACTGAGCCCTCTGTCATGGCGTGTCTCCTTGCCTCTGTGTTTCTTTGTGGCATCAAACTCGTTAATTATTCTTTCTAAAATTCTTCACATGTCAATGATTAAGGAGTGCATCTATTATGTCAGCCTACTTAAAAGCAGCTGCCATGCAGATGGGAAACCTGTGCAGGCTTTTCCCAGCAATCTGACTTGACCTAATAAGTCTGACTTGACCTAATACACCAAGAAAGTAAACGAATCATTTGCATCTTGCACTTTATTACTGTGGATGTCTTTCTCGCATAGGCCACAGTTTTGCAAAAAGTGGTGGGAAAATAAATCATGTGAGAGCAGATGGATGTCAAGCCACACAAGTGGTAGTTAGTCATTTTCAAGCCAAACTTGTGCTGGTTTTAAAGGAGTACTGCCAAGAATTTCAATTATTTTCTGGTTGCTGCTCGAAATAAAAACAGTGGCCTTGAGAAACCTAAAAATAGTATTGCGGTGCCTGGGAATGCATTGAATATATTTTTAATACTACTATCTTAAGAAATTCGGTATCGAAGCGGTGGCTTTTCTGTTACGAGTTATCACAGTGTGAAGTCATGGGGAGACAAACTCTTAATGTACTAGCAACAGCTCTGTCAGCTGCTTCGGGTGCAATCAAACAATGACGAGTGATTTGTAAAACAGGAACCCCGAGAGTGATTTCTGCGATGAAGGCTGCACACAGGACGCAGATGCACAGTTCAGAAACTCAGTGCAACTCTGTTGTCTCGTTGAGATATCCCTTGCGGTGGGTCTGACTTGCAGATGCTTAGCGACGAAAAATTTAAAATCAAAGAGAAATATTTTATACATATTTTCTGGCTCTGGTGTGTGGAGAGTGTTCAACACTACATACCAAGGAAGCATGAAATCTTCCTTTTATGGTGTCCCAAAATTGTCTCACTACTCCCTCAAGTAGTTTAGACCACTACTGTGTTTTAACTGAAGTCTTGTGCTCTGGTTATGATGGCAAACTATTTGAAAACATCAGTGTCTCTTCAACCAGCAATGATTATAGTAGAAAACTGGTGATAAATATTTCATCGTGTTTTGAAGGTCTGCAAGTCTGATTTGACCTAATACACCAAGAAAGTAAACAAATCATTTGCATCTTGTGCTTTATTACTGTGGATGTCTTTTTCACCACCTCTCTGCTGCCATGCCTCGAACTTTACAGGTGCATGGATTGTGCAGAAATGTCCAGACTCTTATAATAATGACGTAAGTGTTTCGAAATGTCTAGTGTAGCTCATTCTGCATCGGTCTGCTATATTGGAATGCATTCTATTTCACTTCTTTTAGGAGGTGTTAAAATCTGTACCAGAGTTTGCTTATCCATGTGAATTCACAAGGTGAGTGATGCTATGATTAATGTGTGCTGAAACATTTCACTCTGTGCTGACTGATATTGAAATAGCTTGTACCACTATAGCTGATTTTTAATGCATTGTAGCAGTCACTGGGTAGTACTTATGCTTTAATGCTCAAATTAAATGCTTAGTATCGTGTTTTCATGGGGTTAGCTTGGTATGTTACAGTTGTGACATTTTAAAAGCCACTGCATTGAGACAGTAATGATGAGGCCAGGGTTGCGGGTTTGATTGCAACTAAATTTTCCTTAGGTGAAATGTAAAAATGCTTCTCTACTTGAAACATAAAAATGCTTATCTACTTGAAGATGGGTACCTATAAAAGCTTCATGTAGCCATAATGGATTTTAGTCGCCTGCTCTGTGAAACTGCTATTGATGTCATGGCTTAGGCATGTGGAACCAGGGAAATCAGTTAAGTACCTATGGAGGCAGTTACATGCTATTAAGTGTGGTATGTAGCTGCCTTCTGCAATTTTCTCATTACGAATCACCTGTCGTGTTTCGGTAACTGGGCTGTTTTTGTAAATATTTCTTGCTATACCTGCACAGCATCTGAAGCTCTGCATTGAAGTCATCTATTACACTGTTGTGTTTGTCGCATCTGCTTTGCAGAGGTCTTGGTGCAGTGTATGACGGTGCATGACACCATGTTGTCTAAATACTAGGGTTTCAAGGTACACTTAGAAAAAGTTTAATGTAAGGTTCTCTTTTTCTTTTATTTTGGTGTGCATATTCAGGACTATAGAGGGTATAGTCCATTAGGCTAACTTACCTTTTGTGTAAGCCAATTCAGGTACTAGTTGTCCTAGATTTTTTATAAGAGAGCTGGTATGTCTTGATTTTTAACTTCATTTCCACTTTGTGTTGCTTGGCCACCAATTAGAGCGAAGCTGTTTTGTTTGTTTCTGTGCCAGTACTTCATGAATTGTGCTTCCATGCGCTGGCATCTCGCAGACATAATCCGAAACAATTTTTATGCGTGCACTTGACTGCGCTAACACTGCTCCGTTAAAAATGTATCAAATGGTTTGAGTTGTGGCAACAGAGTGTGGGCTAAAAATTGTTTCACTGCAGACCCAGGTGGTGGATGTAATGACTCAAACAGCAAAAGCTGAGCATTACAAATGGCATTCTAGTTGGTAAAATCTGTAGGAGCTTGAGTGTTGTTTCTGACAGTCATGCTGTTTTTATTATTCCTTGGTTCTAGGCATTCTTATGTTCTGATGTTCCATGTGTTATAGATGACCAAGTTTTTTTTACAGCGGCAGCGGTGCACTTTGCCCAGCAGCATGAATATACCAGTTTCCTTGAAAATGAAAATTTATATTTGAAATATAAATAAATGAATTTGGTTATTTCAGATGTGTAGTAGAAAAATATGTGGAAAGTAATCTTGAAAAGGATTACATGCTTTGTAGATTTCCATGATATTAACCAATTTCAGTGTATACCGTTGTTTTACATTTCTTACCCCTGTGGTGTTTTATTTGGTTGTATTAATAGTAATAGGGATCCTTAATTATGCCATTAGTATAATGCCACTTATACAGAACTTAATTAGTGTATACCTTAGTTTGCATTGCTGTCTTGATCCATAGTAGTAATTGCCATAATGTGCCTGTAAACACTTCTTGAATACGGGGGTGTCTCTTGAAAATGACATTGTCCAAGCTGACCATGGACAATCTCGCATGTTTCGGTGCTCGCCCCCATAGGCTATTGGTGTGCTTGGTATTGTTCCATTAGGTTGACTTGCCTGATTGTATGTGAGGTTTGTTACATTACAACACGACTTTGTCCACGTATTATTAAATAAAAAGTCTATAGAGCTTTCTTTTTCAGTGGATGCTGGCAAGCTAGTTTACTAATGCAAACATGCACTGTACCAAATTCTTTTCCCTAGCTTTTTTAGCAAATTGTGTGAACTTTACATAGATTAAGAAATAAGTGGTGAAATGACCTAGAACCTTGTTAAATGAAACTTCATCTGGAAAAATTTGTTTAGATTAACAGCAGTTGCGTTTCTTAAAAATAGGGTGCAGCACTACATGCTAGTTCCCTGCACAAACTTTCGTTGAAAAATGTATGTATGTAGCGTGAAGAAGGAAATGTTTTTTGTCTAGTTTGTCTCATGTATGGGGCCTGGTTCGTAGGTATTGGATGAATTTGGCTTTGCTAGTTTCTGTTCCATGGACATACAAAAAAAAAGTTATATTTTCACTCCAGTGGTTGAATTACATGCACTTGTGCATGGATAGCCTTTATTGCTGTTTATTTAAGATATAATTTTGAATAGAAGATAAGTGTTGCAATAATATGTTTCTGATTGTTCCTCTTTTGAAAGGTATTCTTTACACTGCGGTTCCTTTTGCAGAGAGTTGAGTTGCAAAACTTTTAGTTGGAAAAGTTTTTAGTGTTAACCAAATTACAGAACCAACCAGTTAAGAGACTGCTTGCTGTTTTGTTTTCTGTTTAAGTTGTTATTCAAATGAAGCAAATTTGGTTTGATGAAGTTCTACTATCGTTGAGTGATCCATTTTAAGTAGCCATGAAATAATTTACATCACTTCTAGTACTGCAGTGCAGCACTTCAGCTTTGTGTTGACGAGCATTGACAGCAAGTGGACATTTGGCTATTGTCGTCACGCTCCCAACTCTCAAACCTGCTTTGTGCTTCTAAGGTAAGCAGCATTATAATGGGCATATTCTGCACTCAGCATGCCACTGTTACCAAAACAACTTTGTTTAAAGGTCCCTGATAATTAAATAAAATTTTTTCAAATGGTTAAACTTGAGCTATAATAAAATAATTCATGTCATGATTCAAGTTAAGCACACACTGTCAAAGAAGCTACAGGTGATTAAAAGCTACCAGTCTTACAAGCCATATTTTTTCTCTTAAACTTCTCTGGGGAGTAATCAGGGCTGAGCTACACTTTCCACAATTGTCCGCTGGTATGTGGAGGACTGTGGAGGCTGTTGCTCTATGTGGGTCTGGTTGATCAAAATGCCATTGGGCATGTGCATAAGCCAGTCTGCTCACATTTTCTCCTCTGGTAAAAAAAAAAAATGCAAAAAGTCCAGTTGCATTACTCTCAAAAGTGAATTGGAAAAAATAAAAGCGAGCTTTGACATAAAAGTGTGGCTGAAAACTTGATGTAGCAGTGATGCTGTGTAGTGATTTGCTCATTTGAATCCTTAGATTAAATACCTTATCCAGAGGGCTCTAATAAGTTTTTTAATTACTTCACAAAGCTATTGGTTTTATGGATGGGTATATTATTGTCAGAACTGTTTCAGGGTGCTTTTAAGCCATTCTGGAAAAGGTAAGGCTGTGAGAAGTGTTTTTAAGAAAGACGCTTTATGGGTGCGCCTACAAAGCATGTGAGGCTCTGTATTAACTCTGTAATGCCCAGGAACAGTTATGCCTTCAGAAAAATTGCGGGGAAACGCTGACTGTTACTCTTCTTGTACAGTTCATTTTAAGAAAAATATGAATGAAATTTCGTTGCAGGCATTGCCTAATCAGTAGTAATTGGAAATAATTAATGTTGTATGATATGTCAGTCACTGTACCTTCTTCATAACATGTCAAAATCTTTAATAGCTGCTTGTTGTGACAATTCTAGTAGCTTTTAGTAGTGTTATCTAGGTATTATATTCAATGTATCAAATATACAGTGGGCATTACAAGATTAATGCTGTATTTAAAGATTTAAGTAGTGCATATCAGAATTGGGAATGTAATTTTCTCAATGAAATTGTTGGGGTTCCTTCAGGCGAAAAGCTGCACTGAACGAGTAACTATGCGAGCTGCTCTGTATGAGCTGTGTGAGTGGTTAGTTATAAGAACTATATAACCTGCACTATACGAGCTAGAAACTATGCTAGCTACATAGTCCTTCATTAAATGTCTGCAACTTTAGTTTATAGAAATCGTGGCACTATGGTTGTCGTAGGCTGGTGCACCACTGTCACTGTGTAGTGTATTTTTCACTTCTGAAGCATTGGCTCGACGAAGGTAATAGGCAACGAGAGATTCACAATGTTTGTCTTCTGTGAACCTTTCACCTCTAAATGTGCTAAACCAACAAACCCAGTTATCCATCTTAAGTGGCGTGAGCCCTTTGAACATAATGCCTATTGGCAGTATTTGTTTTGACGTTACATTCGAGTCCCAAGCAGGAACAAATGTGTAGATACCACTCACGTGAATGCAGCAGTGTTATCTATCATAAATGTTTTTGTCAGGTTGTGAAGTGAGATGATTATTTTGGGGTCCCCAAGCATTCTAGTTCTACCAACTTGTTTGTGCCTCATACCATTTTTGTACTTACTCGTGTTAATCTTTCATGTAGCTACTTACCCTGGCATGAAACATTTTACAAGGTGCTCAACCAGATTGCAGAACTAGCCAACAAGAAAGATGTAAGCAATGATTATCACTTATTTATCTAACACTTTATTATAGTGTACATATTTCTTTAATATTTTATTCATGACAGCCTTAAAATTTCACTTTTTTACAGTCTAGTCTAATGGGTCACTTCCTGGAATCTCTTTATCGTACGCCAGTTCCTGAACCAGGGTTTCAGCTAAAGGTTTATTATGACATGGAAAAAAATGTAAGTGCTTTATTTCATCATGCAATTTATTCTCAGCACACAAAGCAGAAAGGCACGGTTCTTGAATGATAGCTACCACAAAACTGTTATGAGAATAAAGGCATTGCATGTCTGGCTTTATGTAACATCAAATTGCGTCAAGTTCATTATTAGAAAAGCAAGGTTAAAGTACCATTTTCGAATTTCGTGCTGAAATCTGCCCACGTGATTTTACGAATTTCAGTGTATTTGTCATATTTTGCCGTCATTAGTTCGACAAAATTTCTCAGAACTTGCTATGTTAAGTCTGTGGCCCCGTTAAGAGACAATGTGCTTCATTTTCACCTATTAGCAGCTACATGGGCTTCAGGGAGCACCATCAAAATTTATGGCATCGCGGGGTTTGGTGCAGGAATTTCAAGGTTGCGTCACCACCTGCACTTTCTTTTTGCCCGTTTTTTCGCTTACCAAGCGGCTTCTCCGGGCAAGTGTAGCGAGTTTGGAATTGTGGGAGGGTAATTTACTAATAAGAGAAAAAGAGTTTTTTTTCTTTAGTGTCCCTTTAAAACTTCACATCATGATTTGTAGTGCGCATGTCTCATCGTAAATTCCATTGAGAGAAAAGGAGTAGAGATGTCGTGCAGTTGGCAGGGGGGCAGAGCACTGAAAGTAGGGCCAATCGATCCGTGACTTGAATGGAGCATTCATCTCGAGAGCAGCTAAAAGGATGACAAGTGGAGTGAAATGCACCAAACCTTAGAAGTTCGAAACTATGTGCGAGGTGTAGAATGCTGCAAAATATGTATGAAATCTGTCAGTCACATGTGCACCATGGTCCTCATTTGCAATTATGTAAGTTTGTGTGACAATTTAGTATTCAGCTAACATATAGGTGCACATACTTCATAATCATCGTCGTCATTAGTTGTACATGTAGCACAAATACGGCCAACATCAGTTGTCAGACTATGCATGGTTACTGCCATTGCCGCCACCCTGACTGGTTGAAGCAAAAGTGAAATAAATGAGGTGAATGTGACATTTAAAAATCACATGACTCTCTTCGTACTAGGCCTACTTCACTTTTTAGGCGAGAGCATTTCAAATTCCTCTTGGCTGCCCTCGGCCCAGCAAAAGCGCTCTTGCACTACAATTGGATGACAGCGCCCTTATCCTTGTTCAACCTCTGAAACACGCCGGCCCTGAAGAGAGCACTTTCAGCCTGCTTTTGAGTGTTTTTGTTATCCTAATGGAATTTGCCATTAGTGTACTGTGGAATTGAGAACCCTGCAGTTCATGGCTTCAATGCGCCCTTGCACAGTCGCATCTAGCATTGAGGTTTGCAGAGGCCTCGTGGTTCAACTGATTGGCCCTTTTCAGGAGAAATTGAAAGACCTGTCTTTTTCTAACACTTCAGTGTGCCTTTTTTTTTTTTCTCTTAGTCCATCCTGCTAGGTGTTCTATTCTCTGTTCTATTGCTCACATACTACTTTTCTAGAGATGAGGATAAGTCTTGTGTAGGGAAGTGCTAGTAGCTCACTGCTCAGGACTCCAGCGGCTGTGTTAAACCACAGTGTATGCGTCTTATTCTATCGTTTTTTTTGTTGACTTTGCATAGATCAGTAGTTTATGATGTTCTGCTACGGACCTCGAGGTCGAAATCTCGACTTGGCAGCAGAACAGAACGGAAAAAACAGGTGTGGGCCTAGATTTGGTTGCTTTGTTTAAAGAGCCTGATGATTTGAAAACGACGAGCCTTCCGATGTGGTGTCTCTCATGGCCCCTCAGTCACTTTATAACGTTAACTTTAAAGCTCAATGCAGCCAAAACTATTGCTGAAAATAAAAGTAGTAATGTTGGGTGAATATCTTTAGCAACATTCATGTGTTTCACACACAGTTAAACTCCATTACAACAGACCCTGATTTGCCTCGCCGCGGTGGTCTAGTGGCTAAGGTACTCGGCTGCTGACCCGCACGTCGCAGGATCAAATCCCGGCTGCGGCGGATGCATTTTTTTGGAGGCGGAAATGCTGTACTCCCGTGTGCTCGGATTTAGGTGCACGTTAAAGAACCCCAGGTGGTCGAAATTTCCGGAGCCCTCCACTACGGCGTCTCTCATAATCATATAGTGGTTTTAGGACGTTAAACTCTAAATATCAATCAAATCAACAGGCCCTGATTTAATAGACAGTTCGTTGTAACAGAAACAACTCACCTTTATGGTTGGCCAACCTGTCTGCTCAATCAGTTGTACCTCATCTGTAACAGACTATGGATCTAAAAGGCAGTTGGTTGCAAAGGACAATTGTTTTGGTCAACAATCTTATATAGCAGACACGTTTAGCTTTAAGCATAGAATCATTGGCCTCTAACTGTAAACTCATCTGTTGTGGAAACAAAGGGAAACACCAGATATATGTACAAATGTGCGTATTTAAGGTAATTGGTTCCTACTTGCTGGGAAAACAGGATAAAAAAAAAGTGAGGAAGCACACTATGACTTATCTTCTTACTTCTTTTGTCTTGTTTTTCCCACTGTGTCCCCAGCAAGTATAGGACACTGTGAGTTGTTCCCGAGCATGCCATCAGCAAGAGTTTCAAGCATATTTCACTTTACCATGTGGGGCTGGCGGGCAGAAAGCTACTCATCTTAATGTCCTCCTGTTGAAGGGTCTGTAATTCTTTACCGAAGAATCATTCATTCATTTACTGCTCACACAAACCTAGCATTATGAGCAGGTGTCCTTTTTTTTTAAATCTTAGTTCTGGCACACAGTTTACTGAACAAGCAGTGATGAGTACAGTTTGCAGCTTACCGACTGCCTACAAGCCACTTCCCGCTGATCACCTCTGCTTGGAAATATAGATTTTGCTTGGCAATTTCGCTTTCGACATGCTCGAGAATAACTGCAAAGCATGTCACAATCGCATCGCTTTAGCCACAAATCACTTGTAATTTTTTTTTTTACGTGGTGACTGTACTTTAAAGTGGTAGGCCACCTTCAAAAGTAATTTTTTTTTCGCAAAATAAATTTTTAGGGTTTTGTTTTCTTGCACGCCCAAACATTCACATATATGTTGCAACAAAAATTATCCTCCTAGCGTCATTAGCTTGCGAGTTACAGCAAGTTTTCTATACCTTATGCTCCTCTAGCAAAACCGAAACCACATTTCCAACTGTGGTTTCGGTTTCGAAAAATCGCTTTCAAAAGCAAGTGTTCTTTCGTCTATATTAATGCTATTCAAAATACTTTATGCATTTCATTGTGACTGTTATATAAGATGATGTCATTAAATACAACTTTGTGTTTCAAAAAGTCTTCGTTAATCTCTAACAACAGCCACAAGCGGGACACACGATGCTCGTCAGAATATTTGTTATTTGCCTTGGTCAGGCTACGTCAGGCTTCGTTCTGCATTTGTTCCACATGTCAACGCTCCTAGGGCTGTATCCTTAGGCCACCTGGACCATATTACGACCAGCATGGGGAAGTGCAGAACACAGAAGACGAGGAAGCGCAAGTTTGCTGGAAATCGCTACACGACGATGAGGCTGCCTACTGACTCAGACGCCGGTATTTCGGCGACTGCGAAGAAGCTTGAGGACATAAACGAGGCATACCAGGCTCCACTAGGGAATTATGCGCTCTAAGGGAACAGGATAATGGACATTGGTATTATTTCTTCAGTGTTTTCATCGCTGGCATGTTTCGAATGCATGAGCACAACACTGAAGCTCGAGGAACGCTCTCACCAAGGGATATGCTCGGCTTGTGCGGTCGTGTGTACCGGCTGTGCGTTCAAGCGCCCATTTCATACGTCGAGAAAGGTGGGTCGTGCCAATGAGAACAATTTACGTCTGGTTTACGCGATGCGCCAGTTAGGAAAAGGGCACGCTGGAGCGAAAACTTTTTCGAAAGTGATGAACATGCCTGCTCCTCCACGTCACTCCGCCTACGACAAATTGTCAGCTTGGCTTTCTGCAGCGGCAGGAGAAGTGGCGTCGAAGTCGATGACTGATGCTGCTGTGGAAGTTCGACGTGTTGTGGGGAGTGCCGAGTGGGGTGTTTCAGGAGATGGCAAGTGTCAGAAGCGTGGCCATTCATCTTTGAACGGTTGTGTGTCTGTGATTTCTGTTGACAAGGGAAAGGTTATTGATGTTGTGGCCTTTTCTTGTTCGTGTAAGTCTTGTAAAACCAAAAGCAAGTTGAGGCAAGATAGTGCTTCATACCAGGAATGGAAGGCAAACCACACTTCCTGTCAAGAAAACCATGAAAGAAGTGCTGGCAGTATGGAGACGGTCGGTCTATACCGAATATTTGAAAGGTCGAAAGGCAAAAGAGATTTGAACTACCTGTAGTACTACGGCGATGGTGATTCCAAGAGCTATGCCGCTGTCAAAGACATGTATGGAAAGGACAGTGTGCAGAAACTGGAATGTATTGGGCATGTTCAGAAGCGTGTTGGCTGCCGCCTCAGAAAACTGAAGAAAGTGCGTGGACTCGGTGGAAGGGAAAGCTCACTGATGCCCTCGTTGACCGCCTGCAAAACTACTATGGCATTGCCATAAGGGCTAATGTGGGCAACTTTTGTGCAATGAAAAAGGCTACCCTTGCCAGTCTTTTTCATTGCAGCTCTACCGACAAGCCGCCGAGACATGGCCTGTGTCCACTTGGACCGAAAAGCTGGTGCGGATACCAGAGGGTCGAAGCACTCGGCCAAGGGAAATATGTACACAAAGGAGGACTTCCAAATGATGTGCTAAACAAATTTAAAACTGTCTACAGTGATCTGTGCTCTGATGAACTTCTAATGAAGTGCCTTCATGAAAAGACTCAAAATGCTAATGAGTGTTTCAATGGTCTAATATGGTAGCGGGCACCCAAAGAGGTCTACGTAAGCTCGCCTACAGTGATGTTTGCCTTGCATGATGCTGTGGCACACTCTAATAATGGCAGTGTAAGCACCCTAAATATCCTGAGGCAAGCTCGCATAGAACCAGGGTACCACACAACGAAAGCGTGCATCGCCAGGGATCATCTGCGCATGCGGAATGCTAAACGCAAGTCAGCGGATGGGACAAAACAGGCCAGGAAGAAAAGACGAGCAGCCACCAGAACAAAAGGAGACAATAATGCTTCCGCAGAAGGGCCCAGCTATGAATCTGGTGCATTTTAGGCCTGCATGCGATGATTGTGACCCTTTTTACAAGCTCAGAAATCTTTGTTTACGTTTTTCTGAAAATAACAAGTTGCTCCAGATGTTGCGACACAAACTTTCATAACGTATTTCTCAGCGTATACTTTGAACTGAAATTTTGCACAATGATTTACAACTTATATATCTGTGCAGTGAACTAGAATAAAAGAAATCCATTTTTCAGTTCACAGCTGAATTCTCCAACAGGTTCAGTCTAAAATGGCTCTTTTTCCCCATTTTTTTTTGTTTTTTTAGCATTACTTCCTTGATATTCACTGCATAATATTTATTCTAGTTCACTGCATAGCTCCTGCCTTTAGTTACACAAATGTCAAAGCTTTACTGAATAAAGCCACCCATTAGTCACTTATCACAGCTGGCGTGGCTAGCACTTTTAATGCAATTTTCGACAAAGATTATCTCCCGATAAATAAATATTCAATATTTTGAGCGGTAAAAAGCTCGGTAAATTAAATAAGACATGCTGGTTTTGAGGAAAAAGTTATTTCAACGCTGCCTACCCTTAAAAAAATTTTTGTTTTTGAGTGGCCTACCACCTTAATCTTACTATGGGTCTGAGTGCAACCACAGATGTAGGTATCTGCAGAGTCAAGAATACTGTGAGTGCATGGAGGCCACTTTTTTGTTCACGTAGTTTGTAATCAAGAAGCATTGCATTTGTTGCGCCTGCAAGACTGAAGTGTTGCCAGAGAGCGTGGTGGACACTGCCTTTGCATCGCATTCCGTAACTTTCAATATGCATGGCAGTTGTGAGCAAAGGGGCCAACTTGGCTGGTGTGAACAATCTTTAATGCCAACTTGCATATACAGAAAGGGAAACGGCAACGAAGGAGTGTGAAAAAGTTATGCTGGATAAAACATAGATTGCATTAACTGTGTAGTAATCCAACGAAATCACATAAAATCGAAACAAATGGTTTGGTACAAACCTTTCTGTGAAGTGCCCTAGCATTATATTGTGCTTATTTTAGTCGTAGTTTGTCTGCATCAACATACGGGTTGATCAGAAAAGGAAAACAGAGCACCTTGCTGATAAGAGACCCTTCATATAGGTAGCATAGTAAAGGTATTAATGATGATCAAGCCTTTAAGCCAATGGTGCGAAAGTTTGAAGTAGGCTGTTTGAAGGTACAGTAGACTCCCAAAACAAAACTCTCTTAAACTAAATTGCTGCTTAAATGGGACAACTGCCTCTAATATTGCCACGTTCCATTTCCCAAGTTTTTGTTATCGTCCCAAAACACCACACGATTCTCAGCACAAACCGCGCCTGCAGTTTTCGAGAAGGTTCCGGACTGTAGTAGATCATTTAGATAAGATAACGCCCACTGTGCGAACGGTACAGATTGTTCTGGAACCTACGCCACCGCCAGCGCTAACGCTAGAACATTCGACGGCAAGAGTATAAATGCCAACGCGCTTCGCCGCTTGCCAGTTGTTGATCGAAGGCCAACGCTCCGTTCGCCGCTATCAGTCCGAGACTGCTATCTGTGCAAGACTGCTGCTGTAATTGGACTTTCCGTTTACCGGGCACAGGTTCGCCCAAATAAACAGTTAAATCCCAACACGAAGTCTCCTGTCTTCGGCCACGTCACGACCCCGTGACATCTGGTGGAGGTGCTGCTTCGTTCATGTACCGGACGCCCCCGTCAAGCCGTGAACCCAGCCCACGTCGCGGAGAAGACGCCGACGCCAACCAGGATCAGCGAACAAGCCGCCGACAGCAAGGGCTACCACCGGAGTACATGCTTCTACAAGATAAGGCGCGGAAGACCAAGGCCATGACCACGACTGCAGCGACAATGACAACTGCAGCGTCCCAGCCCACGATGGTCATGCATCAACCCAGGGAACCACCAATTTTCCATGGGTCATCGTTCGAAGACCCGGAGTCCTGGCTAGAAACATACGACCGTGTGGCCGCCCTCAACCACTGGGACCATGACGAAAAGCTGCGTCGTGTGTTCTTCTATTTGGAAGACACCGCAAGGACCTGGCTCGAAAATCGGGAGTCCACGCTCCGAACGTGGGATGTTTTCTGCGGCGCATTCCTGCAAACGTTCGCAAGCGTCGCTCGCAAAGAGAGGGCCGCTGCTTTATTAGAGACCCGGGTTCAGCTACCAAATGAAAATGTCGCCATTTTCACAGAAGAAATGACCCGACTATTCCGTCACGCTGACCCAGACATGCCTGAGGAAAAAAAAGTTCGTTTCCTCATGCGAGGGGTCAAACAGGAGCTTTTCGCGGGACTGATGAGAAACCCACCAAACACCGTCCAAGAATTTGTAGCCGAAGCGACCACTATCGAAAAAACCCTGGACATGCGCACCAGACAGTATAATTGTCGCCTGACTGCAGACTGCGCTGCTGCTCAAGCCAGTAACTCCGGAGACCTGCGTGAAACGATCCGAGCGATCGTGCGAGAAGAGCTGCGCAAGCTATTGCCTTCGGCGCAGCCTCAAGTGGATTCGATCGCCGACATTGTGCGAGAAGAAGTTCGGCAATCGCTTCAAATTCCCCAAGCACCGCTGCCCGAGCCAGAAGCTATGAGCTACGCCGCTGCACTGCGCCGCAACGCTCCTCCCCGTGCACACCAAAACGCCGTCCCATCGCACTTCCGTCGACAGATGCCACCGCCGCCACCACCCCCACCGACGTCATACTGTTCGCCAGCGGCCTAGCGCAATGCACCGAGGAAGACTGACGTCTGGCGCACCCCTGATCATCGCCCGCTCTGCTACCACTGCGGCGAGGCCGGACACACATACCGCCGTTGCAAGTACCGACAGATGGGACTGCGTGGCTTCGCCGTCAATGCACCACGTCCACAGAGAAGAGAACGACCACGTGACATCGCCGACTACCTGACAGGAACTCGGTGGACACCACGAAGCCCTTCGCGTTGACCGTCGCCTAGCCGCCGCTCGTCACCGCACCACCGGCAGTACTCTGGCCCAACGCGGGGCCGGTATCTTAGCCCGTATCCGGGAAACTAAGGGCAGCAACCGATGGAGGTGCGGTTGCTGTGCGACGAACTACCGAAGATCCTCCGACGACGACGACGACGCGACGGAGCTTTCCGAACACAACGCCAACCAGGCAAAGCCCTGACGGCGAAACCTCACTTACCGAAGGTGACCTGACGACGTAACATGGAAGCAGCGGAACAAGCCGCCGCAGCCGTGACCCGACACCACGCCCTAACTGTGATGCGAAACGGTGAACTAGCGACCTCGACGTTCTTATCGACAGCCGCTCTCATCGATACTGGAGCCGACTACTCCGTCATCAGTGGGTCGTTCGCCGCGAAGTTAAAGAAAGTTAGGACAGCTTGGGAAGGCCCTGAAATCCGCACAGCCGGAGGTCATCTCGTAACGCCTGCAGGAATCTGCGCAGCGAGAGTCACCATTAACGGCCGTATTTATCCTACAGACTTCGTAGTCCTACAGCGTTGCTCGAGAGATGTCATCCTTGGCATGGACTTCTTAAGCCTCCATGATGCTGTCATCAACCTAAAAACAAAGTCGATAACGTTATCCACAGAAGAAGCACTACCGCCGCGCACGCCGTCAGGACACCATGCCTTGAATGTGCTGGAAGAACAAGTCACCATTTCGCCTCGCTCAAGCGTCATTATTTCAGTCGGCGCTCCTAAATCACCTGACTTGGAAGGCGTCGTTGAAGGCAGTCAGCATCTGTTGGTCACACGAAATATTTGCGTCGCAAGAAATTGCAGAGCTGCGGGAAGGCAAAGCAACGGTTATGCTCATGAATTTCAGCAATGAGTACAAACATGTGAACAAAGGAACAACGGTCGCATACATCGAAGAAATTGTCGAAGCCACCAGTGCTTTCGCCCTCGCCGATTCTGCGCAACCTGCTTAGAGGAACCAAGCCCCTCCCATAGCTTTCGACGTCAATCCCAGACTTCCAAACGATAAGCAAGAACAGCTCAAGGCCCTGCTTCTGCAATACGAAGATTGCTTTTCGTCATCGAAAATTCGGCAGACCCCAAACACGAAACATCGCATCATAACCGAAGAAAGTGCCAGACCACTCCGTTAGAGTCTGTACAGGGTTTCGACGCGAGAACGTGAGGCCATGAAGAGACAAGTTGATGAAATGCTGCGGGATAACATTATCCAGCCGTCCAAGAGTCCATGGGCATCCCCCGTGGTGTTAGTGAAGAAAAAGAATGGGACCCTACGTTTCTGCGTCGATTATCGCCGCCTGAACAAAATCACAAGAAAGGACGTGTATCCTCTCCCACGAAAAGACGACGCACTTGATCGGCTCCATAACGCCAAGTACTTTTCGTCAATGGACCTCAAGACTGGCTATTGGCAAATCGAAGTCGACGAAAGAGACCGAGAGAAGACGGCGTTTATAACACCGGATGGCCTCTTCGAGTTTAAAGTGATGCCCTTCGGCCTGTGCTCAGCGCCTGCAACTTTTCAACGCGTTATGGATACAGTACTGGCAGGATTGAAGTGGCAGACTTGCCTTGTGTACTTGGACGACGTCGTCGCGTTTTCCTCGAGTTTCGACGAGCATCTTCGGTGCCTTGAAGCTGTACTTCAAGCCATCAAGACGTCCGGACTCACACTGAAGCCAGAAAAGTGGAGATTTGCATATGAGGAGCTCTTGTTTCTGGGGCACGTTATCAGCAAGTCTGGAGTTCATCCCGATCCACGGAAAACAGCCGCCATCGCCGACTTCCCGCCGCCCACTGACAAGAAGGCCGTGCGCCGATTTTTGGGCCTGTGCGCCTATTATAGACGGTTCGTGAAAAACTTCGCCCACATCGCCGATCCTCTCACTAACCTTACCAAGGCCGACGTGGAGTTCAAGTGGGAAACGCCACAGGAACACGCTTTCCAGGAGCTTAAACATCGCCTCCAGACGCCTCCGTTACTTGCCCATTTCGACGAATTCGCCGAGACAGAAATACATACTGACGCAAGCAGCGTAGGTCTCGGCGCCGTTCTTGTGCGCCGACGGTTGACGGACTTGAAAGGGTTATTAGTTACGCCAGCCGATCGCTATCCAAAGCAGAAGCAAATTATTCCACAACAGAAAAGGAGTGCCCCGCCATCATCTGGGCTAAGTCGAAATTTCGCCCCTACCTCTACGGCAGGCCCTTCAAAGTTGTGAGTGATCACCACGCCTTGTGTTGGCTAGCCACCTTGAAGGACCCTTCAGGTCGCCTCGCACGATGGAGCCCGAGACTTCAAGAATAGGACATTACTGTCATTTACAAGTCCGGCAAAAAACACTCCGACGCCGACTGTCTCTCTCGTGCGCCTGTCGACCAACCGCTACCCGACGACCCGGATGACGACTACTTCTTGGGAACGATAACTACCGACGACTTCGTTGAACGACAGCGGGCCGACCCGGAACTTAAGGCCCTAATAGAATACCTCGAAGGCAGGACCGCCGAAGTCCCGAAAGTATTCAAGCGCGCACTTGCGTCGTTCTTTCTACGAAACGGTCTTCTACAAAAGAAAAACTTTTCACCGCTTCGGGCTAAGTACCTCCTTGTGGTGCCTTCAGCTCTGCGACCAGAACTCCTGCAGGCCCTGCACGACGATCCGACGGCAGGGCACCTTGGTGTTTCTCGCACGCTCGCGAGGATACAAAAAAGTACTACTGGCCACGTCTTACCACCGACGTCACTCGTTATGTGAGGGCATGCCGGGACTGTCAGCGACGCAAGACACCACCGACAAGGCCAGCGGGACTTCTCCAGCCAATTGATCCACCTTGCCGACCTTTCCAGCAGATTGGTATGGACCTACTGGGGCCGTTCCCGACGTCGGCTTTCGGAAACAAGTGGATCGTAGTAGCTACCGACTATCTCACCTGCTACGCCGAGACAAAAGCCCTGCCAAAAGGCAGTGCATCCGAGGTAGCTAAGTTCTTCGTAGAAAACATCGTCCTACGTCACGGCGCCCCGGAGGTCCTTATCACCGACAGAGGAACGGCATTCACTGCCGACTTAACTCAAGGGATCTTGGCATACAGCCAAACAAACCACCGCCGAACGACAGCGTACCACCCACAGACCAACGGCCTCACCGAGCGGCTTAACAAGACGATCGCCGACATGCTGTCAATATACGTCGATGTCGAACACAAGACGTGGGACGCCATTCTTCCGTATGTGACCTTCGCATACATCACGGCGGTGCAGGAGACGACGCAGATATCTCCATACAAATTGGTCTACGGAAGGAGCCCAGCAACGACGCTCGATGCCATGTTACCCAACGTCACCGACGAAGAAAACCTCGATGTGAGTGAGTACCTTCAACGCGCCGAAGAAGCCCGACAACTTGCGCGTCTCCATATCAAGAATCAACAGACGACCGACAGCCACCGTTACAATCTTCGACGACGCTTCGTGGAATACCAGCCCGGTGAACGTGTTTGGGTGTGGACGCCGATACGCCGACGTGGACTTAGTGAAAAGCTTCTGCGACGGTACTTCGGACCGTACAGGGTGGTTCGACGTCTCGGCCCACTTGATTACGAAGTTGTCTCCGACGGCATCACGAACTCTCAACGGCGCCGATCGCGACCTGAAGTCGTCCATGTCGCGCGCCTCAAGCCGTTTCATACGCGTTAACAAACTGAAACAGTGTTTTTTTTTGTATTATTGTTGTATCATAATTTATTTATTGTACTTTCTTGCATTATTGTTGTACCTTCATCTTTAGTTAAAGCATCGGGACGATGCCTTTTTTCAGAGAGGGGCAATGCCACGTTCTATTTCCCAAGTTTTTGTTATCGTCCCAAAACACCACACGATTATCAGCGCAAACCGCGCCTGCAGTTTTCGAGAAGGTTCCGGACTGTAGTAGATCATTTGATAAGATCACGCCCACTGTGCGAACGGTACAGATTGTCCTGGAACCTACGCCACCGCCAGCGATAACGCTGGAACATTCGACGGCAAGAGTATAAATGCCGACGCGCTTCGCCGCTTGTCAGTTGTTGATCGAAGGCCGACGCTCTGTTTGCCGCTATCAGTCCGAGACTGCTATCTGTGCAAGACTGCTGCTGTAATTGGACTTTCCGTTTACCGGGCACAGGTTCGCCCAAATAAACAGTTAAATCCCAACACGAAGTCTCCTGTCTTCGGCCACGTCACGACCCCATGACAATATGATTGGTTTCGTACTTGAATATTGTACCCCTGTTTATCTCTCAGTAAATGAAACTCCTCTTAAATGAAACCCATTTTCCTGGTCGCTTCAGGTTTCGTTTAAAAGGAGTCTACTATATGTTTAAAGTAGTATACTAGAATGTTTGAAGTGCTCTGTGGCTGCTAGTGACACAAACATAAAAAAGAATAATGTTTAGAGATTATAAAAGCACATGAGTTATGATCGAGGAAATAAAATTTTAAGCCTTGATTAAAATGAAATCTTCTGGCAGTTGCCGTTGTTGCAGAAATTACAAGATATTTCATCGCGTAGATAAATGTGTTGGTTTCAATGTCTCTTGTGATTTAATGTGCCTAACTGAGCCAAACCCTCAATAAATTCTTGCATTTAACAGCCTGTTTAACGTGTTCAAGATCGTAAACAAATCATTTTAGACAACTGTAGTAGAGATGTCAGTTAGTGTCTTTCCTACCTATTTTTACTGATGTGACAGTTTGAGACATGCCTTTCTTGTGTGTTGTGAACATTTTTATTGCTTTAACTTAATGTAATTATGGCTTTTCATTTGTAATATGACTGCTACGTGTGTGTTCTTGCATGCGTCTGTGTGTATGCATGCTTTATTTTTACAATACACTTATGTTGAAACAATGAGTAGTGTCCTGGATATGATGTAATAGCAAAAAATTTATACTTGGTAGCCTGCTGTGTCCTTGAAAAGCCTTTGACAAGACCTTGAATTTTCGCCTTTGATACATGTGGAAACACTTCGTGAGGACAGTAGTTTAAATTACACTTGCTTTAGAACCTTGTTCTTTCTTTTTTTGTATGTTTTACTGCCCCTTGCTTTACTTACTGAGGTTTAATTTTAAAAATTTATAAGAATTTTTTCTGTGCCTTCATTAGCTTTAGTGACTTGTTTTCTTCAAATGATTTATAAATATTAAGTAATACATATCGAATTTGAAAACATTTTCTAGCTTTCAAGGAGTGCTAATAAACATGAAAGGTTTTGCTGTGGCAATGACCTGTAGTTTTCCTGTAGTGTGTAATGTGGCAAAAATAATTTTCAGCCATTTCAGTGCGCCTGCTCGGATCACACGAAGTTGCCAAGCATTCCGGAAAATGTAAGTATTTGCTGTGTATAAATTTCTTTGTAATCACTTAGTTGAGCAAGAACTGCTGTTGTCAAAAGTGTTCCCTTTTTGTATTGTAAATATTTGTGTGAATGGTAAATGAGAGACAGATATCTTCTACTTTGAAGCAAAATTTGTAAGAATTTGCCTGACTGATATTAAGAGTGCAGATATTCCATGAAAAAATCTGCACTCTTGGCTGGCCTGTTCATGCTGCTTTAACAGGCTTCAACTTTTTCAATTCTACTAGTACTTGACTTCGGCAGAGTTTTCTTCTTGTCCTTTTATGATGCAGGTGAGCTGTAAAGCATGTAAAGTGTGATCACCATTGCAAAATATGGTTAAGGAGTATTTTGCAGACTGCAGAACAGTTCCACTTTTGTTGAGTGGAATTTTTGTTAGACAGTTGCATTCATGTAGTGTTAATTAATAGTCTGTGACCTAATGGCACATAACATATGTAGCAACAACAATAACACAAAGGAAACAAATGATGGGTCCAAAGTAAACTAAGCAGGCCTATTTGCCCTTTCTGCTATTCAAGTGCCCAGGATATGTATGCATAAAGCTCTTCACTTTGCATAAAGCTCTTTATTTTGCAACACTTTTTCCTCTTTGAAATAACTTGTGCTCTCTCATTTCAGAGAAACCTAACAGAATACTTCAATGCAGTTGATGCAACAAATATGATTGTGTTGTTTGCAAGGTATGCTTTTTGTTCTTGATCGAAAACTTATTGCAGTGGCTTAGCAGCTATGTGGTTACACTGCTAAGTATGAGATTGTGTGTGTAATTCTCAGCCATGCAGTCGGCAGTCATGTTTTTATGCAGAAAAAGTGCGAAAATACCTGCTTACATTAGTTTGCATGCTGAAAAGCCCTAGTTGGTCAAAACAAATCCAGAGTTTTGTCATCGTCACTGTGGTATTATTAAATAACACTTGAGAATTTGAACGAAATTTTATTAATGTTTATTCTTGCTTTAGTCCAGTGTATTTCAGTCATTCACTAGGTGATGCCATTCTGGCCATGTTTCATTTGTGTTTAGTATATGTTATTATATGTGGTATTGTCTAAAGGCTGTTTCACATGCCGCGATTGCAGCAAAAAAAATTGTTCTGTTCGCTCCAATCACTCTGTTTGCAACCGTCCCTCATGGCGGTTTCGTTTCACAATGACTGTAAACAGTCCGCGATTTTTGCTCTGTGATTGGAGTGGAGAGTTCTTGCCACTGCTCTTTGTGACAGACACGAATGTAATGCAATAATATGTGCACTATAATATCATGAAGTTTCCGTGAACGGTAACGAAGGGCCCGATTGTTTTGTCATTTAAGAACACTTTCCAGTCTAAATTCATTTTAATATGCACAGCATCGGCCATTACCAAAATGAACACGTCGACTTTATTTCGACGGCTTGGCCAGACCAGCCCTATTTCGACGGGTCCCGACCAAAAATCACTCCCGCCGCTGCGATTGGAGCGAAAATTTCCAACATGTTGGAAGCTCACGGCGGACCGCTGCGGCGGCAGCGAACTGCCCTTTTTTTCGCTGCAAGCTAATTCGCAGCCTGAAAATCGCTACTTTTTGTGTCATGTAAAACAGCCTTAATAAGCCTGTGAGACCAAACCCTATATTCGTGAAAATATTTGGTTGTTTACACTCTCATACAAGGACAGAGAAAGAAATATAAACAGCTTGGCACATTAGTGCTCCGCTGTTCCCATTGGTTTTCATCGTGCTCTTACCTTGGTGGCAATGAAAACACTAGGGTCGGCTTTGAATGTACACACATGTATCATGGATGACTCGAGTGTCTTTTTTTTTTACTTCCAGCCAGGCTATAAATGCTTAAAAAGAAATTTGAACAGGGGAGTACATCATCGCCACACTTTTTGCATTTATTTTCGTCATGATTGTATGTCCTGTTTTGATCGCTTTCTATGGGATAGTCCGACATACAAACATGTCTGCGCATATAACAATTGTACATAGTTTTAGTGTCATTTTACAGCATTTTGCTCAATAAAATATTTTCTTTGCATGCTTCGCATGACATCGATTCCCATGGTGCGTGGAATCTGTCATTTTTTTTTTTTTAATTTTGCATAACCAAGCAACTTGTCATGTGATGGTGGCTTTCGTCACTTTTCATGTCGTTTACTGCCATTGCTTGGATTTGTGTACATATGGTGTTGGCCTTCATTTACTACTGTATTCAGAAGTGGGCCTTAACTTCAAGCTGCAAGTTGACTTGGTCAAGTCTGGCTTACGTGAGCCTGAGATAAGTGTGCTCAAGACACTCATTATATTTCCTTTAGGTGTGTTCATGTTGAGCATTATTCAGCCATTCAAGTCGCATCATGATTTCAAGTGAAAGTGGGCTGGAATAACAAGTTATGTGTTCTCATTTTACTGTAAATTGATACCAGAGCAACTCAGTTACGTTCACTTCATTACTTGTGCAGCATGCTGCATGAGCGGAGGATCCTGATCACCTCAAGGCGCCTCAGCAGGCTAAGTGCCTGTGTCCAGGCTGCGAATGCTCTTATTTACCCAATGGAATGGTGAGTAGCTATATTTCCTACTTGAATTTGCAATTAAATAGTCTGCTAGTGTGGAAAGAGTACTTAGATGCATGTGTATAATTTGTGGCTGCATTACTGTTTTAGTGAGCTTGCATTGGGCTCAGTATAAATGTAGGGCTTCGATGAATTTTCTTGTTGCCTTTACTCTTTCACTATTATGAGGAAGAGCCATTGCCCCGCCGCGGTGGTCTAGTGGCTAAGGTACTCGGCTGCTGACCAGCAGGTCGCGGGTTCGGATCCCGGCTGCGGCGGCTGCATTTCCGATGGAGGCGGAAATGTTGTAGGCCCGTGTGCTCAGATTTGGGTGCACGTAAAAGAACCCCAAGTTGGTCGAAATTTCCGGAGCCCTCCACTACGGCGTCTCTCATAATCATATGGTGGTTTTGGGACGTTAAACCCCACATATCAATCTATCAATCGAGGAAGAGCCATGGTTTAAGTATGCTATGTGGATAGAACTTCTTTTCTTGTCATACCGTTTAATAAACCGTTCTCAGTGCATTGTTTGATAATGTGGTGATGTGTTCATTGCTCAGTTGCTCGATTCTTCCGAGCAATCTAAACCACTGCTAAATACACATGCATACAGTACATTTAGCAGAAATTTTTCTAATGATGGGTTTGGTGTCTGCATAGTGTGCGCTGGGTTATGATGGAGGTCAGTGACCTACAAGTTGCATCTACAATATGAATTCAACCATCTGCTTTTGGTGCTCTTTAAGGAGCAGATGAATTTAAATACAGATGGACAAGAACATTCTTCATCACGTGCTTGTGGGGACTGGCAGTAGAAATGCCTTGTAGGCAACACGGCAGATCTTGAGGCAACAAATAACTTGGATAAATAACTATAATAATTTTATAGTATGATGTATACTATTTGTATTTCATTACTTTTTATGTGTTTTTGGGGAGGTATATTTCTCCTAAACTGGGAGAGTTACAAAGTAAACCAGAATACCACAATGATCTGGAATCGTAACTGTGTGCAGTACAACAAAAATGGATGTTTTAAACTAGTCGAACAAAAGCTATGTTATGTCGAACATTCGTGAGCGACATCTCAGCTCGACATTCACTCACTTGCAAATGTTTGACATAGTATAACTATTGTTAAAATGTACCTAGAAGATCCATCTTTGCTATACATCACAAATTTTAGATTCTAGCATGATTTGATAGGGCGATTTACTTTGTAACTGTCTCATTTTAGGAAGAATTTCACTCGTCAAAAGGCACGTGAAAAATTTTGTATTTTAAAAAGTGAAAGTTGAAGTAAAAAAATAATCGCGTATTTGAAATCGGCCCCGCCCTTATATGTAAACTCTGCAAGTTTCATCAAACTGATTAGAGATTTAAAGAAATTTATTAGCAGTGCCTTTAGTTAAACCACACTTGACTCTCATCATTTTTCTTGCTCGGACATATTAAATAAGAGAACATGGTGGGTTTGGTTGGTGTAATTGGCAGTGCTGTTCTAATTAGAGATGCCAAGGGAGAAAGTAGGTATTTAGCTTTTAAGGTTGTTGCGATTACTTGTCTGAATTTCTGCTTGTGGTTTTACCACCACTGTGGTAATCTGGCAGGTTGAAGCTGCTTCCCCACTTTTTTTTCCACAATTCATTGTTCCAATGCTCTTGAGGCCATTGTAGCTCGCTCTCTTTTCTCTCATTTGCTCCCTCATTGCTCAAGTGCTTTTTTTCTTTTTTCCTCACACTTGGCTGACCTGTTTTCACTGGTTTGTAAGCATCAGTGTACTTTCTAGAGGCCTTGGAGCTTTCAAGACGCATATATCTCGCCTCTGTTCATCCAAACTCCCAATGAGGTTATTAGGATTGTGATCATGAGGATGGTGCTAGTTGTTAGCAAACGTTGCAATTTTCATTGATTAGGCACTCTTAAAGAGCCTACTTTTTTTCATCAAGTACCTTACAAACAGCATGAATCTTGACCGAACGGAAGGTTGCTATGCTGTTGTTGGACTGTAGACTCTCATTAAATGAAACCTGAAGGGGCCAGGTAAATATATTCCTTTTAATAGAAGTTCTATTAACTGAGAGAGATTAACAAAGATGTACAATACAAATACGAAACCAATCATATTAGAGGCAGGTGTTCATTGAAGCAGCAGTTCCATTTAACAGATTTTTGTTTAATGAGAGTGTACTGAATGTACTATTGTATGTAATACATTTTGCAATAGGCAGTACTTCAGTATCAGATTCATGAGTACAGGCGCTGTAGCTCAATTGCTAAAGCAACAGTTGTGTTAACCAGAGGTTGTTGGTCTGGTCCTTACCTCTGGCAAGTTGTTTTTTCATCAACTTTGATTCATTTCCATTTATGTCGTAATTGATATGCTGTAGCTAAAAACTATAAGTAATGTCACTCACGCTTTCCTTGGTTTCATTTTCCTTTGGCTTCTGGCTTCATTAGGTTTTGTCTAACAAATGAATGAGCCCCTCCGTCTATCCCCCTAAAATTGAATTTATTGATACAGCTAGTGGCTTTACGAGTATACTAGCTATTAGTGCATTATAGTAATGACACCATATATTGAAAGAATGCAGGCGAGGAACTATATTTGGGTTAACTTTATTATTTTTTTGAATTGTTACTTCTGAGAAAAAAATATTTAAACGTGGCATTGCTGGAAACTTTACTTGGTATCTCGATCGGATAACTTGGTACAACAAGAATGTGCTTAATGATTGTATTACGTTATGTCTACTTTCAATGACTGCCTAAAAATATTCTTGTTTGCGTGTTTTAATGTTGACTTCCTTAATTTTTTTTACAGGCAGCACATATACATCCCAGTTCTTCCTAACCATCTTCTTGACTACCTCAGGTTTGTTCGAATTGCTTTCTACTCATCATAGTTCACATTTCTGACTACAGTAATCCAGTCTCCTAGACTTTTAGTACTGTTGGAAGCTGTTTGAAAGACCACTGACTGCCAGATTTTTATTTTTGACTACTATATTTTGATGATGTGGGGAGCCTGTTAAAAAATCATGAAGTTGGATGTGAAAGGATTTAATATTATTAAGTTCTAATAAAAAAAAAAAAGGAAAGAAAGGCTGGTGCCCCACCGTTATCTAGTGTTCCAACCATGGGAAGTTTTGCATACACATGATCTTATAAGACCATGTGTACACTAACTTGACATGGTTGGAAGCACTGTTTTTGTATGAATGCCCCACATGCACTAAGGAATAGAGCAGTGAGTTTACTGCTATATAAGCCAGTGGTGACACACGCATGTTTGTGGCCCATCTGAAATGCCTTGTCTATGATTAGATATCTAGCACAAAGCAACATACAGCAAACCTGCCTGCTCAACCCGTAGGTCATGGTCAAGACTAGGTGCCCTCCAAAAAATATTCTTTGCTATAGGCCTACTCTTTAGCTCCCAGCCAGAACCACCTAATTTACAGCTTAAAGGGACGGACAACTGCCTAGAACATAAAATGAGATGACTGCAGGAATGCAAAGATAGTTCCTTATTGTGACTCAAACCAACCCTGTTTTTCTCATGAAAAGTGGAGTTATATATTTACTTCTTCATTGAAAATCGTGAAATTAGGCTGTGGTGCTACTTGGTGGCAGAAACTTCAGTTATCCGATGTACCCTCTCATGTGACCATCAACCAGTGTACGCGTTCAACAATTTTTCTGTTAGTATTGAAATATTGTTTGGTTTTTTATAGTAAAAAATATCACTCCATAAAAATGTACATATGGGCTTGCGTTAGTAGTACAGTGGAACCTAGATTATACGTTCACCGGTTTCGCGACGACTCGCATTTTACGATGAATCGGTTAGGTCCCGGCAAAATCCCCATAGAAATAATGTATTAAAGCCTTGGTTGTACGACGCAGTTTTACGCCGACCCCGGATCTTATGATGACATTCAGATTTAGACCAAAAGAAAAAAGAACGCCTTTACTCGAATCAAGCGTGGACCAAATATTCACGAGTGCAAAATATAAACTTGGGTTCCCTTAGGTTGACGATTAGAAAAGTAGCGAGCAAGACAGATGGCTTCTTAGAATGGAAAATTTATTCTCCTGGAAGTTCATGCCCTTCTACACACGCCACAATCATGTGTGCACGTATCTGGGGTCTTTACTACTTAGTCAAGCTCTATCGACACAAAGCTCCGGCCGGTCGAAAAGCTGATATTTATACATTTTCGGTCCGTGGAAACATTTTCTGGTCGATATACAGCTCATCTGCTTTGTCACACTCGCAGTCACAAGATTGCGGACGCATAAAGGCGCGATGCAGCTGCTTTGACTGTGAAAGATTACTTCCACTTGACGTCGTTGTTCATACCAACAGCGGGACATCACTAGTTGCATTTTACAAGGCCTCAATTACAATGTGCATAGCTCAGTTGCACACGAAGGCATTCTGCCCACACTCATGGTCGGTCGCCATTATGTGATAGTGATGATACTCTGTCTGACTCTTCTGACAGGAGGCTGTTGGCAATACGGTTTCGGTTTCATTTTCACGTGCAGGCGATTTTCGGACTCTATTTATCGGTAGAAAGGTGCTCATTGGACTCAATTTTTTTTAAACTTGAGAATAGAGATTCGCTCGCAGTTCTTTCAACTAAGTTACGCTGCCATTAGCTGTCGCTGGCAAGAATAATTTAATCTACCTTTCTATCAGAGGCACAAGGTCGTGTCATGAGCTTATTTAGGTGGTTTATACCCATTTTTTGGGGCAAGGCTGAGTGTCACTGCTATATTCTTAGTTTTTCAATTATACGACGTTTTCGCGTGGTCCCCTGACAGTCGTATAATTGGTGTTTCACTGTGCCCAGTAAAGTGGCGCTGCCTTCGCATGACGTAATGATCCCATGCTCGTCAGCGGGTCCTAAGCAACTTTTCTGCGTGCTCATGAAACCATGCACGTATTTTCTGGGTCGCTAAGATTTTCGAGCGACATGGTTTTTCCGCCTACAATTTGTCTCAGAAATGACATGTACTGCTAGTGGGCACGACCACGCATATGCGCCGTGACATTTTCGGTCACTTGGTTTGGCTCGTGTGTTGATAGAGTAATGACGATAGGACAAGCCATCCACGACACAGGTGCAACAACCTTGGGCGCAGGCGCTCGCAACATGCTACAAGTACAGAAAAGTTGTATAAAGCAACATCGTCTCATTATAGCTGCTTGTTATTTCCAAGAATAGTTGTAAAGCTGACAATAATTGTGGTTACGCATAGTTACAGGACGTTCTGCAAAACAGAACGACAGCATGCACAAGTCACCAGAAAGGCTACCGGCATCGCCATTAGTTCACGGCGTTGTTGGATGAAAGGGCTCATCTGTGCTCAGAACCTTTTAGATTGAAAAATACTGCTTATAAAATAACTACGGGCTTCTGGGATTAACTACTACTGCAGCTATAAATGCTACGAAGGGGTAAGCTTTCAGTTGCGCCGGAAAAAACTGGGTAAAGAAAAATCGGTTGTCTGTCCCTTTGATGTCAAAGCAGAGGAGGGCGAACGAAGTCTCCTATTGTGCTAGTCTTGGAGATGTTGCTGGGGCTCTGCAAACTTGTTTTTAAGACATCAACTATACTAGTTGAATGGGTGAAATATCAGAGAGAACCAGAGAAGCCACTTAAAATGTTGTACAACTGTCGTTGTTACGAAGTCCTGTAGTTTACAGATTAGCACGTTTGTGTACTTCAGGGCCATATTAAAATATATTCCAGGCTATTTTAGGGACTAATATTCAATTAGAGGTGCCTATGTATTCAATAGAATAGAGAGATCAATTGCCTTCTAATTAATAACAGTACTGATATCCGATTATAATATACATAGCTGTATTGAGATACAGACAGTTTACTGTCTTTCTTGTCACAGCATTAATACTTTATTGCTTGTTCATGAATACACTTTACTCTCATAGTGCTTTGATTGCATTAGCTTTTGCATAAATGTCAGTATGGTGGCATAAGTGGCAGTTGCAGCTTGCCAATGGCTTAGGATTTGAACATGTCATAGGAATGATCATTCTGATTAGGCTTTGATGTTATAGAAGTTCATTCAGCTTGTTTGCTTTCTTTTTAATTTTCTTTTTCAGTGCTCCAATGCCATTCCTTATTGGTGTTCCAGCAGTCACACTAGCAGTGAGTAAAATTTTTAAGGGTATAATTGGTTTCACCTTAGCATTTGTGATGGCCAAACTGCATAGAAGAGTGTCCACAAAGGGCCCTGTAACCAGTTGCATACATCCTCTGGCCAGTGCTTGCGTGCCTTAACGACCAGCCGCTTTTTGAGCAACGAACCTTGCAATGCCAGAAATATTGAGCTCGATGCCAGAAACGACAAAAGCACTGATGAAGTTTCTGTGAGCCACTCGCCTCATTGAACGATTATTACACTTGTATATTTGCATGTGTGTACATTACTGCCAACCTGCCTCCCTCTCTCATTCTTTTCTTCCTGACTTTTCTGTCTCCTTTTGTGCTTTCCCTAACGCAAGGCAGCAAACTGATACCAGTTTTATATTTAACCTGCCTGCCTTTCTGCATCACATTTCTCTCTCTCTCTTGTGGTGTAGCACATGCAAATTTCGTAATTTTTTTGTCAGTAACACCATAACTTTGTATAATTAATACACAATTTAATGTATTCTTTAATAGAAACTGCCTAGTAGCACATCACTTGGAGCTGTGGCCCACTGCTCGTGCAAACTATTTTTGTAAGGCAGTGGAATCTATTTACAGTAGGTACTGATGTAGGAGACAGTTCGGTAAAATAACAATCATTGTGCTTACATTGAAACAGTGCTTGATCAGAAAATGGGATCGTGGTAATCTATATAAGAGACGCCATATATAAGGGACAAGAACTACTTTTATGTGCTTCTCTTCTACAGAAATGGAGCATGATCATGTTAATTGAAATTGGCATAGCATATTCTGAATGATATTTAATGCATACTTTAAGACTCCCTCTCACCCCCCCCCCCCCCCGAATAACTTACACATATTTACATACACTTTCTTTTTTTGTGTGTGTGATAATGTTGCTAATTATCAGCTAGAGAAAGGTATTCACAATTTACAGACATATTTACACATAATAAATATAAAGTCACACTTGCAGTTACATTTTGAAAGCAGCATTCAACAGAATCTCTCGGCAATGAGTACAAGTCTTTCACTTTTTGGGGCTTTTTATCAAAAACTGCAAGACAGCTCCCAGTATATAAAATTGGTTACTGACATTAGACTGTAAGCCATGAAAAAGCTGTAATTGAACCCCAAAATTTGTAATATTATGAAATTGGTTCCTAAAAATACATTTAAATTGCAGGTGTGAGACAGCTGCGCATATTGCGCATTCTTGATACATTTCTATTTATTTGTGCCAAGCTGTTCCAAAAGCGCGAAAATTGTGCCGAACTGCTCCAATACAGCCTCGAAAGCAAAAATTTTGATCCCAACATCAGCTCTAGTGGGGAAAAAAAAGGCAGAGTTGACTTATAAAATGCAACCAAGCGTGTTCTGTTTTATTTTTTTTTTTACTTGGCACTGTTCTGATGACAAATGTTCCCAAGGTGCTGCCATAATCTCCTCTAAACTGTTGTAAAATAGGTGACCCCGCAAAAATGGGCTGCCGTGCATCAAGTGTGCTGCTTCTACTAGCTAGGCTGTGTGTTCTGGTGCCACTGTCGCCTAGCGAAAACCACCGAGTCGGGTGGTTTTCGGCAGGGTTGACTATCAGGTTCTTTGTTGTGCTTAGCGCATTTCTTCGGTCACTGCAGTTTTCATGTCGACACTGCTGCATGCAGTCACCTACGCGTGCGCGTTTGCCGTGAGCCAGTAACTGTAAACGTGGAGCCATTTTCCTGCATCTGACACGTCTCCTGGATGCTCTGGGGCGTGCACATGGGTTCTCATGTGGGTTCTGTGAGCGACAGAACATGTGCAACCCATTCGCCGTTTACGCCCATTAGCTACTAAGTTATTCAGATAATCAAGTTCTCATTGCATACTGCATTTAAAAAAGCCATTGCACGTGAACTCCACATATTGGTGTCTGGAGGTAGAGAGAAACACTTGGTTATTTGTAAAGCCGTGGTGACAGAACACGCATTCAAAGCATTTTAAACAATATCGATGGGTACCTCGGCACTTTATTCGTGACTCATGTACGTCGGCGATCACGTGGCACAGATGAACAATGATTTGCCATTGCTCCATTTTGTAAGGCTTTGTTTTTTTTATTTTCGATCTGTGTTTTGGGTGGCGGCCATTCCAATCGGTGTGACTGGTGAACTTCGTTTTATTTTTTTTCTTCTTGCAATAAAACCGGCCTCTGTACATTCAGCGGTTCATTTGCGTGGACATGAATTTTTTACCTGCATTGTGGGAGTCGCGTAGCAGCGCATGCGGCAATCGCAAGCGCAGCAGACTTGAAGGTGGTCCCGCACGAGTTGGCCGTGAATGGCGGTGCAGTGCGCTTTTGTTGTCTGTTAAAAGTTTGCAGTACACTTGACGCTGTCATGTCACGCTTTTTTTAAGCGAAGGCCCACTGTTACGTAACTACGTTTCTCGTGCGAATCACAATTTTTACATTTCCTTTGAGTGTGATGTGTTTTCTTTCTAAATGTTTCCTGGGAACCTAGTTTTCAACAAAACCTTTTTTAAATATTTTTTAAACTTTAATTTTTTTAGAACATGTTTGTTACGAGGGCTCGATAGGCCATGGGCTATGTAAAAAGATATTGCAGCTCATGCTTGCGACAATTTTTTCAAAAACATCTTTCAAAATGTGTTTCAGTGTTATGTGTATTTTTAGCCTGTTGAAATATGCACGGATGCCCCCACGTTGCTAAAAATTTGTCTTTTCAAGTTCTCAGGACGACATATTAAATGCCACTAGCTGCTCCAAAGGAAGGTTCTTCTTCTCTCAAATTGAAATTTTGCTGCTCCAAAAACTGTTCCCAATTTAGGCTCAGCCATTTCATGCCTGAAATTGCCATTTTGGAAAAATATTAAATTGTACAAAGAAAGTTTGTGCAATGCCTGTTGAAAAAGCGTCTAAATTTTAGCCACTGATAGGAAATCACTAAGATTGTGCTCGCCACGCTCCGTGGCAAAATCAACGTGTACACAGCCGGGCTAGACCAGGCTAGACTACATCTGCGCGCTCGCTTCTTATGGCCTTCGCATCGGGTGTAGTATGTACATGCCTCTCGCCGCTGCTTTGAGGGGGGGGGGGGGGCTGCGACTCTTACCTTCTTCTGCCGCTCGGTGCAGCGCGCACAATGCCGGTACATGAGTTAGGGCACGCTTCTCCACCCACACTTAGTGATTCTAGGTTCAAAATGAATTTGAAACAAAAAGTGACTTGGTCAAATAATTTCAAATTGAATTTGAATAGTATATGTCACATAATATAAAGAAAAGGAGCACATTTGTCATGACCCAACTAACTTGCAAAATATGTCTTTTTAATTAAAACAAGGAATGGGCAGATAATATTTTTGATTCGAAAGAAATGGAAGCAACCTTGAATGGTAGTAGGACTTGATTTCAGTAAACTGCAAGTGATAACCTGTCAAATATGTTATGTCTAAAATTTAACGTACTTGTAATATATAAACTAGTATAACAAGCTTTTAAAATATAAAAATTGATGAATTGATATTAGTATAGATTCATTTACCCTTGAAGCGGGGCTTTGCAGCAGTGTGAATGTTTTCAGGATAGGTGTATTCATCATATAGCACTCCTCAACTGCAGTGAAAACACTTTCACAGGGTAATTTGCACCTATTTGTTCATTTTGAATACATTGAAATTTCCAGTAAGTTTGCGCCAAAGTTAATTCTAAGGTTGCAACATTCGCTCGAGTCTTTGATGTGCGGGAATATTTGTACAAGCCTAGAAATCACAGATACATATGAATACAGACTCGTAATGTAGGATAGAAATGTCGACATTGCACTTTGGTGGAATGTTAAGGAAAGAGCAGGCAGTGCCTTGGTAGCCTTTATATTCCAGTCTAAGAAAGATCTGCAATATTTCTGCGGTGTTTCAGAAAGTCTAAAAATTTCTTGGCTTTCCATTACTACATTGACCAGAAGCTTTTACAAGTAACATCACCGCCACCTCTTTTACATTTTGTCATTTCTCACTTGACGTTCAAATGGTGAAGTGATAGGATGCATTCGTGCCACTTACTCTGGCTTATAAGTAAGAGTTTTTTTGCTCAATTCCAGAGGGTGTCTAAAAGTGAGCTTGGTGAAGTGGTTATCCTGGACGTTGACAACAACAAGGTGGAAACCCCCTTCAAGGATGTGGAAACACTTCCAAGTGAAATTGTGAGTAGCATGTGATAAAGATTTAAGTTGACAAATGTACAATGTCTATGCAGCATTCTGCATCCTTCATGATTCATTTTTCTGCAAATATGCAGAATAGCTCTGTTAATAGCACTGTACTGCTGCATATGGGGATGCTAAAAAGATCTCAGCCATGAGTTTATCCTTATGCAGTATACATTCATTTGTTAGAAAAAATATTGTACAAGGACTGAATTATCAATCGGGGGGATTTCGCAGTGCTCTAGCATCCTTTCTTGCTAGAGACAAGTATGGGTAGGAACTGAACCAGTTTTCATCTGTGAATTGTACTCCTTCAGTGATACTTGTTTATTGTTTGATCATGCAGAAATATTTATGAGAAAAACAAACTCAAGCATGGGTGATTTCCAAGTTATAAGAAGCCTGGTTTCATGTTAATTCATTAAACCTATGTAAAACCTGCCGCTTTTTTATTTTCAATAGCCAGTAACAATAGGCGCATGTGGCTCTGAATGATCGAGCTACTTTATAATTCACGTTCTTCTCCTTAATTGTATATGGTTGTTCGAAAAGTGCAAGTACACTTTTTGCACAAATCTATGCTAGCTCTTCTGTTTTGTATATGCCCTCATTTGCATGGCAATAAACGTCATCATTTATTTGAAAAAAGATGAAGGTCTTAGTGGGCGATATATCTTGAAACCGTCATTGCTCTGATTTAGATGATTGGCTACACCTGTATGGTAATAGTGCAGGTGTTGAGGCTTTAACTTGGTCCACCTGCATGAAGCTTCTTTTCATTTCATCGTGTTTTTATATTTAGAAACTCTCAAATATTTCTTCAGCAAGATATACACAGTCGAGCCTGCTTATAACGAACCTGAGCCTGACACGGCATTCGTTCGCTGTATGCCGAAGTTCGTAGTAAATGTAACACAGCATTTAAAAAAGTTGGGAGTGAAAACACAAACAATTTTTGCCCCAAAAAGTCCGTGATGCACATCTTTCATAGAGCAGAAGTGAAAAGGGCGGTCTGGAGTTCATTTAAGGGAAGATGCTACTCGAAGACACTTTTTTTTAATATTCACCCTAGAGCAATGAACCTTGAACTGTTTATGGATTTTTTATGCTGATTTCAAATATATAATTAGTTTTCTTGCAAGTTACACACTTTTAGCTCTGCAACATGACAAAGTGAAAACCTTGACCCTTTTGCTCTCCCTCTTTTCATCCCTAAACTTCTGTATTTTTTACGATTCATAGCTCATAATGCTTTAAATAAAGTGTAGAGTGCAAATAACTAATTAGGAAGCACATACAAAAAAAGTAATACACGTGAAAAATAATAGACGTAAAAAGTCCATATTTCACCTACCCTAGTAAAGATATACATACAATTTTTTTATTATACAATAAAATATTAAAATTTAAACTAGATAGCTGCATTTGTCATACTTTAGAAAAAATTTTTGTAAAATTTTATGCAGATTCGAGCACTTGAAGTGCCCGAAAAAGGAGGGGCACATTGGAAAAAATGGCAAAATTTGTGTTTTGAGAAAAAAGAGTTTTAAAGTTAAAATTGAGTTTTTATTTATGAAAGATATCATTAAATCAGATGAAATTTGCTCACCAAAAAGAACAATCCTTCTTGTAGTGGCCACTGCGACTAAAATACGCCAGCATCATGAGTTTGTCCCTCTCGGCTTTTTCGAGCCAACTCCTCACAGACATTTCGCTCACAGACAGGGCCATGAAACACTTGCCAAACTTCCGCTCCATCTGGCAGAGCCTTGTGCCAACTGCAAGCTAGGAAGAAGTTCGACAGGACTGCGAAATCTAAACTAAGTCCAGTGTCATGCCATTTTGCAGCCATGCTTGTGCCACATACCGTCGTACATAATGGCAATATCGTCTTTGCTAATTTCTCTCACTGCGAGCTCTTTCGACCTCTCAAGATTAGTGCTGACGTCATCTATTGCCGCATCAAGAAGTTTCCGGCTGACGGGTGTGAATGACTTTTAATGCATTGGCTTTTGCAAGCCAACAACTGCCGCAAATCGGACCAGCTGCTCGTAGCTTATTCCTACAGAGCGCGCCGCACAATGGCTTTCACTTGCAAGCGATGCTTTTTTTCATTCATAACGGAGATAATTGCACGAGAAAAGCATTGTTCAGCTGCGCTGCTCGACAAGGCATAGACCCCGCAAATAGGTTTCACAGCACATACAGGCGTGCAGCGGTCAATGGCAGTCCCCGCTTCGTACCATGTGATAAGCCAGTCGCGGCTCTCAAAAAACATGCAGAAGAGTGCTTCTTTTTATTATTTCTTGCACTGCATCAGCGAGAGAAACTGTTGGTATTTGAAGAGTGAGGCTCGAATCTTCGACTCATGTGATCAACAATGGCGAACGACGGTGCATTATCGGCAGCAAAGTGCTCGAAGACTGCACACTTTCGACCTTTAATAGGCACCTTGTGCTCTTTAGATGCAATTTTAAAGCATTTCCAGTAAAGCATTTCCAGTTAGGTCTCGACCTGTATTATTTTTTTCGTAACAGTAAAGGTACTAATCTTATCGAAACAGAGGAAAATAAAAAAAATCGGTAATTTTGAAAAAAACCGGTAATTTTGAAAAAAACTCGCATTTTTGGACCCGCATCTCCCCTTAAAACGGCAGGGTGCTGGTTCGCCGAGGCCCATGGCATAAGCTGCATGAGGCACTGGCTCCAAAGTTTCGTAGTTCTCGCAATCCGATTCCTCCGAATCGCTCTCGCCACGTACCTCATTCCCAATGCCCTAATCTCTGCACGGTTCCACAGTGTCGGCATCATCATCGGCCGTAATTAAACCATCGCTACAGATGTCCCACCCGCTCTTCCAGGTAGGAGTCGATGACGCACTGCCACAAATCGCTGCCGGAGTGATCCTGTTTGGACGCTTCAGGCTCGGCATCAGGCCCGACGTCGACGAATCGGCTTCGCGAAAACAGTTTCTCGCGCATGTAGCCGTCACTGCCGCCCACGAAATATTCACTACAGCTAAATACCAGGACCCCCAAAGCAGCAAGTTGGCTGCCAGGTGGTCAACAGCTCTGAGTAAGCGCTCCGCAATGCAGCACCTAATGCGCAGATTATGCTGAAGCCAAGCAGTCACACTTTCAACGTTTTGTTGAGCGGCAGGAAAAAGCGTGCAAGTTCTCCCGTCTGCCATCCTGACCACTCACGCACACCAAGAGGGAGAAAGACGTGAACATGCGACACAAATGCCAGAACGCGTGGAACATCTCTGGGCCCGTTTCTAGTCAGAAAACGAAACTAATTCGAGCCACTACGCTGGCGTCGGTCGCGGAGCAGTGGAGACGAGCGAAGGGGCTGTGATCAAGAGAGGACAGCATACTTGCGAGAGAAGAAGGACAAGAAGCTGCGATAGAGTGAAGAGAGGGGAGGATGCGGTGGGAGGGCGACCTTGAAAACAAAAACAAACGGGAAGGAGGCAGGTTGGGTAGCTTGCTTGAAAGGTCCGCGAAAGGCGCAACTAGTACGTAGAAAAAATTGAGAGTGCCTGCGCGCACAAAAGTAAAAGCACGGCCGCCTGGATCGGTGCGCGCGGCAATGTTCGAAGAATCGGCGGCCGTGGCAAAAAAATAGTTTTGTTGCACCGGCAGGTTTGCGTGGCCCCACGAACTTCGATATTTTGCGATTCGTCGATTTGCGTTCCGTGCAAATTACAGCCGTTCTCGCGGTTCCGCGTGGGTGCGAAGGGCATGCTGAGCCGAGCGCGAAGTGAGCGAGAACAAGTCCTTAACACGAAACGAATCATAAATTATCAGAGTTGGTGGGGTAGCGTACTCGCGGGAACTAGACGCAGACTATCAGATACAGTCGGTGGCCGACGATGTTGGCAAATGGTGTGTTACCAGATACCAGAGAGAATCTGCTCATACACCGGTCTTTGCGGAACATAAACCTTAACGTAACGTAAACTACCTGCTGGGTAGGCTTTACGTTTGCGGTCATATCTCGTAAATCTACTTTCGTTCGTAGGAACTCGCAATATCCACTTTGCAGGAACTCCAGCCGCCGAGTCAAAATAAGCCGAAGTGCAAGAGCCACTAGCGATGACATTATTGTGGCCAGATTATACTAAAGCTACAATGGCCTATAACATCAAAATTGTCAACGTATGAGCCCCCGATGGCTGGATAGGTGCTATCATCTGGCGGGGTAAAAAAAACCAGGAAATCTCAAAATTGTTATTGCAGAAACATCGTGCAATGTACGTCTGGAATGAAAACTGCGCACTGGCGTTAATTGGTATGAGTTACCATTTTAATCATTTTCAGCCCAAAACATTGTGTAAGCATACGTCTGTATACATATGTAAATGTTCACACACGACAAGCGAAAACGTTCAAAAACATGCGTTCTGACTTGACAGTAAACGCAAACGAGCATCTGGTAATACGTTAACGTAAATAAGTATACATACAAGCTAAAAGCCTCTATGCGATCGAGTGTACCTACGAAGCGAGCTAGCGAGCTAGCGGGGTCTGGAATAGTGTGCGTGCATGCGAATATGAGACATACGACTGTCAGAAAACAAATGAATTGTTTTATTTCATATTTTTCACCGTTGTACCAATGTTTTGCCCTGTAAATTGTCTTGCGCGAGTGAAACGAAGGACAATAGCTGCAAGTTCCACTGATTTCAGTCCGATCTGGGACTGAGACAAGGGGGGCCCAGCCGAAACTGGACACCAACCAAGCGGAGTTTGTTCTGTTTGCTGCACTTGACTCCGGACACGTTCATGCGCAGAATCCAGTTGCTGACCGACTTCGGATTGTCGGTGAAAAACCTGCACCTTAAAAGTGATGGCAACTTAATGTTCTGCCCCCCTGCCGCGACAGTTGGCACAAGTGTGGCGCGCATCAGATGAAGCAAACGATCGAAGAAGTGACGCGCGGACGAGAATGCGTCATGAAAACTTGCGCACGCACATACCACCGCCTGGTGGCGCTGCTTATACCAAGTTGTGGCGTCAGGGTACAGTAGGAACTGAAACTAGCTTTTAGAAGCATCCTGTAATTAATTTTTGGGGCGCACTCACACTTACCGGTATGTTTCCTATGCTCTCGAGGGCTTGGTCTATCATTTGACGCAAAAAAATAAGTGTAAACATCTGTGTCAGTGCCCCTTTAAAATTCAGCTCTAGAGGGTACTTGAAAACCACCCTAGTAGGTGAATGATGCATTCGAGAGGACGCAAAGTGAGACAGTAATTATCACTATCAGCTGCCATATTAACTAAGATTGAACAATGAATTGTTTAGTGGCTGTAGCAAGCGGCAATGTTTGTATTGAAAAGTTAGTGGCAGTCATGTTTCTGCTCAGTTCTGCTTGGAAGAATTCTTGTAGATTGTGTGTGTTCTGAGATATGTCGCTGCAAAGTTGAATTGAGGTTTGCATGATTTCGCATGCAAGGTGGTGAGCACTGGCACAAAGCTCTTCCTCGATAGGCCGTAGCTACTGCATATGGTGTGTTACCTGATAATGTCATAGAAGGCATAGGCAAAGATAGTAATTACCTTCAGCTACCGACTGGCAATATCAAGCAATGCCTGCTTGAACTTCACATCAGGGAGAAACATTGTGCCGATCCTCAACACCTTGCGTGCATAATTATGGAAGCTGCAATTAAAGTTTGCAGTGGCCTATCTCAAAGCTCAGACAAGCTAGAATTCTTCCAAGTGGAACTGTGTAAAAACACGATTGCCTCAAAGTTTTCATTACCGACATACTCGCTGCATTCACTAAATAGTTCATTATTCAATCTTGTTAATCGGACGGCTGACAGTGTCTCCCTAGATTTTGTATCCCCTGGGATACATAACCCACCTGCAAAGGCTGTTCTCACGGACCTCCCAGTGCTGAATTTTAGGAAGGCCACAAATATTTTGAACACTTGGTGTGTGTGCACACATGAGTGGGCATGTGTGTGTGTGTTTATTTTTGGGTGCCTTTCAGAACACTTCAGCACTGACCACTTTGTAATTATGGGTGAGGAACAAGAGCGAAATGCTTGCAGAAGCAGGAGCCCTTCTAGCGTAATCTGTTTGCCTGCACGTACAAGCGGGAGCAAAAATTTGCAGACCCAGGGATCGCGTGGCAGAATGCATTGACGTGCCATCTACGGCGTGACACCTGCTGCTGTGTCCACGCATGTCTCGTCGATATCAGGTGGCCTCTCGTGGCGCTTTGTCTGATGGGGTTACGGTGTTTGTAGGTGAAGCGACAACTGGGTGTCGCTATCTGTGCTCCATCGAATCTGTGCCGTTATTTTACCTAGTGGCGGTGGTGGGGCCGTTTCAAGCGCCGGGCTCATGTCGTTTCTTACACTGGTTAATTAGCCTAACTAAGCATAGCTAGCATCATTATAACCTAATGAAGCCAAACATACAGAATTAAGATTTTTCAGTCCAGCTTGCCTTTATCGTGTTAAGCTTAGATGAGCATACTTGAGCTAAAGTAAGCATAGCCAAAGCTAATCAAACCTAGTTGAACATGGTATCCCCTAATGAAGTCAAGCATAGGTAGTCTTAATTACACTGATTCTAATTAAAAGAGCAGTGACATCAAATTTACTCATGTCAAGATTTTTGCGTCAACTAGTAGCTATCGACCACCTAGTAGCAATTCGCGACCTGAAACGCATCTGGGTGAATGAATATCTGTAATATCGATTAATATATCCGTTATCGAACGTGGTTCAAAATGGGTCGAAAGCCCGCTAAATTGTAGTGCTGTCAGCGCTATCTCGCGGCCACGTCGAGGCCGCTGCACAGCTGATGCTGCTTCCACAAAAAAATGGTGGCGTCACCCACACTGGCATTTCGTCTGCTAGGAGCGCACATGCAGTCAGTACAGCTGTGTCTCTGATGATGTAGACTAGAGCCCCTTCATGCTGTTCCGCCGGCTAGGTTAAGTAGCGCCAACTCGTTCTTCCTTTCTCCCTTTAGCCCCGGCCTTGAGAAGGGGCAGCTGGTACTGCCAGTGAAACCCAACTGGTTCACCAACACAGGATTTACCCTGTAGTAGCATGGCGCAGTCAAGCAAGCAAATACTGCTATTCTTCACAGGCGCCCAGTCTCTCGGTTCATTGGCACATGCAAAGTCAACCCACTGGCTGCGTTGAGGTTTGTGGCTTGGAAAGGCATGAAACGCCACACACTTTTCGCTTTTCCTGCGCCTCGTCGTGCAGGGCGGTTCCTCGACATTCTGGCGCGTATTGTCACTCTGAATGATCGTACTCCCGCTGTGGAATCACGTCAAATCAGTTGATGCGACATGATGAATCGCACGCACGCTTCAACACAGCAAGGAGAGCCATTAGTGAGAGCATGGCTGGGAGTCTGCTCCAAACGCACTCAGATCCTCGACGTCATTGTTACTACCGTATCGTCACTCAGGATGGTATTTGTGGAATGTATCACACAGAAAACGTAGCACTAGTGTCGATGTCGCAGGGCAGTCTATTTTGCATTTTAGGGGCGAAGCTCCTTATAGCGGCATCCGTTCGTCCCTCGTAGTCTGTAACAAGTATAACATTTTGACCTCCAAGGTGGTGCCGGTGAGAGACTTCTTCTGTGCGTTGTTGAACAATAAAAAATAGTGCTCAATGTACATGTCAGTGGCTGCTAATGGGGAATGAGAGACAGGAGCATTCGGCTTTTAGTTAACGCGCAGGCTGCGATCACCATTAGCAGCCATTGGCATGTACATTGAGCACTATCTGACAAGAAAGGGTTGCTACGTTATACTCACTGGGTGTAATCTCCTTAGCTTTAGAAAGGTTTAGCGAGCGTTGAGCCGCAGTGCCATGAATACAATGAACTTGTATATACCATGAATGAACTCGAGTTGGTTAAAAATGGGAAGTAGATACGAAGCGCAAGCCGTAAGAAAGTAAAAGCCGAATTCTCCGCCTCTCATTTCCCATCAGCAGCCATTGGCATGTACATTGAGCACTATCTGACTGAAAAAGTTTGCTACGTCATACTCGCTGGGCATAACCTCCTTGGTTTTCGAAAGGTTTAGCGAGCGTTCGGCCGCAGTGCCATGAATACAGTAAACTAGTATATACCATGAACTCGAGGTGGTTAAAGGTGGGAAGTGGACCCGAAGCGCAAGCCGTAAGAAGTGTGCGTGTGCCACCTCTCGTTTAGTCCTTGGAATGTCCGCTGGATGGCGGTGCTTCTATATGGGGAATATATGATGAAAAGATGCGAGATGGTGGTACTTAGAGTGTTGAATAGATGGACGAACGGACACACAGACAGATACATGGATGGGCGCATGAACGGACGCAGGGGCAGATGCATGGGCGAACACAGGGACGGACGCACGAACAGACGCACGCACGGACGGGCTGATGGACGCATGGACGGTCACACTGACGGGCGCATGGACGGATGGAAGCAAGAACGAATAATGGACGGACGAATTCTTCGCCCCACTCTCCATCATTCACTCCGTGGATATGCTGCCATTTTTTTTTCTCTGTAGCTTTTCTACGCTGTTTGACATCGAATTAAAATAACTTCCACGCGACGGATGCCATTCAAATTTGGCCAAGAAGACCTATGCATACCAAGCGATCGAATGATGGGCACGTCTCGATCTTGAAATTTGATGTCAGTGCTCTTTTAAGCTTAGCCTACTTTGCTGTTTTCTTGTGAAGCGAAGTCAAGCTTAGAGAGACCAGGTGAGTCTAGGTAAGTATAGCCAAATCTAATCAGGTATAATTCATCAAGGTATTCCTTCATTTAGCCAAGCATAATTAGCCTAAATAAGGCAAACCTAGTCATCGTCAATTAATTGTAGCAAATTCTCTATGAGCCCTGATAAACCATCAGGGAAGACACTAATTACTCTTTACTGACTCAAAACTAGATAAGCTCATGAAGGTCTAATAAGTGTTGATTGAGACAGAGATGTCTCATTTAGCCACAGATGTCTCATTTAGCCACAGATGTCTCAATTAGGCCTTACAAGGTGTAATTTTATAATTATACATCATCAAATAATTTGGGGGGACAATTCCATCTCCTACACTTGAATAAATCATAATTATCATAATAATAATTCTGCTTTATAGATATAATTTAGCTTAATGAGACTCGACTTGGTCAGAGCAATTAGTATCTTTTGGAGCTTGGGTTCTGTGAGCTGCTGTAGAATTTGACCTTAATTAATTAGGTTTGGTTAAATAAGGCCTCACTTGATTAATTGTGCTCCAATTAGTTGTGTGATGCCATGATCAACCATGCAGAATCAAAATAATTTATGGCTACCCTGGGACCACCTAATTAGCCTAGTTCTGCATAATTAGTGTAAATATGTCATGGGGAACTTTCGATGATGGCTTGCTATGTTAGATCTCAGGCTAATTATACAAGTATACTAAGTATTTTTCTCAATTAGCACTAGTTAGAATAAAGTGAGTGCAATTAGTATCGAGTAATTAGAAACAGGCTTTTTCTGGGCTTGGCTTGTCTGGGCTTATAGAGAATGCAACTTGCAATAATTGGTCATGGTTAGGTTAACCCTACTTAGGCTAATTATGCTCACCTAAACTAAGGATCAACATGATGAACTATGAATAATTAGCTTTAGCTATACTTATGTCAACTCATCTAAGCTTAACTTGGCTTAACATGAACAAAAAAGGCTGAACTCAGGGTAATTAAAATGAGATAGTTATGTTTGGCGTTATTGGTTGATACCATGCTCAACTAGGTTTGATTGGTTTTGGCTACGATTTCCTTGGCTTTACTATGCTCATCTAAGTTTAACTTGGCTTAACAGGAGAAAGGCAAGCGTGGCTGATGAATCTTAATTTTGTATGCTTGTCTTCATTAGGTCATACCAGGCTAGCTATGTTTAGTTAGGCTAATTAACTAGTGTAAGAAACGACAGCTCGGCGCCTGAGCCGGCCTTACCGCAGTTTCTACAAAAATAAATGGCACAGATTCAACGGAACAAAGAAAGCAACACGCAGTTGTTTCGGTTACCAGTGCCGTAATTACGACATGAGAGGCCACCTGATAATGACGGGGTGGACATGCGCAAGGCAGCAGGCCCCACATCAGTATCTGACACATCGATGCATTCTGCCACGCCATCCCTAAAGCCCCTTTATGCGCTTTCTGCCTGCTAGATTAAGTAGTGCCTACTCGGCCTCCCCCCTCCCTTTACATCAGTCATCTCCTTCCGCCAGTGGAAGCCGAAAAGCCGCCATGATATTTCTGCTGCACTTCCGGTTCTTGCACCCACCCCATGAAGGAAGGAAAGCTCACACCACCTGATGCAGCCACCCCATGCTGTGTCTCTACTCTGCTGTCAACTGCGTCGGGCAGCCTGGTGCGCAGCAGCGAGGTGGAATTCTTCACAAGGCAGAAACACAGAGTGTTTATTACCTCGGTGGCAATTTAGTATGAAACTCAAGACAACACTTGTGGGATGAAGAAGGAAATATTTACTTTCTCGCATCAGCAGAAACAAGACGAAAGGAACAAGCCGAAGGAAGTGGCTCAATAACTTCCTTCCGGAAGCTCTGGGACCGGAACTAAGCAGCAGCGGCAGAACAATGGTTGGCACTACTTCAAAAAGCGGCAGTAGGTGGGATGGTGGGGCTTTAGCAATCCCATGGCCTGCACACTTTTGCTCACATCTGTACACAGCAATAGAAAAGCTTAGCAATGCGCAGGATGAAAAGAAAAAAAAAAGCGCTAAAGACAAAACCTAGTGTGTCATGTTCAAGCCAACTAAGTAAAACTGTACATTATTTCCTGAATGTCGCAGGCTTTGATTAAACGGCCTAGATTTATTCATACATTTTTCATTGGGAAAGTGCCTAAATTGTCATCGTCGCCTTTTTCATTATTCGTATTTTCATTATATATATTGGTGGCACAATGGCAATATTACTACGTACATATCATCTTCTACATTTCCTGCCATGTCTACTATATTCAAAGCATTGTGCAGGTGACAATGCCACCTGCCTCCTCAAAACGGATGTCTCATTCACCTGGGGCCAACAGCAAGCAAACGCCTTCTCGTCGCTCGTTGACATTCTCACCAATCCACCAGTCCTAGCACTTTTCGACCCATCTGCCGCCACGGAGCTTCGTACTGACGCCGGTGGCCACGGCATAGGCGCAGTGCTGGCACTGCGGCAACAAGGAATGCACCGCGTCGTCGCGTATGCAAGCCGACTGTTGTTGCACTCAGAACAAAATTATTCGATCGCAGAACGCGAGTGCTTAGCTCTCGTCTGGGCCATTGCGAAATTCCGACCGTACGTGTATGGCCGACCATTCTCAATTATTACAGACCACCATGCACTTTGCCGGCTCTCCTCACTCAAGGAGCCTACGGGACGCCTTGGTCGCTAGGCACTGCGCTTACAAGAGTACACTTTTCCCGTATCCTATAAATCCGGACAACTTAGCCCGTGACATTACCCACCGGCGGGTAATGTCACGGGCTAAGTAGATGCCTGAGGATGACGACGACGAAGTGCTGAGGGGAACGTGCTCGGACTGCAGCGGCGATGTACGCATTTGCTCGCCAGTATATTCATCGTGTATACTTTATTCCCCGTAACAATATCATAGTTTTGGGATGATCAACCTCAGATATTACTAATGATGCCGAGTACTGAGTTTGGTTGGTCCAGTTAAGGGGGGACACGGACTGTGGAGACCGAAAAATCTTGTAAAAAACTCGTTCTTTTATTGCGTTTTTGAAATCTACAGCTACTAGCACACTTAATTGTGAATTTTATGCCTATAATATCATTAATATAGCCGCTAAGACCCTTTATACGGCGCTTTCTAGCTAAATCTCAGCCAAAATCGACATTGAAATCGCACATTTTCCATGACGTGCTCCTGCCCTTTCATGTGTGCCAGCGCGACCCGCTTGGTCTCATTTGAGAGAGCCGTCTTTCGCCTTCAAATTCCCGCCAGAATGGGTCCAATTCAACCATTGGCAGCTTGTAAAATGAGCGGCAAAAGTAAGTATCAGAGTGCCTTCCTATTCGCTACTTCGCGCACGCGACTTGAACTTGCCTCCCTATTGGTGGAGGCTTCTGGCTTGGTCTGCGTCAGGTATTGAGGCATGCGTTCATGTGCGCCATTTTGCCTCAGTGTCAGCGAAGAAGTTTCACGATGTCAAATCCTGAGCCCAAATTCCGCACGTGGCACAAGTTTGGTGCAAAAAAGGTGCCAAGGACGCTAGTAGTGAATTTCAAGAAGTGCTCCATGATACAGCAAAACCCCCGAGACACTACACTTTCCGTGTCCCATGCCGAAGTTGACGCTACCACGGAAGGCCTAGCTACCGCATCAGTTGTCACGGAGCCTGTGCAAAGTCGGTCAACCGCGGAGCTTTCGAGCAGCGGTCGCGTGCGTCTAGATACTATCTATCGGCAGCAACCTGACTTAGAAGAGGAGCGAGCTAAAGCCGAAGATAAGTTATCGGAGTTGTCGTCCACTGCAGCGACGGAGCGGAAACGCGCATTCGTGGTTGACGATGCTGACGACGCAGCTCGGCCGCATGATGGAACCACGTTCACAATTATAGATTTGGACACAGTGAACAGCACTTTGTTGGCATTTGCAAAGTGCAAGGCATGCAATGGAGAACTGCAGATTGTCCGCGACGACCGAGAATTCGGACTCGCCGTGAAGTTGCGTTTTGTGTGTTCGACCTATGGGGAGACTGCGTCGCTGTGGAGCTCGCCGTGCGTACGTAGTGATGAACGCATGAAACCTTTTGCTGTGAACGTTTTGGCCGCGTATGCCATACAGGCAATGAGGAACAGACAGACCACGCTGAATGATGTGTTTTCGTTGATGGGCATCAGCCGTCGGGGTCTTCACACAAAAACGTGGCAACACTACGTGAAGACGAAGTTGGTACCCGCGGCTGATTGTGCTGCATGCAATTTGACGAGCGACTGCGCGCGGTAGGCTCGCGAACTTTACACCGAATTTAATATAGGCCACATGGGAAATATCGCGGTGTCGTTTGATGGGTCATGGATGACTCGCGGTCATTCGTCGAATATCAGGTCTCGGCACCACCATAGCATTGTTCAGCGGGCTGGTACTTGACTTCGTTGTTATGAGCAACTTTTGTGCTGGATGCGAGTCGGGCCCAAAGGAAGGTGACCCTTCTTATGCAGCGTGGAAGGAACATCACAAGTGTCAGAAAAACAGTGACAAGAAGGCTGGGGAAATGGAGGTTGAGGCTGCCCTCACCCTCTTCAGGAGGTCACTTGAGCGGCACAACCTATGCTACAGCACGGTGTTTTGCGACGGGGACAGCCGCAGTTACCTTGCGCTACAAGAAGATAAGGTTTATGGGTATATCCCAGTGGAAAAGAGGACTGCATTAATCATGTCCAAAAGCGTATGGGCACTGCTTTGCACAACTTGATTGCAAAACAAAAAGGCCCTGGCCTTGAGAGTCTTGGGGGAAAAGGCCGCTTGACAGGAGACCTAATATCCAAGCTCACTAATTATTAAGGGTGGGCTCTGAAGACACACAGTGGTGATGTTGATGCTATGTACACAGCAGTGATGGCCACTTATCACATCACTTCCAATGATGATGGGGCAAACCACACTCTGTGCCCACCTGGTCCAAATTCCTGGTGCAAACAAAATGCAGCAAAGGCCAAGGGGGAGCCCATTCCCAAACATTGTCGAAAGCTGCCTCCACATGTCTTCCAAGCCTTACTTCCCATTTATGAGCGCTTGTCAGACAGAAAGCTGTTGCAACGATGCCAGCGAGAGAAAACCCAAAATAACAACGAATGCCTGCATTCAATTATCTGGGCGCTGGCACCAAAGGAACAACATGCTTCGCTATTCACGGTGGAGGCAGCTGTGGCAGAAGCAGTGCTCAAGTTCAATGCAAGCAATAAAAAGGCATCAGAAGACATTATGAAAGAGCTGAGCCTAACCCCAGCTGGCAAAGCCACAGCCGCATGGCTGAAAAGATCGACGGCGCACAGCAGCATCAGTTAATAAGCGACAAGCAACGGAGAACATGCACCAGTCCCTGAAAAAGCATCACACAGGGACTCATAGTAAATATGTCTACATGCCCGGTGCATACTGAGCATTTTCTAGTGCAGTTATGTAAATGAATGAGTTTTATTTCTTTTTCTCAGTTTTCTGAAAACATGCTTTTTGGTGACTTTATTAGTTTGTCGGGTTGATATCTTGCAATCTAGAACAGCTAGAGCAATAATTTTTTAATTAACCTAAAGCCCAATCTGTGTATTACAAAGTGCTGAGAGCAGAATTTCTATTTGCTGCCCATATAAATTTAGAAGGTATTAAGTTTCTTTGTGATAGCCATGACATGACTCCTCAACTTTCATCATCTGCAGAATCACTAGTTTTTCTTTAATTTCAAATCTGCTTGCAGCATTGCACTTATTGCTAATTGCACTGTCTAGCTATGCAATAATATTTATTTTTTGATAAGCACTTTCTTTTCTAGTGTCTCCGAAAACAATAGAGTGGCAGTATTGTGTATCTTCTAAATTAGTTGACCTATAATGAAAATATTTGCATATTTGAAATCAGCTGGAGAAACTACATAAGCATGTATATTTTTTATCATGTTTGGTCCACAAATACAGAAAATATCTCCACACACCATGTCCCCCCTTAACATAATTCCTTTTCAGAATGCGCTCGACCTTATGTCCTTGTAACGTAATCATGCTGCTTAAACTGAACGTTTGCACAGTAGCCTTTCATACTTGCAGTGCTGGTGTCCTGCACAAATGAGAGGATATTTCGATGTCACTGTGGTGTGCACGTGCACCATATTACATACACATATATTTTTTTATCTGGTTCCTGATAGGATCTTTATGGCTGTGTACATTAAGCTCTCATTTTGAAGTCAGTGGAAAAACACGTAGTAGTGCAAAACAAGTTTTTCATTGCCTTATTCAAGCTACACCAAAAGTACTGCAGCTCCCCGATGCCTCATTGACGAGCAGCCAATGCGGAGGAAGAGTCAGCCATGCCCACCTCTGCAATCACGCTCTTGTCGTGTGATTGGTACAGCTATGCGATCTCAAAGGCTATTTGCGACAAATTTAGAATACACGACGTTTTGTCATGTGATTTTTGCTATAAAGAAAGAAAAGCAAATCAGAATAATTTCTGAAGCAGTGGCCTAGATTCTGGTTATTGAATAAAGCGCTCAACCCTAGTAACCTGGTGGTGCTAAATCTGAGTTGGTGGGAGTTGTGGAATGAGATAAGAAACCAGTGCTGGTTGTAAAGGAGAAAGGCACTATGCTGGGATTAGTAAGTATGCCCTTCAATGATGGGCAGCTTCTCATGTCACAATGCATGTAATACCCCTGTCACACGACACGTGTAATGTCATTCGCTGCAAAAGACATTAGATGTTAAATGGACACTAAAGGCAACTATTAAGCCGACGTTTATTGTTGAAATAGTGGTCCAGAAACCTCATAGTGTTACTTTTGTGCTAAGGAAGGGCCTTTTTTGAAATAAAATAGCTTTTTAGTGGTCCGCATTGGGTTAGCGCACTTAAAATTACCCACCTCAAGAAGCGGACCGACCGGACCGATTCACATCACTGTTACTGTGTGTTGCTGTGCACAACATTGCCCCACATTACTGCGCTAGTAGCAGCAGACCGAAAGCAGCGTGACCCCTCATGCAGCGTCGCATCACGACCATTCCCTGAACTAAGGCGGACTGGTGGCTCACGTTGATGAGCGCACATTTGCATTGGCATTGAAAGAAATAAAGGAGGCGTTGACCGAACTCCTGACATATGTAATCTCGTCAACAGGCGCTTGATAAGAGATGACAAAATCGACACCTTAAAGCAAGTGTAAGCGGTGTTCAGATGTTTATTAAAGGTTAAATTTTCGGTAACCTTTAACTTACATTGTGATAGTGGAAGGAATTTGTGCAGCTATATTCTCTTTCACAGACTTTGACTTGACACTATGGGGCCTCCTGTTGGCTGTATTTAAGAACGCTCGCTGCTGTTTTGGTGCAGCATTGCCGCATTGGACTCGCTATTAGCAGGATACACACGCAAGTGTGGGACACCAGTTTAGGAAGAGTGTTTTCAAACCAATTATTCTTTTTTCAGAAGCACCACAGTTCTCTGTCAATCGCTGACGAAGTTGAAGCCTAACATGAACAAATCAACGTGTAGGCACAGCTCCAAATCTCTCGTCGTCGGTGATGTTTTTTCAATGGCAAGCTTGACGCACTTCAGTTGGTTTTGATACTTCATTCACAGCAGCTGGAGAACAAATAACGTTCGTTTGTACTGATCATCATTCATCACGATCACAAATATATGAAGCTGTTACGGTTCCAAATATAGCAGACTGCAAGTTGTGAGTGGCTTTAAGCTAGTCTTGCTTTGGATGTGTACGAGGATTTTATTCCTACTGACGCTGTTTTATTGTGCTGCAGTACATTTTTAACCAGCGGTACAATGTTATGTAATTCAAGGCGCCAACTTCTTGGTATCATAGCAGGCTGCCGATAAACATTGACATCAATTGCGAATGTCATTCTACATTGCTGTGTAGACCCGGAACGCAAGAATGCAATGACATTCATTATGAATGCCATTCACTGCGAATGACCTTACACGTGCTGTGTGTGGCACAAGTGCCAATGCTGCACGACTGTTGGAGTTTTCACACTTGCATTATTACTGTTGCATCTGCCATCTTCCAGGGCACTCATGCAGGGCTATATCCTTGTGGATGGACAAAAAAGTTTTTTTTCGCTCGGTTGCTTTGTTAAGCTAAAAAAGAAATCGTGACCAGGTTTGTAGAAATTTACAGGCAAATAAAGTAAAAGCAAATAGAATTTTCGTTCTGTCATTTCTCTCCCCACCATTCTCCATCATTTCCTTTTGTCGCATAGATTAATATGAAATAGAAGGAAATGTGAAGCAAGACCTGAAAAAGCCCTATTGTGCTTTTTACATAATTAGGCCAAATATTGGACTAAGAGAGGTACCATTGTATGGTAAATTGTGGGACTTCCTTTTATAGCATTCTCATCTCGCTACTGTTCTAAAGCCATTTTGATATACTGTTGTAAAGAGAAGATATTAAAGCTGGGGGCAGCAACATCACTGGATTTTTTTGTACTATTTCAGAAGCATGGCACGCGTAGGTTGGCAAAAAAGAAAAGGTAGAGCTCACTCAGACTACGTATCTCTTGTGCTTAGGGCTCACTTGCACTCGGACTCGTGAAAATTTGCACTGACATCAAATTTACTCATGTCAAGGTTTTTGCATCAACGAGTAGGTATCGACCCCGTCGTAGCAATTTGCGACCTTTAATACAACCTAGGGAAGAATAACAATCAGTTTTGTTGATTTATGCCGCTGGTATCTAGCACGATTCAAAGCAGCCAACAATCCCTCCATTTTTAGCGCTGGGAGCGCTACCAGGGGTGCTATCTCGTGGTCACCTCCAGACCGTGCCACAGCTGACCACTTCTCCTCAGAAAATAGCGACGTGATGCTCAGCTGCTCCACAAACATTTCGTGTGCTAGGCACATACATTCAATCATGCCTTGTCACCTGCATTGCAGTCGTCACCGTACAAAATATCGACTAGCGTCGAGTAAGACAGTCTGCAGCTTGGAATTGCCGCGATTCGTGACATGGCGAATCATTTTTGTTTCGATCGACCTTTTGCAGAACAGCGTTTCCAAAATGGATGCCGTTCCAAGCAGCATTGAAGAGGTGCTTGGGGATGCATGATTCGGCCACGCTCGCTCGTGGGTCTAAATTATCTATATTGATGTGTGTGGCGTTTACAGCATTCAGGTATAAGCAAAGAGGTCAATGTAGTAACGGTATAGGGGGAGCACGTCAGAGGAGAAATAGAATACGTTTCCTGCTGCCAGGTTCTTCTTTTTGCCTCCAGATGGTCCCACTTAACAGGCCTCTCAAGGTGGCAGTAGCAGTAACCCGGTGTTACGCGAACGCAAAGAAGTCTATGGATCAACCAAAATTCACTATTAACGATACCTGAGTGTTACTTGTTAGTGATGATATCATTCTATACGATATTCCACTTCGATAGCTTGTGGTTGTGTTTGCGTGTGACATATGTGTAATAAAAAAGACACCCTAATTGCACTTTTTTCGCGCTTTGAACTAGATGACTGCAACTCACAACGGTTCCCCGACTATGGTGACTCCGATGCCCTGACTGACGAGTACAGGTTGAATCAGGCTCTTTTCTTTCGCCGATATTTTATTGGCGGTTTGGATCTTGGTAAAGACGCCCTAATTGCACTTATTTCGCGCTTTGAACCTGATGACTGCAACTCACAACGGTTCCCCGACTATGGTGACTCCGATGCCCTGACTGATGAGTACACGTTGAATCAGGCTCTTTTATTTCGCCGATCTTTTATGGGCGGTTTGCATCTTGGTAATTTCACGAAATCATCCGAAACGGTGCGACAAAGATCAGACATGTCAAGTGAGTTCGTTGCCAAGCTTCAATGCCAGTCGGCGCCAGGATATGAATACTCAGATTGTAGACTTCATCACTACAAGTGCATCGTCAGTCAAGATGGTATGCGTGGAATGTATCACACTGCACATGTAGCACTAGTCTCAATGTCACAGGGCCACTTCATTTTCCATTAAGCTCTCGTACGCTATTTGCCATTGAAATAAAATAACTTTTACGCGACGAACGCGATTCAAATTTGGCCTAGAGGAGCTATGCGCACTGAGCCATCAAATGAAGGACACATCTCGATTTTGAAATTTGATGGCGGTGCTCCTTTAACCAGATTCTCTTTGGCTCAAACTTACTAAAATTTTTCTGAACTGGGCTCGCTTGGACTTAAACTTTACCAAATTTTACTCAGCCGTACTCGCTATGGCTATGATGCCGCTTGATCTGAGTATGAGTTAGTCGTCTCATGAGTGAGGTGGCCGACTTGTGATTTCGTGTGTCAGCATATTTTTGAGCAGCAGATATAATGTAGAGTGATGTTGAGCAAAGCTGTAAGTAGCCAAAATTTTTTACAAGAAAATTTGAGGTAGTTGAGTTTCAAGTATGTGGGACGTTTAGTGTAAAACAAACGAAAGATCTTGACGTTCAACTGTGGCACATCAGTCCAATTCGGCCTCTTCTACTGTTGACCTTGTAATCATGTGTTGAATTCTGGGCTATGGCTGGAGTGTGTCAGTAGGGACAGAATTCAAAACCACCTGTCTACCTTGCTTTGCATTCGCAAGGGCTAAGTAATTTGATGCTTTTCACTACAAAATCCTTTAGAACTACGCGTGCAGCTAAGTCACGATAAAATAATTTGATTTTTATTTGGCTAAAATATGTGGATTTGATTGTTGTGATTTCTTTAAATACAGAAAGCACTGACAAGTGCACATATTTTTTTGCTACAGGTGCTGCCACTGAAGCGCAGTCTACGTACACACCACCAGACACTTGGTGATGGTGTTTCCCAGGCATTCCTTCGTGCTCTGGTGGCCCTGATGGGGGGCTACCGAGAAGCCGTACGCATGGAAGTTGGCCAGCGAATCACCTTTGACCCTGACCGCTTCCTGCAGTCACGCCCTGCCAGCCTTCGACCTTTTTTAGAACGCATGCTGCAGCTTCAGATTTTTCACCAGGCAAGAAATGCTTCTGCGCTGTGAAGTGTATTAAATTAAGCAAGCGAACTCACTCGTACTCACTCAGCCTGAGATCAAGCCGTGAGTCTGAGTCTGAGTGAGTCTGGGTGAGTAATATTTTGATGAATTTGAGTCTGAGTGAGGCGAGTTGAAAAAAATTCTTATGAGTGTGAGTACAACACAGAGCCTGTCTCAGGAAAATTATGATTCATAGTGCAAGTGAGTCCAAAGTGCTGATATATGTATTGCTTTAGTGAGTCTGAGTGAGTTCCATTTTTTTTTTGCCGACCTACGATCCTATCTACGACTCTTCAGCATTACTATCAGCCTTACCTGGATTCACGTTTATACTCGCATCTATTCACACATATTCCAAAGCAGCTTTGTTCACACACCATTTGAATATTTATTAATCAGAGGGGCAAATTACGTAGGGGGGGGGGGTGCCTTGATGTTTCCCCCTTTGCAACTCTTCCAGGGAAGTTCTTGATAAATTATATTATGTAGTCATCTCTGCCAAAATAAATGACCTAACTGGTTTTGCAGTGCTCATAACTTGTCTTTAAAGGTACTAATTAAAAGGCGCCTAGAAAAACACCGATTACACGAAATATTTGTGTTAAAGAGCATTGACACCTTTTTCGAGAGAGCTAATTCTAGGCCGACAGCCTCATGAGTCGACTCACTTGAACTCGGATCGAGTTATGAGTGTGAGTGAGTCGAGGTGAGTCCTATTTTGGTGAGCTTAGGTTCGGGTAGGTTTGGTTGAAGAAAGTTTTTGTGAGTGTGAGTCCAAAAGTCTAGCTCAGGAAAATTTTGGTGAGTCTGAGTCGGAGTGAGTTCAAAGCGCCAAATGGATTTCATGAGTGAGTCTGAGTGAGCTCCACAGTTTTTCTGACCTATGCCTGCACGTAATGCATTGTGCTACAATAAATACCTACAACAAAAAGTTCTTTAATCCAAATCCTAGTCTTAGTGCAATCATGCAAAATGTATGTGCTGTTTTGAAACTGCTGACATGGGTATAAAGGTCGACAATGTGTACACTTCTATGGAAATACAGTCAGACTTTATTATAACAAATATGCATTTTACATGAAATTAAGTTGATCAGAAAAATAGTTTAAAGGCATATTTCTAACACTATATCGATTGAAAGACTATTCTTTATTTACTTTGTTGTAACTGATATTTTGTTATCTCTGGGTTTGTATATGGAGGTTTTAGTGTGCATGTAATGAATTTGCATATGATACCGATCAGGGAAGGCACAGTTCGATAAGAGTACTCTACTATTTACAGGCACGAAAAACTTGGCAGATCCCCCGTACGGTGGTAATCGATGATATTTATTTATTTAGAGTACCTTACAGAGCCCTCGAGGGGCATTGTGCAAGGGGGGGGCGGTACAGATAATATGTTAGAAAAATATATATACATAGGCAAATATTGAATATAATAAGAAATGCAGTTCAACTTGTGAACATGTAAGCAAAATGCATACTAGAAAAGTGAGTTACAGTATGTGAAGGTGAAATACAAAAATTATTATGACAGTAACTACAACCTAGCAATAGTGCAAAAAGATCGGCAACAGTCCTATAAGCACAGATGATTACGAAGATGCGATAGAGCAGTTTTTGGTGCATGAGTATTTTTTAAGAGTATGATAGAACTTTGTGTGGTCTTGTTCTGACGCAAGATCATCAAGAATCATTCCACAAACGAATAGCTCGTAGAAGAGCTGACTGGTTGAAAGCGTTAGTATTGTCGCACATGCGTGATAAGCTAAAGGGGTTACCTAGTCTGCTTGAAGTTCGATGGGCTAGATTAAGGTGAACAGGTGGCATCATGCTGGTGTGGATGAGTTTGTGAAATGGTGATAAAAGTGAGATGTCGCGGCGAATTTTCAGTGGCTCGAGTGCAAAGCTATGTTTAATCTGTGTTACGTTGGACGGGTAGCTGTGATTACGCGCTATGAATCGACTAGCTCTGTTCTGTATACATTCTAACTTATCTATGCGGTATTGTTGATATGGCGACCAAATGGAGGATGCGAACTCCAGTTGAAGACGGATTAGAGCAAGATAAGCCAGTTTGTGTACATCGGAGGGAGCACTGTATAGATTTCGGCGCAGAAAACCTAATGATTTCTATGTGTTGGCACAGATAGAAGTGATATGTGTGGACCACGAAAGTGTAGAAGTTAAGTTTATGCCTAGGTATTTGTAATGATCAGTGCATTCTACAATACTATTATCAATTATGTATTGGCTATTAAAGTTATCACGTTTGCGACTAAAGGGTTTGCATTTGGAAACATTAAGTGTCATCTGCCATGTTTTGCACCACTCATTAATATGCTCGAGGTCTTTTTGAAGAGTTAGATGATCGCTATTGTTGCGGATGGGATGATAGATAATGCTGTCATCAGCAAATATACGCATACATGAGGATAAGTTGTCAGGCAGGTCATTAATGTAGATGTGAAAAAGTAAGGGACCAAGAACACTGCCCTGTGGTACACCAGAGGAAATGTAACGAAGTGATGAAGAGTGATTGTTGGCAATAGTGAATTGTTGGCGGTTAGTTAGGGAGTTTCTGAGCCATGTTAGCGTGAGTGAATCAAGTTTTACTGATGACAATTTTAATATCAAGCGACAATGAGCAACACGATCGAATGCCTTTGCAAAATCAAGAAATAAACAATCTGTCTGTAGATTACTGTTCATGTTAGAATGTAGGTCGGGGGTGAACACAAATAGTTGACTCTGTAGATTACTGTTCATGTTAGAATGTAGGTCGGTGGTGAACTCGGAGTTGAGTCTCGCAAGAACGACCCTTTCGGAACCCGTGCTGGTTAGAGAAAAAGAAATTGTTAGATTCAAGATGCGCATGAATGTTGGAAGCTATGATATGCTCAAGCATCTTGCAACATATGCACGTCAAGGAAATGGGGCGATAATTTCCAGGTGAACTTTTACTACCACTTTTATGGACTGGCACTACCTTCGCTATCTTCCAGTCAGAAGGCAACATTCCTGTAGTGAGCGACTGCCGAAAAATGTGAAACAGGATAGCGCCAGACACATAAACAGTGTTCTTTAATATTTTTGAATTGATATCGTCAATACCAGAAGATGATATCTTCAGGTTTTCAATAATTTTAACTATGCCTTCAATTGTGATATCTATAGGTGACATGAATGAGTAATCGCAGTCAACAATTTCTGGAAGATGATCATGCTCGCTAGTAAACACGGATGAAAAGAATGAATTAAAGTCATGAGGACAATCAGTGTCTGCAAAAGGAGTATTATTTGCATCGTGTAATGAAATGAAGTTATCGTCGCGATCAGGACTTATTACTTTCCAGAATTTTTTCGGACTAGATTTTAGTAGTGAAGCAAATCCTGGGAATAGTATTTATTTTTTGCAGTTGTAATTTCGTGGCAATATTTCTTTAGGCATTCCTCGTATCTGTCCCAAGACGTGTGTGAACGCGAATTTTTTGCAGACCGATAAAGCCGCTTCTTTTTGTTTCTAAGTCTGCGCAAAGACTTGAACCATGGATTAGTTTTATCATGGGTAATCGTTATCAATGGCACGTGTTTTCCTATTAGGGCTGAAATCTCATTCTTGAAAAGAACCCAGTTTTCCTCAACTGAGCGACTGTAAAAAGAAGGCAGTAGCACATTGTCAAGGAAAGACTCAAGTTTCCTGTTAATGGCTTCATAATTGGCTTTATTATAATCTCTAATTTTCTTTGATTCGGTTCTTACAAAAGGTGGCAAGATAGAAAGATCAACTTGCAGCAGTTTGTGGTCACTATAGCCATTCAAATAGTTTATGTGGTCTATAGTTTCAGGTGCAGTTGTAAGAGCGAGGTCAAGTGTACTTGAACCGCGAGTTGAGTGAGTGACAACCTGAGCCAAATCAAAGTCTAAAGTTAAGTTAATGAAGTCAGTTGAGTACTTACAAGAAAATGACAGCTGCCCCCAGTCAATAAATGGTAGATTAAAATCACCGAATAGATAAACGATGCGAGCCTCACAGATTTCGATGGCAGAATTAAAGCTGCTGCGCAACTCTTCTAAGAAAGATTGATGACAATCGGGAGGACGATTACAGCTGCCGAGCAACATCCTTGTGGAATGAATTGTGCAAACTACCCATATAATTTCAATCTTATAATAGGAAGCGACGACATAAGACGTGACGGTTTATTTAACAGCTATAAGAACACCACCACCCCTTCTGTCTACATCATCGCTTTGATAGATGTATCTGTTAGCATGCGTAAAAATCTCATTGTCATTGATGTCAGCGTTAAGCCATGTCTCAGTGAAGACAAGAATATCAGAAAGGCTATCATCGATATAAGATAAGACTATTTCACGTTTGGATAAGATGCTTCTAGTGTTAGTGAATGATACTGTTGGTGATAAAGGAGTGCAAGGCTTATGCAGCTGCGGCTTCGTAAACGTTTGTACGTTTCCTTCTAGCTATCTGCTTGAGCGTATAACTGACTTGATGACGGCGTTATAGACGTAAGTAACGTTTTCGATGCGCAGCTTGTCTACTACAAGCCTAAATTGCTTATTTTGAGTTCTGGCCAATTCTATTAGCTTTCTGCGGGTCTGTCGCGTTGCCAATGAAAAATCTTTGCGTATTAAAAATGTAGTGCCCTTCAGATTTCGGGCACGCGACAAGATTTGGTCGTTATCTTTAAAAAATACAAGTTTGGCAATGATAGGTCGACACTTTTCTTTATCATGTTTACCCAATCTATGAACCCTTTCAAACTGAGTACCAGGGAGTGTAAGCTGCAATTTTTCAGAGCAAAACTTATTAATTTTCTTTTCAGAGCTGCCCAATCCTCAATTAGCATTGTTTTCCAAACCGAAAAAGAGTAGGTTGGATCGACGCATCCTATTTTTCGCTTCACCACTTCGTAAAGATATTGACGTAAGCTGATCCGTAAATCCTCGCAGTGTGTCTGCAGGTGTGGCCTTAGAACTCATACCTGCTGAAGACTGTGCCTCTTCAGGTGATACCACTTTTGTACTTAGGCGCTTAATCTCATGTTCAGTTTACTTCAGCTTTTCAGACATAACGCGAAGAGCTGGTTCTGTACTGTCCCCAGTCGTAAGTCCGGTGGCCTGAACCTTTTCTAACGCATCGACCTTTAGCTTTAGCTACTTCATTTCGTCGAGGACTGTATTATGTTGCGTTACCAAAGCAGCTTATTCATCTTTGAGTTCCCGTACAGTTTTCAGTGCCTGGGCGAATGTGTCAGCCTCCGCCTTCGACATAGGCCCTGGATTTACCTCAATGTCACCCGCAAGCAACAACAAAAGGTCGGACCAAGTACAACATGCAAAAGACAGACAAAATGACACCCGTTTCACTAGATCACTACACTCTGGTGGGCACGACACCGCGAGAAGACAATAATTGCTGCTTTTTATGCTGGTAGCATGATTGAGATAACTGACCTGCAAAAACATGGGTCGTAAACAGGACATTCTCGATGCGGTGTCGAGCCCAAAGATTGAGGCAGCAGACTGGCATTTATATCCCGTGGCACGCACTTCCATCGTCGCTGCTGTCGATTTTCGTTGACGAAGTAGCCTGTAGCACCCAGATTTGGCATTGGTCGCTTTCGAGGCGGCTCTTTCAGCTCGAATGAAACGGTAGTTAGTCGGCCAGAGCCAATCTCGTCGAGACACAAGGGCCAGGTGGCTGTAGTAGACGTTGGCTTCTCGCTGAAGTGGACCGTTTTATTCACACCTAGCAGGAATGATGACGGAAATGGCTCGTCGAAAGATGGTGAATCAGCTGTAGATCGGAAATTGCCGGGCAGACCAGAACAGAACGCCCAGGTGAGAGCAACCTGCAAAAACATGGGTCGTAAACGAGACATTCTCGATGCAGTGTCGAGCCCGAATGAGGAAGCACGAAGCACGAATGAGGAAGGTTGATATGGCACTTTATTATCAGTACAATGTTACGAGGTGGACGTAAGTGATGCCGTACATGACTTCCATGTCATGATTATCATTTTTGGACGTGGGATTTACCTTTGTCGTTAATTCACGTCATGGGATACCGAATTTGGGATATGTGAAGCTAGCAAAACAGCCGTGAACGCATCATGAGTGTGGCATCTAGTCATGACTTACATGACATGCATGTCATGATTTTCATGTTAGGGTCTGTCACTTACGTTCGTCATGCAGTCATGTCATACCATACCAGTTTTGCAGTATGTCATATGAACAAAACCCACCGCAAGAGCAGCAAGACCGTGAAATGTAAATCATGAGATTCATAACATACATGTCAGGATTTTTTGTCACTCATGCTCGTCATATAACTCTCCAAAGTGCTAGTGTGAGAGAATATGACGCTCCAGAGAGTGCGATATTCGTGCTGCCTGTCGTTCCTATGAGAAGTAAGAGGACCGTTTCCTGATGTCCATCAAGCTGGCGCACACGTCAGCGCTAGGGATTGACAGCTGCCATCTGCTCAAAGAGCCATTGACGGCAGGTGTTGCTCGCAGGGTAATGTTATTGCATGCGCCATTGGTGCTACGAAGCTGGCTGGCTCATTTTGTCTCCGCATCAGCTGTATTCGTCTTCAGCGCTTGCGTGCTTTCACGCGTGTGTGGAACATGCAATGCACGGGGCGATGTGGTCGATTTGGACTTGATAAGGAAAGTGACAGTGACAGTAAAAACGTGATGACAATGTGTACACGCATGTTCCTAGGGTACCGAGTGCTTGGCCATGTAATTTCTGTCACAATAAAAGTGGACATTTGGTCTTCTCACTTCCAGATGTCACCCGCTGCTTTTTCTCAATGGGAAAACTTAAGAAATATCTTTGAAGCATAGTTTGGCTTAGCTCTTCATTGCATTATATATCTCTACTTTCCTCTCGGTCTGATTAGCTGTAGCGCTTGAATGATTGGAGCATAAACTTTTTATTAAATTGATTTTTGTAGTTCTTTGAAGTTTAGAATTAATGTAACCTTAATTAGCTTATAACTGGTTTTAAGTTGTTCATATCAGCTGTGATGTTTTATTAACATAGACATTTTTATTTGTCTGAAGGCTAGCCAAGTGTCTCTCTATCTCAAGCATTGTTTATCTTTTGTTTTCTTTGAGTTATTGCTCTTTTAGCCATGACGTTTTAATGATGTGGACAGTTATATAATGTCTTGTGGGTTCGTCAGTACTGTAAGTCCTGAAACCCATTAGAAATTTAGTTTTCCAGAAATCACATTTTCCAATAAAACATGATGGTTAACTCTAGGAGTATGCTTCAAAATCAAATTGCATTGCTCCAAAGTACACCAGTTGATGCTCTAAAGCTGCTCCGAAGCTCCCCATTTATTGCTCTAAAGCTGTTTCAAAGCAGCATTATAACTGTCCCCATAGCTGCTCCAAAAGATGGTAGCTCGCTTTCATACCTTAAAGTGCCATCAATATCTGAAATTGTCACATGTGTAATAAGTGTAAAAGTGTACACATTTGATATGAAGAAAACTGAACTACAATAAATTTTAAAAAAGCATATATTCGTCGCACTTTGCTCACGTGCATGAACTTAGTGATTGTTTAGCATGCACTAACCATTGCTCTGTCACTGGCGCACACCTATTCCACTATGAGATATTATGAGAAATGAGCCTTCAGACGTTCCAATTCCTGTGAAGATGCTCTCCATGGCATCTTTCTGTACTCTAATAAGCGCAGCAGTGCAGTTTCTGTTTTTTTATTAAAAAAAAAACTGATATGCTGCAAACTTATAATTGCAACCAACTCTCGGATGAGTGTTCTTCAAAAGACCCAAGGAAATAGTCCACTTAACTGAGAGTTCACTAAACTGAATATTCTCTAGAATACATAACACCATTTGGCACAGCAGAAATCAAGTCAAACATACGAAATCCAATTTATTTTGAAAGTAAATATGTTATTTTTATTTGAACTGGCATTTTTAAAGTGCAAGAACAAAGCTGTCAAGAGAGTGTATGTTTCTGTGCACTTCCTCAAGCATAGCTTATTGCTCTGACATGAAGTCTCGTAACTTGCTAAAATATCTTACAGCCTCGGCTAGAGATTTTAGATTTGAACCTGCCTGAGCCATTGCAACTTTGTCACACTTTTCTTCCTTTGGTTTTGGATGAACACTGGAAGCCATTTCCAAATCTGATAGCTCTGTGCAGGTACTGAGTGGACACGGTTCGTTTTCATTTTCCCACATGCCCGCTTTGCCTCGGCATCGCTACATATGCACAAGCGATGTAGCACCATCACCAATGGATGGGTAATTTGGAGGCAGCACACATCGGCTATGCCAGTGTTGCAGAACACAAAACTTCTTTGAAATGATCTCAAAAATGAGCCCAAGTCCGCAGATTATGTTCGTTGAAATGAATTGTTCACTCTTCAGAAGTTTCTTTAACTGAAAGATTTTTGCATAGAATGCATAGGAAAACCACTGGGGATTTTTTAAAAACTTGTTATTCTGAGTTATTAGTTGAATTGACGTTCCTTCAAGAGCGAGTTCACTGTACTGCTAACTCCGATCACAAAAAAGAAAACATTGATTTTCTGTACCTAGGGATTTGGTAAAACATCGCGTCATTGTTTTAGGTTAATAAAAAGCACACTTGCGTGTCATAGCTGTAAGTATAGTTTTGTTCGTCTTGGGCACAAGCGCATTTTGCTTATATCTGTTTTATTTCATATAACACCCTAGCTCTGACCGAGGCTTTACAAAATGCTTATGTGCTGCTACGAAGCTTCAGCAATATGCAATGACACATGCAAAAAAACACTTGTTGAGAGGCACACTGCTGCCGAGTCGCAGTGCAGTATTAATTTCTCGCTAGAAACCGTTCATGTGTGAAATATTGTAAAGCTCCACTTCTGTCACATGGCTGTGCTTATATATTGCTGGGAAGCCTGAAGTTTCGTGACATTGCATTGTCTTATCAAATTTTTATGAACAAGGACACTGAATTTTGTAGATGAAGGGAAAGAAAATTGTTTTTTATTGTATACACACAGTGAAGCTTTCTAGCTGTCAGTGATTATCTGGGAATCAAGTTTCTTATTATGGGTTCTCTTACAGCAAGAAACGTAGCTATGCTGTTAAGCATGCAGCTGCAGTCATCAAGCGCATTGCATACGGTTATTTTGAATGTCTTAATATTCTTGTGCACACTGATTTTGTATGTTCTTTACACCTTGCATAAAACTTGAGGGCTTCATCTGGTGGCAGTGAGGGACGTTATGAAATGTACATTGGACATTAATGCAGCCCTGTGTTCATAGAGGGCTTAAAGTTGAATTAAACACTGGCAGTTCATTTGTACAACCGTCATTTTGACGTGATTTCCTACTGAAAGAATGCTTGGCAATGTCACAGAGTATCTGAAATTACGTAGTGATCCTCAAAGTGCTGAAACAATGTTGTACATGTATGAAAGACGTACAAGCAAGCCATTAAAGGGGCCCTGCAACACTTCGAGTATGGTCAGAAAACGCTGCCAATCGGTAGTGGAGGCACCAGAGAACAGGCGAGCCAAATATTATAGCGCTGCATGCGTCCTACAGTGAAAAAGCGGCGTATTCGAAAAAAAAAAAAAAAAATGACAGCATATTTACGGAGTGAATGAGAGGGGTGAAGCTTCGGAGGGTTTTATTGGTAAACCGTGAATCCTCTGCCTGTTCGTCCATCTGTCTGTGCATCCAACCCTCTGTCTGTTTGTCTGTCCATCCATCTGCACCTGCTGAGTGAGTCATAGAACTAGACCGTCGCGTACCAACAGAGACATGCATGTACAGACCCACAGCTCAATTAGGGAGCTTCGCCCCTAAAAAGTTCTCAAGGTACGAGGCATGCGTGAAGTATTTTTTTTCGCCCATGCCATCCCCGTCTGCTTTGCTTCCAACACTTTCATCGAGACGAGAAAAGGGAAAATGCGATTGCAGCGTGCGACAAATCTTTGTAACTCCGCTCGTACTGAACGGATTCTTAAAATTTTTGCGCCGTTGAATTCGTGAGGCAATAAGCTCTTTTAGTGAATCCATTCCATGGTTTTTTGAAGAAGTGTTTTAAGGCCCCTTTAATGCAAGCCATCCACTTTTCCAGCTAAGATGAACTCGAGCAGGAGTTGGTTGCAGAGTTTTGTGGTGTGCTTTTACTTGGGCATAATTTTGGATAAATAACTGCTGCTGGTTTTGGCTTGGCGGTCGGCAGCCATGTGGATCATGTTTCCAAGGGTCGAACAGCTGTGCTATTGGTGCCATTGTGTACCAAGCTGGTTTGCCTGCACCATCCTGCGCCGCCCCACCCCTGTTGCACCAAATTAGATTATCAGCACTGTACTGTGCTGCACGATCCGAATTTAGCCGCAAGGCGTGACAGCGATTGAGCCCAGTGTCCAAAAACATGGCTGCAACATCGTGTTTTTAGTTTCTTCCAAGCTATGATTGCTCGAGCAGCAGCTCTGAACTTTGATGGTCATAATCGCTGGCGCGCTCACTAACACGGCAGGCGTCAGCGTGAATGGCTCCTGGATCCATCTACGAACTGTGCTATCAACGCAAAGAGACTGCCTGGTGCGGCCGTACTTTCTCTTACACCAACATTTTGTAAAGTTACGCAATATCAGATCCAAAAGGGTTAGCTGCCAGCCTTCGTATAACATTACAATTCGTTGCTATCGCAGACATGGTGTCGTGGTGGAACTCATTTTTTAACTCGATAGCAGCATTCAGGAAAGAAAGAAAAGGTGCTCGGGAAAAGCGGGGGTGGTGTCTGTTTCCCAGAACAAGTGAAGACAGGTGCACAAGACTGCTCACAGGGCGTGCTCACCTATACTCGTTCATTTAGCCTCTGTGCTTCGTTATTTGGTGCTTATCAAATCTGAAGTTGATGCTCGCGCGTTTAGGTTTAGCAAATGGTTGGCTGTACATAGCTGAAAAAAGTCACAGCTTTATCGCAAGAGTTAAGCAATCAATGCAATAGCAATGAATTTAAGATCCGACCTTGCGTAGCTCTAGAAAACGCTGGTGTGAGAGAGCATGGTCACTGTGGGTTGAGTAACAGTTTTTGCACAGTCTCTTCACGATGAGAGCGCAGCACGTTGAAGTTAGAGTTACTGTATATGTTACTTTTAACCTAAAGGTAGGATATACAATAGCTTGAGAAGTGTATGTGCGCCGTCCTCTCATGGCTGCCGAGCTAGCGCGCACAGAAGCGATCGCGACCGTGCCCCCCCCCCCCCCCCAACGCTCACGTCTTTTCATCTTGTTCAAGCGGCTGGTACGTTTCGATGATATTGATTGATATGGGGGGTTAAAACGTCCCAAATCCCTCCACATGATTATGAGAGAAGCCGTAGTGGAGGGCTTCGAAGATTTCGACCACCTGGGCTCTTCAACGTGCACCCAAATCTGAGCATCTGCTCTGAGGGCTGCATCTGCTCTGAACGTTCTCAATCTCTGACTTCTCCAAACTTGCTTAGAAAGGTGTTTCTGGCTGCTTCAAGCCTGCTACAAAAGGCAGTTTTGCCTGCTCTCAGTACTGCTCCCAAACCTTTGTACTCTATTCCTCCCGTGTGTTTGGTACAAGCCAAGTGGATCACAAAAATCATGTTTGGTGGTTCTTTCATTATTCCTGACGTAAAGTTGGCAAGTCACTGAGTCCTGACCAAAGTTGGAAGGTCACTTGAAGTGAAGTGTGTGTGACAGTGTTTTGGAAAACATAGTAGTGCTTATGAAATTTGCAATACATATCAAATTTTTTAGGATGTTTTCAAGAACAGTGTTTTCACACGTTCATATTTAAATGTGTATTTCAGAATTCAAATACTGCAACCAAAACATGAGACTTTTTTTTAGCGCCTTAGTTTTTCATACCTTAAACGGAACTTCTGCAGTTGTGGTTTTTAGAGTAGGATAACATGCCTCACTGCACCCTGTGACACTGTACCTCCAACACTCGAGGCATGCATTTAACTCGCTTCGCCCTCACTTGCAGAAGAAAAGCAAATGTGCACAACAAGGACGATGAGTAGTTTCAGCAGGCATGTTCTTCTGATGGCTATGCTGCATAGTGGCCAGCTGAAAATAAAGTTTAGCCAACAATGGGCAAACTGTCTATCTGATGTTGGTGGTACCTGCTTGCACGAATGCTGGTCCTTTCTTTCATTAGCATTGTGTTGTAGGAGTAAGTTATACACATGTGCGCAGAGAATTCCAGTGGTTAATGTGCTTCGCCTTGCTCTCCTGTCACACGCTAGTTCGGATAAGGGCACCTTTCATTATGTGTCCTTAATTTAGTTATTTAGAAAGGGCGGCACAGAGACACGGGTAGAACGAAACATATTGGACACCGTAGGTACTGTGCCCTTAAAATTTCCAGAGGTTGGTTGCTTAAAGATTCTTTGATCTTTTCTCACACTTTAGCAGCAGTTCACGTTATGAAAGGACACCTTTACATGCAAGCAAAGTGGCATTTGTCAAAATGGGGGTACGAAGGCACATGTCATCAAGCTGAAGTAAGACCGAAAAACGAGCCTGTTGTTGGTACAGTGGTCACAATTCACGCTTGAAGTTTCCAAGAGGAACGTTATATCATTGCCATAGATTTTTCTACTGCTTTAATTGAATTATCATCGCATATAATACGTGGCTCTCCAGCATTACCACAGGCTACAAAGCTGTCTTCCTCTTTGCTTGTTTGAAGTTTTCCATTTTACTGGCAGATGTTGTAAATAAGGTAATAATGAGGATGTTGAAATTGTGGAAATAACGAAGTAATTTAGGATTTCTATCCAGCTTTGTTAAAATGAAGTTTGAGCGCATTCAGGTGTGATAAGAAGTATTTGCAGTTAACCATATTGATATGGTTCTCACTGCTACAGTTTTTTGGCTGCTACGTTGCATTTTCATGGCACCGAGTTTAAACCCTATGAATTCTTGCATATAGTTTTGTTGAACCTTTTGAAGTTGATTTTTTTAATGATTCGCATTTTTCTTGTTAATTTCCTGAAATGCCGCCCTAAAAAGTGTACAGGAATTTGCTTTTAAGCATGTCGATGTGTTTCATGTTTTTCGTTTGGACCCTCATTATAGAGGGATCACCAGAGATAATAGAATGACTAATTGAATGAATAAATAATTAGTGGAACCTAACACTAGATGAGGTACCGTGTATTTGGTGCTTCTGCTTTTCATTGCTACTAGAGTCACATTGTAACTATAGAATTTTTGTCTTCTTCTATTGCAGTTTATTGAAGGCAGATTGCAGATTCTCAACTCCTGTGAGGTCCACAATGACATATTTGAGCTCGAGGTGAACATGTTTGATGACAGCTCAAATAAGCAGTTCAAACAGCATTACAAGTACTGGTTGGCAAACATGAAGGTGCGTAATTTTTTTAAATTGATAGAACTGCACTACATCATTGGGGCCCAGCACACTGCAGGTTAAATATATTATGGCTAAAGACAAAAGTGTAAGAGGACGAATCAGAGAGAGAAAAATTTTATTAATTGAAGTAAATGACACCCTTCTTACTCAAAAAAAGGCATTGTTATATTCACCTCAGAGTTAACAAAATGTTGCCATTTGTGTATCTTAAAATGTTCTGTGAGGATCTACACTTAAAATGTAATATTTAAATGTATATCTGTGTCAGCCTAAAGGGTCCCTGAAACTGTTTTGATTCATGAAACTGCAACAGCAGCTTCTCGAATAGGCGGCCTTCTAGACTGCATTGGTTCTGCTCAACACTAGTCTCACAGAATCACCAAGTGCCTGGCTGCCCGGAAAAAGAATAAAGGTGCTGCACCAGCCTTGAGACATAGCAGCTTGCATTTGTAGAGACTGACAATACTGTGTTTGTGATTCTGCCGTTAGCGGCGTTGGATGCTTTACCACATGGGTCAGTCTGCATGTGTGGGGACTTCTTTGCGACCTCCATGTGTCGCTGACTAGCAACATGGCTCTGCTGGGCTTAGCACAGAAAAAGTCTTCCTTTTCCATTTGGAAATGCTTCAGTGCATTTCCGACAAAAGTAGAAAGTAGATATTCATGTCTGTCAGTATCACAATATAATCTTTGTATAATTTGCATTGTAAAAGTGTTTCATTACTGAGATACGAATACATTCTTCAATTGTATTTCAATAGTATACAAGAATACAAATACTCAAAAAGTATCTCTAAGAAACCGTTGCATTACATTGTATCACAATACTTCTCAGCCCCGCCGTGAAGTAGTGCCGTGGAGGCAACATACGCGCTGAAATTTGCATACAACTCTTACCTTGAGTTTAGCTTCAAATTTTCTGTACACATTGTCTTGTTTGAAAAAAAAAAAAAATATGGTACATGTCAACTAGGAACCCTCTAAATTTCGAAGGTCCATCAAGTGGATGGGTTATACAGTCGAACCCCGCTACAACGAAACTGACGGGCCACGGAAAAAGTTTTGTAAAAGCGAAAGTTTCGATGCAGTAAAATCGAAAAAATATACCTGATTTATGCTAGAAAAACAAAGGAACGTTTATTCTCAAAATTCAAAAAGTGTTCGCTGCTTCCTATTTTTTCCCAGTAGCGTTACGACGCGATTCTCACCAATGCATCGTGTGGCCATGGTGAAAAGCATGTTGAAACAAGCCTACAACCGCTTTCGTGAACGAACTAAACAGCTGCATTAACACGTTAACACTAGCAGCTGTCCGCCGTCAAAGTGTATCCGACAACACCGAGATGGAGGCAGGGTATTGTGGAGCGGTCACTTTTGCCTTATTCTATGTCATCCTTATCATCCACCACTCGCGGCTAGTTGATTTTGTTGATAATGCGGACGAACAGCTGCACTGGTAAGTTACCACAATAGGCAAGCGCGAAAAAATTTATACATATTGGCATCGAAAAAGGCGTAATTTTGCACAGCTGCGGGAAAGAAACCATGAACTGAGCGACTGAGCTTCAGCTTTGGATCATCTGCGGCTCAAAAGCAAGCCAGTGGCAAAATCAGGGCAGTCTCATTGCCATCGCTATCGAGCAATGGGCGCTGCCATGCTTGCAGAACAGGGGTGGTCTCTGGTGGGGCCAACGCGTGTTTTAGACATATTTTTAAGTTTTGAAAATGCGTCAAAATGTTAAAGACTGTGTTAACTGTATAGCAATAAATATTACTGTATAACTGTATAGCAATAAATTTTTTGCTATAGCGGAAATTTCGTTCAAGCGGCATTTGTTGTAGCGGAGTTTGACTGTATGCACAAAAAAAACTGCCATGTTTTTTCCCCTTCAAACACAACATAGGCAGCTCTGAATAATATCTAGTAATGCTTATAGACTATTTTACGGGTGGGTTTGAGGGCCGCCATGTTGGTCTGTTAACCTTCGTGTTTTCTGTCTTTAACAACTGAACGAACACTATCACATGTAAGCATACACAGGAAAACGGTTGTGGTGGTGCATACGATGTTTCATGGTTTTAATAATTGACGTCGTGGTATAAAAGAACGAAAGAACATCGACTAAACAGCCCAAGATGACTGTGCCCTTATGTCTTACGGAATATAGTCTGTAGAGTGAGGGCAGTCACATTGATACTTATACGAGGTGTGCAAGTGCATGTACTTAGGGCACACATTTAGTGCACTATTTTAGCATTACATCACTGCACTGCAGCAACACTCACCTCATTTGATGGGTGGCTGTCTTTTTTTTGCTTTATTTCTTCCTCGATAGGACAGCATTGTTTGTATAGTATGTATTTTTCAGCATGAACTAGCAAAAAATATGAGTTAACTGAATTACACAATTAAGCACTTTCAAATAAATGGACCGACAACTGGCCAGAACGGGGATTAGATTATGGTGGAAATTAAAAGACTGAATTATTGTGACAGATTCAAGAATTATCTTTGCAAGCTAAGCAGGATTTTTACTTTCAAATCGTGTTTGAAAGTAATGAAAACCAGTATGTTGCGCAGCCTACCGGGAGAGCCTTGAAGTTTGATTATGGGGTCGATTACTTTGCTTTGTGTTTTCATGTAGTGGGATACTTTTGTGTGGACCATAGTTGTGAAAATTGGAGTTTGTGTTGACCCCCCCTTAATGTGCTGCTTAAGAGGTAAAAGTAGCTGCACAGTGAAAAGCAGTGCTACCTTCGCGGCCGCCAGTGGCCTATGTGGAGCATGGCCCATGCGTCCAGTGTGCATGCATGAAGAGTAAACCACCGCATCCGAACCTGAACTGCTTTTGTGCTCACTATTTGCAGCATGCATTGTCACGTATGTATATGACTTCATATTTGCCACAGATAGAACAATTCAGATCAGAAATGTTCCGTTGCATTTTCTACATTACCATTTCATCATTAGACACTCATATCAGTAAGCTTTTCGTTGAACTAAAGAAAGTGGGACCATAAAAATTGATTGTCGGTCCCTTAAGTGGCTTTAAAATACATTGAAAAACACCCAGCTAGTCAAAAAATTTGAAATCCTATATGGTAATTAAAAGTTTTTAATTTTCAGAGTGAATTTTCATGAGGGTGCTTTATCTGCACCTTTACTGCATTGTGGTCTACAAGTGTAGCTATAGGCAACCTTTAAAAGTATGGCATTGTGTGCCTGTGAAAGACAACCAGCCTGTAGAGTGACTGCAGTGCATTTGTACACTGAGCGTCGGGCTCTCAATACACAATTGGAGCTTTGATCTGCGCATTTGCAGCCATCACTTCTGACCAGAAGGCTACCACCTGACTTCCTCATGTTGCAAACTTGAAAATGGTGGAAAATTTACTTTTTGGGAATGTATTGTGAGAGCATCGTGTAACAAAGGAATTTTAAGGGATTGTGAGAGCATCATATAACAAAGCAATTTTAAGGGAAACCCCTCGCTTCTCAAGGCTAAATTTTGTCAAGGAATTGCAGAAAAACATGGCAAATGTAATTGCAGCAGAATTGAAAAAAAAACTTTTGAGGGAGTGGATTTTTCTATTTATGTACAGTATCAATTTTTATGAAATGGAATACGCGAACGCATGGCCTGCGCTCTGCTGTGGTTGCCTACAGCACATCAGCCAACAGATAATAAAAGCACGTCCGCTTTTGGCGACATCAGCTGTTGCGTGACCAGAGCAGGAGCACAATTTAGCAGCCCTTCTCCAACGGTCATGACTTGTTTCGTTTGCTAACAGATGACGTGAAAAGCGAAAACGCTTTCTTTATCTGTCAGTTGACGGTGCTCTAAGCAGCCGTGACAGAGTGCGGGTCACGTGCTTGCGTGTTCCTTTTCATAAAATTTACCCTGTACTTTTGTCCATTTTTGTGTGTTTTGTTTTATAATGATTTTATTTTGTCTGTATATTTATATAAGAGGTGGCATATGTGATGGGAGGGAAATATAAAAAGGAATTTTTAGAGATTTGAGCTTTCCAATCAAGATCCAACTCTGGTCCTTGACTGCAGGATCTCTCATAGTCCCCTCGTGATTTGGGGTGTTAAATTTTTTGTATGTCACTCACTGTTTGGTACTTACTGAGTTTCACCTTTCCTTTTGGGTGTTTGAATTCTGCTTTCAGAAAGAAGGTGGTGCATTGCTGAAGTCTATGAAGAGCAAGGTTTGTTCTATTTTTTAAGCAGAGGTTTTTAAGGCCGTGGTTTACATCCTAGTGTGGATATTCACTTGACTCAGGTTTTGAGGAACTCTTCTGTACTAGGCCCCCAGGTGTTATAAGTAACTATGGTTGTCTAATTTGATAAAGGGTGACACAAATGTGTAATTCACTGACATTTTGATTAGGGTTTGTTGGTTTGCCATTAGATTGTACAAAGTTGCACTTCGTGTGTGGAATCAATACTCTCTTTCTTTCCGTGTCTCAGTCGCGCAGCTTTTTGCTTACGGATATGTAAAAAGGACCACTCGCAGAGAAGAAATCACTCATGTTTGTAATCTACATTCACTAAAAGGGGAATACATGCAATGTCTGATTTTTTTTGCTTTCTAGGACAGTGGAGTGAGAAAAATTGAGCACTCTTAAAAAAATGAATGTAGGCCTGTCTACTTACACCAATACCTTATATCGACATGCCACACTTGGAATAGCTCTGAAAACTAACCAGTTTGCTTCAGAGCATCTCGGTGCTTGTTTTATCGCAAGAGACATCAGGTGTATACATGTTTCTTGAGGCGACATCAAAGAGCAAAACGATTTTTAGCTAACGGTAATCATCTTTCTTGTATATATAATAGCCACTACTAATTTTTCAATAATGAGGTTTGGGTAATTAGTTCTAATTATATTTTCAGCTCGACAAATACCCATTAATAAATCATAAAAATGTCAATAAGGCAGATGTAGGTACGTTGAAATGACATCTAATTGTGGTATTTTCAACAATGTACTGGGTGCTTGCTTTTTTAGGGGCAAATCTCCTCAGGGTGGGGGTCCTTCCCTCGTTCATTTGTATGTGGTATATATACCTCTAGTTTATGAATTGCTCACTAGCTAGCATTGTGGATATATGTCCTTGGAAATATTATCCCTAGATAGCATTAGTGGTTTTCGTATAGTTGACAATGAAAGCGGAAGAGATAGTGTTATAATATTCACAGCATATTCACAGAGTGAATGATGATGAGTGGGGCAGCGGTCAGACGGACGAATGAATGTTTCGTCCCACTTATAATCATTCACTCCGTGGATATGCTGTGAAGTTTTTTGGCTAACATATATTTATTAACCACTTTTTCTGGCTGATAAAGAAAGCTTGCAAAATCTGAAAAATGATACATGACTAGACTGCAGCGCGCATCAGTAAGCAGCGCCCTCAAACAAGGACATTGTGAGGAAGCAAGTCAAGATTACACACCCACTTTTTGCGAGTGGGAGCATAGTCGTATGTTATTTTTCATATTTCTTTACGAGCTAGAAAAAATGTGCATGTAATTAGTACATTGCTGAAAATAGGACAGTTAAATGTCATTTGAGCGTGCATACATATGCCTCATGGTTATTTTAATGATCAGGTGAGTACTTTTTGAGTTACAAACATAATTAAGAATAATTAACTAAACCTTATCAATGAAAAATCTAGTATTGGCTACTACAGTACACTGGGAACAATATGTACTAAGTGTAAATTAGAAGAGCTAAGGGTATCAGCCTGCCAACATTTCAGATATCTTTATTCATTGGATCTGTGGGTTACGTTGTGGTGTGTGGCCAAGGCATCAAAATTTGTCAAGAATGTATGAAAAAAATTTAGCATCTGAAAAGTCAATGGTATGCACAGGGTGTCTGGCGACAGGGAAAACCGGGAAAACTTGGAAATGTCAGGGAATTTTTAGCCATCGGGAAAAGTCAGGGAATTGTCAGGGAATTCGTCAGTCAAGCAAGACAAGTCAGGGAAAACTGTCTTGGGGCCTGCCCACACTACTAATGACTTGCACAGCCGATCGCTTTGGGCGAAACGCTATAGTCAGGGAAATGAAATTTCCATAGAAGGAAGATAGGCGGTGTCTAAATTCCACGCTCACTCTGCTTTTTTTTTTTATGTAGAGAATCTTGAAGGCGATGCATTTTGGTAGCCAATATTGAAGGCTGTGCTTTCTTACGACGTCAAAAGCCAGAATTGCGTAATCGAAGTGGAACACGGCAGGTTTTCGGTGTCACCTATTTTTGCGCCATCGTTTGCATGCATTGACCTCTACTAAAATTAGTTTGTGCGTTCTGGCTGTGGAGGCAGGGTAACGTAGCATATCAAGCCGAGCCACGACAATCCACACACAATAAATTCAGCATGGCGACGTCCCTTTGTTGTACAGTGCGGCTAGGCTCTACTACGACTGAAAATGTGTGAATTGTGAGCTTTGCGTTCTCGCGGACGTTTTCCTGGAGTTCCTGCGTAGCGCGAATTTTGGTGTGCGACGTTGTCCTCGACTAAGTGCTTCTGTGATTTGAAGTGAACATATCCGTATATTTCTGTGAAGGCATATTCCGGAGAGAAGAAATCCATCGGACCTGCAGCATTTCAGACGCGATCATCAGTGTTGCGCGCTGCTTATCAGGGCTGCATTTCGGTGTTGCGCGCTGCAAAATATTTTTTCATCGAAGATGTCAGGAGGCAAGAAGTGTTCCTTTAATGCGGAATGGGCGGAATGGGCGAACCCAAGTGTCTCCGACTATGCAAGTTGGATTAGGCCTGTGGAAAATGATTGGCACAAAGCCATGTGTACAGTTTGCCAAAAAACGTTTTTGCTGAGCAACATGGGTCACAGAGCTGTTTCAAGTCATGCCTCTAGCAAGAAGCACATTGCTGCATTGAATTTTCTCAAAAGTGCTTCCCAGCCAAAGATATTGTCATTTTTTAAAAGCCCGACGGACGCCTCGCCTAGCAGTAGTGCTGGATCTGCGCCTGCTGCTACCGAAGTTCCAGTGACTACAGCTCCTGTGCAAGTGTCAGTGGGTGGTTTTTTGTTTAAGAACAACGTGACTAAAGCAGAAATAATTTGGTGTCTCAATACCATAACGACACATGGATTCTTTCGTTCTGTGGCAGCGTCTGCGGCACTTTTTCCACTGATGTTTCCCACTTCTGAGGTGGCTGCAAAAGTTCAGCTGGGTAAAGACAAGGTAGGCTACACCATTTTCCATGGCATTGCGCCGTACTTTCGCAATATGTTGCTGTCGAGTCTCGTCAATGTGCCTTACCTGGTAGTCTGTTTCGACGAAACGCTGAACAAGGTCACCCAGAAACAGCAAATGGATGTTCTCATTAGATACTGGGATGCTGCTGACGACAGCGTGAAGACTCGCTACCTGACGTCTTGTTTCATGGGTCATACGTGCGCTGAAGACTTGGCGTCAGCGTTTCGTCAAGCGGTGGAGGAAATCAAAGGGTCCAAAATCCTGCAAGTGTCCATGGACGGGCTAAATGTCAATTTTAAGTTTTTGTGGTCTCTGAAGGAAGAGCTTCGCGTGTCAGATGAGAGCCATATCCTCGACATAAGATGCTCTGGCCTTCATGCAATCAATGGTGCTTATAAAGCTGGCCACGTTGCATCTGGCTGGGATTTGGTATCATCTCTTCGAAGCGCCTACAACCTGTTCAAATGCGTTCCTGCACGTCGCGCTGACTTCGTCAGCCTCACGGGGTGCTCGAAATTCCCCATCAAGTTCTGTGCAGTGAGGTGGCTGGAAAACAGTACTGTAATCTGTAGGGCACTGGAGATTCTACCACACCTCATTGTATTTGTGCAGCAGTGTAAAGAAAAAGCACACAAGAGGCCAACATGCTCAAGCTACAAAGTGGTTGAAGAAGCTGTGTCTGATCAGGTCTTGTCAGCAAAGCTAGCTTTTGCTCTTTCGATTGCTGAGGAATTGGAACCCTTTCTGCGTGAATTTCAAATGGATAAACCGATGGTTCCATTCCTGTCAGCAGCACTAGAGAGCATTCTGCATTCACTGCTGTCGAGAATTGTAAAACGGGAAGTTCTCGATGCTGCCGACACGATTGCGAAGTTGATGAAGATAGACCTAAGCCTACCAGAAAATGCAGTAAATGTAGCCGCATTCGACGTTGGGTTTTTGGCAAAAAACGAGCTCCGCTAGAACAAGAAGTTGTCACAGCTTGCAATAATGAATTTTAAAAAAGGCTGCATATGGTTTGTCAAGGCTTGTGCACAGAAAGGGGTGGAGAGATCGCCGCTTAAGTACAAGTTGGCCATGGGTGCAGGCTGTTTGGACCCTGTCTGTGCATTGTCTTTGGAGGCTGGTCCCAGGCGGCTTACGCTGGCACTTGAAGTACTTTCCGAGCACCACTGGATGACCGGCTTGCAAGCAGAGCGAGCCCATCGCTCCTACGTGAAAGTGTGCTCAGAAAGCAGTACACGGCTGGCAAATTTTGACAGGAAGAAACAGAGGCTGGATACTCTGTGGACAAACGTATGTTCCCAGGATCACAAGGAGCTGCAGTTTTTTGTGAAACTTCTCTCGTGCTTGTCTCACGGCAATGCTGCGGTAGAGAGAGGCTTTTCTGTCAACAAGGAATGCCTTGTTGAAAATTTGAAAGAAGATTTTCTTGTGGCACAGAGAGTAGTGCATGATGTGGTCTTGGCAGCAGGTGGCATCGCTCAAGTAGACATTACCGACAAGATGGTGAAGACAGTTCGCAGTGCCTACAGCATCTATAGGGAGCAGCTGCAAACAAAGAAAAGAGAGCGAGAATAAACAACTGAATTAGAGAAGAAGAAAAAGAGAGCAGCAGCTCTGATTAAAGAGCTACAAGAAAAAAAAGCAAAGGCTGCTTAGTGAAGAGCAACTTGAAGCTTCTATTCTTCAAGACGAAATAAACTCCCTCAAACCCTAATTGAAGTGCATTTTGAGAATGAGGGCAGTTGCAATAAATGTTTTACTCTACAATGAAATGTGTTTTCTGTACCCTTTTAATATGCTTCACGGGCCATTTCCACAAAATGGTGTCTGTTGTATAGGTCAGGGAATTTTAGCTAAAATGGTCAGTGAAAACCTGGAAAAGTCAGGGAAATTGAATTCTGCAATTTGCTAGACACCCTGATGCAGGAGGTGTGGTTATAGCCATAAGTTATGGCAATACCTGCAAATTTATTAGGACAATGAGCAAACTAAAAACAGCTAAGAGATCAGTAGCAATGTAGCTATGAAATGAGGAGCACACTCTTTGACTTTCGTTCTGAAGAAGCTTGTGGAAATACCCTAATCTATGAAATTCTTTTAGTTCCACAGTTTTTATATACCTGGCAAAGATTACATTATGCACTAGTATATTGACAATGACATTTGATGCATATACCTTGTGATATTTTTCCAGGCTAACCCGGCTGTCCGCAATGCCTACAAGAATGTAAGTGCCTTTATAGAGTGCCTCGTAGTAGTAGTATGCAAAATACACCATCTTTAAAAATTTTAATGAAAATGTTTTCTTTATCGTGGTCATGGTCATACTCATATTTAACAAACATAAATGAAACTGATTATATTGTTATTAATGTGTGTGTGAGTATATTATATGTATATATATATATATATATATATATATATATATATATATATATATAGCATGGTTTGGCAATACATACACAGTAATATAAAAGGAAAAAAAAATGTATAAGAATTATCAGAGGTAATAACAGTATTTTATTTTTCTGCTGCTTAATTATAGCAGGTTATGCTGTAAAAGCACCAAGCTGAATCGGGCCGTTCCTGTATAATATGCTTAACTCTCTTTCTTTAGCAGCATTTTGCAGTGTTCTATTGAAGAATGCATGCATATTCACAAATAAAAAAGTGCTCTGAAAGAAAAAGAAAAGCAGAGAACATAACAATTTTTATATCTATTTATAAAGGAGCTACAAAATTGCATTATTTTTATACAAGTTGTTACAGTGAGTTCTCTTCAGCGTTATAATCAAGTCAGCATTGTATTGACACGGCCACTCAATAAAAAACAAGGTGCGGCCAGTTGCCTGCCGCCGAAGCCGTGAAACGGGGCTAGTTCACCTTGCACCCGCTCTGGCGCCATCACTCTTCACAGGAAAAACGCTTTCACACGCATCGCTATGCACGGCAGTAGGCCATAAATAACACATTTCGTAGTTGTACATCGCAGGTTCAATTCTGAATCGCTATTAAGAGTACCTATTACACCTTATATGTGAACAGTTCGCCCTAGGAGGGCAAATCTTTCGTTGAGTGTAGGCCTCAATACTCTCCACGAATGCGGCCTGTTTGACTAGCCTGAAATGAAAAGGGTAACTGATTCCATTCATAGGGAGCTATTCGCTGGGCAGATTTCAAGGGCTCACGTATCGGCCCTGGGAAGCTCACCGCGAAAGCATGCACAATTTAAATGTAGGTCTTTTTGGTGCACTAACAACGTCAGTTGGGGTGCACTAAAGACCTAGTTACAACCAAGAGTTAACAACACAAAGAAAATATGTATTCTCAGTAAAGGCATCGCAAAAACTTGCACACTCAGCAAGTATCAATTACAACTCACAGAATCACTGAGACGGTATTTAAAACAACGGGAACAAACTTACCACGCTGAAAATGCAATCTAACGCACTATAAACTGCGCAAGAACACTCCACGACCTTGAATATTCACCACACCTGTGTAATCTACAATTCTTCGAACGTGTCTTGAATAGTTCTCTTCACAAAAATGCTGAAACCAACTAAAGTGCTGGTCGTCGTCCTGGTGACACTCTTCAACAAAGTACTCCAGCGGCATCATAACTCAATTCTTCAGCATCGACTGACCGCACTATACTGCTGTATATACTCGTGTAAGCGCCGTCCTCGCGTAAGGGCCGCACCCCAACTTTGAAAGCGGAAATTTTGAAAAAAAAAAAAATAATGAAGTTCAGAAAGTCTAGCCAGAAAAGTGTAGTTAGTTCATTTACAGCCAGATGGCGCTGCAAGCTTTTCCACTTTTGTTTTACTTCCGCCGACGCGCTGACCACGCAGTTGACGGCACGCCGCCATATTTGCCTTGTGCGGCCTCTTTGTTGGCATCGTTCCTAGCATTGTGTCGATACGTTTGCAGCGCGTTTTCAGAGTGGTGTCGTTGGTGTCACTTTGTTGGTAGTAGTGAGCCCTGAAGAAGCCAGCGCACACGTGAATGACGATGGGCCGGCATCTGGGATCATTCACAGCAGCATTTAAACTGCAAGTGATTGACTATGCCAAGCAGCGCGGGAAGCTGGACGGAAGTACGACGTCGATGAGAAGCGCGTGCGTTACTGGATGAAGCAAAAGGTGCCCTCGCCGCTAATAACAGGAGCCGAAAGGCGTTTTGCGGGAAAAAGTGCAAGTTCCTTCAACTCGAAAGCGAGCCCCTCAACTACGGCGTCGACAAAGGAAGGGATGGCTACAATGTATCGACAGACATGACATAGATCAAAGCCCTCAACATCGCTGACTACATGGAAATACCCCAGGCACAATTCAAGGCAAGTCGAGGCTAGGCTACGTGGTTTATGAACCGTAACCAGCTTTCTATTCAGCGCCGAACGACAATTTGACAAAAACTGCCGCGCGAGTACGAAGACCATGTCGTATAGTTTCATCACTTCGTGAATGCTCTCAGGAGGGAGAATGAATACGACCTGTCCCAAATTGGGAGTGCGGACCACACACTTGTGTGGTTCGATGCACCGGAAAGCACCACAGTGGATTTGAAAGGTGGGAAAAGTGTGTCTGTGTGCATGACTGGTGCAGAACGACAAAGGTGCACTGTGATGTTGTGCATCATGGCAGACGGCAGGAAGCTTCTGCCGTCTGTCGTACTTAAAAGGAATACTCTCCCAAAGAGAAGTTCTCTCAGGGAATCGTCGTACGTGCTCAAGAGAAGGGCTGGATGTCTGAAGAACTGGTTGTTGACTAGATTAAGGCTGTCTGGGCAAAGAGACCTAGAGGGCTGTTGCAACGGAAAGCCTTCCTTGTTGCGGACAGTTTCAGGGGCCACTTGACCGACTGCGTCAAGAACCGACTTGCCACAACTCGTACGGACTTGGCTGTTATTCCCGGAGGCCTGACGAGTATGCTGCAGCCCCTCGACGTATGCGTTAACCGGCCATTCAAAGTGGAATTTCGTCCATGTTACTCTGAATGGATAGCTGGAGGCGTTCATGAGAAGACCCCAACAGGACGGCTGAAGCGGGCAACGCTCCAACAGGTGTGTGAATGGATTTTGAATGTGTGGCGTGCCATGTCAGTAGAAGTAGTTGCGAAAAGCTTCAAGGTAAGAGGAATTTCGAACTGCATGAACGGCACCGAAGATGACCGTCTCTGGGAAGACGCGGACGCCGAGGCGAGCTCTTCCGAGAACGAGGACAGCGACAGCGAAATGGAATCTGAATAAAAACATTCCTGGCATGTCATTTGTGACTCTCTTGCGCTCTGCTACTGTTGCATAAACAGTACAGACCTTTGGTGAGCTGTGATCGACCTGATTCGTGTAAGGGCCGCACCTAGTAGAGTTTTCGAAAAAAAAAGTGCGGCCCTTACACGAGTATATATGGTACTCACTCAAACCACTTGAACATCAGAACTTATTGGTTGAGTTCACCACTTGTCCTACCCTTCCCCACCGCTAGTTTGGATCCTTCCCGGTTTTGTGAACATTCCAAGTAATTGTACGGTGCATAGCACACATACCACACCGACAGCCTACGGAAAAGCTTTTGTCTCGCCGGTTCTACTGCGAAGACGGTCGACCCTGAAAGAAGCTCCGCTCCGATGTATCGAATTCTCCATACTATCTGTCTGTGCTGGTTAGCTGTCGCGTGTACATAGGGTAAGGGCATGCGCTAGGTACATTTTGTTGATGCTTGTTTTCTTGTTTCGTTGCGCGTGCCCACGAAGAGAATGTTAAGAGGGTGGTTTGATGCTGTCGTCTGGAGTTGACGGCGTGCGTCTGATTCAGAGCTCGTTTGTGACAAAAATAAGTGCTCTGTTATGAATAATACCCATCTCGATACGCTTCTCAACACTGTCGATTGCAGGGGAATGCGCTGTAGTTCAAAGTAGCGTCTTTTTACATGTTCGAGCTGCTCAGTGACACTAACCAGCTTTGCGGCGTCACACCACTAAAAAACCATCTGCCACACACGCACGCACCAAAGAATCATACTCGAGCACAGGAAACTTGAAGCAAGCTACTTCCCTCACACGATCACACAAAAAGAAAAGCACGACAAAGCACACTAAAGAGCACACGGACACGCACAAATCTTGGTGCAACCACGTTGAAGCACGCAGTCTCATCTGCTTTGATACGTGGAGTGCCAGCGCCTTCTTTAAAAAAATGGCTGAAACTATCAACTCTGCCAAGACGTGCTCGCCCATTGATGGTGATGCGACGCAACAGGTCGCACCTTCTTTTTTATCTAGCAGCCGTGGTATTAAACTCAAAGGATGTCACTAAGTGGTATAATATTGGCATTGCAAAACTTATTAATGTAAACTGAGCATTTCAAGGTACAAATAAAATTGCCACTGCTTGAGACATGCACATCAATAATTTTTCCTCTATCACTTGCACTGCCCTTTCGGTTCAGTGCCTTGTCTCACAACATATCAGTGCTGCTTTATTGGCCTGAAGATTTTTATTGATGATTGACGTCAGCATGGTTAGTCTATAGTGCACTTGTATAGTATAATACAACAAAGCTCTCCATATGTTGAGTAGAGAAAAGAACAGGAGCTCAGTATGTGCATAGTACAGTGCTACACTCTTGCATGGCACTCCCATGGGGATGTCATGGTCGTTCTATATAGAGATGGTTCGACATATCGATGTTTTTTTGCATTGAGTAATATCATACTGGAAACATAAAAAGATTAGTGTGTGTATGTATGTGTGTGCATGTGTGCGTATGAATTATTTTTTGATAATTTGCTCTAAAATTCTCGTATGAGCTGTATTTAACTATACAAGTCAACAGAATAAGAAAAAAATGCAAGAACATACCCACACAAAAGAAACATGCAACATTCATTGACATTTGTTGGGTAACAAATATAACAAAAATGTCAGTGTACTAAGCTTGAAAGGGAATTGGTATAGTTTATAAAACTTTCAAGTAGGAAACTTATCACTAGAGACCGGATTATAGGCAAATGCCTCTTTTGTTCCTTGTGTTTCTGTCGTGCCATTTTGATATATGAGTATGAATTAGAGGTTGAAAAGGAATTTTATCGTGTTTTTAAAGTGCCTACAAATGCCTATTTTGGGTGTTCGTGCCTAAATGCCTGTAAGTGCCTATAAATGCCTATTTTCCAAATGAGCGCTGTTCAAGCCCAAATTTTGTTTTGGAGTGTGGTGTGAAGCGGTTACTCATGTAAAAAAAAGGCAACATTGATAATTCCAAACAAAGTAAGGTTCAACGAATACAAAGTTGACATGCTGCGAGCGATTGGAGGAGGAGCATGAGGAGTGCAAAAGACGCTATTTCTGCAGCCCCAAGTGGAAGCACGTCTCGGCGTATGTAGGGGAAGGATGAGGGAGAATGAAAGATGGGGTAAGAAAATAAAAGTAACGTCTGTGGCCGAGGAAGCGGCACCTGCCTTCTACTGACAGCTGTCCAGTGCCCTGAAAGAACTGAAGAACCACCCTAAAAACCTGGTATTGCAGTGGGAAAGGAAGAGTAGGTTTTTCTTGGCAGCCGCGGCTGGCTGGATAACGAATGAAAAGTCATGAAGGGCCGTCCACTCATGGAATGCTCTTGTTGATTCAGTGGTGGCGAAGGTCGCCAAATTGTTATACATTATACAGCGAAGCCTGAGACAGGCGCCGGGATGCTTACAATCAACCGTGTATTTAGCATACATTCACCGTATGCTTTAATACGCTTGTTCCATATGAGATCCCTTGTCATATGTCTTTAAGTGACAAACATGAAAAAATACAGAACAGGGCTTCAAGGTTTGTTCTGAGCCATTACTCAAAAATGATTGCTGTAACAAAATGAAAAATGAACTAGGATGGGAATTATCATCATCGCATCAAATGAAACTGCCGTTAAAGCCCCTATGTCAAGCATTTCATAGTAAAACTCGCATTCGGAAATGAATGTACCTAAACAGTCCTCCTTGCGCAATGGTAGTTAAGATTTCAGAATGTCGTATCGGATATAATATTTGTATTAATTTGTTTTTTGTTAGTTTCATGACAGAACGAACTGGCTTATAAAGAGAGCAAAGGGTGTTGTGCCAATGAAGACGTGTTTTCTTTAACATTGTAACCCATCTGCTGCAGTGCCTTCGGGTAAAAGATGTAATGTGCACATGGCTTCTGTTTTGTTTGTAATTTACTTTTTAAGCGTCCGTCTCTAGGTGACATAATAAGTTGTTGTTAGACGCTAGAAGTTTTTACGTGCCGAATGAAAAACGTTCTACCGTGGTGATTTTTCAAATTGGTTCGCTACAAGCCACCAAAGCATGATGCGAAGAAGCAAGCTTGAATCTCTTGCCTCTCGTCCCATGTAGTCATCGTGAGCCTTATTCCTTCCCTGTTTTCTTCGGTATCGGGGCTTGACGCACCAAGAACAACATGCGTAAGCAACGTCCCGAACGCATAACGTGCCCCAGCCTACTTGTGCACGTACTTCATCGATGTTGTGTCGTTTGTGTTCTCTGTTGTGTGTTACAAGTTTCTGTGGGATGTATCAGTCATTGCGTGTACTTTAAGAGAGGCTGGCAAGGATCATGTATGGTGACCGCAATACACCGCACCACTCCGCTGAAACTGCGGTCAGAGACGACGCACTAAACACAATTTAGCTAAGTGTTGTCAGGATTGCCCAAGGCACGATGCACGAACGCAAGCCAAATGGCGTAGTAGTAGTAGTAGTAGTAGTAGTAGTAGTAGTAGTAGTAGTAGTAGTAGTAGTAGTAGTAGTAGTAGTAGTAGTGGTGGTGCTGGTGCTGGTAGTAGTAGTAGTAGTAGTAGTAGTAGTAGTAGTAGTAGTAGTAGTAACAGTAGTAGTAGTAGTAGTATAATATGTGGTTTAACGTAAAAAATGAATATGAGGGATGCCATAGTGGAGGTTTCCGCAAAATTGGACTATTTGGCGTTCTCTGACATCGAGCAGTACACGGGCATCTACTTTTTTGTCTCAATAGAGATGTGAACGCCGCGGCCACAATCGAACGCGCGGAATTCGGATCAGCAGTGGAGCACCCTATAGCGACTGGTCCACTGAGGCGGACGCGAAACTAGGGCCGATTAGTGAATGGCATTTCGAGGCTATTCAAAACAAAAAATAAAAATAATAACAAGCTGAGATTGTGTTTGCCTGTTTTATTATTTTTCTCAGCTTTCATTCACTATGATGATTTTGAAAGGGCAGTGCAAAGACACAGGGAAAATAAAGACATGGAGATAAAGAGCGCTGTCTTTCTTTTCCCTTTGTCCTTGTACATCCCTTTCAAAATGATATGAAGCAGCTAGTCCAAAACAAAGTACTCCTTATTCATGCTACTCAACAGAAAACCCAAGTTCTACATGCCAAGTAGAGTAATGTCACGTTCAATGCTCTTAATGAGGTACCATTTAAAATGCAAGATATAATCAGTAGAGGGGACATTTTTAGTCTGTTTTTCTAATTATAGCTAGTATTTAACGAAGTTCTGATGAAGTTCTGATATCAGCCCACCATTGCCAACATAAAGGAGCGACGTAAAAACAGGATCATTTCTTGCTGTACGTCACTCCTTAGATGTCAAGGCGCACGCCCGCGAGAAGGGCAAAGTGGCATTCATTCGAAATTGAGCGTTTTTCCGCGACGTGTAGTTTTACAAATCTTAACAGGAATGACCCAGAGTGCCCAGTGCACCATTACGCTTGTCAGCTCGAAATGCCTAAACTAAGTGAGGGGCCCTTTAAAGCTCACCAGGTTTGACATTTTTGAGCTGACAAGCCCAATGCATAAACGAGGCTTTCATGGTCACGTTCGCCAAACTTTGCAACGCTACGCGCCGTGGAAATTGGTCAAATTGCAAGGTGAAAGCTGCTCCCCCTCCCCTCTGCCGGCGCACGCGTAGAGAATGAGGGCATGGCGTAGGCGTGGGAATGGCCCTACGTACACGGCAATGCAGTGACGTTGGTCCTCTGCATAGACGAGTCTGCTCCGACGTTGTCAACAGTATACCACGTGACATGGCAAAAATTATTTAACACAACATGCGTAGTTTATGTATTTGTTGCTTTAAGAGATTAATAGAACTTGAAATAAATAATGAAATGCAATAAAACATTGTGCGCATCTTTCTTTTATTTTTTTTCCCATGAAATGCTATGAGATGTGAGGCTAATGTGCCAGCATTTCGCATGCGTTCGTGTCCCCGCGGTCAGCGCATTGAGCAGATGACTGCTGTGGAAGGCTCCTACGCGTTCGCGCACTCATTGTGCTCATCTACTCTACCGTGTCTAAGCTAGCGTTTCCAAACCATCCCGCAGAAACAGGCAGAAGACCACAAAATACCACTGGTCAACAAAGCAACGCTGCTCGCGTTCTCAGGGGTTGGACTTGTTTGGGCACGTCATGCGCACGTCACCTTATGTTCGGATGCTGGAGAGGGTGGGGGAAGAGATTTGGCTTGCGAAGGCTACGCGGAGGAGCGGCAAGGGTTTCGAGCTCGCTTCCAAAAACCTTCAAAAAAACAAACCAATCGTTGTGAGCAAAGAAATCTAAGTGATACTTTTGCTAGATAGCTAATTTAGTTAGCCAGAACTAGAACTTTTTTACTGAGCACTATGTTCTGTTTTTCCCACTCGTTTATAAGTATGGCTTGTAGCTATGTGATTTCTAAACAAATTCGTTTGGGTTTACTATTTGACCATTCTCGCAATGTTTGCATTTTTTAAAGACAATGTACGGTCCTATAGTACGTATTGCAGTTCTCTTATTTAGTGAACACTTGGCTGAATGTACACAAGTTTACATATTTTGGTGATGTCATTGATACATTGCCTTCGTTAATTCAAAGCAGTTTTTTTTGTCATTTACAAGTTTCTTACATAGATATCTAGGTATGAAAAGTAATATACATACATTATCAATGCAGAGCCCAATTTTTCTTATATAGCGATTGGACGTTGTCAAGCTTCTTTTTTCATGTTGCTTCAAAAACAAATTTGAAATTCATATATTCATAAAATGCTTTGAATAGTTGTGGGACTTGTGTAAAATCTTCATACAGCTGCGAGACATTAAAGAGGCCCTTCGACAATATTGTGACTGCCTTATTTAGTACTAGAATGTGTGTAGTAATAAATGACGAGACAAACGAAAACATTATGAAAAAATTGGTGCTCAAAAATCGTTGTTATGTCTTTGAAGTTCAAAACTCAAGTAAACGACACCAAGAAACTATCCTTTTTATATTTCACTCTTCTGCTGATGTCTAAGGCTATTTCCAATCACTGTGTGGGTTTTGCAGATCCATACTGGAAAACTCGCTCGTGGTGGCAGTTGCGCAGCACCCCTAGCATCAATTTGGAATTGTTTTCAAAATTTCATATTAAAAAAATAAAATTCTTTTGTATTTAAGGTAATATAAGCAGTGCTTTTGTACTTTTTAGCACACTCTAGCAGGGATGGCCTAGCTGTGACCATACTAGTACAACGTGCAACTTGTTGCTTCAGACTACTCGAAACGCCCGGCAAGTGTCGTCACTCCCACATGATGAAACATCGCTTCTGATCTCTAAAATAGCTTTTGTGTGTCGGTCTAGTCCCAAACTAATATTGTTTCTTCATTGAAATATAATTATAGCAGCGCTGCTTTTTGCATTGCCTCTTGCACCAGGACATCGGTGCATTGCACAGTTGCAGCAGTTATGAAAACGATGTGCTTAATTTGTGTCACAGGCCTCCTTTAACTAATCTTAGAGAAAGGGTCTTTGATTACATCAGTAGAGCTTTATCATCTCGGGTATCACATTGGGAGATTTGTCATCTCTGATATCAGTTTTAAAGATTTATTTTGCTTGTTAGATAAATAAAGTAGACAGGGATTGAGTTGGGCACAGTAAGAAAGTTGAAGTCCTTCCTATGAAGAGTGGATTGCTGCTTTGAGATTTCCCTAAAAGCAGCCAAGGATAATTTCTGGGGGGGGGAGGGGGGTATGTAATCCGGCCAATTTCACCAGCAATACCAAACACATAAGTTAAGGCAGCTTCGCAATAGGGGTGCCGATTGTGAAGTAAGTGCAGAGCTTGGCAGCCTTCTTTCTTTTCGGTTTTCTCTTTTTTCCTCCTCTCTCTTTTTTTCTCTTCTTCAGTTTTTTTCTTGCATGTCACTCTTTATTTGTATTAATTTTTTTCTTTCAATTATTCTTCTCTTTCTATTTTCGCTTGCTTTTTTCTGTTTTAATACATGATTTTGCCTTCGATACGCTAAGGGATGGCAGTATCCTGGGCCCCTAAAGTTCTCTGCACCTAATATCAGCATCAAGGCAGTCAAAGAACAAAAGGGAGAAGACCTTCCCTTGGCACGAGCTTGGCCCTCTGTGCTACAAATGGCTGTGCTGTACAGTCGAGCCCGCTTATAACGAACCTGAGGGTGAAGCAGCATTCATTCGCTGTATTCCAAAGTTCGTAGTAAATTAAACACAGCTTTTAAAAAAAGTTGCGCGTGAAAACGCAAACTTTTTATGCCCCAAAAAGTTCGTGATGCGCGTGTTTCGAATAGTAGAAGCGATAAGGGGCGTCTCGAGTTCATTTAAAACGGCAGGGCGCTCGTTCGCCGAAACCTGTGGCATAAGCTGCATGAGGCACTGACTTCAAAGTTTCGTCGTTCTCGCTATCCGATTCCTCCAAATCGCTCTCGCCACGTACTTCATTCACAATGCCCTAATCCGTGCACGGTTCCGCAGTGTCGGCATCATCATTGGCCGTAATTAAACTATCGCAACAGATGTCCCACCCGTTCTCTCAGGTCTGAGTCGACGACGCGCTGCCGCAGAGGTATCACTGCCGCAAGGGTCCTGTTCGGAAGCTTCAGGCTCGGCATCGGGCCCGACCTCGACAAAGTCGGCCTCGCGAAAACAGTTTCACGCGCATGCAGCCGTCACCGCCGCCCACGAAATATTCATCATCTCCATAGCTGCATACCGGGCCGCCCGAAGCGGCAAGTTGGCTGCCAGGTGGTCAACAGCTATGAGCAAGCGCTCCGCAACACGGCACCTAACCCGCGGATTACGCTCAAGCCAAGTGGTCTCACTTTCGACGTTTTGTTAAGCGGCAGGAAAAAGCGTGCTAGTTCTCCCGTCGGCCATCATGACCTCACACGCACACCAAGAGCGAGCAAGATGCGCACACGCGACACACATGCCAGAACGCGTGGAACAGCTCTGGGCCCATTTCCAGTCAGAAAACGAAACTAATTCGAGCCAGCGTGGCGGGCGTTACGGAGCGGTGGAGACGTGCGAAGGGGTTGTGATCAAGAGAGGAGAGCAGACTTACGAGAGAAGGGCAAGGAATTGCGATAATGGGAGGGGAGGATGCGGCGGGAGGGCGACCTTGAAAACCAAAACACACGGTTAGTAGGCAGGTTTGGTAGCTTGCTTGAAAGGTCCGCGAAACTCGCACGTAGAAAAACTTGGAAAGAGTGCATGGCCGCCTGAATCGGTGCACGCGGTGGTGTTCGAAGAATCGTCGTGGTCAAAAATGGTTTAGTTGCGCCGGCGGGTTTGCGTGGCCTCATGAACTTCGATATTTTGCGATTCGTTCCGTGCAAATTAATAGCTGTTTTCGCACTTCCGCACGCGCATAGAAAGCATGCTGAGCTGAGTACAAAGTGAGCGAGAACAACTCCTAAACACGAAAAGAATCGCAAATTATCAGAGTCGGTGGGGTAGCATACACGCATGCACTAGACGCAGGCTATCGGATACAGTCGGTGGCCGACGGTGTTGGCAAATGGTCTGGTCACTCCAGGCCGACGGCGTTGACAGTACCACCGATCAAAAACAGTGTAGATGGCCGACCGGTCTTCGAAAGATCGGTGGCAGTGTGAAAACACGGGCCTCGTCTGACGATGGGGAATGCTCAGAGTAGCGGGGGGGGACAAAGGACAGAGGGGTGTGTAACAAAAGCGGTCGGGGATAGCGGCAACTAGAGGAGCGTGGAGGCAGGGTGGGCGTTTAACTATAAGAATGTATGGGCACCTCGCCCATGCCTGATCAATGGTCGTAATTGGTTTTCCGGGAAGTCGGCAGACCGCTGACTCCGTTCGCTGTAACCGATCAGCGGCGCTCGGAGACGTTCGTTGTAAGTGCAATTTTGTGCCATTGAACCAATGTATATTTTCACGGTCATGCAGATATTGTTCGTTTTAAGCGAAAGTTCATTTTAAGTGGGGCCGTTATATGTGGGCTCGAGTGTATGTGCTTTTGCCTGGCTAAGCGATGAATGCATACAACAGCCAAAGCTTAAAGTGCTCTGTATTTGAATATTGAAAAGCACAATTTGCGTACTCTTTCGAGACGTCCAGAGTGAGCAATAATCGTTATAATCAACCATTGAAGTGCTTCATTTTATCAGGGTTGTGGACTGTTCCTGACATAATTCGTAATGTTCATAGACTGTCGCGCTGCCTAGTGGAATTCGGGAGCGTCACCTCAAGGATGATCAGTAGGCAGATGCTCCCAATGCTGCCTTGTTCGGCGGTGCTTGCTGCAGTGTTAACGCGTTAGCAAGAAATGAACACAAACTACTTTGTATGCTTCATGCATCAGTGAATACACGGGACCGTTCGTGACATGATAAATTTGATTCATTCTTGCGAGACACGATGTTTTCGTAAAAATACGTGGCAACTCACGCTTTCGATTATAGCCCGCAGAGTACGCATATCAGTTTCGCGAGATTTTGTGCAGCCACTTTGGATAGGTAAATGGTAACGTCTCTCCATTTCAGTTAAAACTCGCTTTGTTTTACGTGCGTATAGCATTTGTCAGTGCTTTCGTAGTGCATGAATCCCATAAATTTATTGTACGCAGAAAGTAGCGCAGGCTCGCGATTTTCGCTTCCAAACCTTGGTTTACGCTGCGCCGCTTGTGTTTTACGTTTGTTGATAGATGGCAGCACACTGCAAGCGATTCCTTTTTTACCGATAGTCGGAGCAAAATGATCTCCGCACCTCCAGCTTAACGTGGCGAATGACGCCGTGTGGGTGTTGTGCGTGGTGAATGACACGTTGTTGGGGCTATCGAAGTAGTTTGGCGGAGAGGATTCCTCAGATTACTTTCAGCAGTGATGTTCAAAGAAACCGTCTTGACGTGGAGGATTTTTCTCTGGGCTTAGACAGTTGGCGACGCGCTGGAAGTGACAGTGACGATGAACGATCAGCTGCTAGCTCACGAGTAGAGAGTTGCACTTCACGTCCCGTCATGCGTTAATGTTTTTTCACGCTCGTAAGTCACTTTGATTGTATTTATTGCATAATATTCTTCAGCGAGCTCAAAATAAAAGCATACTTTTTGTTGTGCATTTAATGTATGCCGATTACAGTGGATATTACGAAGTGCCGCATGCCGCCAACACACTCGAGCTCGACCAGCGTAGTGAAATGGTTAGAGCAATGAAATATGCAGTTATAACTACAGTCCTTGCTAACTTCTCCTGCACTTCACTGGTGCCGTCTGAACGACGTTGTTATAAATTTTCGCAATTTTGATGTTGCGAAAAGCATACGCGTGTCGATATCCTTGTTTCGATCGCGCTGATGGAACCTGCAACATCCGAGTGAGGGGAATTGTGCAGTTTTAGTCTGATTATGGCTGTGATACAAGTGCTACTTAATGGGAAGTTAAATGATTGTGTTCTGTTTAAGAAGCAGCTGCATGATGTTTACAGTGCAAGTAGGTAATGACGATGGGGTAATATGTATGAAAACCATCCATAGTTAAAAATTCGGTTCTGTACAGCCGCGATGGCGTGCTACTCGCTAGTGGCCTACTACTGCGGCAAATTCGCCTGACAGGCTTGGCACAAATGATCTCGGAGTGCCGTTCAGTTCATATGTGAATTCTTGTTCGCGCAGTTTTCTGTACCACGCTCAGGATTACACAAAGCATTGTTAATACACAGTTGATCAGCTGACACTACCACCCTTTGCGCTGTGGTGGTAAATGAGGTAGTGAACATTCAGCAGTCCCTATTGGTTGGGAAAGTACTTTGGTTCGATATACATCATTTGACGATCAAGACTTCATACAGTGAAAGGGGCACGGGGAGTACGTCGATGTTTCCTATCTTTTCTTATGAGAGTTTACGGATTTATCATCCTTCGTAGCTATCTTGGATTGCACGGCGCGCCACCTATAGGTCATGGGCATTGCGAATGATGTACATGGTGCACGAAGGTTAGTAAATGCAGAACTATCTACTAGAATTCAGCAGTGGAAGTGCTGCACCAATTGTGCCATACTGTGCTAAGCTGTGCATAAACAGTGATTTTCGCATACAATGACAAATTTAAACGAGTCTTATTATTGACCGAGCAACACATGTTGGATAGCATGCACAAAGGACGCAGCCACATCAATTTTCTGTGTGGTTGGGTCACATCGTATTTCGGTTCATGCATGGTGCGGACACCATACATGAATCTTGCGCCACCCAAACAAAATGAGTCAATCTTGTAAAGGTGGTGTTCTTGTGAAGACCTCATTATGCTTTCGTTTTTTACAGAACAGCAAAGCTCCTTGTGAAACGATGATGACTGCAGTGGAGAAAGACTGCAACATTATATCTATCATTGTTAATATGCACTGAATGTGCCCATCAGCTTTACGTCATGCCTTAGTTATTTAATGAAGCATGAGCATCACACCTTGTTAATGGGATATAGTCACTGGGCAGATTCCAAGGACTGGCATATCAGTACCCTGAAGCACCCTACAAAAAAAAGAAGGGACGATTTTCTTTGGGGGACCAGTGAACATCTGTTTAGGTCCAAAGAATGAGTCTTAGGTTAAAGTTGACTGAACAGGCAAAAAAATGTATATTCTTAATTCAGACAGTTACAAACAATTCACATACAGTAAAACCTCATTAAACGATAAAGACTGTCAGACCTTAAAAACTACCCAGACAACACAGTGTGCTCTTGAGGGCAAAGCAGTGAATGCGATTGCAACAAATTGTAATCTTATACAAAGTTAGGCTGGTAGCCAACTTTTTTAGATCTAATATCACATAACTACAAAATGCTGGTGTAAGAAAATATGGCTGCTTTAGAAAGAAAAGCTCTTTTTGCAGTCTCTTCACCTTAAGAATGAAGCACGTAGCCATGTGCTGATACTTGCCGAGATAGCATGCGCACCAGCGATCGCGGCCATGCCCTTTAGAATCAAAGTTCACTGCTGTTGCTCGAGTGCCCTCCCCCCCTCGCATGTCTTTTGTCATTTTAGGCTCGTTCAAGCTGGGTGTTGTGTGTCGTCTCTGCTTGAGCATTTGATGGCAGCTCTACTAACATGCACCCTTTAAGCTACGGAAGATGAGCCAGCTTGTTTCATCTGTGCTTGAGCAGCGCCCCTGCTCGCAAGTTTTTACTTACACATAGAACATACGATACACGGGGGATGTTATCAACTTGGACTTTACACGGAACATGGCATGGCAGTGATGCAAGAACTCGTCAAGAGTGTTCATATATTTGCTATCACAATAAGAAATTTTCCACGCCATCGCCTAGAAAGCGCATTGCTTGTTGCCATTTTCTCTGTGGCTCTCGTGTCAGCTGTGGCGCTTTAATGCCTGGAGCATTAGTGTTTTAATATTAATTTTTATAGTTTTGTTGGATTTAAAATGAAGGTAATTTTAATTAGCTCATTTATAGTCATCAATTGCTCTTCATATAAGAATGGGTGTTTTATTCACGAATTCAATGTTGGAACATCTTAACATGAGCATTTTTCATTTATCTGAGGTCTAGTAGATATCCAAAGAATCGCTTGTCTTGTTTTCCTTGAGTTACTGCACTCCACGCTTTCATTTTTTAATGTGTAGCATGTGTGCATGTGTGTACGTGTGTGTCATATTGTAGTAGGTGTAGTCACTTCATCAATTTTGAATGTTTAGTAAAAGCCTAGAAATCTGATAAAAAACTGATTTTGCTCCAAAACACACCTTTTGATGCTCCATAGTTGCTCCAAAACAACCCTTTTACTGCCTGAAAGCTGTTTCGAAATTGATGTAATCCTGCTCCCGGAGCATCTCCGTGAGACTGAAGCTCGCTTTCACTCCTGTGAATGTAAAAAATAGTGATATCATTCTATATCATTCTGGTCGTGTGCTTGGGTATGGCAGTTGCTCTCTTAGGTGCTCTGATTTAGGCTCCACCAGCAAATGTCAAATTTCATCACTCTGCAGAAATTACCAGCGCCCACTTTTTAAAAATCTCAATGCAGCAATGGGCTCTTTGTAGAAAATATTTCAATTTTCCCAATTCATCTAACTGCCTGTCACATAATAAAGCATTATTTCAATTGTAGTTATTGCTATAATTATGTCTCGTATGCGATTCTTAAATGAAAAGAAGATAAAAGTGAGCCTCGTAACTGTCTCTCAGGGGGAGGACACCTCAACAGTAGCTCACACAGGAGGAGGGTAAGGAGGGATTAAAAGGTATAGAGATTGAGAGGGGGGGAAGGAGAGAGCGTGGTGCAGGGACAGCAACATCCAGAAGTAAGAAGATAGGAAAGATGGACACGGTCGCAGAAGTCTGAGGACGGGGCACCACTCAGTGAGAGCTCTTGTCGGCATCAGGAAATGGCCTAGGGCGAGCCAGTCCGCCAAAGTTGCGCTGTCGTCGGAGATTGTGGGGGCACAACCTGTCAGCACGATAACCGGCGAGCGAGCAATTATGTCTCTACACATCTTTTTCAGAACCTGAATAAAGTTCTCTCTGTCTATGTCTACTATGGTGTCTTCACCATAGTAAAAGTAACTCTAAATGTGGTGAAGGATTTTTGCATTACTGTTACTTTTTAGGATTTTCATACTCATTTCTTGAAACACCCAGTATATTGTGCATGTGCCTTCAGGAAACTGGACACTAATGAGGCTTTTGTCATGAAGTAAATTACACTCTATGTGCTGGGTCATTTGATATATTTAACATTACTGAGCACTATGCCCCAGTGCTCTTTTTTTTTTTGCACTTCCTGGTTACTATGCTCTGTCTTTAGAGCTGCCCTGATTATCTGTAACAGTCTTACACTTGCACAAAAATCACTATGCTCAGATGTTTTCTGTCAGGGTATTACAATCTGCCTTAGTGATATGCGTTCACTTTGTAGTCATGGCTGCAGCCGAAACATGATTGCTAACTGTGACATCTTTGTACATTGCATTAGACCTCTCAACCTTGTTTCACTGTGCTTGGCCCCTTCGTTAAGCCATGCTAAGTATTATCGTGCAAGTGGTACTTGCCCCACAAATCAATGTCTACGCCGTGTGTAGGGTAAATTAGTTGGTAAAATGGTGCACACTATCATATGTAAGAATGTTTCGTAGAGTTTATTATACCTGTACCTAATAATTACACATGGGTGGGGTGTGTGATGTCATTGCTCTATGCACTTGCAATCTGGGGATTGGCACAATTACGGGATGGGTAGGTCATTATATAGGTCAACCTTGAGCCAGACTGGGATGACAATGCCATTGCACACTGTGAATCTTAAGAAATATAATACTGGTATTGTTAAGATAATACTGTTTGCTCAATAGTTTCATAATTTGATGCTACATATTTCTATAGGCAAAGTTCCTAAAAGAGTGTAGTGCTTTTGCAGGCAAAGAAACGGCTTAGCAAGAGTGTGTCATGGTATACAACGTGGTATACATGGTCTCCACTCACAAATGATGTTTCAAGGGAGGTGAGATTTGGATGCAGTAGTGTTAGTTTCTACTCTGACCGACTGGCTGCATTCACTGACACTGCATTCTTGGTTTTCATTTTTATGTTTTCCTTCCTAACAAAAGTTAAAACTTCCTGCTTGGTAAGTCTTGCAGGGGTTTCTGGGATATGCCGGTGCATGTGTTTTTTGACATGCTGGTTTTCCGATGATGTTTGCTTGAAAGTTGTTTCCAATAAGACTCTTTAGCTTTGATGCCCCGCCGCGATGGTCTAGTGGCTAAGGTACTCGGCTGCTGACCCGCAGGTCGCGGTATCGAATCCCGGCTGTGGAGGCTGCATTTTCGATGGAGGCGAAAATGCTATAGGCCCTCAGGTGGTCGAAATTTCCAGACCCCTCCACTATGACATCTCATAATTATATGGTGGTTTTGGGACGTTAAACTCCACATATCAATCAATCTTTAGCTTTGATCAAGAGATAGCAAAGTCTTATGTTTCTGTTTGAGGTAAGACGTCTGAGAGTAGACGTGGCAGCATAAGGAGGCGAAATGCTAGAGGTCCGTGTGCTATGCCATGTCAGTGCATGTTATAGAACACCAGATGGTCAAACTTCAAGGAGGCTCATACTGCACCATCTCTCATTACTATATCTGGGTGTTTGGGATGTAAAACTCTTAGTATTATTATTAGATGTGGCATTAACATGCAAGAGCATACTTGTTATTTGTGTAAAATAAATTTGGCAGCTGTTGCAGAGTGCTTTGTGAATTTGCTTATCTTTACCTTGCTCTACACTTGTTGCATGCTGTAATGCTTACCTAATGTAATTTGTAACATTTAACAGACTCCATTAATCTTCAGCCTTGTGCTGCTTTACTTAAAAATTATTGCATAGCATTATGTTTTCCTGTGTGATGAATAGAGCAGCAATCCAAACGAATAATAGTCACTAAGAAATTATTTATGCCATCACAAATTGAATTCACAAATGCGAACACTGCAACAAAACTCGACTTGCTCGAGTGTACCAACTAATTGCATATTTATGTAGGTCTGCTTGTGTTTTGTGTGTTCTCAAGAAGTAAATTTTGCTCTTTATATGATGTCTACTGAGTGAACATTAAATATCTATTTTGATAATATATGAATAATGTGCATTGAAAGACAGTCGTGCAAATTTATAGCATATAATAGTAATTTATAGTACAGAACTAGCACTGCACTTGCAAAACAATTTATATTTGGATGTGGTTGAGCACAGTGTTATAACTGTGACAATTCATGATAAAAATTTGGGAGAAATTTGTAAGGTAGTTGCTTCATTCATTCGTAGGTCACTTTGCTCATCGATCAGTATCTCAAGCTGTATCTGGATCAGCGTAGTGAAATGTATTCCCAGAATTAAAAAAAAGAAAAGCTGGACAACCTTGTTGTTTCACATAACAGATTTGTCACCTTGTGTGTAAATTTGCATGCAAACTTTTGCAAAAGTGTGCTTCATATTTAACCATCTGTGAAATGCATGGTTGTAATGCAAATTTAAAGAGAAGCTTAAAGAACAGGAAGCCTGTAAAGCTCATGGGCAAAAAGATATTTACAACATATAAGCACCTGTCTGTTGTATGTTTCTGCTTTTTGTGCTCTTGTATGTGTTCTTTTTTTTAAGTACAGTAGAAACCTTTTATAAAAGACATTGATTAAAGAAACAAATGGGAATTAGAGATGCCAGTGGGCGTACAGTAAAATACTGGTTGATAAAAAAATGCATACGAGTTACCTTGCTTATGAAAGGCATCTCAAATAATAGACAAGAATTGCTGCCCGGAGTATGCCTCTTATCAAAGAGTTTAACTGTATAATAGTATGACTGTGTATGGCACAATTTTATTCATTTTAATACTTGGATGCTAAATAGCTAAAGAGTAACACTAGGAGCTAAAGAGTAACACTAGGGTGTAAAGAAAGGTAGTGAGGCATATATTATATAAAAGGTGAACTCAATAATGGTTAAGTGTACACATGTGTTTACTGTGCGACGTTTCTTTTTCAGGTTAAAGACAAAGGCAGAAAAGCATACACAAATATACAAGGCAAGATCGCTAACATGCAGAAGGTAATGTCTTTATGCTTATTTTTATCATTCTTATACATGTGAAATAAATAAAATGTTGCTATTGTCATTACCAAAACTGCTAAAAGAGTGCTGATGTTTAGTTATATATTTTATGCTCTGGTGACTAATGATTAATCTAGTAATTATTCTATAAGCCTTATTTATCTAATGCTCAAATTTTTATGTTTATTGCAAGCAGTGTTATTCAGATTTAGTATTACTTTTAATATTTAGGTTAGTATTAATTTATATTGCGACATCGCAGGCTACATTACAAACACAGATAACATTATATTGATCATTGTGTACTGAACGTGCCCATCAGCTTGTCGTCATGCCTCAGTTATTTAATGAAGCATGAGCATCACACCTTGTTAATGGGATACAGTCACCGGGCAGATTCCAAGGACTGGCATATCAGTCCCCTGAAGCACCCCACAAAAAAAGAAAAATTTTCGTTGAGGAACCAGTGAACACCTTTTAGGTCCAAAGAATGAGTCTGAGCTTAAAGTTCACTGAACAGACAAAAAAATGTATATTCCTAATTAAGACAGTTACAAACTATTCATATACAGTAAAACCTCACTAATTTGAAGTCACTTGGACCACAAAAAATCTTAATTGAGAGGTTTTCAGTACACGAACAGCCAAGGAAAGAGTGAGTACTTTCTTCTACCTTTGACAAGGTGGAGGTGCATGGCATGTTTGCTCTCCTGATGTGCTAGCATCATGGTGCAAGAAAGCTCCAGGGTTTATTCATTTATTTATTTATTTGAAACTACTTACAGGCCTTCTGGGAATTATGTAAGGGGGGCTCTAAAATAACATCGATGAGTAAAAAAAATGTGAAGGAACCAAACACCACTAGGAAATGACACAAAAAAAAATTGAACACTTCAAACATAACATGTACATAATGCATAATGCTTAGTGGTTCATACACCACTCAATTTGGACGGTGCTGGTGCTGTCCTTACAGAGATCTGTTGTGACCAGTAGTTTTAAATTAGTGCTAACTGTAGGAAATGATGGCATGCGATTTGTTTACATGCACTTTTGTGACAGGAAACTACTTGAATAAGACTTGAGTGCGTCAAGCTCTTTAGTGTATTGACCAACCATTTCTCTTAGGCTAGCATAGAGTTGCTTAGCACTCCATTGAGGGTAAAAATAGATATGAAGAGTCTTTTCGTGAGAGGGAAAATAGGTGCACCACATTAAAACCCTGTAATGCCCACTGTATCATATTTGATACATTGCTATAATAGTTCAATAAAGCTTCTAAAAGCTACTATTAGTATCATGATAATAATTGATTGCAGATTAGACATGTTATGAAGAACGTGCAGTGACTTAGATATTATACAATAGTAAATAATTATTTTTTTCCAATTAATACTAAGTTATGCCTCAATTTTTTTTTCTACTTTTCTTAAAATGAACTATACGAAAAGAGTAAAAACAGTCAGTGTTTTCTCGTAATTTTTCTGTAGGCATAACTGTTCATGGGCATTACAGGGTTAAAAATGACAATAATCTGCGTAACACTAGTAGGACTTTGGTGTCTGTGTAGCTTAGTTGTTTTGGAATAGTAATGGAAAGATAAAGGTTTTTGGTAAATATCATGCTGGCCTGTTAGCAGTGTACTTGGTCCACAGGAAGAAAAAAAAACAGCAGGCAATTTTAATTCTAATATCGGCACTATTCACTTTTGCCTTTCTCACAGGCCTCTGTGCACACCACATTGATGCTTCAAGGCACCAAATCAGCTTTTAGTGATTCACTCACAATGTCACTGAAGTTTAGTTTGATGTTGAGTTGAATTTAAGTGAAGAGTCAAATCATTGATCATGAACATGTTGACATGTAGAATCGTACATACAATATGGATGTTCTACAATACTTTTTTTTCACTTTGAGGCTTGTTGGATGGTATGCATGTGTACAAATGAAGGACTAATTGCAGTAAGGTAGAGAGGTGGGCGTGTTGGAAACTATGCACACTTTAAAAATCAGCGCAAATATGATGCAGATACCAAGACGAGAAGCACACAGTATGAGCGCTCTCTAACAAATAAAGTTTTTTGAAACAATAATTTTTTTTCAGTGAACTTCAGTTGTTAGATGGCACTCGTGCTATGTCCTCATTGTTGTCTCCATTGTGTTTGTGCTTATTTTTCCAAGTATGGATGAAAGACATAGGTTTCAGATATAGGGTGAAGGAGAAAATAATTGTTGATCTTGAAAGACCGTAAAATATTTTTCTAACTTTTACAAACTCCCTGAATTAATCAAATAATTAGAAAGTTGTTCTCATTTTAAGTTGAGTTTCAACTGCATAATCACAGGCTTTATTTAACAGATGTGGCTGTAGGGGACTAGATGCTTCAACTCACAAATGTTTGGGCAAGCTGCAGCTACATATAAATCTGACATACTTTGCTGCAGTTTTGGTGCTTGTTGGCCGTCAACTGCATTTAGTCATATTTGCCAAATAGTGTACAAAAATAATCATTATCTGTGTGTTTGTGCAAAATACATCAGCACAGGGTGACACAGCCGCGCATATTTCACATTTTTGATACATTTTCGTTTTCTTGTGCCAAGCTGCTCCAAAAGCATAAAAATTGTGAAAATTGCACCAAACTGCTCCAAAACGGCCTTGAAAGCTAGAATTTTGATGCTAACCTCAGCTTTAATGGGGGCAAAAGGCCGAGTTGACTAATAAGACGCGTCTAAGCATGTTTTTCTACATTGCACTTTTTAAGGCTCTCCATGGTGCCGTCATAATCTCCTTTAAACTGTTGTTAATATGTGTGACCTCGCAAAAATGTGCTTCCGTGTATTGAGCGTGCTGCTTCACCTAGGTACGCTGTGTGTTCTGGTACTACTGCCGCCTAGCGAGAACCACGTAGTCAAGTGGCAAGCCTAGCGGAGTTGACCTTCGTGTTCTTTGTTGTGCGTAATGCGTTTTTCCGATAGCTGCGATTTTAATGTTGACATTGCTGCTTGCTGTCGCCTATGCATGCGCGTGTGCCGTGAGCGAGTAACTAGAAACCTGGAGTCATTTCCCTGCATGCGATGCGTCCCTTGGATCCTCTGGCGCGTGCACGAGTTCTCAGAATGGGTTTCATGAGCAATAGAATGCGTGCAACCCATTCCCAATTTATGCCCAGTAGTTTAGCTTTACATTCGAACGGTGTTTCGCTCCACAGTCGTTCCGCAGTGTGACTGGTGAACTTCGTTTTCTTCTTTTTTTTTTTTTTGCAGTAAAACCCACCTTTGTACGTTCGGCAGTTCGTTAGTATGGACATGAATTTCTTACCTACGCTGCACAGTGCAGGTGCTTTAAGGCAACCACACGTAAACGTTGCAGCTCATCAGCGCAGGCCTCTGACGCGACATTGTGCCCTCTTTTTATGGAGAAAGTACGGACCGCAGCTTCGCGTAGTCACGCACCCCCCCCCCCCCCCCTTAACAGAGAGGGCGTGGCACCCCATTAAAAGCCACGCGCTGATGCGCTGAAACAGGTACGTGTGGTCAGGCCTTTACGCGAGTCGCGGCGCGGACGGCAATCGCAAGTCGATGTTTTATCGGAAGTTCTACATCGACAATGATGACCTATGATGTTAAAGAAAATAGAACAGGCCAGCGTGGGTCGTAATAATAACGTGTTGTTGCTTGCATGGAGAGGCGTTATCAGTACCATTCGCTGATCACTTAGTGCTATACACTTAGTGCTATACACTTAGTCAGTGCGGCGAGGTTTCTTGGCTCCTGCGCTGCACTCTTGAAGGCGGTCTTGCACGAGGTGACCATGAATGGCGGTGCAGCGCGCCTTTGTTGTCTGTCGAAAGCTTGCAGCACTATTGACGCTATCATGTCAGGCTTTTGTTTGAGCGAAGACCTACTGTTACATAACTATGATTCTTGTACAATAACAATTTAGTAATTTTGTTACAAGGGCTAGATAGGTCACATGATATGTGAAAAGGTAGTGCAGTTTACACCTGGCAATAATCTGTTCCAAAATTACCTTCAAAATCTGTTTTAATGTTATGTGTATTTTTAGCCAATTAAAATATGCACTGGTGCCCCCCGCCCATTGCTAAAAATTTTTATTTTCGAGCTCTCAGGACGAAATATTCAATGCCGTCAACTGCTTCGAAGCAAAGTTTTTCTGCTCCAAAATTGAAATTTCGCTGCTCCAAAAACTGCTCCCAATTTAGACTCGACTGCTTCACCCCTGTTTCAAGCAAGTCTCCTGCAAAGTGTCCCCCACAACAACCTGGCAGCTAGTGAAGAGTCTTGATTGGCCCAAAGCACAATGCACCTAACTGCCTATTATCTGCTTTGAGTGACAGACCCTTTTCAGAGCAGAAGATTCTAGGGCCATGGAGCAGTAGCTAAACTGTGCTGCTCGCAATAAGAGCACTTATGACATTTAGAACAGATTACAAGCTCACTTTAAGAGCTAATGCCTGTGTATTGGGATGCAGATTAGGTCTATGAGCAAAAGATGTAGGCATATCGCATATTTGCATAGGTAATGGTGTATCATTACCATCAGAAGCAGATCTCTTTGTGTTCCATTCCCGCTCTCTGTCCATAAAACAGAGTTGCAGGCCAGAGACAAAGCTCTCTTGGCCAGCTTCTCTGCTGTTCTTATTTTAAGTGTTCCCTCTTGGGCGGAACAAGCGAGTATCTTATTGCCACCAAAGGAAGGTGTTGTCTTGTGTGCAATGCAACATCTTGCATACATGGGTTTTGAGTTTTGTCATGCCGCTTTTCTTGTTCGTGCTACATGTTTACAGTAGTCATTACTTTCTGCAAAAGGTAGCATTAAAGCTTTAGTTTATTCTATCAGCATCTGTTTTACGTGAAAAGGAACTAGATGATGTTTGTCACTGTTAGCTGCAAAGTTGTAAGGCAGGAAGGTGGATGTTCATGTAGGTGCTTTAGTGCAGGAAAAGTACCATAAATCAGTTGGGAAATCATTTTTGAATTAGTATGTATTGTTCATGTTTGCATTGTACTTGCATGTTATGTACTTGTCACCATTGCTGCGCTACTGCCATGTGTATGTACTAGTCACCAGGGTCTTTGTCAAGCTGTTCTCATGGCTTTTAGCTTTGGCGACCTTCCAGTTTTGTCTGGTAAATAAGAAAATTTGAAAAATTTGAGTTTGAATTTCAGTAATAAGTGTGCAGAAAGCAATGCACAGCAAGATGGCATTTTATATGGTGTATAATAACTGCGTTAACCTGTTTGAATATTAATTTTAATTTCAATTTTTTCAAGAGTTTGACAGAATACATTCAGGTCATGTAAAGCGTTGTTAAAAATGAAGCCGGTTACTGAACAAGGTCGAGAGAAAACAACACTTTGGTGTCTGCGTGATCAGAACAAATTGAGAATAAGGGATCTGTGCAGATTCTGATATGAAATTTTGTTTGTTCTTCATCATTGACTCTCTTCATTTTTTTAAATTTCAATGTTTTTATTGTTTACTCTTTTTGCGACCCCTTCAAGTTTCAGAGCAATATATGCAAAGCTTTGCCATTTCAGATGATACCCCAGCTTTAATATGTATAGATTGAAGCTCAAATGTGTTGAACATTTTTTACGAGGTGATTATGGTCTACGTTAATGGGCATACAATGTGTACTCCATCTCACCACTATGGTTCAGCACTGTCAATGCTACGGGGTGTAAGCAGCCACATGCACAGGAAAACATAAGTCCAGATATATTGGCAAAGTTGAGACATTTGCCCTTGTTTAGCATCAGCTGCTTCACCTCAATGATTAATATAATTATTCTTGATCACATTCATGTCAGATTTCTTTAATTGTTATATTAGTAACTTCTGGTAATCGTGGTTAAAAATAGCATGGGAGCACCCATACAAGCTCGACCGCCTGCTTTGATCTGAACTGGTCCTTGACGCTCACCCGAAGAGCTCACAGAAACAAATAAATGGTGTAATTAGCTATGGCTTCGTGCCATCTCACGATCAAGACAAAGGTTCAGGCAGGCTTTACGTTATTGATGAGATAAGCTGGTTCTTTAGCCACGCCTGCTAAGCCTAATGTGCAAAAAATTTGATAGTGGTTTATGCAAACAGTGCTATAGTCATGAATACATTGCTGTCGAAGCTGTAGGACATAAGTCTAAACCAAATATGAGTGTCAGTCTGGAACTTACAGGCCACCGAGCGCAAGACGACGACGTGATAAACTCGAAGCAGAGGGCACCAGGGTCAGTGGATGCAGCCATGTTCTATTTTGCTTTGCTGCTGCCGTCTGCTTACCGAGTATGTGCGCGCACACACCAGGGGCACACTTGGCAGATGGCACAGCATGGATGAATACATGTGGAGGGGCTCATCGCCTTTCCTATTGGCTAAGGGGCCCTGTAGCCTCCTCAGTGCTAAAGGGAACTTCTGAGAAAGAGTATAGTTGTATGCCCGTTTTGTTAATGCACATGCCTTGTGAAATCTTTGATGGAATCTGATGGAAAAGCCGCAGGCTATGCATTGTCATTTCACGATGGCTTCTTTTTTTGTAAGTGACCTAAAATGAGAAATTATTTAGGCATTGTACAAAATTGTTGTAAAATCCAAAGTTTGATAGCAACCCTCTTCGGTCGGGAAAGTGCACGTTGAAAAAATTTGAAATGAAATACTGACTAAAGATGTACTGAAAAAAAAAACTAGCATATTTTTGGAGAGTGCTTCGCTTTTTGTTTTTTTCAGTAAGGCTCTGTTATGTACTACATTTTTATTATTTATGGCACATGGAACTTTGTTTAGTAGTGCAGTCTTTGTTGATGTGACTAGAATCGCAGTGTTATATTATTGTAAGGCTACTGTCTCATTAAACAAGATGAAAGATGGCAAAAAGAGATCATGCCATATGTTATTTCTGTAGTTTCAAGCTGTGTAAGAAGATGCAACATCAACTAAACAATTCTTATATCCTGCTGAAGCTACCACCTTGCAATGACTGGGGTAGAATTACTATGGAACTTTCTGTCATCTTTAGGGGACCCAGGATGACATGGCATTGTCTAGGAGAGATAGCAGTCAGCCCTGGAGTGCTCCAGCCAGTCCAACAATGGGCCGCGTGAGACCTGCTACAACATTTCAACCTCTGAATCATGTAAACTACTTGCCCATTTTGGGAATTTTTATTTACAAACTTAGGCTAGTGTCTATATTTTTAGTATTCTTAGTAGTACTACAGTAATGTCTGACAGTATTCTGTTCCTGTATTAGATTTAGGCTAAAATGCAGGTTGGAGATATTTCAGTAAACAAAATACGGTGAACTCCCATGTTATTAAGCCGCAACTCGGTCCTTGGCCGCCACTATTAAAATCGAGACACACAGAGGTGACACTTACAGTTCTATGAACTGGACATACATATTCTACACATACATACCCTCCATCTGCTGGTGATCCAGCATTGTGTGAGAGATGTGGAGAATCACTTATGTATCTCCACATCCTTGTTCAGTGCAATGAGTTAGATGCGCTAAGAAAAAAAGCACTTTTTACTACCCTTCTGACAGCAGCTCCCACTACATTATGTCATGCTTATCGGGAGGGATTCCATTTTTAAACTCCAACCACTGTTTTCATTTTTAAATTATTTACATAGCTTTCACTCTATATTCCGAGGTGATCTGTAGCACAACGTCAGTATCGAGGTCGTGGCTGCAGTGGCTACACCTTCATCATGGTTTTGTGATCACGACCTTTCGCTATTCACTCTCACTGCACCTATTTCATGCCTCTGTCATGATTTTAATACTTCTGTGTCTTACCTGCGTTACCGCGAAGGATTTCAAGGCCCCTATGCAGCCACGCACCATATCATTGTTCACATCTCTTGTCTACTGAAACGGCACTCTTTGGTCATCAATTAGCCCTTGCGCCATAAAGCACCACACACCATAATCATCAGTTAACTTTGACAATTCAAACTCGGTTCTTTTTAAATTCTGCTTAAACAAAAATTTATCTGGTCTCATATTGCAGCAGCCGGCACTAGCCCAGTAAATTAGAAAATCTTTAGTTCTACATGGCAATCCCCAATCTCAATAACGTAGAGTACAGTAGACTCACGATAATTCAAGCTCTGATAATTTGTACTTTTGGTTAATTCAAACAAAATTCAATTTTTTGGTTGGCCCTTCATTCTTCCAATGTATTTAAAAGCCTCTTAATTCAAACTCCATTATTTGGCAAATTCATGCATTTTGCGGTTCCGTACCAGCTGCATTCCCACTACTATTTAAAAATTTACGTGCATATATAATCCCAGCAGTCTAAAACTTAAAAATAAACACCTAGTAAACAAATGTTTGAAGCAGAGTAAATGCATGGCAAACTGTGATGCTTCTCAAGTGGTATAGAGAGCGTTGTGCTGAAGGCACATGTAGCAAAGAAGCAGTTGGCAGTTCACAATTTCTTTAAGGCGAGATGCGGGTCGAAAAACGTGAGTTTTTTTCAAAATTACGATTTTTTTATTTTCGCCTGTTTTGATAAGATTAGTACCTCTACTGTTATGAAAAAATAATACAGGTTGAGACTTAACTGGAAATGCTTTAAAATTGCATCTAAAGAGCACAAGGTGCCTGTTAAAAGGTCGAAAATGTGCAGTCTTCGAGCACCTTGCCGCCGATAATGCGCCGCCACTCGCCATTGTTGATCGCATGAGTCGAAGAGGCGAGTTCAAATAACAACAGTTTCTCTCGCTGATGCAGCACAAGAAATAATAAAAAGAAGCACTCTTCTGCGCGTTTTTCGAGCGCCGCGACTGGCTTATCACATGGTACGAATCGGGGACCGCCACTGGCTGTTGCGCGCCTGTATGTGCTGTGAAATTATTTGCGGGGTCCATGTCTTATCGAGCAGCGCAGCTGAACAATAATGTAATTTTCTCATGTAATTATCCCCGTTATGAATGAAAAAAGGCATTGCTCTCAAGTTAAAGCCGTTGTGCGGCGCACTCTGTAGGAATAGGCTACGAGCAGCTTGTCCGATTTGCGGCAGTTGTTGGCTTGGAGAAGCCAGTGCATCAAAAGTCATTCACACCCGTCAGCCAGAAAGTTCTTGATGCGGCAATGGATGAGGTCAGCACCAATCTTGAGAGGTCGAAAGAGCTCGCAGTGAGAGAACTTAGCAGGGACCACATTGCCATTATGTTCGACGGTATGTGGCACAAGCATGGCTGCAAAATGGCATGACACTGGACTTAGTTCGGATTTCACAGTCCTGTCGAACTTCTTCCTTGCTTGCAGTTGGCACATGGCTCTGCCAGATGGAGCGGAAGTTTGGCAAGCGTTTCATGGCCCTGTCTGTGAGCGAAATGTCTTTGAGGAGTCGGCTCGAAAAAGCCGAGAGGGACAAACTCATGGTGCTGGCGTATTTTAGTTGCAGTGGCCACTACAAGAAGGATTGTTCTTTTTGGTGTGCAAATTTCATCTGATTTAATGATATCTTTCACAAACAAAAACTCAGTTTTTGCCCCTCCTTTCTCAGGCACTTCTAGTGCTCAGATCTGTGTGAAACTTTGCCCAAATTTTTTCCAAAGTATGACAAATGCAATTATCAAGTTTAAATTTTAATATTTTATTGTATAATAAAAAATTGAACGTATACCTTTACTAGGGTAGGTGAAATATGGACTTTTTACGTCTATTATTTTTCATAGGTATTACATATTTTGTATGTGCTTCCTAATTAGTTATTTGCACTCTACACTTTATTTGAAGCATTATGAACTATGAATGGTAAAAAATTACAGAAGTTTAGGTATGAAAAGAGGGTGGAAAGGGGTTAGGGTTTTCACTTTGTCATGTTGCAGCGCTTAAAGTGTGTAACTTGCAAGAAAACTAATTATATATTTGAAATCAGCATAAAAAGTTACATAAACAGCTTAAGTTTCATTGCTCTAGGGTGAATATTAAAAAAAAGTTTCTTCGAGTAGCATCTTCCCTTAAAAGGTCTGATCAGCAGTGATTGGCCAATAAACTTCTGGACCTTACACCTTTGCGGTCTGTTTATTTTGTACAGCTAGGTTTTAGAATTGCTTAAAAAAATTTTAATCTGATAAAATCAATGCCTAAGCATAATGTGTGATGTCACCTCCCCCATAGTCATATATCTGAGAACTTCTGATAATCCAAATGAAATTCAGAGGTCCCCTCGTGTTTCAATTAACGAGAATCGACTGTAGTTGGTCTACACAACCGAGCATTGCAAAAAAAAAAAAAAGAAGTTAGAGAAAAAGAGATTGGATGTAAATTCAATCACACTTTCTTTAAATTAGATGTAAATTGAATGGAAATAAAAATAAAATATCTAGGTATTTATATATAGCGGTAAAAAAAATGAGAAGAGAAGGTCTGTATAATAACACATGGGTAAATGCTTTGCTGATTCTGGCCCTAAGTGGCTGTCTGTGCACAAAAACTAATCAGAGTAAATATTCACAGTTGGAGGAAACATATTTATGCTGCAAGAAAAGTCCAGGAACTACTCAACACGTTGCAATGGAAATTCAAGATTCCCAATAGGACCTGTCGGAGGTCCTGCGGGAGGTCTTTTTAAGGCTCTTTGTTTCAAGTTGCACGGAAGTATTAACTGTTTAGCAGTTGATAGAGGCAAGAGACACTAAAAATATGTGTGGAAAAAGGCAGGGATGAGGCTGGTTAGGTGGAGTGACAACAAACTAAAGGTAGTAGCTGGTGGATGGAGGCAGTGTGCTGTAGAGGTTGTATGAACAGGAGTAGGTGCCTTAAACGGGGTGGCCAACATCTAGATAGGTGAAGGTATTTTTGTCAAAGGCACCTTGTCATTCTTAGCATGTTAGTTTTAAACCACGTTAGTAGTCATTGAGGTCATGTCACATGGTCTCACTATTAGTAGTTAGCGTCTGGAAAAGAAGAAACTGTGAAAGAGATGAGCATGGCCATTTTCTGCCTGTGAGGATCCTAGGAATGATTGTAAATTTGGAATTTGGGAATGATTGCCGCATTTGTCTCTATTATCAAAAAGTACTGGTGGTAATGTGAACCAAGTGTTGCTGGCTTGAACCTCAGGATGCTGTGCGTCTTAATTATTTAAGCTTGTTCTGTGCTTTCTTGCAAACTCAATCATTTGTTTCCAAGCACAAAATTTTATGGATAAAACACTAAATATTTATACCCATAAGCCCCCTCTTTTTATCTCATTATGAAACAAGTGTCACAAACAAGTGGTAGGTTTGAGCAGATACGTTTTGTCCCTGTGCTTTTCAGGTTGGAATTACCTGGCTAACCTTGTAGCATAGAAAGTCAGTGTGGTTCAAAATACTAATTGTGCAGTTTGTTTGATTTTAAACAATTTGTGGCTGTATAGCTAGTTGATTCTGTCTCGTAAGCATTACGCAAGTATTATAAACTTCTTATTCACTACCCTTAAAGCTTCTGAGATGCACATATGATAGACTCACAATAATTCAAACTCTGATATTTCGTAAACTGGCAATTTATACAAACAATTTTCAAAATTTTATTGCTGCCTTTCTTTGCTTCGTTGAGTGGTGGGACGTACCAGGCATATTCTCCTGCCGAAATTACTGTGTACTGTGGAACCCCTGAAACAACACGAGATGCAACACACCCAGCTGCAGCCTGACGATGGAGCAAGAAAAGAGAAAGATGGTAGAATTTGTCATGGGACAGTTTTGGTGGAGTTGTGTACACCTGCAGACTTTTCTGTCTGTTACATCACAGTATTTGCAGAAGGGGCAAAATGTCGTGGCAGCATGAGGAGTCACTAAATATGTCATATTGATGGTGATGCTGTGAGGCACTGAGAACTTGAATGGGCACTCGTGCACACTTTAAAACCCTACTGAAATGCAGTATGTTAAAGATTGTGCTTGTCACCAGTATATGGTCAGATGTACCTGCACATGTAGTAGAATTGAACATGAATATTACTAATTTGAAATTTCTGTGTCAGTATTTCTTTGAAAGCTGCCTTATCCACCCTGCACCTTTTTGTTTGTTTTTTTAATTCATACTTTTTGCTTATTTGTACCTGAAATACTATTAGCTTTTTTTTGTTTCTTCTAGCTTAAAATTCACACTAATTTATTTTTGAAGCTTTAAAAATAAATTCAACACCTCCCAGTACTTGTCAAAATGTTCAAAACCATAAGTGGAAAAAAAAAATTGGAGACAGCCACAATGCACATAATAACTAGCCATACTTGCTTTTCCTGATATGCTGCAACGAATCATACTTATGCTTGCATATCAACAGACAGTGAAACAAGGGGAGATAAGCATGGAGGTGTTATTTATATTTTTGAACTTTATTATTATAATTACAAAATAGAAAGTAAATAAAGTACTAGATGAATAAACAAATTGCTGTCAGTTGGGACTGAACCTACAACATTCGGATAACATATACAATGATAAATCAATTGATCTACCACAGTGGTAGTTTTCTCATCCATTAATTGATCAGTCATTTCTGTTTGTGTAAGCTTTGAAATGTTTGCAACACCTCTCGTCCACATGATGGCGAGTGTGGAACTCTTTTTTTTTCCAGCTTGTAGGTTGTAGGTGTGGTTCATAACAGCATACTAATTCTGTGCATTGTCATGAATTTAAGAGCAGTGTGATAAAAGAACAAAGCAGATGCACCTGCGATGACATTTTGATTATTTTCTTGTTTCCATTCATCACACATGCAGTGAACCTGCTCACTTTCTTTTGTTTTATTGCAGAACACTGCAGGTTTGGTTTCTCCACTGAAAACGTCGTCCTTAGAGACAAGGTAATGTTCAAAAAATATGGCTTTGTTTCTGCACAAGGGAAAAATGGGTGTTCTTCCTGCACTAGCCAGACACATGTAAAGCGCTTGATGTTTTATATATATTTGCAGATATGTGCAAATGTCTTGCTACTACACTTGTGCGAATAGTAGAGTATTCGAATTCGCTTTGATTCGAATTTAAATTATCAAATATTTTGAAGTATTCGGTATGAACGAATAGAATTGTATTAATCCCCATGTAACTACTTGTAAGGGTGGTTTCACTGCAGTGTTAGGGTGCTAAGCCGGGAAAGCACCTGTTCAAAAAAAATTTATTCTGTCACAAAGCCCCACTTCAACTTTAAAGGGGCCCTGCAACACTGATTAAGCATGGACAGCAAACCCTGCGGATCGGTATTCGAGAATACCGCAAACATGTGAGCTTAATGTTATAGCGCAGCACGTGGCCTGGAATTCACAATAAATTCTCAGTCAGATAAAAATTGCTCTCTTTTATGGGAAATGACACCATGTCAAAAATCGCTCATCACGGCCATTGTATTAGCCATTGGCTGATTTGAGCATGGGACGCTTGGTTGTTATTGAGGCCGCCGCGGATAGCCGCGACTTGTCCACGCGTACATTCACGATTTCACTGAAATGGCGCGTATTCAAAGAAAAAAAAAAAGAAAAAGAATGCTCAAGGTTATGACGCACACGTGACGTAGTTTCTTTCCCAATGCCATCTTTCGCGGCTTTGCTTCAAGCGCTTTCGTCGAGACAAGAGAGAATGCAATTGTGGCATGTGGCAAATAGCTAAACTCCACTCATACTAGACAAGTTCTAAAAGTTTTTGCAGCGGTTGATTCGTGAGGCAATAAGCTTCTTTAGTGAATCCATTCCATGGGTAGTTGAAACGCTGTTGAAAAACCCTTTAAATGAACATAGGATCCTCAAATCGATTGATCATTTTTTTAAGCTTAAAAGCTTGCTTTGCTGACTTATACACTCGAGCTGTAATGAATAATTTTATGTATTTTACAGTTATCACTTGCATCCTACTGAAAGTCAAATCCGGCTACTTCTTGAAGTTGTTTCGACTTCCTTTGAACGGAAAAGAAAAGAAAGCACTTGCATACAGGCCTTATTTCAATTAAAAAAATTATTGTGCAGTTATGTCATGATAAATATGTCTATTTTTTTTTATACATCATATAGTCTATCTGAATTCGATTCGAAATTCTTCGACGAAAATCACTATTCGCTTCGAATTCGTTTCGAACCTAAAATTCACTATTTGCACAAGCCTACTTGCTTCATTTATTTCCCATCATTGAATGCCTTTATGCCCATTCTCTTAGCTAAGTTATGCACAAGCTCTGTAGCACGTGATTGGGTGAAGATAAATTATGGCTCATGTGAAATTCATAAATCTTTTATAGGTAAAAAACTTTTTTTGCCTCGAGGAAGCTGTCTCAAAAAAATATTTACACTGCTGTTGAATAAGTGCATTGGTGGTTCTTTTAACCCTATGAGCGTCGAATTTTTCAAGAAAAAATTGGCAGAGGGTCAAATTACATTTTTGCGGTTTTTGGAATGCACTGAATTTCTTGTGCGTATGGCAGCAAGCCATACGCACTGAAGTCAGGAAAAAGTATGGAGAAAAAACAAACAAAATAGGAACAGTTCTTTGTGTCAGCATTATTCAGAACTGCAGAACGTTCAGTGGTATTTCAGAGTGCGGTATTCCTTGAAGCGCCTTATCGCTGCCTGCACATATAAATTGCATTTTAATCTGTCCTGCTCTTGGAGCGAGGAGTTGTGCTGGCAAACACATGGCCCCTTCTCTGGTTGCTGCTTTGGGCAGTAAAGTGGCAAATTTGGCTAGTTGGAACATACTCATCACGATTAGCATATTCATCATGATAAGTGTGGCTGTGCAGCAGAGCTAAACAAAACCTCTGTGGTGGTGAAACATAGAGAGCAGCGCATGCATAAAGTAGCTAAAGTATTTGAAATAATAAAAGCAAGACACACGTGAGCCAGCTTTCAATCGCTCTCACAGATGTTGAGATTTCGTAACTACAGCATACGCAACTACATGCTTTGGGGGGGGGGGGGGTGTTTAAAATTCTATGCCTTACTGTATGCTTATATATAACGCCTTTCTTCCATTAAACTTTCAGTTGTTAGACAGCACTTGTGTCGTGTTCTTCCTTGTGTTTTCGTGTTCCTCTTTGTGCACTGATCGTGTTGGGCAGTAAACTTAGTAATGAATGAGAATAATTTGTGAGTGTTGGTAACAAACAAGCTAACAGCAGTGCCAATAAATATTGAAAATCAACTTCGATACCCTGTAAGAAACTGCCAATAAAAGTAAAAATTAAGTTTTGCGCACCTTTGTTGCGATCACACAGTAGAACCGAAATCACAAAAGACTGTCGTCCATTGGCGTTGATGCAGACAGTACTACACGCTGATGCTAGAAATCAGTGCTTTTTATCTTCGCAAGAAGGTAGCACAATCACTTCCAGCACTTCCAAGTCCTAGGATGTGGCGGCACCTCCCAGTGAGCAGGTGCCATCATTACGGCTCAGAATTTCAAGCGGAGGGTTAAAAACGCACCTCTACGAGTCCATGTCAAAGACACTGCGGCACGGAAATCTGCCCCTGAACATGTCTGGCAAAAATACTCATAGGGTTAAAGCTGTTCATAGGGTAGTATATATAATATTCGCTAAAGTGTGTATTCTATATAGTATGTTTTCAATTTTTGGCATGTCTCATTTTAGTCATTGACCTTGCTGTACGGTGACACCTTTTAGATTTCTGTCCATCAATCAAGTTTCCCCATTTAAAATGTTGCTCAAGCTAGTCTTCTAGAACTTCTGTTTTTCCTGTACCAGTGCTAGGACACCTGTCAAGAGTCCCACTGAGCCAAGCCTTGATGTAGTAGCTGAGCTGTCAGAGGACACTGGTTCTAGCAGCTCATTCCAGCACATAGACATGGACCTCCTGGGACCCCTACAAGAGATTTTCAGCCGTTGCAGCACCACGAACCAACAGCTCCAGCCCAGCCAAATGAACCATTTGGCCTCACCACAGGCACCACCAGAAAAACAGGTCTGTACATTGCAGTGTAGCAGACTTAATTTTCTTCCCTCTCGACAACTGATAGTATTCAGAAACGTTCCTCGACTTGAACTTTACTTTCCACCGCCTTTCATGCAGCGCAAGCGCATCTCGAGTGTGCTGGCTTTAGGTGCCAAGGCAGAACGAACACACAAACACATTTCAAATGCGCTGCATTGACGACGGTGCCAAGTCTAGTTCAAGTCAAAGAGTGTTTCTCAATATGGGGGTGAAAATTCCTTCGTAAAAAACAGCGCGGGCTCACGGGACAAGAAAGACGACAAAACTTAGCGGTGGCTAACAACAGGAGCACTTATTTCGTGTGAACAAATATACAGTCAACTCTTGTCAATTCAAATCCGAAGTGACCTCTGAAGTTTGTTTGAATTATCAAAAAGTTTGAACTATCAGAAGTTCTCAGATGGATGACTCTGGGTGAAGTGACATCACACATTATGATTAGACATTGATTTTATATCATTTGAAAATTTTTTCGGGTCTTTTAGCCCTAACTGCATGCAGTGAATAGAAAACAGAGGTGTAAAGTCCATAAGTTTATTGTCCATTTACTCTGCTGATCACACCTTTTGAAGAAATCGTGAATTTATAACTGCTTCATTGCTGTAGATATGTGCCTTCAGCACAAAGCTCTCTATACCAGTTGAGAAGCATCACAGTTTACCATGCGCTTACTTTGTTTTAAACATTTGTTTACTTGGAAAGTCTTTTCCCTTGAAGGCCTCAGGTGCTTATTTTTCATTTTTAGACTGTTAGGGTTATATAAGCACACAAATTTATGAATAGCAGTGGGAAATCAGCTGGTATTGACGAAATAATGGAGTTTGCATTAAGAGGCTTTTAAATACAGTGAAAGAATTGTAGTGGAGCATACGCACCAACGCGTATACACCTTCGAAAGAGAACGAAAAACCCCGCGCTCTGATTGCATGAGAACATGTGCCGCCTTTGCCAGACTTTACCGTACGGGCATTTTCCGTTGCGACCTCGTTGCGACATCTCTGGTTGAATAAACGTTATCACGTTTGGTGGAGGTTGCTGAGATCCCCAAGCAGACCTGGAGCTCCACTCTCGCAAGTTGGCCGAGAAATCACCGCACAACATGACTGACGCAGTCGCCAACCAGCCCATCCCAGCACAGCCAGTACCATCAGCTGTCCCGTCTACCTGCCCCAGCGCTACCCATCAACGGGACCCACCAATCTTCAGCGGCAGTGGTGAGCGAGATGTCAAAGACTGGCTCTCCTTGTACGAACGCGTAAGCACCAGCAACAAGTGGGACGACGACTCTAAGCTCGCCTATGTTATCTTTTACTTGGCTGACGTCGCTAAGCTTTGGTTTACCAACCGCGAAACCGCCATCGCTAACTGGTCCACCTTTAAGACCCTCGTGACCGAAGCGTTCCGTTGACCAGAGGTCCGCAAGCTTCGCGCTAACCAGCGTCTACGCCGCCGAGCCCAGCAGCCTGGCAAGACGTTTACTAGCTATATTGAGGATGTGCTCTACCTCTGCAGGCACGTTAACCCATCTATGCCTGAAGAAGAGAAAATTCGACAGATTCTCAAGGGCGTCGAGGATGGTGCATTCCAGATGCTTCTTGCAAAAAGCCTGACCACGGTGTCAGTCCTCGTAAGCCTGTGCCAGAGCTTCGATGAATTGCGCCGTCAGCGTTCCATCGTTAGACAGAGTGTCCCACCATCAGATTCAATCTCGGCCGTCGCACTCGCAAATGGCATCGTTCGCCAAGGAAGTCTGTCCAACCAGTTCAAAGACTTCATCAGGGAGGAAGTCGCCCGACATCTCTTCCTGTTGCTGCATAGCGACACGCCCACTGCAAGCCTGCCTTCGACACTGCAGCAAGCCATACGCACTGAAGTTTGCGATGCTCTCCCAACAATTCCGGCCCCTTATCCATGCACTTCGGTACCATTTGATCTCTCAACTGCCAGCTACGCGCCGCCTGCGCCACCTTCACCTCTCAGCTACGCAGCTGTGGTCACGCGGCCCCCACCGCATCCAGTCTCCTTATCGGCTCCACTTCCTCCGGCCTCGCCTCCAGTTTACAGGCCCCCACCTCGCTTTTTCCGTCTATCTAATGAGTGGCGCACCCATGACAACTGTCCTATCTGCTTCACTTGGCATCGCTGGCCACATTGCACGCTGCTGCCACCGCTGTCCCACACCTGCGTACGCCTCCTTTAGAACTCCTACCCACGGGCCGCAGCAGGCCACCACGTCTGCATATGAACAGAGGCACTCAGACTTGGATCGCCGCCCATCAACTGCTCGTTTCCCATTCTCTCGTCGCCGATCGCCATCACCTATGCGTCGTCGACCACCTCCTGATGAGGGAAACTAATCAGTGCAGTTCCGGAGGCAAGAACTGCAACTTCTGCGCAATTCTCAAGGCCTTCATTTTTGCCGCAAAATGTTGTTGATGTTGAGGGAGTCGCCACTCTAGCGTCAATTGATACTGGGGCCGTCATTTTTGTGATGAACGCAAAATTTTGTCGGAAACTGGAGAAAGTGACCACATCTCTCTGTGGCATGGTGCTGTCCACGGCTAGCGCGCAATGCCTTCATCGCTCGGCTGTGTGTATGGCGCGCGTCGTCATTCAAGACGTTTTGTACATCGTCCAATTTTTTGTTCTATCATCTTGCTCTCATGACCTCATCCTGGGTTGGGATTTCTTACACGTCATGAAGCGATCATCGATTTTTCACGTGCAGAGGTGTCCCTTGTGCCAACATGTGAATTTCCATCACCCAACCATTCTCCTCTGCTCTGCAAACTCATCACTGACAACGACATCACCTTGCCTCTGGAAGCTTCAGTCTCTGTTAGCCTTTCATGTGTGGCGCAACCTGACGCCACGGTGGTGTTTGCGCCATCTCCAGTTTTTACTGAACACAAGGGCATCTTTTTCCCATTTGCCGTACTTACAATTGCGTCTGGTTCCACCGTAATGCTGGTTACCAACCACTGTAACTACCCCATTGGCTTACTCCGTGGTGGAACCTTAGGATATGAACAACCTGTCGACGATACTGATGATATTATTCTTCTCGACGAAACCCCATGTCACATTGCTGCAATCACTCATGCGTCTGAGCCATCAAGTTCGTCAGCCTTCGACAATGCTATTGAGGCAGACCTTCCCCCCTCGCATCGCCGCCAACTTGTTGCTCTCCTTAACAAGTTTCGCTCTTCTTTGGACTTTCAAGAACCTGCTTTGGGCTGCACCACTACTATCACTCATACTATATGACATCGGCTCATACTCGCCTCTGCGACAGCATCCTTACCGCTTTTCCATCAAGGAGCACTGCGTCATTACGGAGCAAGTAGATGACATGCTTAAACGTGGAGTCATACAGCCTTCTCAAAACACTTCATCATCACCTGTGGTTTTGGTAAAGAAAAAAGATGGCACCATTTGATTTCGTGTGGACTATCGCCGCTTAGACAAGATTACCATGAAAGATGTCTATCTGCTACCACGAATAGACGATGCTCTTTACAAGGCGCCGAGTACTTTACATTCTTGGATCTGCGTTCAGGGTATTGGCAGGTGCCAATGGCTGAATGTGATCGCCCTAAAACATTCTTTGTAATGCCGGATGGCCTATATGAGTTCAAAGTCATGCCATTTGGGCTCTGCAACGCGCCTGCGACATTTGAGCGCATGATCGATATCATCTTGGGTGCCCCCAAATGGCAAACTTACTTGTGTTATCTGGATGACATCGTAGTCTTTTCAGCTGATTACCCGACACATCTTGGTCGTCTCCACGACATTCTGACGTGTCTAACTTCTGTAGGCTTACAACTTAACACCAAGAAGTGCCACTTTGCAGCTCGAAAACTAACCATCTTGGGACATGTCATCACAAGAGACGGTGTTCTTGCGGATCCCGATAAGCTTCGAGCTATCGCTGACTTCCCAATGCCCACATCACTGAAAGCCCCAAGAAGTTTCGTTGGTCTCTGCTCCTACTTTCGTCGCTTCGTGCGCAACTTCACGTCCATCATTGCACGTCTGACGAGTCTATTTTTCAACAGCAAAGGTATATCTGCATGGTCACCTGCATATGACGACGCATTTCGCCAGCTGCGCCGCCTGCTGACCTCACCACCTATTCTTCGTCACTACGACCCCACTGCTGCCACAGAAATTCACACCGATGCAAGTGGCGTCGGTATTGGTGCAGTTTTGGCACAACGGAAAGGCACCCAAGCCGAATACGTAGTCGCTTTTGCAAGTCGCGCTCTCAAGAAGGCTGAATTGAATTACAGAGAAGCAGTGTTTGGCCATAATCTGAGCGTTGACGAAGTTTCGCCTGTACCTTTACGGCCGTCCTTTCGACGTGGTCGCAGACCACCACGCTCTATGTTGGCTGACCACCTTGAAAGACCCGTCAGGACGCCTGGGGCGTTGGGCACTTCGATTGCAGGAATACGACATCCATGTCGTGTATCGTTTTGGTCGCAAGCATTCGGATGCCGATGTACTTTCCCGATCGCCATTAACACCAGATGTCGCTTCCCTGTCACCTCTTTTTACCACCCTGTCACCACTTGACACCACTGACATGCTTTCAGAGTTGCGTAAAGACCCATACCTTGCCTTGTTACTCGACTACCTTACCTATTCATGTGCTGTCCCTTCCACGAGAGCGCTATGCCGGCAAGCAGCCCGCTTTTCCATGCGAGACAACATTCTGTACCGCTGCAACTACATGCCTGGTGGTCGAAAGTGGCTCCTTGCTGTCCCTACTTTTATGCGCTCTGACATCTGCATGAATTTCCATGCAGATCCCCAAAGTGCTCGCGCAGGTGTCCTGAAAACCTACAAAAGGCTGTGCCAACGATATTACTGGTGAGGAATGTATCGCTTTGTGCAGAAATACGTTCAGTCTTGAACCACTTGCCAACAGAACAAGATACTTCCGCGGCACATTACTGGCATGTTACAGCAGCTCCTGTGCCCGGCTCACCCATTCGACCGCATGGGTATCGACTTCTATGGCCCCCTTCCGTATAGTGGCCCTGGAAACCAATGGATTATTGTCGGCGTCGATCATCTGACTCACTATGCTGAGACTGCAGCTCTAACGGCAGCAACCGCCCACAAAGTTGCACTCTTCATTTTGTGCAGCTTCATTCTACGCCATGGTGCTCCACGGAAATTACTCAGCGATAGGGGTCGAGTGTTCCTGTCGGAGATCATCCAAGCTATCCTCGCTGAATGCAACATCATCCACCGGAAATCTACAGCATACCATTCACAGACAAATGATCTCACTGAGCGGTTCAACCGCACACTTGGGGACATGCTGCAGATGTACACCTCCTCCGACCACACTAACTGGGACGCTTCATTACCTTTTGTTACCTTCACCTATAACACCGTGACTCAAGCAACTACCGGTTTTTCACCGTTCTTTCTGTTGTACGGCCGCGAACCTTCCCACCCACTGGACACTATACTCTCGTACCAGCTTGATGCATTTGAGTGCTTTCCGCTTTCTGAAGTCGCCAGATCCGCTGAAGACTGCCGTCAATTGGCTCGGTCTCTGACAAGGCAGGCTCAAGGTCTACAAAAGACTCAACATGATGACATTCATCACATAGCTCCTGCGTTTCGTGCTGGCTCCCTTGTGTGGCTTTAGGTGCCCCCGCACGTTCCTAACCTTTTTTCTAAACTTCTTGCCCGGTACCATGGTCCTTACTGTGTCATTGACGTGACCTCGCCGGTGAATTACATCATCGAGCCCCTAACACAATCACCAGATTTGCGCCGTCGAGGACGCGAGACCATACACGTCGACCGTCTCAAGCCCTTCTACGACCCCCTCATTGTGCCTACTCCCTGAGTCGCCAGGATGGCTACTCTTCACCCCGGGGGGGGGGGGGGGGGGGGGGGGGGGTATTGTAGTGGAGCATACGCACCAACGGGTATGGGCCTTCAAAAGAGAACGAAAAACCCCGTGCTCTGATTGCGCAAGAACGTGTGCCGCCTTTGCCAGACTTTCCCGTACGTCCATTTTCCGTTGCGACCTCGTTGCGACTTCTCTGGCTAAATAAACATCTTCACAGAATAGAGTGCCAACCCAAAAATTGAATTTTGTTTGAATTATCGAAAGTATGAACTATCAGAATTTGAATTATCTTGAGTTTGCTGTATATGCCTGGGAAAGGGAAAAACAAGAAAAAAAATATTATGGAAAGAGAAGCCCTGCACATGCGTCTTGACATGTAGATGAAAATTCAAAGTTCAGTCACGAGATAATTATTCTCGTTGTAGGTTTGTACAATGGACAATGTGCTTACACATGATGGTCTGATGTAATAAATCATGAACGCTTCATAGATCTTCGGGCATGGAAATAAAGCTATATTTGCGTAAGATGAGCGTCAGTTCAAAATTTGGAGTCTATCCACTCTCGACACAATGAATTGCCAGATTGTTTCTAGTTTTGTCCTTGAGATTGTTTGTGTGCTGTCCGAACCAGTCATTTACACAGTGACCAATTTGAATAACGTAGTGGCCCCTGCAAGTCGTCATTTTCCTCTTTCCAAGGCATATATATTTGTTCACAAAAATAAATGCTCATGTTGTGAGCCAGCGCAAAGTCCTGTCATCTTTCTTGTCCGTGTACCTGTGCTGTTTTTTTACTATGAAGTCATGCGAACAAGCTCACATTTATATTATACGGTTTTATCGGCAAATTCTATTTAGGAACAGATTTTGTCTTTTTCAGTAATTTTGCATCACAGTTGTCATGCAATATGCTACTGTAGAATCTCGGTGATATGAACCAGGCTGACACAAATTTCGGTCTAATACGAATTTTTAAAATGTGGCCAAATTTCATGGTGATCAATGGGTCGAAATTCACATGTTGTGAACACATTTCCCCTCGAAATGGGAACTGAAACCTCTGAGGGATGGCTCCGCAAGCTCCAGAAATACTTATTTACTTGCATAATTCTCACACTTTTTTATGCGAAAAACCCATGAAAAGTTGTGTGGGGGGGTGTGTGAGAATTATGCTAGGAAATTTGGGGGGGGGGGGGGGGACGAAGTGGCCGCAACTCGGTATTCTCATGCTAAGAACTAACTACAAGCTTTGAGAGGTACTCATAAAAACTTACTTCAACTACAAAACAAAATTTATTTGAGACACAAAAGCTGCAAGCAAATGGTAGAGTTTTGGAATACCTTATGCTAAGCTTGCGAGCGTAGCATTAGCGTTCGTCACGGGAGCCCGCAAAAGGTTAGCGTACGACATCAAGCCTGGGTTCATGAACATTTAATAAGGAATTGGCCGCAGTTATCTTCTGAAGAAATTAAGTTTTACTATCCGCCCCAGTCTTAGGCGCATAGAATATCCAGGGCGCCTTGGTGGCTTTCAGCTGCCCGTGCTGCCGTCGCCAGTAACGAACACAAAACTTGTCGCCTCTAAAGTGCCTACCGGTGGTCCTGTTGTGGTTGTTTAGTGCATGATCAATCACTTTCAACTTGAAAGCAGCTGTGTAGCTTCGGTATCGCCCCATAACGTAACCACAGAACGGACTAAATATACACTAGCACACTGCTACACACACTTGTCACTTTTGCTTGGCTTGGATGGGGGCTCTGTGCGTTGATAGTACGCATAATACTTAAGAGATGGCGCCAAGCTTTTGTGCGCTATCATCATCAGTGGTTGGAAGGTGCAGACGACAGTTCAGCTGCAATTTTTGGGGGTGAAGTAATTACTCGCAGAAAAAATAAAATCGCATTTTTGTTTAGCAATTTGGGGGAGGGTGCGAGAATTTCGCGAGTGCGAGAATTGTGCGAATAAATACGGTACGTGCGAGGACAGCAGACATAAATTGAAAACAAAACTGTCGTTTGCATTGCAATGCATGTGGCCAACGCACACTTAAAAATGGAATACCGCTTGCTACAACCACTTAGCATGAAACCATGGTCACTATGAATGTGATCATAGATGGTGACCACACAGTTAATTCTGTGGTATATTAAAAGCTCACTAAATCATTCACAGGTTGAAATTCAGTTATATTGTTGCAGTGCGTGAGTCTGGAACAATCGTGTAGCTGCATGAAGTTTTGAGAATGGTGCTGTGATAATAGAGTTGCAGTCGTTTGATGATCTATAAGCACCTCTAGCTCATTTCGCTTGTACCTTCGCTATGCTTCATTCATCGGCTCATGTGTTCTCCTGGCTAAGTGCTCCTTGTTAACATGAGAGAAAGAAGAGCAGTGAGCACGGTGAGTAGGCAGGTTATTCTTGATACCGACATGAATAGATATGTGGGGTGGCGTCACGACCGTCATTGGAGATACCGAAAGGCCCAGAGAGGAGTGGGGACTGTGTCTTAGAATATGTGGTGCGCCCATTACTCTTAGCGCTGTCACATTTGGCACTGCTGATTATGCAGGCAGTCTGAACTTGCCTTGAAATGTTAAAAAATTATCACAGGTGGTTTAGGGGCTTTTTAAAGGCATTCAAGTCATTAAAAGGCATGAAGGATTTGGCATTCCCGTCGTTCGCTTATGACTATGGTGGAGGGTACTATGGCATTTGGTTATCATTTAGCCTTACGCAAAGCTTTGATGTGCGCATTCGCGGCAGCCGGCTGTACGCATTCTTATTGCTCCAGTTATGTGCGTCCCAGAAAGACATCCGCAAGTTCTTTCTGTAGAAATAAATGTTTTGTGCACATATCGTGGTTTAAAAATGGGTTTTGCTAGAAATTTAGAGTAATATGAATATGTTTGCTCTCTCTTGAGATTCATATCACCGAGATTCTACTGTATAACCTATGATAACCCTGTATCTTTACAGAAAAGGGTAGCAGGCCTGTGGTGCACTCACAGTGCCCTGTGCAGATTTACTAACTGCTGCACAATGCACACAGATTTTTACGTATGTGGTCAACTTGCAGCATTACTGTGGGAAGACAACGAAAGAAGGATAACATAACAGTTGTGTCTGAACTCAAGTCTTGGTAAGATGAGTGCACTTAAAGAAACGGGATGGCACATGGCTGTATGGAAAAAGGGTGCATGCAGATGTTTACTGTTATTTTTATCTCAAGTATTAAAAGATTGACTGATAGAATGAATGCATGCAAAAGAAAGATAAATAAAAAAAGATTTCGATTTTATTCACCACATTCTTTGACAACCACTGTGGACACTGGCAGTATTGTATATGGTGTCAGTGGCCTGCTTTTTAGCGTGCTATTGGCATGCTGTTGGCTTTGCACTGTTTGCACATAGCAGCAGTATCACACTCAAGTCGGGTGCCAAGTTTTACTTGTAGCACATGCTCACCACAGGTTGCACTGTGGTATTTGAGAAAAGAAGGCCATTTAATAAACCTGATGCAGCATTGGAAGGGCGTATGTTAAAAGCAAAGAAAACTAAAATGGACATTGTGAACTGTGCACACAATTTTTCATGTAATGTGCATGAGGGGCTTGTTGATAAGTGAGTGTTATACACTCAAACCTCGTTATAACGAAGTTGAATGGGAGCCATAATTATTTTATTATATCCACTATTTTGTTATATCGGTTATAACAGTTTGTGGCAATGTATGCTGAAATGGGTGCACACCTATAAGCATGCAAAGAAGGAAACCGTCTCGCGGCCTGATGTACCGCAATGCGACAACGGGTGCCGCGGAAAATAAACTCAGTCGATTCTCATTAATTCGAACTTTCGGGTGATTCGAACTCACGCTGAGGTCCCGTCAAAGCTATGTGTATTCTAATGAGCGAAAACTCCCTGTAATTCAAACGCGCAAGCACTTGCGATGGTTCATTCTAACATACTGCGCTCCGAAAATGCTCTCAGCATCATGCCCAATCCCACGGCGGCACTTCTCAACGCTGCGCGCGAAGAAGGAAAAGAAGAAAAGACTGTGGCGGATTGTTTGCTCTCTCTCAAATGCCGATCTGCGACGTGCCTCTGCCACGCTTCTCCCTTTTCCATCCCTGCACGTAGAAATCCTTCTTTCAATGCCGCGCTCGCGGAGAGAGAGGCTTTCTCGGTGCAGAGGGTAGCAGCCAAGGTAGCAGCGGAGACGCAGTCGTTGCCGTTTTGAGAGGGCAATCGCTTTGCACCGCGGTGCATCTTCTCGGTCATGTGACCCGCTGAGTGCTTCCTCAATCCTCTCCGCTGGCTGTGTGAGAAGGACGGCTCCCTCGTCCGCGCGGGGCGTGGCTGTAAGGTCGACGTGGGAGTTTTAAGAAAGCTCCGCTGAACAAGCGTCAAACTCCACAGAAAGCGATATATTTAACACACTATGATCTGGTTTTTTTTGATAGACTATTTGATAGACTAATTTAATTCATTATATCTATTTACCGGTCAATTTTACTTTGTTACAATGAGGTTTGAAATGCATAGTTCACAATGGAGCTTTCAAGGAAAATTTTATTTACTTCGTTGTATCCGTTATTTCGTTATATGTCGTAACATTATAACGAGGTTAGAGTGTATAGGAAATGATGCAACGCTCACAGATTGTTTGAATGCTAGCCGCTAGGCAATGCAGCATATGAACAAAGTGTCTTTGTCAATGCTAGCTTCTAGAAGAGGTAGTCAAATAAAGCTGTTTACTTCCGTTATGACATAAAAATGTTTTCTTGCAACATACATACTATTACATTTGTGAGCACAAAACTGTTTGCAAATGTTAAGCAGGCTAAACTTAATTTTTTTTTTTCAAATGGCAGTTCTTGAGTTTACCGTTAAAATTGGAATATAGGTTAAATTTAAAAAAAACACAATGAAAAGTCGGCCCTTGTCTTATATACCGGTCATTAGCAGAAAAAAACCTGGAAGTCTGAAGCTGAAGTCGAAAGCATTCGTTGCCATCGTGAGCTGAGCAGCGGCGTGGCAGCGGCGCCGTTGGGCAAGGCTAGACAAGGTCCACAGTCTTGTGTGGGAAATGGCGTGGAGCAGCCGTGGAAGGGCTCGATCTTGTTGAAGTAGTTAAAAAGAGGCTTTTATTTACACTGCAAAAGCCATTAAGACCCTGCTGACACTCTGATGACCCCGTTTCTCCTCTCGTGCTCTCTGGTGCTTTTTCTTTCTCATCTGGTGGTTTGCCAGCGCTCGTGATAGATTCAACACTCCCTGCCATGCAGTGAAGTTGGTTGTACAGTTCCAGATGCTAGCTGTTTCGGGCAGGCCTCGTTAGGCTAATCCCCCTCGTTGTTCCATGGTGCAAGAACGGCTGTTACCACCCAATTTCTTAACTGAATGATCTCTGCGAGATTATGTTGTTGCTGGCTTGGCTTGTCCTGGTGAGCTGTCTGCTCTTCAAATTGGCTCATTTCGCGAAGCTTCTTCAATTTGTCATTCAGAATGATGCCCTCTATTGTAGCCAGTTCTCTAAAGTAGGCAGTTAGGTTCAGAGGTCTCTCATTCAGCTGTTGTGAATCTACCGCCTGCAGTTACTTTTTGCCAAAACAAACAGTCCCGCAAGGTCTTCCTGTCTAGGTTCACATTGTGGTGAGGGAGTTCTGTCGCCTCGTCACTGATGCTCACAGTATAGTCACGGGACACGTCTTTTTTTGGCGAGCTGTAATAAATGCTGTCGCAGCTTCTGGATGACAGCTTGGTCTTGCATGCGCATTCGCTCGTTGATTCGTACTGCCTGAAACGGTTTTTATAGGCCGCTCTCCTGGCCTAGAAGATCGCACTTCTCTTCCCGAAGTCTGTTGATACATAGGTACGTTCCACAATGTCTTCTGGCTATTTCTGTCCTTGAACCAATTCGTCATGGTGTCATTCCTCAACCTGCTTCTGCTACACCTTGGGTCATCTGCCGTAGCTTTTCCTCTACGGCTAGCAGCTACTTCCGCACCTCGTCAAACTCCTTAGTCAGTTTCTGCACTTGTAACTCGTACTGCACTATCAAGTCTGCCTGAACAGCTTTTCACATGACTTCTTTAAGTTGATGTTCCAATTTTTCGTGATGTCATTGCTCCTCGGAAAGCAGAAATTAGAAGTTCCGTTCGCTTGGTCACATTATCGCTTATCCTGGTCAACACACATTAAAAAATTACTGCCACATCATCACACACACACGGATACCTGAAACGTAATCTTCATATGGCAACATCCATTACACATAAATTAGCCTATCAAACATTTGTTCGCCCACAACTAGAATATGCATTATCCGTCTGGTCACCTCATCAAGCCTATGTCATTGACTTACTAGAATCTGTGCAAAACTGTGCTGCACAATTCATTGCATGTAGCTACAATCGCTATTTCAGAGTAACTAACATGAAGACTTCGTTATCCTTACCGTCCTTGGCATTGTGCAGGAAGATAACCACTCTGTGCTTATTCCATATAGTCATTAACAGCACACACGTGAATACCTTGGCACTATCAAATACCGGTTGCACATCTCGGAGGCTTTATAATCAGCATAGCTTTCCTCGTCTTTTGGACCGCATCCAAGCCTTTAATGCATTCACACTAGTGCGTGCCATCACTCAATGGAATGATCTTCCTGATGCTGTTGTGTGCATTTGTGATCACATGGCATTTAGGAATAAAATACTATTTACGACTGTGTTTCTTAAACATATCTTTGTTATTGGTGTATATTCATTGGTTGTTTGCATGTCAACCCGTTCAAATATGTATAACACAGATTTCATATTATTAGTGCATGTTATCTCTCATACAGTCAAACCTCAATATATCGAACACGGATATATTGAATTATTGCCTATATTGAATGGTTCCTATATCACGTGGGAAATCGCATGCATTATTGATTTTTTATTTCGAACAAAGTTTGACATATAATGGATATATTGAACTCAGCCACCCCAAACCGCCCGCGCTCCATTGACAGGCGGCGAGCTTTCCCGCAACTCTCGAAAGTAGCGGTAGAGCGGCGGGCGTTTACGAATGCTGCACACATCGATGGCGCCGAGAGCGCCACTTTAACGTAGCGGCGTACGCGCGCCGCAGTTTTGCGGTAGAGGTTCTTGAATGAAAAAAGGGAAGAGAAAAGCGCGGAGCTGTTATTGTCTTTCAATACGAAGGCACCGACAGGGCTTCGCGCGGGGGGAGGGGGAGTGGGAGGTAAAGATTTAGGAGGAAAGTATAGGAGGGAAAGGACGCAGACGACTGTCTCGGACACGGCTCGCGCTGCCGCCGGGAAAAGGAAAGCAGTCAGGCGAGCCGGCATGGGCGCGCCATGTGCGCGCTTTACACCCGGACTCACGCCGCAGCCTTGCAGCTTGCAGTCGTTGCAGTCTATGGTGTCAACGGCACACTGGCAACTTGTTGCAAGCTCCTCCCCCGTAGCATCGGCAGGCATCGGTCGTTGTGCTCGCAGTGTTCGTGCGTTCAAAGTCAGGCCTGTCGCGCGCTGTGGTGCGCGACAGGCCTAACTCTGAACGGCGGAGCTCACGGATGTGGAGATTGTCACCAAAGCTACTGCTGAGCAGCCAAATGAAGACTCTGCCGAGGTGGATCCCACAAGCGCTGATGGTGCCCCGCTCCCGACATCAGCTGAGGTCGTAGCTGCCTTGGCCCTTGTGCGGCGCCACTGCGGCGTGATTGAAGGCACCGGCCTATCACTTATGGATCGCCTGGACTATATTGAGGACGCAGTCGTCAAACACGCCATGGCCAACAAAAAGCAGGCTACTCTTTTTCAATATTTTAAACATACACAATAAATACTATGTTTGAATCTTCAAGTGAGTATTTACTGCACCACGCTTGAACGGTTCGTTGGTTGTTTTCAGCAAGCTCTTGACGCATTTTTTTCGTGATTTTTTTATATTGAATTCTGGATATATCGAACTATTTCGCGATCGCCGCGCCGTTCGATATATCGAGGTTCGACTGTATTTAGCAATTGTACACGTGGCTTTTGATTTACTTTTGTTTGTTTCGTGTTTCTTGATGAAAAAATATTGTATAGTCTCCCTCACATAATACTCCTACTTAGAGCTGGTGAGGTATTCGTAAATAAATAAATAAATAACAAATTTATGTTAACTATTAGCTGCTGCTAGGCATGAGGAAAAACTTATTCTACAAAAAAAAATATTTATGAAAGTTCACCGTATGTATTAAGTGTGTAGCTGGCCTTCTCGGCGAGTTTCTAGCAGCTTTGGTTTCTTTTGTATCGTTATTTCAGACACAGGGCCACATCTAGTGCCAATTTTTTCTCTTATGACATCGTTGACATGCGTGCAAGGGTGTGCACCTGCACTGCAAAAAACACGCACCATTTAAAACTGTCCTGCAACCGCACCTTGAGTGAGGACGAGCTTAGAGTCCGAGGATGACAGCACCTCAGCTTAAAGTTTTATGGTAACAATGTTTTGCGTCTGCCGGAGACATTGGTAGCCATTCATGGGTTTGTTTTGTTTATGGCCTCAAGTTGTCTCCTTTGTCGCAAATGCGTAGCTGCTGCCTTTTGTGCACAATCCTATAGCTACTCTGGTTACGTGCGAAGTCCACACGTTGCTAGGGTGCGGTGTGCTGGTGCCAGCTGCAGAGCTTTTCCTCACGACAGAAAGGTCACCAGAGAATATCTTGGCCTTGAATGCGGAACAGCACGAAACGTTTTTTAGAACTGCGTGCGATATTATTATTATTATTATTTTTTAATGATGTGCAAAATGCTAAGAAACATGCTTGGATGCATATTTTGGAACGCGAACTAATGTGGAATGAGGTGGCTCATGGAAAGAGGTGAGGCTAGATGAAATAGCGAAGTTAAGTGGACATCTGCTTTATAGAGGGATTAGGCACATCATGTGCATTCTGTATTAAAACACCTGCAGGCTCTTTTCGCAAAAAAAGCAAAAATTTACTCAGAAAAGTGTAGGAGTACATTTGTGTCTTACCAAAAAACCAACAATGTTGCACTGCATAGCACGAGCAATGACACAGCATCTCGGTTCTGATTTTTTCTGTGTAAATAGAAACATTTTGTACATTTATTATTTTTACACTGTTCCTGGGTAGGTCGTGGCTGTGACGGCCCTCTTGACCAACATTGTCATTTATTCCACCTGTATGCGTTTCATGTCACCGCCATGATTTCAATTTTATTTTTAGTATTAACCCGCCTCAGGGCGTGAAATTTTAGACCCCTTTACCGCCGTGCAACACTATCATTGTTAATATTCTGATCATATTACTAGAATAATGCACCATTGCTTTTCCCTCATCATTGTTCATGGCGCTCTTTGGCCATCACATGGCCCTTGTGCCAATAAACTCCAATATCATCATCATACTGATCCTGGGTAATTTATCTTCAAAATGTATGATCTGACTTTTGTTTGTTCTGAATATTTTTGCACATATATAGTGCTTTTATTGCACTATTTACCAGCTTGCAATTAAAAGTTGCAGACTTTTGACATTTTTATTCATTTCAAAATATTTTTGTCGCTCTAAAACATATATTTTTTAGAAAGAGCATTTTATTGCACAAATTTTGGTATATACTGCGATGAGTGCTCGAGTGCTTTTAAAAGTTTCATCAAACACTATCTTCCAGAAATGTGAAAAATAACCATTTTTGTTAGGTAACGAAAGCGTTAACTCCTAGCTCTAAAAATGGGCTTCAACATTTATCTGAAAAGAAAAAAAAGTAATGTCTTCAGATGTCACATGCCATAACATAAACTTTGTAATTTCTTTTGTTTATTATTACTCGCACAGTTTCAACAGAGTTTTGGTTGTCTGTTTGAAAGGGATTTAAGTACAATCTGAAGAATTTCAGCGATAGTGGTGGGATAGTTTTCCAGAAAATGTGCATGAAATTAAAAAAAAAAATCTGCGTGTGAGGAAATGAACCTATATGTTCAAGAACAGGTGCGGAAAGCGCTCATTTAATATAACAATGACCACACTACAAAAGCATCAATGCTGGTAAAAGTTTGCAAGCAAAACTTGTGTAAATATAAGGAAATTAATGTATTTAATCAATATAGCTATATTTATTATTAAACAATACATACTACGTTCAGAAACAATGATGGAACACATGTAAACAAGCTCTTTCATCTGCTAGGAGACAGGGTTTATGACGCCTTTTCTAAATTGTTTTAATCACTTTGACGTGAATTTCAATGCACAGATTAGCTCCTCAAAGTGTATGTTATTTTTTAGCAGGCTTGTGCGAATAGTGAATTTTAGATTCGAAGCGATTTCGAAGCAAATCAAGATTTTGTCTAATAATGTCATATCAAATCCGAATGGTATGTACTAAATATTATAAAGAAAAATGGGCATACTTGTCATGACCCTACTAAGCTGCAGAATATATATATATATTTTTTTAATATAACGAGACCTGTGCAAATGCCATTCTTTTTGGTTAAAAAGAAGTGGACACAACTTTGAGTAGTTACAGCATTTGACTTTTGGTAGACTGCAAGCGACAACTCGTGAAATATGATCTGTCTTCACACAGAAAATTAGTGAAGGCCTTGTTGAACTTCTTGCATGGTAGTGGCCTATTCAGTAGGCTATAGTAGCACCCCCGCTCTTTTTTCTTTTTCGTGCGTATATTTTGCTCTTCGCTTTCTTTCTGATATTTCTTCATTCTCTTTTCCCTTAGTACAGGGTAGCGAACCGGATGCCCCAATTTTTGGTTAACCTCCCTGCCTTTCCCTCATTTTATTCTCTCTCTCTCTCTCTCTCTCATGAAATGTTTTAAAATTTACTGTACTTAACCGTATTGACCGGTATAACTAGCTTTAAAACTTAAAAAATGATGACTTAATGCAAGGGCAATATATATTATTCATGTAACCTTGGTTACTGCTGCGTATTCAAGTGCAATATGTAAAAATGGAGGGAGACTTATCCCTGTACATTTTCCTTAATCATATTGCCACAAGGCAGTAGTGGGATTGAAGCAAAAAGCAGTAGAGGGTTCCTGTCTGGAAGAAAAGACTACGAAGTGGATAGAGACTGGTCCCAGCCCGCCAGTGTGCCAACCATTGTCGTCGCACGTAAATATCGTGAATACCTGTAAATATGCGGTTCCTTGTAAGATTATTGGTGGAGGTGCTGGGTACGTCTACCTGGTTCTTCCGGCAAACCAACACGGAACTTCGGAGCGGTCGCCACCTTCATTTTCCTGCAATGGCTCAACAGGCCAACTCACAAGAGCAACATCAGCCGCAGCAGCAGCTGCCTCCTCTGATTCTCCTGCCTCCACAAGACTCCGGAACCTTCTCAGGAACTGGCAAGGACAAGGTGAATGTAGAAGATTGGGTCATATTGTACGAGCGTGTGAGCGAATACTATATGTGGGACCCCACGTTAATGCTGGTCATTGTTGAATTTTATTTGCGGGATATAGCACTCATCTGGTATAAGACGCATGAGTCGGAGTTGACCGGCTGGGACATTTGCAAATGGAAGCTTGTCGAGCTGTTCAGCAGGCCATTTGGGCGACAGACAGGACGTACTGGGCAATTGTCGAAAAGTTGACAAGAACATGAGCCAAACTGAGAAAATCGCCCACATATTAAAGGGCATTGCCAACGATGTCTTTATACTGTTGATCGTTAGATTGCGCTATTGTTGACGCGGTTGTGAAGGAATGTCAGCGTTTTGAGCACCCCAAGAGTTGTTGCATCTGCCGCCAGTTTGCGCGTCTGCCTAATACTGCAGCCACATCGACCAGTGAAGACTCCCCCTTGTTCACACAAGCTACATCGTCTGACAATGTCACCCGAATCATCCGCCGTGAACTCAACGCGATGGCTCCTGCAGCCATCACTTCCGACGGCCCTCAAGATAACGCATCCACCATCTCCCTCATCCAAGCCGTCATTCACCAAGAAATAGCGAATCTCGGCATCGCACCTGTTTGCGCTGTTCGCTCTACCGAGAGTTCAGCTTCGGTTAACCAGATCCCGCTGTACCCTTCATGCTACTCTTCCCGCTATCGGAACCCTGCTGAATGGAGGGCGGCGGATGATCGACCAATCTGCTTCCACTGCTCTCGCGCCGGACACTGCGGGCTACTGTCGCATTCATTGGACGTCCGATTCACCCTGGAACACTGGGACATGGGGTTGCTTTGAAGGCAACTCTCGCCGGTTTTCTATTCTGTACGATCCCCAGCCCGCTGATACTAACGTTCAGGGCCGAAGGTTCAGCCGGCCATAATCACCCCAAGGCCGCCAATCTCTCTCGCCGATGATTCCTTGATCCAAGTCCCCTGCATGACCTGGGCCCTCAACCTCGGGAAACTAGACCATACAGCTCCCGGAGGTGAACACTGCATTAACGACCTGGTCTGCAAATCCTCTGTTGATGATTCCTACATGCCGCAATATTTTTAATCTTTGGGTGGATGACGTAACTGTTACAGCCCTCATAGACACTGGCGCACAAACTTCAGTCATGAGCACTGCTCACTGTATTCAAACTACGCAAAGTGATTACGCCTCCTCTTAGGTGTGCAGTAATGCTTGCCGATGGGAGCACATCTACAGTTCTCGGCTTGTGCACTTCTCACGTGTGTATTTCTGGCCGTCAGACCGTCGTATTGTTTACCGTGCTTGAGCAGTGCCCACATGACGTGATTCTCGGTCTCAACTTCTCTATGCGCGCTCCGCTCATTGCAGCCCTCACGACTACGCCAATATTAGCCCACTATGATCCGTCTGCAACGACAGAAGTTCGCACTGACGCGAGTGGCCACGGAATTAGTGCTGTTAGCTCAGCGTCAGCATGAACAGGACTGCTTTATCGCCTACGCCAGCCATCTTTTGTCCACTGCCGAGAATTATTCCATCACCGAAAGAGAGTGTCTTGCTTTTGTTTGGGCTGTCGCTAATTTTCGCCCGTACCTGTTCGGCCGCAGTTTTACCGTTGTAACTAATCATCATGCACTCTGCTGGCTTTCATTGCTCAAGGATCCCACCCACGAGACGTCTCGGTCGTTGGTCACTCCGCCTCCAAGAATACACCTTCTCAGTCGTGTGTAAATCTGGTCACCTCCATCAGGACGCCGACTGCCTGTCACGGTATCCAATGGATCAGCCAGACGCCACAGAGAGAGCTACTGAGGCTTGCGTCTTACCAATATCAGACTTTCTTGCTATCGCTTCTGAACAAAGTCGCGACCCGGATTTCCTTCCCTTCATAGAAAGCCTGACTTCCGCTACCCCACCCACTTCTCTGAACTTGTATTTCCTTCACGAAGGGGTTCTCTACCGCCACAAAATGTGCCCTAATGGTGCTGTCCGCCTTCTTGTTGTGCCTTCCTATTTGCGTGTAGATGTTCTCCGACAGCTTCACGATGAACCTGCCGGCAGTCACCTGGGAGTCACCCGCACTCATGATCACGTCCAGCGTTGTTTTTTCTGGCCACGTCAATATCGCTTTGTGCAAAAGTATGTCGCTAGCTGCAAATTTTGTCAACGTCGAAAACGACCAACAATGATTCTGCCTGGCCTTCTTCATCCTATTGAGGTCCTCTGCATAGACGAGTCTGCTCCGACGTTGTCAACAGTATACCACGTGACATGGCAAAAATTATTTAACACAACATGCGTAGTGTATGTATTTGTTGCTTTAAGAGATTAATAGAACTTGAAATATATAATGGAACGCAATAAAACATTGTGCGCGTTTTTCTTTTATTTTTTTCCCATGAAATGCTACGAGATGTGAGGCTAATGTGCCATCATTTCGCATGCGTTCGTGTCCCCGCGGTCAGCGCATTGAGCAGATGACTGCTGTGGAACGCTCCTACGCGTTCGCGCACTCATTGTGCTCATCTACTTTACCGTGTCTAAGCTAGCGTTTCCAAACCATCCCGCAGAAACAGGCAGAAGACCACAAAATACCACTGGTCAACAAAGCAACGCTGCTCGCTTTCTCGGGGGTTGGACTTGTTTGGGCAAGTCATGCGCACGTCACCTTATGTTCGGATGCTGGAGAGGGTGGGGGAAGAAATTTGGCTTGCGAAGACTGCGTGGAGGAGCGGCAAGGGTTTCGAGCTCGCTTCCTCTCATCTTCGTTTCGCGCCGCTTCCAAAAACCTTCAAAAAAACGAACCAATCTATGTGAGCAAAGAAATCTAAGTGATACTTTTGCTAGATAGCTAATTTAGTTATTCAGAACTAGAACTTTTTTACTGAGCACTATGTTCTGTTTTTCCCACTCGTTCATAAGTATGGCTTGTAGCTATGTGATTTATAAACAAATTCGTTCCGGTTTACAATTTGACCATTCTCGCAATGTTTGCATTTTTTAAAGACAATGTACGGTCCTATAGTACGTATTGCAGTTCTCTCATTTAGTGAACACTTTGCTGAATGTACACAAGTTTACATATTTTGGTGATGTCATTGATACATTGCCTTCGTTAATTCAAAGCAGTTTTTTTTTTTGTCATTTACAAGTTTCTTACATAGATATCTAGGTATGAAAAGTAATATACATACATTATCAATGCAGAGCCCAATTTTTCTTATATAGCGATTGGACGTTGTGCAAGCTTCTTTTTTCATGTTGCTTCAAAAACAAATTTGAAATTCATATATTCATAAAATGCTTTGAATAGTTGTGGGACTTGTGTAAAACCTTCATACAGCTGCGAGACATTAAAGAGGCCCTTCGACAATATTGTGACTGCCTTATTTAGTACTAGAATGTGTGTAGTAATAAATGACGAGACAAACAAAAAAATTATGAAAAAATTGGTGCACAAAAATCGTTGTTATGTCTTTGAAGTTCAAAACTCAAGTAAACGACACCAAGAAACTATCCTTTTTATATTTCACTCTTCTGCTGATGTCTAAGGCTATTTCCAATCACTGTGTGGGTTTTGCAGATCCATACTGGAAAACTCCCCTCGTGGTGGCAGTTGCGCAGCACCCCTAGCATCGTTTTAGAATTGTTTTCAAAATTTCAGATTAAAAAAATAAAATTCTTTTGTATTTAAGGTACAGTTAAACCTCGTTATAACGAAATTGGAGGGCCACCGCTATTTGCTCGTTATAACCAATATTTCGTTATAGCCGTAGCAGGCATTTACCGCAAATATTATGCACTGTACTTACCCCAAAAAATTGCGGGCGAAATAGCATCCCGCCGCACGGTGGTATGCAACAATATAACCACATTTTTAAATAAAAAAGTAAGAAGTCATGCACCTGTTTTAATGCACTTCAAAATACACAGCTTGCATTTCAGGCAGACTTAGCTGCAAAGAAGTCCGTAATTGGACGTTGATGCATCTTCCTGATGCGAACGATGGCTCGCTCAGCTGCGGCCGCAATGTTCAAGCCATCTTCGCCGCCCTCGTGAGCGCCGAAGTAGCGGCGCAGTACGTCCACCGCGTCTAATGCCTCCGACGCCGTCGGCACGTTTGACTCCTGTTAGTCGACAGAGTCATCGTCACTGGTTTCGTTACGATCACTGACAGCGCGCACAATATCGTCGTCCAAGAGCTGCTCCGTTGCCACCACTTCCGAGTCCGCACTCACATAGTCGCAAAACGACTCGCTGTCAGGCACGACACCGGCGTCACAAAGTGCCGTCCATGATGCAGCGACTTCGTCTGATGTGGCGAAACCGTCCGGCACAGTGGGCTCGTCTGATGGCTCATTGCTGGCCTCTGGTGCGGCGGCAAATGAGGCGTGTCGAAAGCAGTTTGCGATCGTGGTCGCCGTCACACTCGTCCACGCCGCCTGAAGCATTTCAAGCGCAGCGTACAAGTCAACATCGGTGTCTCGCTTCATCCTCATGATGAGCAGGAGCTTGTCTATCATACGCTTGCGGTAACCTGCCTTCAGCGACATAATCACGCCTTGGTCAAGCGGCTGTATTTTTGCTGTGCAGTTGGCAGCAAGGAACAGCAGCTCAATGTTTTGAAGCACGGCAGCGGTATGGTGGGCGGTGCAGTTATCTAAAACAAGGAACACCTTGCGGTTCGCCTTTGCCAGCTTCTTGTCCCATTCGCAAAGCCATTTTGAAAAAAATCTCCCTGGTCATCCAGGCTTTGCGATTGGCTACGCACTTGACTGGGAGCTGCCTCTTCCCCTTAAAGCAGCGAGGGGATGCACTTTTGCCAATTACGAAAATTGGCAGCTTCTCAGAGCCGGTCATGTTTGCACAAAGTAGCGCAGTGATCCGCAGCTTACTTTGTTTGCCACCATGGCACGGCTCGCCTTTGAGGGCTATTGTCTTGTGCAGCAACATCTTGAAAAAGAGAGCAGTTTCGTCCGCGTTAAAAATATCCTCCACGCTGTATTTTTTTAGCAGCCGCACGATGTTTTCTTTTGCCCACTTGGTAGCTTCTGCTTCGTCGACAGATTGCGATTCGCCGCAGACCGCTCTCCCGACAATGTCGTGGCGCTCCTTGAAGCGTTGGAGCCAACCCGAACTTGCTACGAACTTGTCATAGCCCATGATGCAGGCAAAGTCTCTCGCTTTTCTTTGCAGCAAGGCACCGCTCACCGGCAGATTCACGGCCCGCGTGTCCAAGAACCATTTAAATACGGCCCTTTCGACCGCTTCAAAGGCAGGTGCCCTCATCCTCTTAGCGCTTCCTTTCACGCCACGTGCAACAGCGTCGATGATGGACTCCTGCTTGCTCAAGATGGTTGACAGTGTGCTCGTCGATACACCAAAGTCTCTTGCCACGTTGCCTTTCTTGGTCCCCGATTCGACGGCTCTTATCATAGCCGCCTTCTGATCTAGCGTTATGCGCTTTCGCTTCCCGCCTGGCGCATTCATGTTGCTGGAATCACAAGGGCGGCACGATAAAAGATAAGGCGGAAGCGGTCGAAAAAGAGAAGAAACACGCACGCAAAAGCAACGCGGCTCACGTCGGCGAGCGACAACACTTGCAGAGAAAGTGACTGTGAAGAGGAAGGGGCGCTCTCTTGCGCTGCCCTCTATATAGGAACCGGTTACTCAAGGGGAAGGGGGTATGTAGGATTATATAGGAAGCGCGCCTCAGCGCGATGAGAAAGGGGAGAGGGAGAATATAAAGAAAACACAAAAGAAAAGAAAAGGGCGAGACGTTCACAGAGCTGCGGAGCGCTCCGCTGTCAGTGGTAGCCAAGCGGCGCACGTGCAGCGACCTCTCCTCCGGACACAGCGCGTGCCGTCTGCTTTGCGCGCGTTACTGGAGGGCGCGTGGCGGGAGTTTTGAACTGCTAAATACAGTTCTCGCGCTGCGCACCGTCTCAAATTCGCCTTGTGCACTGTCGTGACATCTGCTCAAAACTTTACTTCCTAACAAAATTTTTCCGTTATATTCCATATAACGGAAATTGAGTTGGGCACAGTAAGAAAGTTGAAGTCCTTCCTATGAAGAGTGGATTGCTGCTTTGAGATTTCCCTAAAAGCAGCCAAGGATAATTTCTGGGGGGGGAGGGGGTATGTAATCCGGCCAATTTCACCAGCAATACCAAACACATAAGTTAAGGCAGCTTCGCAATAGGGGTGCCGATTGTGAAGTAAGTGCAGAGCTTGGCAGCCTTCTTTCTTTTCGGTTTTCTCTTTTTTTCCTCCTCTCACTTTTTTTCTCTTTTTTCAGTTTTTTTCTTGCATGTCACTCTTTATTTGTATTAATTTTTTTTTTCAATTATTCTTTTCTTTCTATTTTCGCTTGCTTTTTTCTGTTTTAATACATGATTTTGCCTTCGATACACTAAGGAACGGCAGTATCCTGGGCCCCTAAAGTTCTCTGCACCTAATATCAGCATCAAGGCAGTCAAAGAACAAAAGGGAAAAGACCTTCCCTTGGCACGAGCTTGGCCCTCTATGCTACAAATGGCTGTGCTGTACAGTCGAGCCCGCTTATAACGAACCTGAGGGTGAGGCAACATTCGTTCGCTGTATTCCGAAGTTCGTAGTAAATTAAACACAGCTTTTAAAAAAAGTTGCGCGTGAAAACACAAACTTTTTATGCCCCAAAAAGTTCGTGATGCACGTGTTTCGAATAGCAGAAGCGATAAGGGGGGTCTCGAGTTCATTTAAAACGGCAGGGCGCTCGTTCGCCGAAACCTGTGGCATAAGCTGCATGAGGCACTGACTTCAAAGTTTCGTCGATATATTCGATAGTGAAGACCGTCACCCGTGAAAACCTGGGCCAAACAACTGAATTTAAATGGCATTTTGCAGGAAATAAAACGAGCGCGAGCATATTATGCAGCATATGGCATATGTAAAATTTTTTATCTGACCACCACTACCGAACTCCATATAATGCCCCTGTGTGAAGTGAATAATATCATGGGCAGGTAGGTAATATACATTAATTGCAAAACAGTTTGCAGAAGGAAAGCTGCTTTGTTTACAAGATTTATGCGGGGGCATGTTCGCCTAAGTCTAGTTATAAAACATACGCTCGCGATAAATACTTGATGCTGAGATGTCTGTTTAACTTGGTTTGTGCTAAAGACAGGGTTCTTGTTACGAATAAAGCAGCAGACTACTTGAACCTTAGCTTTCTGAAGTCGGCCGTTGCGGTATGCTTTTTTTCACTGGATGCCGTGGCTAAGTAGCATGGGAATTTGTGCCTTGCTAGAGAAATGTAAATAATATCTTCGATTTTCACTCGTAATTTAGTTCGCCTAGCACAGTTTTAGTTTTTGTGCTTGCCTATGTCTGCTAAAGATAAAGGTGTCTGTTCAACACAGATAATTGCTAGGCTTTCATGGGCCAAACAAGATATAATTTTGAAGCACACCGTAGTGTGGGTGTCCAGATTGTGACCACTTCAGGTTCTTCAATGTGCACATACATCTTGGTTCACGGGTGTTCTTTGTATTTCACCCCCATCAAAATGCGGCCACCATGGTCCGGAATCTATTCTGCACCCTCAAGCATAGCAGCGTGACACCACGTGTGCTATACTCGGCCACGGTGGTTTGCTTGATTAACATTCCTGTGCATACCTATTTATAGCGGACAGGGCGTACATAGGACACCAGAAAAAAAAAATGATGCAGCTACCACTTCCTGTTTGTTTTTCGTTTTCCTACAGAAGTGGGCAGCGTGGTATCGTCACAGCACTTACTCGTCAATGGGGGCACGTCAGCCTGCACTAGCTTAATACAAAACCTATCTTGCAACAAGAAAATGCTGAGGAGGGAATAGCCATCACGGCACAGCACTGTGCCTTTGATGTCATATGGATAGATGCAGTCCGCTTTTCAGAGCTTCCATACGTTTTCCAATGCTTTTTGTGAGAGTAAGCTCCGAGCGAAGTTTTTTTTTTCTAAAACCTGGTGCAATGGCTTTTTGAGCTGTTCGTTTCAAAATGAAGTGCAGCAGCGGCACACGCACGTGCTTTTACCATGGTGCACTGCGGCCAGTCATCTGGGCGTGAGTGGCTGAGTTGTGTCACGGCTCTCCACCAGCTGGCTCTTTTTTGGCACGCCGCCTATCCAGTGCTGGTCTCCCCTACACATATGAATAGGAGCTTTCACAGCTTGGCACCTCTTTACTGCAGTGAAACCGCATTTACAGGGGTTACAGGCAGACAGGGTAACATGCGAAGTAACATACATCTATTCGTTCATTTCGAATATTTTGAAATTTTCAACAATATAAATTTGAATACAGTAATGTTCATTCAAATATTCAAAGCATTGTAATATTTCCACAAAGCTATTTTTCAGTAATGAAATTAAAAATTACTTTTTTGCTGTCTCTACCTTACCATACCCACATAAGGCAAGACTTAGTATCTGAGAAAATTGCCCTTGAAGACCACTATTTGAAGACAATCCACCTCATGATGAGAGAAAGCTGTTGACGTTGTCATTCAGGTGTTAGTGCAGCACAGGAAACCTGTGGTATGTAGGTACTAGTAGTTAGAGAGGCCATGCCGAGTTGAAGATGCAGCAAAATGTTTGACATTCCTTGAAAATTTAAGATGGCAAAGGGCCTGGAAAATATTATGCTGAGTTTTGCAGGAAGGTTTAGCAAGTTAGATAGACTGCATTGTTTTTCACAGTCATGCAAGTGTAGTTACCTTTTTATAAGGGATTCGTTGCAATTGACCCATATTCAGTGAGGTATGCATTATGCTAGAGGTCCATGTACTGTGCAATGTTGGTGCACATTAAAGAATACCAGATGGAAAAAAAATTAGAGGACCCTATAGCTTTGCCTTTAGGAGTTGAACGCAATAGCAACATCCTGTTCTTAGTGCGTATTTCAAACACTTAGTGCATGAAACGTTCCCGAATTTACTATGCACCCACTATACGTGGCGCAGCAGCGTGTCGCATATACACATACGTGGCGCAGCAGCGTGTGGAATAGGCGCAGTAGCATGTGGGTCTTTTATAGTTGGGTACGGACTTCAACCGCCGAGCAATTATGATAATCAGAGATTTTGACGCCCGTTGGCAATGGACGCTTGTAATATGTCATGTTGCATTGTGAAGCATGTATACAGGACCTGTGTGTTTGTGAAGCATGAAAGCTACTTTCACTGCATTTCGAAGCAGAGGAAGTTTTTTTCACTGTTTTCACAAGCAGAAGCGTGGCTGTGTGGTAGAACATCTGCTTGCCACGCAAATGATTGATTTGTGGGGTTTAACGTCCCAAAACCACCTTATGATTATGAGAGACGCCGTAGTGGAGGACTCCGGAAATTTGGACCACCTGGGGTTCTTTAACGTGCACCCAAATCTGAGCACACGGGCCTACGACATTTCCGCCTCCATCGGAAACGCAGCCGCCGCAGCCGGGATTTGAACCCGCGACCTGCGGGTCAGCAGCCGAGTACCTTAGCCACTAGACCACCGCGGCGGGGCTGCTTGCCACGCAAACAACCCAGGTTCGATGCGCATTCAAATCCAAACGACCCTGGTTCCGTCTCCACTCTGCTCCAGGATTTTTTTATAATTTCTTTATTTTTTGCATCATTCTCGATTTTTCGGTCATGCATAAGATGATGATTTTTCTTTCACAGCCAATGACACGGACGTCGGAATTTCTGCGAAACAAGCTCTTTAACGCTGGCACGTTAAAATTTCAAGAGTCCAACGCTACGGCATCTCTCATCATCATATTGTGGATTTGGGACATAAAACCTCAACAATTATATTAAATGTCGTCATTGTTTCTTGTTTTCACTGCATGGCATCAATTGTGCCTATGTCTGCATCATTTTCTTACTCTGTTTTCAGCCAAAGTGTTTTTTCAGGCACTTTTTAGAGCATTTACAATGACCAACTTTTAGGATGCCTGGTCATTAGCACGGTCCTGGTAACTTCGACACCTAAACAATTCTGCCATTTATCTGTGTTGAGATATTTGAAACAATGGTCGCTGAAACCCTTTGACATCTTGTTTTTTTATTTACTTCCATAAATGCAAGTCTAAGCAGCATTATTTTAAGCCACCATCACCTCTACGTTGATTGCCTCGCAGCCTTGAACCAGTGCTCATTCAGTGCATTGATCTGCATGCAGCCATAGTCAACACAATAATATTTCAACAGTCGAACTAGGTAACATTTAAACATAGCAGTGACGAATCTCTGGCTGAGCCTTCATAGAGTCCGAAGTATTTGCTGGCTGCCTAAGGGAGGTTGTGACACTGGCAATTGTAAATTTGGTCGAAATTGTCTATTTCTTGGTTTATTTCTTTTTCCTTAAGGAATAAATTTGAAGGACAAAAAACAAGAACCAAAGATAAGAGTACACACGATCAGTACTCATCTCTTCAGTCCTTGTTTTTCGTGCTTCAAATTTGTTCTTTAAAGGGCCACTCACCAGGTTTGACAATTTTGAGCTGATAAGCGCAATGCGTAGACGAGGCGTTCATGATCACGTCTGCCAAAATTTGCAACGCTATGCGCTGCGGAAATGGGTCAAACTTCAAGATAAATGCTGCTCCCCCTCCCTTTTGCGGGCGCACGCCCAGAGAATGAGGGCATGACGTGCGCGTATGAATGGCCCTACGTACATGGCTATGCAGTGACGTTGGTCCTCTATGTAGACGACTCTGCTCTGACGTTGCAGACAGTGGCACGTGATATGGCGAAAATTATTTAACACGGCATGCGTAGTTTATGAAATTTGTTCCTTGAAAAGACCAATGAAACTCTAGATAAATAATGAGATGCAATAAGGTAATGTGAGCATCTTTTTTTTTTTCTTTTTTTTTTTTCGAGAATCGCAACGAGATGTGGGACTAGTGTGTCGGCGTTTCGCATGTGTTCGTGTCCCCGCGGTCAGCGCATCGAGCAGATGACCACTGTAGAACTCCTACACATTCGCGCACTCATTGTGCTCATCTATTCTACCGCGTCTAAGCCAGCGTTTCCAAACCATCCCGCAGAAACAGGCAGATGACCACAAAATAACGCTGGTCAGCAAAGCAACGCCACTAGTGTGCTCGGGCGTTGGGCTTGTTTAGGCACGTCATGTGCATGTGACTTCTTGTTTGGATGCCAGAGAGGGTGGGAAAGAAAGTTGGGTTGCAAAGGCTACGCGGAGGAGCGGCAAGGGTTTCGAGCTCGCCTCCTCTCATCCTCGTTTCACGCCTCTTCAAAAAACACGTTTTCTCCGCTTGTAATGAACGGATTCAAAAATTTTTTGTGGTAAAATGTTCCTCATCAGACACCCAACAACTTCGACTGTCTAACTAAAGTTTGGTATAGGGCCTGGTGAGTGGCCCTTTAATGTCCTACAAACTCGCCCAAGCTTCTGTTCTTCTTTTTTTCTTTTGTGATTCTCCTACCTTTTACTTTGTAGTAGAATATAAAAAAAATATGCAGTACAAATTCAGGAAACAGCCCTCTATTAGCGTGCTGTTGCCAAAAATTCTGGAAAAATTCCGGTTGTGCACCGCAAACCTTGACGCTTTTCTTTGGCGAAGTGTTGCCTTCTTCACATAATCATAAAGAAGTCACACCAGAGCTCAGTATGACGGCAGTACTGCATTTCTCTAATGAAGAATAAAACGAGCTCAATCTTTCTTGAGCTTTGTTTACTCAGTTTCATTTTGTTGTGCCGTTGCACAACAAATGATAGTAAAATCATTCAGTTTTGCACTTAGTTGCTAAAAAATTAATGCGTACTATGAGGCTGTTCCTTTTTTTTTTTGTCGATACATCATTATTTTTATCATTGCAGTTTTGCAGAACTTGTTGGTAAGGCAATGTGTACATTTGTTAAAAGAAAAGTTTTATTCATAATGAAACAATAAAAAAATAACCTAATAGCTTTATATAGCAGAATTGGCCTTTGTTTCATTAATTAGTTTAGAGTAAATAAGTTTAGGGATGTAGTGAATTAGTTTAGGGATGTAACTCGTAAACTATCACAGATAGCTGAAAACCAATTTAAGCTATGTTATCAGCCTAATGAATCACATCATCATGTCAAAGTTTATCAACTTATCCTCATAAAAAATAAAAATAGTTCTCATTTTCATTTCCCACCTTGAAAGGGCTCTGCAACTCTTTTCCACGTAATCATTGAATGTATTCTATAAAACAGCTTATGGCCCCACGAATATACTTCCATAAAGATTTTTAGAATTCATAAAGTACAAGATGCCAACACACCCAACTCTAATCTCACGAAATCCCATGGAGGTGAATAATTACCAAAAATGGTTGCCCAAGCGATACCTCCTCTTGCACGGATGCTTATATACACGCAAGAATCTAGAAGCGCCATGTTTCCATTCGCATTCACGTCCTTGTGTCAGCTGATTAATTTAATGAATGATGAATGTTTGCCATCACCATGTGGGCCCAGCAAGATTCACTCAGCACTGTTGCATGGTAAGAAGTGGTGTGTAGGCACCAAAAGGCCTCGTTGCACAAACACTCCCATGGCAAAAGCATGTGGATGATAAAGCAACCATCCTGGCTGGCACAGGGATGATGTGAGCTTAGTAGGCAGTGCACTGCACACCAATAGCTTGAGAGGATTGACTCCATGTAGTGGTATGTACCGTGTTTGAGTGATTCAATAATTGCACCGATGACCTTAGTGACCACAATATAAGACAAGTTTTACTGATGTCCATTTTTGTGGCTCTGAATTTTTTTAATGTATTGATATAGCATCAAGGAATTTATCTTAGTTGTTTTGTCATTGCAGACATTCAGTGATCCATCACTGCATAAGGTGCCCTTGGCCCCACCTCCAAGAAAAGCATCAAGGAACACAAGCCGACCTTCGCCATCCTCAGATGCACCACTGATTCATCTGGACTCCCAAGAGAATGAGGACGAACTTGATAACCACCAAGCACCTGCAGAGGCTAAAGGAGTTCCTGTTTTTCCCCCGCTTCCAGCACAACTAGTGCATACAACACAGCCAGCAGTACAAGCAATGCAACCAGGAATGCAGACAGTGCAGCCACTGGTATCTTCAGTACAGCCAGCAGTTCCAACAGCAGTTCCAGTGATACCACCAAGGGGGCAGACAGCTTCAACTCGGCTGCCTCTGGCAGCAAATGCTACTACTGCATTTGCCACTCAGTCATTTGCCCCATCACCTTATTCAAATCTCCAGAGACGGTTCCAAGCCGTACCTTACATGGGAGTACCTCACCCATCTTTTGCAACAAATCCATTTCTTCAGATGCCTTGGACTCCACCGGTGACTCCACCAGTGACACCGCCAGTCACATCACGTCCTCCCATGGTTCCCATTTCGCAGCCAGCACCATCTCCGGTGTTTCCCAAACAGAAGGACCCTTGTGCCGACCTCATTGATCTTTGATTGTGCTAATAATGAGGAGGCACCATTGCCATTCAAGTGCTTCAACTCTTATTATTTATTTAGGTTTAAATGACGTAGGCATAAAAACTTGTGTATATATAGTATTGGCCGCCCAGAGAAGGACTGCAGGTGAGGTAGGCACCAGCATATGGAGGTTTTAATTTTGGAGTGTCCTGCACCAATGTAGCATGATAGGCTTGTAAAGTTGTTACTCAGATTGGGCTCTCTACAGATACTAGGCAGATACTTTGTGGAGAGCTTAAAAAAAAGTTTCTTTACTCCCCTTGCTTTGTATGTACAGCCTTCATTTTAGTATAATCCTTAGAAAATTTGCCAGGTTTTCAAAGCCTTTAGTGTTGTCGCTTAGTTAACATCTGAATTTGCGATGGTAATGCCTGTAAGATTTCTGTGATAATCTGATGCAATGTTCATTGTAGAATTCACAAACATTATGCTTAGCACTAACGTGGGGCTTCACATATTCTTTTTAGATAGCAGTACACACTACCTGGTAGGAGAAAAAAAAAATGCTAAAGAGCGGTTATTTACGAAATGTGTAGACAGGAAATTGCCCAAGAAAAAAAAAGAATTACTAAAGTCTTGTGTCATTGTAAACAACCCAGTGTTTATTTCAGAGCCAATCTCTAATACAAAGTAAAACTAATACACTCACACGAATGGATTTAAAAAAAAGTAACAGGCACTGTATAGAAATGCGCATACTATATTGTGCTATGGTGTCAGATATCTAGCCTAGAAAGACTTATTTCAGTACAGGCTCATTGCATATATTTTCTGGGCACTGTGTGTATTTGAAAAATATTGGGCTTACATACATGTTAGTCACAAAGGGAAGAAATGTTTTAGTGCATAATTTTCACTACGTGAAATTTGCAGGTTTCTGTTGCTCATTTAATTATATTTGTTGGTAATTCCTTCAAGACTACAAAGCTTTTTACTCGTGAGACATAAATGTGTGATTGTTCAATGCCCCTCAAAGTTTCCGAGCCTGATAGCATCAACCAGTTTAGTTGAAACAAGTGTATTTTTGTAAATTTCCTCAGTGCACCTGGGCCGTGCTCAACAAGTGTAGTGTGTTTCTTAATGCTGGTATGGTTCTTGAGAGAGAGAGAGAAATATATAAATATAAATATTAATTATGAACTTGGCCCCAGACAGGTGGAATGAACTTGGCCTTGGGCAGGTGGAAGCTGTGTGTGTGCTGTGATGATGTGCGCAGAGATCTATTGTATAGCTGAGCAATGCAAGAAGTGGCAAGGTAGAAAGTGAGCCAGAACTTTTTAATCATGTGTACCTGTTGCATCTAGGCTTTTTACAATAACGAACTGTAGCTTCAATTACTACTCCAAGCATGCAATGATTGGTGTTACCAAACTTGTCAAAGTAGAAGGCTCGCAAGCTGAGCAGAAGTGGGTAAGAGGAAAGGAGAACATCGAGGGTATCTACAGATGCAACGTTTAGGAAGTAAAATGCTTTATAGTTTGGCCTCAGTATACTGTAACCTAATTTTCTTTGTATACCCTGTGTCATTGACAAAAACTAAGGGCTTGAGTTGCAGCTTGAGGATCTTATGAGAAAGAGCTTTATTTGAAGGTGCTTACTAGTGTTGCATGTAATTTAGACCTAGTGCTAGGGTTCCCTTTTCTATACTCTGTATCATACATCAGTTGCAATGCTGTGGAAGCTATGCAAAACGTTCGGTCAGAAATATGTTACTATGCGCGTCTCGCGCTTGGGTTTCATCGTCGTAAACTCTCGTGCGATACGAGCACGAACGTGTTTGCCCAGCGTCGCGAAGGGATACAAATAAAGCATCAAGAAATAAGAACAAAAGGAAGCCGTATAATGGGGCATTTATCTCCGACGCACAAAGCACGAAGAGGAAAAAAATCATGTTGCAGATCCAAAAATCATCGTACTATTTCTTAGTGCAAACGCATTCATTGCAAGAACTGTCGCTAGCCTTCACAGCATCGCACTTTACGTATGAAACGGAGTATAGCATTGTGTTTGGCATTCTTGCTTGATTGGTTGATGAAATAATCTCTAGGCTCGGTATTTTGTTGTGAGAGACATGCACCCATGCTTTTTTTATTCTCAGTGTCTGCAGCCTAACACAGGCATTTGTGTTATATGCATCTTGTTGGTGTTGTAGCAGTTGTATTGCGTGTGCGCAACTGCATTCTGGCTAGTTGGGCTCAGCAATAATGCAGAACACAGTGCCATTGGGGCAGGCAGTGGAACTGCAGCCATAAAAATGGGACTTGCACCACCTTGATGCACACGTCTGGTTGCCTTAGTCTAACAATGTCAAATTCATGCACCACACATCAAATGGGCTATTTGATCTTTATTGAAGCAACTTTGTCTTGCCTTTGAGCAGCCAGTGAGGGCTATATCGTACTTGTTGCAACCCTTACAATTCAACAGTGTACTATCAGCAGTAAATGAAACCTAAACAGTGGCCATAATTCGAAATAATATAGTGCATGCCGTCCAGTTATCATCATGAACGTACACAGTGTTGCTAAACTAGAGGTGTACACCTGTCAATGGTGATAACTAGAGGGCGCTCGCTATACAAGTGTGAATGCTTGCTGCTGTTTGGGTTTCATTTGATGCCAATAGTAAACTGTGGCGTGACCTTGAATCATCATTTTTTTTTTTTTTTTCAGCTGCATCAGTGCATAATTAATATTCTACTGTCATATTAGATTTCATCTTAATGTGCCAGGCTTGCATATGTGCCAGGGTGTTGCCGTTGGGTCTCAGTTATTGCCGCAAGCTAGCATGCTCAGCCGCCAACAGCATCACAGCATCATGTCACTCACAGCATCACATGTGATGTTGCAGCTGCAGATATTGCACCCACTTTCAGTGTGCAGGCTTCGTGTGCCATCTTAGACCCAGTGGCCAACGCTCCAGTACTGTGTTATGCAGTCCACACTCTTAAGCTAAGCATTTGGGTGAACTCTGGCAGCAACAGTATATGATTAAATACTTGTGAGAACTTTGTGAAGATAAGAATTTGTTAGATTTCCGAGTCAATACAACCACATTTAAAGTTTTAATGTGGAACTACTTGCTCAAGGCCACACCAGATCCTTTCAATTTGACCTTTCAAAGTGAGATAGTACTATACTGCATGTTTCTGTATTGAATGTCTTGAATTATAAAAAATAAGGGGTTCAAGATAATTCGTGCTGTCCAATTTTCATACTGGTGGAGGGCATCGGAATGTGCACAATTATCAACATTATAATTATTTACAAGATTTTTCTGTTATCTTTGAAACTACTGACTGTCAGGAGAATCTTTGAAATGAATTGAAGTCTGTCAATAGTCACAGTCAAGGTAGAACAGTTCGCTGGAAAGTCCATACTTCTGAAAACTATTGCTAAGCACGGACTGATATATGTAAAATCTGTTGGTGTTTCAGGAAAGTTTGCACTTCAATTTATCACATTGTAGGAGCATATAAACTGAAAGAGAAATGTCAGATGTGATGTTTCTATACAGTTTCAGTTGGAAGATTTTTTTCTAGCACACCTGTGCTTCGAGATATCGGGCTCCAAAGTTAATCTTTTAAATGATTACACCGTCTGAACAGTCTAGTCACAAATGTTCTTAGAAAGCACAAGTTCCATCCATATCAGGTTTACGTTCATCAGGACCTAAATGACGTGGACTTTGAAGGGTAAGTTGACTGTCTCATCAAAACTGATCAAGAAAATAACCCTTTGCACAGAATAATTTGGACTGATGAAGCTCGTTTTTGCCAAAATGGAAGTGTTAATCTTCACAATGCCCATTATTGGGCACAAGAAAGCTCACACTGGTTGAGGCTGCACAAGCATCACGTTCGCTGGAGTGTGAATGTGTTGGGCGGCAATGCACATTTTAAGTACTTTTCCAACTCGGAAGATGTGCCAAGACGGGGAGTTTTTAAAAGAAGGTTAGGGTTTGAGGACACTTTAAAAATACTAATTATCTTTAAAAACACTTTTACTTTTGTTTTTTTAAGCCGGCATAAGAGATTTTGCAACTGCAGGCACTCCTGTACCTGTCATAAATTGAATCTTGCTTGCACCTTGTGCTGTTCAAATATTTCAGGGTACAGTAAAAAATGACAAATGTCAATTTTTATATTTGTTGGTTTCCTTTTATTTTTCACCGTATTTATGTGTAATTACTTTTTTGCCCACATAATATTATGCTTAAAGTTATCTTCAATGGTATCATCCGGCAAAACATTCCTGATTGAATGGCCTGATTTGGCGATAGCCAAATTTCGTAAAAGACATATACGTGAGCTTGCCAATCATCAGGTGGGGCTTCTTTGATGCTGTCTGCCACTTCAATAGCACAAACTATGTAACTTAAGCTACCTTGCAGTTAATTGGGATTTAACATGATTTGTTCACTGTTAAAGCTTGCTGTATGAAAGATCAATCTTGTCTCATTAAGGATTGTTGCCAATGTTCTAATGGATCTAAGCAAAGGCAGAGCAACAAAAAAAAAAACCTGGTAAAAAGGACAATTTTGCTACAAGTCTGAAGCATATGTCTTCTGGCACATTGCTAAAATGTGTGCATTGCAACTTATCTTCATTGTATTAATTAAAACTCCAAATTGTTTATTATTGTATTTCACCAATATCAATGAAACTCCAAAAAGATTTTCTTATTAAACATTGCAAGCTGGTTTATTACACATCTGAGTATATAATGAACTTGTATTATTGAATGCTGCTGATAATTTTATTGCAATCTGTTATTGTGGAATGTAGGTTTCGATATGGCCAATTTGCCCTTCTGCGGTGGTCTGATGGCTAAGGTACTCGGTTGCTGACCTGCAGATCGTGGGATCAGATCTTGGCTGTGGCGGCTGCATTTTCGATGGAGGCGAAAAGGCTGTAGGCCTGTTTGCTCAGATTTAGGTGCACGTCAAAGAGCCCCAGGTGGTCGAAATTTCTGGAGCCCTCCCCCAGGGCCTCTCATAATCATATGGTGGTTCTGGAACGCTAAACCCCACATTTCATCATCAATCTCAATGGCCAATTTTTTTTCTAGTTTTTGATGGATAATTATGTTTTAAATGTGTATTGCGCGTTTAATATTCTAGTTCAATGCACAACTCATAGGTAACACAGTGTGAAATACAAAAGCTTTGTGGTGTACAGCACTGAGTTTTGAAGATAGATTGTTGAAAAAATGTGGCACTTTTCAAAGATTACATTTCATTGAAAAATTTTTAGACCTTGTCTACCCCACCAATAACGATAACCCCGTAATATCTTTCATAACAAGAGAAATTACTGTCTTCTTTCTTTTTCCTTTAAAATAAACATTTATGTCTCCATCTTAATATAAAAGTTAATTGTATTGAGGATGCTTTCTTAATCGTAAATCATATTGGCAATCATAAGGTAAATGCAGATGTCTGCTGCTGCATGAAAATGTGCCAAGTAAGAAAAATGTGAATTTGTATCAACTCCTCTATTTTAAATAAATAACCTGAGAAAGCCTGTAGAAGCATGCATGTACTCTGTAAATATTTATGAAAGGGAACCTGCGAGCGAGAGGCCTGCGCGCTCTGGCGGCTGCTAGCAGAGCATACAAGTGGGAGCGAAAGTAACCACAGCCTGTTTTCGCGTCATATGGTGATGAGTTAAATAACCAGTCATTCGTGATATGAAACTGGCAGCAAGGGCTGGCCTCTTGCGTATTCGCCTTGAAGGGGGAGTGGGTTGCAATCGTGCTGCTGGTTTGATATCACCAATGACCAGTTGTTTCGTTGGCCACTAGGCGATGCAAAAAGGCCTGTAATTGCTTTTGCTTCTACTTGAATGCTCTGCAAGCAGCCACCGGAGCATGCAGGCCACGCGCTCACGTGTTGCCTTTCATAAAAATTGACGGTGTACATACCTAGTAAAAGTTGTGCAGTTACCTCATTAAGCTTTCACTTGTAAGCTAGATCACAAGGCCAGTCATGGTGTTGGAACAAAATAACAAGCATCTGTCTTGTGGGGTGAATGGGTGGTAGCAGGTTTGCACTAGAGTTGTCTTGTAGCCGTGGATAAGCTGCCAAAAATATATAAACATTCTTTAGATTTGTCTCAACACATATGGAAACATGTTGATGAAATAGCTTAAGTTAATGAGTATTTTCATGGAAAGGGGTTCTTTGCTGTTCTGATGAGTTAAATTCTGGTCGCCCCTTTCACCGTTTCTTGCTTGCGAATAGAATAACATAGGCGTTAAGTGGCATGGTAAGAACGGCATAAAAGGATATTAAAGAGAAAATTCAGAATGAGTTCACTTGTGTCAGTACACTGCCCTTCCACAATACCACAAACAATATTCTTACTGCTTGAAGACACTTGGCAAGTCAGAGAAGATTCAAAAAGGAAAGACTGGTGGTGATTCTGTCTTCAACAAACCCACCACATCATGGGTTTTAAAGTCATGTACAAAGGCCTTGATAATTTTTTTTTATAAGAAGGCAGGGGTTGGTAAAAGTGGACTTCATTGTGTACTAAAGGCGCCAACAAAGCTAAAGTTTTGGGAACTTTAAATTTATTGAGCTAAGATAACCCTAATGCAAAAAAGAAAAGTGATTTGAAATTCATGATTATACACTTAAGCACTGATGTACATACAATCATTGACCAATTGTAACAACAAAATAACTGACAATAAGAGTATCGGGGAATGGTTCATATATACAAACTAGTTTCAGTGTTTTTCTTTAGTGTCCCCTTAAGTTGGCAGAGCTAGGCTTTAGACAGAAACAGATACACACTCTAGAATGGCACTGCATCAACAAAGTGTTTTAAAGTTGTATCGATGAAAATATTCTGAATGGCAAAATTTTAAAACTTTTCAAGGCGTGACCTCTGAAGTCAAGCTTGTGTTTTTCTTTAGTGAAGTGGGCTTGTTTAGGATGGCTGCTTATGGTTCTGGAAGTGTGTGCTAGGAAAGTTTTAGTTATTTGCTGTCAAGTCTGAGCATGTTCTTCCGTGGTTGCAATGAGACACTGAGTGAGAAATGTGGGTGAGACAGCTGTGTATGCTTGTTTCACAAAATACTGAAGAATCTGTAGATTTTTTCTGCTCATTTTCTCCGGCCAACCAGCCCAACTTGCTGTGAATTTGTGCATGTGTCTTACAGGGGCTGTTGCACCAAACATTTTCATCATGTATAGCTCAACTTGACATGTGCCAAGCAAAGGTTGTAGTAGGTGTGGTAGAATGTGGCTGGTGGATACTTGAGTAAGTTGGCTTTCAAGAAGTATGTCAGACATGTAGTAAACAGTACAAAGCAAAAAGCTTGCCAGTGTTGCCATCTGCAGGATAGCTGTGCGCTTAACTGTAATGTATTAATTAACATTGTGTGTTCTATATGCAGCATGTTTGAACCTTGAACAGCTTTCTTTCTGCAAATTATTATAAGGTATAACAATTATTTGTATGCTTTATGTGCATCATAGGCAAGCACAGCACTCACAGTCGACACTGGGCATATGTCGATAAAATATACATGTATACCATTTTGTAAGTCACATAATCCATAATCTGATTCTCGCACGTTAATGTTGTTTTTTATTGCAAAAACCCTTGTGAGGTAGTTGTAGTTGGAAATATTAAATGATAAGGAGGTGAAAGGGGCCACTGATGTGTAGTAATTTGTACACTGCTCTTTTTGCACATGATAGTTACAGGCACATTGCAGTGATGGAAGTGTTGCTCCAATTGCTCCAAACTGCTCCAAAAGAGAAATGCTACACCAAAGTGCAATATTGCCACTCATAGTAACTACTCCAAACCTGCTTCAAAAGAATGTTGGCAAACTAAAAAGAATGCAGTTGAACTATGGGACCATCCCTTGAGCCTAAGCAAAACCAAAAACAAGCTGTATACACTATCATACTTGTATGCTACTCAGTGTTGCGAATCCAGAAAAATCTCAAGGGGTGACACATGTCAGGCCATGGTGTCCAATTCATATTATTAATTTGGGTTGTATTTTTATTTATATAGGAGATAAATCATGCTTTCAAATAAAATTTAAAAAAAAACGAGCATGGGGTTTGAGTTTGAGCAATTGAATTGTTTTATTCAGTCTATTTTTTTCACCTTTTTTCGATTTTCACAGTTCACACGGCTGAGGGGCATTTACCACAGGTAATAAAAAGCCTTTTAAAAAGTTGATTGTGGTATACTCAATTGTTAACTTAGTTATATAACGTGCTAAAGCTAAATCTCAAGTGAGACACTTGCTCTGCAGCCTCAACACCAGAAAAGTCCGGACTTTCTTCACCCCCTCCCCCATGATTTACGCCAACTATACTATCTTGTACTAGTTTGTACTTGCTGCATACTAGCGCAAGGCATGTTTAATTATAAATGTAAGTATTTATTAGATCCTTAAGTGAAGTTTTAGACTGCAGGATTCGTTAGGAACATGCATCTGTTCCAAAAACACCAATAGCAATCCTAAGCTATAGCATTTTTTTCTGCTCCGAAGACACTTAAAGCTGCTCCAAAGCACCATTTTTTCTGCTGCAGAGTCTGCTCCGAAAAGCAAAATGTCGCTTCCATCACTGATGTTGTCATGAAATATTAATATTGTCAAATGAGACATAGTTTATAGTGATTAAGAAAATTGCTTCAACAGAAATGGTGCAGGCATAGATGGCTTGTTTGCTTTCTTTATTGCGAATGCATCCTTAGATCATTTCCTGCTTGAGAGGGAGGGCACACATTTTCATTTTTTCTTATTTGACTCCCAGAGCATTTTTCTAATCATATGTTGCTTTTACGCAGCCACTGCGATTAAAAGCATGTGCAGGTGCAACAGCTATTTAAAACTAAGGGCACTTACAGTAATTTTTTTTGCAATAATTGTAGTTAATTAAAATGATAGCTGAGAATGGTAAATATTTTTCTAAGTTTATGTGCGAACCATTAGAGATGTAGTTGAAAAGAGGAGTCAGGCTTGAGAAACCTTATTGAACACTTGCTTACATTTTATTGCTACCAAATGATAATACTATAGCTCTGTTGTGCATGAAAGCTGTCTGTCCCGAGGTATTTAGTTCTTGCTACTTTAACACTAAAAGAGTACTTCAGAAGAGTGGCTTGACGAGCGAGTTGGTTCACCATCATTGTAGAAATCAGCGCAAAAAAAAAAAATGAAGACAGAGGGCCATTTGAGCTGTGTACATGTACTAGTGAAAGGGCATTTGTGCTGTGCAGCTGCTGCCCTTTCTTTGCCTGTTTTTTACACTGATTTCCACAATTAAAGTGTACTAATGCTGCTGTGACACCTTCCGCCTTCTCATGTCTTTATTTCTTTGTTTTTAAAGGGGCCCTGAAACACTTCTGAGTAACCATGGATTTTAATTAATTTACTTGAAAAGTGTATTGCCTCACAAATTCAATGCAACAAAAATTTTAAGAATCCGTCCTGTATGAGCAAAGTTACTAAAAATTTGTCACACGCTGCAATCGCTTTCTTTCTTCTCGACGAAAGTGCTGGAAGCTAAGTGGGGAGGGACCTTGAGCACTTTTTTTTTTTTCTTTGGGTACGAGGCTTTTCTTGTGCCATCGCGGCGTGCACACGTGGACAAGTGACGGCCTCTCGCCGCGATCTCTGTAACAACCAAGCGCGCCATGTTCAAATCAGCCTATGGCTAATATATGGTCAATCTATGTGTTATTTTTAAGCATCTTCCGTCATTCGTCGAGAGAAGGGAAAGCAATTTTTAGCTGACTTTGATCATTTATTGTGAATTACAGGCCGCGTGTTGCGCTAACGCTTGGCGTGTTCTAGGGAGCCTCTACTACCGATCGGCAGCATTTTCTGACCATGCTCAAAAAGTGTTGCAGGGCCCCTTTAATAGTGGCAGCTAGGCTTTCAGTGTTTAAAATATATAGCACCTGTACAAATGCTTTGCAGCTGATCTTCATTGTGTACTATTGTCTTTATGTTTACTCATAAAACAGGTGGTTTCATAAATGACTCATTCCATGCCAGTTTATTTTTCTGTAAATTGTCTGCAATCCATAACAAAGTGGTCATTCAAACAGTTATTGGGACTAAGAACTAATGCATGTAGCAAAGAGAGAAAGAAAGGGAAGTAGTACAAGAAAGGCAGGGATGTAGCAGGGTTTGAAGTTTTTGTGTTTTATAACGTATGTTACGAGGCACCTCAAGTCAGACTGGCAAATTTAGCGTTGCTTGAGTGGGTGCACTACACATCACTGAGTAGCTCTGACACTCTGTGCATCTGTGAAACAGTGCATTGTTCCATTTGACAACAGAAGAATGGGAGTTGTATCAGATGCCATTAAACTCAGCTAACCAGAAAGTGCTCAAAATCATTGTTATTAAAAAACTGTCTTTAATGCAACTTTTTCTGTAATTATTCAAAATTCATCTTAAAATGCCCTTCATAAGGCTCTTCTATAAATTTTAGCTAATCATTGGAAGTTGTAAGGTGGGATTTTGGGAGTGTTCTACAAAAAAAAAATAATAGGGATTGTTCTACTTGTGCACTCAACACCCCCTTGTCCCTGAACTTGTTCTCGAGAGGTTGCTTACTTTAGCAGCTTCATTAAAAGCTGTGTTTTGTTCTAGACATGTATTGTAGCAATGGATATGAACCTGATATAAATATATATCTGAAGTTTGACCACAACGAGCACACTTATTTTCCATGCCTCCTTTATGTTCTAGTTCACCCTCCCTTTTTCAGACAAATGGGAAGACTAAGCCTTTGGCAGCAGCAGCCACAATAGCTTAGCATCTTTTTTGAACTGACCTAACAGTTGGAATTCGTACTAATGAAAGAAGAAAACATAACTTTTTGTGCGTCCAATTTTTTTTCTCTCGTAAGGGCTGTTAGGTACTGTGCACTTTGAGGAAGATGAACAAAGAAGTGTTTATCAAGCATGCTCATCATGTCAATGCTGAGCAAAGGCCACTGAACTTGCTCCTACAACAGGTTTTAATGACATTAGAAGGGCCTAGAAACACGTTTTGAACATATGAGAACACTGCAAGCCTGTAGATGAAGTCCCTGTGAACATGAGAGTTTATTATTTCACCACATGCGGTGAAGAATTTACAATATTTTGTTTTAAAAAATTGTTTAAAGATTGCTTGTTCTCTTTCTTTCACAACCTTGCTGTCACCTTTACAGTAAGCGGACCCAAAAAGTATTTGCCGATTTTCTGATTGAAAGAACATTACCAGTAATAGCACTATTGCAAGTTTTTGTCAAAGAATACATGTCTGTGATCTCAGAGACTGATAAAGCACTCCATCCTTGCTTTGCTGGTCTCAGTTGATGGTCCCGTGCCTAATGTTTTGTTTTCTCCTGCATCAGTCTAATGTGGCACATGGCATGCTTTTTTCATTCTGTTTCATACACTATCACTACGAGCCCGAATAGCTCACTTGTTTCTTACAGAGCCTACTGCTGTTGCACTTGAAGGTTGGAATGGGGTGAATGAACGAAAATTACGTTCAGTGTCCAGTCTAACTGCAGCTACCACGGTGTGCCAGATAACTGTGTTGATGAGTCACAAAAGTGTCCCCTGAATGGTCTTGGTATCTTTCTGCGCGAATGTGCTTCCAAGTGCAATAGTGACACAAGACGGCCCAACCGGCATGAATATTTCTAGAGAGTGTCCCTCACGCCTGCCCCATTGCTTAAATAAAGGGTGAAAGTGCCCAATACAATGACATGCAACAGTGCAACTTTTGAGCAAGGCCTTCCCGCACCCCTTCTCAGGTGCAACTTTTGGTATGCTTGTGAGGATGAAAAGAACGAGAAGGCTTCTCTCATGGTGTGACGACTACTTATATCTCAGTTTGTACTTAAGGAGTTTGAAAAATTTTTCCAGCGGGAAATTCATGAGGCAACCTAGTCAAAAAGTGATATTGTTCTATGATTACTTTTAAAGGTGGTTCAGGGTTCCCTTAACATCATGCGAGAATTGCTCTAATTGAAATTAAATTTGACATACTGAGAGGCGTGGATGTTTTACCATATATTTAGTTTCTGTATCACTCTGAAGAGGTGTAGCTTCCAGCTTGTCACAAATGTTTTTAGCTAGATGAGATGATTCAGGATTATGTGAACACTAGTATGACAGTGTAAACATGAGTGTATTTTGTGAAAATGTATTTGAAGTCTATTGTAAGGTGGTGCCATGAGGTTAAAATAGAATTGTGCTCGACATTTTGCATGTTGTCACTGATGTTTCTTTCTGGCTTTTGTTTATAGACATATCTTAAGACAGACTTTCTATGTAATGCGAAACTTGTTGCTCGTAGTCATTTTTGTGTGTACTTCCAGACTAATTTAATCATTTTGCTGGCATATCAATATTGCATGAATTGTGCCCAAGAACATAATTATTCTGTTTAGTTGTTTTGTGTATAGAAACCATGCTATTTTGAAAATGCTTAAACCTTGCTTATTTATGACATGTGTTGGATGTTTTATTATGCACCTGCAGTGTCTTCTTTGACTGTTGGTTTAATTTAGATTCAGAAAATTCATTTTTCTAACAACTCTATACTATTCATTTACTCTACACCTTTATTTTACTGACAAAGTTGTCCAGTGCATGTATAATGTGCTTGCTGCATGAGTGGTTAACAGCAAGTAGATGGGATTATGTGCATCCTTGAAGATTTCTGAAGTCAAACGTGCACTTGAATGTGTGAATGTACATTCCTACCGACGTCAGTGAGAAATGTTTTTATGCAGAGCATTAAACTATTAGCATTCCTGCTGTGTTGCGCTTTTACTATGACCTTCAGTTGCTTATTAGCATTGCCTGATTACATGTCAAACTGCTAAAGTCGGCAGAAAAAGTTTAGTGATATTCTTATTTGAAAGTGAGTGCTTAACACAGCTGACATGAGATCAATATGTAAATGCAAATAAGACAATGCACTTATAAGTGTATACAATAGCATTAATCATACTTAACTATAAACAATGCACTAAAGTTCTTATAAGGCTATAAAAAGCTTTCATCGTGGTGGATTTCGGCTGAAATTTTACACTTGAATTATATGTGGCATAAGAACCATAATGCTGGGAGGCTGTAGAAAATGTATGTAATGGAGGCATTAATCGGTAGGGCCATTTGCAGCAATGGGTATATGTAGTGCTACTGGTCGTAATTCTATGAGAGTGGAATGCAAGACTGTACTTTATAAGCACTTTGACAAATACAAAGTGGTTTAAAGTGATCCAAGCCCACTACAGATACTTCATTCACTACCCATTGTGCGGTTCAGGGATAAAAACCTAAAATTATTATTTTCTACATGGGATCAGACTTGTGTTTAGGTAGTCGTACAGGCATAAATAATAGTGTGCTTTTTTACTAATCGCACAAACTGATGTAATATTGCGTAAATTCAAGATATGACTGACTATAATTCATGCATCACTACAATAAATTATTGAACAGACATTTTTGTGCCAGGTTTTGGCACAGAAACCGTGAATACTTCACATGCAACATTTTAGGCATCTGCATTACTGCATATCATATTGAATTTATGCTTGAAGCTTGGCCATAGAGTATTAGCACTACATTACAATTTATGCAATCTGAAAACTTTTGCGACTCATGTAGATCAAATGTAAATGTCAGTGGCATAAATCCACTGGCATCAAGGGGAAATTCGAGTCGAAAAACACAAGTTTTTTTCCAAAATTATATAGTTTCTCTACTTGCACAACAACAACAACAACAAAAAAAACTGAAGATCGTAATTAGAGTCAAAGTAGATTCAAATCACTTTTAAAGAGCACAAGGTGGCGAATGAAAACTAAAAAGAGCTCATTGTCTAGAGTCTCCTGGAAATGGTCACCTGGCTGCTTGCTGTTGCATTTTGCGTGAGTTTACAAAAGTCACAGGCTCAAAATAACTGATTGTCAAGCTTTCATGATGAAAAAAATAATCTTAATAAAATGTATCTTTTCTGCATAGATAAGCTTTCACTTACACCTTTAAAATGCATTTTTCTAAAGATCCATTTTGAGGCAATTTCTTGAGTTTGGACATGTTTTTAGTACTTCTGATAGTCCGATTGAGATGAAAATTTTGCCCTCGTATTAATCAACATGTGAAGAGTGCAAGTATTTTGTTTGAAACTTTATATTGCCCTATAGTTATTACAAACCTGAAGTAAGCAATTAGTATGGGCTGAGCATTCCAAGAATTCTCACAATACAATTTTTCTTGTCAATTAAAATGTCTTATACACACTTTATTGATAGTTATATGCAATTTACAGGTGATGTGTAACAATATGAGGTATTTATGGCTTAGAATCATAAAAGTTTAGTGGCACAAAATGTTTGTCCAATACAGTCATATCGTAAAGCAAAATCTGTGCAACTTACTACGAAACTAAATTTGAAATATTTGAAATTACAATGGATAGGGCGCAGGCAGCAGTGCCAGCAAAAAGATGAAAAGGAGGATTGTTGTTGGTGTTGCGATTGCACCGGTTCGGGTCCGCTGATCGCTTCACCTGTGCTTTGATTGATTGATATTGATATATGGGGTTTAACGTCCCAAAACCACCATATGATTATGAGAGACGCCGTAGTGGAGGGCTCCGGAAATTTCGACCACCGGGGGTTCTTTAACGTGCACCCAAATCTGAGCACACGGGCCTACAACATTTCCGCCTCCATCGCTTCACCTGTGCTAGTTCTTTAAACGCGTCACAGACTCAACACTAAACGCGTACTATCACTCTATATTAGGCAAAAAGTTCAGTGCCCTACACTACAGAATAATGCAACCTTTTTTTTTTTTTTTTTAAGCATTGAACAGTCAGTCTCCTGTTGCCTTTGAAACAAAAATGATGGATCATTTCTGTAAAGGTTTGCTTGCATTTCTTTTTAATCTGCAAAAGTCCAAAGCACTACTGTTAGGCAAGTATAAGCCACATTTTTGGTAGTTGGCATGAATGTGTTGTTCATCATGTGGTGCAGCCAATGTGGTTACACCAGTTAAATGCAGCAACGGAAGTGTATTTTCAGAGAATGGTACTACCACCAGCGTTTAGTACACCGTATGACGCTATTTAGAGAGGATTAAATTCTATGTTATCGTTTTTGTGCACACCAGCCGGCCGCGCAATGAATGACTCGTTTTGGCACAAGAGCCAAAACGATCCAGGAGAATACTGAAAGAGGCACACGCACTTCTTGCAGTGTCCTAAGAAGAAAAAAGCGAGAAATGGCATGTACGAGAATGCGTCGCTCCAAAGGAGCTCGGGGCCTACCGAAACAAAGTTCTTTCGACTCGACTTGGGCCTACCGCTTACGGAGGCTGCAAAACAAAAAAGCGCACACCGCACTCCTATTATGCAGGCAAATTTAAATGACACGGTGGCCTACAGTGCGCTCCGCACAACTCGTACGGCAAAGTTTATTAAGGAATAAGGCTCTATTCTAATGTCCATTAGAATCTCCTGTGACATCCAAGTTCACGGTGAAACTGATAACATCACCAGCTCTTAGTGTCACTGCAGGGTAACGGCCCAATACGGTATCTAGATCGCAAACGCCGAAGTTCTCAATATCAGCGTCAAAACAACGATAAGTCCCCTTAACAGTAGTTTTTTCATACATATGAAATGTGGCGGCGTGACCAGACAGTCCTGCCATGCATCGCAGGAACTGTTGTCTGAGATACGACCTTGCCGCTTGCTGCTGTGCCACCAACTCGTCTTCGGCTTCTTTTGGTTTCTCACCGCTCTCATCACCTCCCGAAGCCATCTCACAAACCGATGCACACTGTTCTCGACCACCACTGTCAGAATTCAGTACCGTTTGAACACTTACAGCAGCCTCTTCTACGGCTGCGAGTTCATTGGCGTTTGAGCAAGCCGCCAGCGTAGCTGCCTTGGCTTGTGTTGCGTCCGTTGTCATCCTGCAGAAAGCCCTTAGCTACAGTCAGTGTAGGAAACTATGTTATTGCAATGTGGTAGCCGTCGGTGCGGCAGTACCTGCAGAGAACAACAACAAACACTTGAGACAAATAACACCTAGACACACAACAACCTAGGACAGCGACACAACACTTATTAATGTGCGTGAAACAGCGGAAGTAGCAAGTAGCCCTCGTGACCTGTGATGCATTTCCGCTAGACAATATGGCTGCCACGTGGTGCAGTCGGCTGAGAACTAGATGCGCGGTCGGGTAGCACTGCAGATATTTAATGGCATTCTTCATATTTTTACTGTAGTTGCTTCATTGGTTACTCTTAAGTCCGAAAAGTTTGTTACGTAACGCCAGAACATGAGCGAGGTAAAAAATAGAAAAAGAAGCACGGCGAAAGCGGCCGCTGCGTCGGAGAACTTGTCACCTGTTGAAGCGCTCGACGGGAGCGACGACCCCAGCAATGCTAACGGTGCCGTGCGTCACGAAGTTGTACCGAAAAGAACACCGGAGGTCAGTCTCCCAGCTTTTCAAGCTGTATAGTCTTACTTAAGTGGTATTACGTGTATTTCATTAGTGTATTGCTTTCTCAAGCAGTTAACCTCATGTCTAAATATACCGGATTATCGCATAAATTACTCAAGCGACAGCTTCCTTAAGTGTGAACACGGTGGTTATTCGCATGGTCGTGCGTTTTGCAGTTATAATGTTTGTTCAGCGGGCATATCATGATGCCGTGTTATTTGTCAAACGTTCCATCAGGAATATGGATACTTTGTAACGGCTTGTTGGCTTACCACCAAGGAATCTCGCCCTACAGGTTCCTCGTGTGGAAACGAACGCATTTAGTTACCTGAGCTCGTGGCTAAATGGCTCCTCCAAAGCGTTCACCGTCAGCATCGAAATTGATGCGATGTCTGTGGCTCTGTTTTTCTTGGCGCTTCTCACAAGAATGTGGAGGCTGGAATACCCACGGAGCATCGTGTAAGTCTCAGATTTTTTTTATACTGGTGTCGCACAGTGCACTTTCGAGCGATCGGGATTGAGCTTTTTTATCGCAAGTGGCCTACTTGTGCAAAAAGCGGAAGGAAGCCGATCGCGCTCGAGAAATTCGAGGTGGATCGTAGCGTGATCAAAAGTGCCTGTGTGACACTCATATTATTGTTTCTTCGGATATGTGTCAACCCAATGTAGAAAAACACATAATGTGTTAAATGGCCTACTTGATATATACAAGATAGTTTGTTAATGTTATGCATTTATTTTGCAGATTCGACGAGTTACATTATGGAAAATTCGCAAGCTTATACATGAAGAATATCTTCTTTTTTGATTCGCATCCGCCCCTTGGAAAGCAGCTTGTTGCATTAGCAGGTAAAAACACACACTCATATATATATATATATATATATATATATATATATATATATATATATATATATATACTGTTTTTATGTATAATTTTCTTTCTTTTTGCCAGCATGTGCAGGCAATGTTAACAGCGCATTGCTGTTTCTTATTGGGACACCTGCAGAGAAAAAGATTACGAAAAGCAACCCATTACCAGAATGGCAAAATTGCAATGTATGGAGTGGAGCTGTGTTCCTAAGCATCTCAATTCACGTTTTTAGGCACGGGTATGAACCAGCATTTTAGATGCTATAGTCTGTTACAACGCTAGAATGGAACACATGCTCCACCCATTAACCCCCATGTGTGCTTGTCAGTCTTTTATGTAAGAGGGTCACGTAAGTTGGTTATCTTTCGAACCGGGCTTTATTTGTGCTAATGTAGACACCATGCATATTAAAGGTTTGTCATTCATACTGAGAATATGACCTTAATCACCAGTGATGTCAGAATCTCTAGTGAAATTGGCCAGGAAACTTACGTTTTCGATGTTAAATTAATGTCATGAAACTGTGTCCGTATGGCCACACCAGCTATGTAAAACACCAAGATGTTTGACATCACAGAAGTAGGCAAATATGATTAAATGGAATGTCTATGCGAGTTCTCTCTGGGTGACATAACGATGGCAGTGGGTGGAGCTGTATTATTCTCAGGTTGTAATTAATTGTAGTTGTACATTTGTTGTGTAGGCCATTGGTCACTTGTGCTATTGTTTTTCCACTGCATCTATACACAATGATAGAACAAGTGAATGAAAAGGGTAGAAATTAATGTTAAACTCTGGATACCAATGTGCCCAGATGTCCACCTTGGTGCTGAAATCGATATTCTTTTTTCATATGTGCATTTTCATTTTGTTCGGCGGTCATTCATTTCGATTGAAGTTTGTTCTTCGTGCTTCTCTCCAACCAGACAATGCTTCGTCAAACCATCAACTTAGACACATTCTAGAGGTGTGATGTTTTGCAAAGCACCCTGATTTCAATTCTATTCAGCAAGAATAGTGAAAAAGGCCTTTCTATAATCCTGTGTGTTTGAAAGTCCGGCTGTGGTGGTCTAGTGGACAAGGTACTCGGCTGCTGACCCACACGTCATGGGATCGCATCCCGGCTGCGGCAGCTGAATTTTCGACTAAGGTGAAAATGCTGTAGGCCCGTGTGCTCAAGATTTGGGTGCCTGTTAAAAAACCCTAGATAGTCGAAATTTCCGGAGCCCTTAACTACGGCGTCTCTCACAATTATATGGTGGTTTTGGGATGTTAAACCCCACATATCAATCAATCCTGTGTGAAAGTGATAAACTTACACATGTTTCATGTGCTCCTTCAATTCATCTGCATTTACATTGCTCATGCTAAAAAGTAGTTCAGACTCGGAAACCAAGTTAAACATGTAGCAAGAAAATTGTCTTTTGGCGTACTGTAAAGGCTTTAGGGATCGTGCTGCTAAGCATGACAGGTTTGATTGCGAACCACAGCACACAGCAGCTGCATTTAACGTATGTGCCAGTGGCGGCGACAACGAAGCAGCGCGAGTGTCCTTGGCCGAGGGCAGAGACGAAGAAGACGTTGCACTCTTTCTGTCATCAATAAAGTGTATTTGTTCGAGGTGCTTTGTGTGCTCGTGGATCCCGCGTCGTCACAGTAGCGGAGGTGCTGGGTAGTCTTCATGCTTGGCACCCTTTCGCGGACCCGATATTCGAGCCCGGAATCGCTATCATGCGTCGGCACACCAGTTCACCGTTTCAGTCGCCGTCTGCTAAGCCTGGCTCCTATCAATCCCTTGCGAAAAACTGCCAGCAATCACTTGCCTCCTTCAGCCACCATGGCCACTGCAGCTCCAGTGCACATGACACTACAGAATCCCACGATTCCTGATTGTTTTCATGGTGAGACTTATGAAGACGCCCAAGACTGGCTGGACCAGTTTGAACGCTGTGCGAAGTACAACCAGTGGGCCACCCCAGTAGACAAGCTCGGGAATGTGTACTTCTACCTGAAAGACAACCCCCAGACGTGGTACATCAACAGGGAAAGAAGCTTGGCTACGAGGGACGACTTCCGCAACCAGTTGGTTGACACCTTTACTAGTCTCAACAGAAAGGAGAATGCGCAACGTCTCTTGGAAACTCAAATTCAAAAACCAAATGAGAGGGTTGCTATGTTCGCCGAGGACATGACACATCTTTTCGGCAGGGCAGATCCCGGAAGACAAGAAGTTGCGGTATCTAAATGCGAGGCGTGAAGAAGCAACTGTTTGCTGGGCTTGTGAGAAATCCACCAACTACAGTAGCTGAGTTCACGAAAGAAGCCACAGCTATTGAACAGGCTCTACAGCAACGGTACCGCCAGCAGAACCTGGTCAACATTCGAGCGAGTAGTCCTGTTACAGCTGCGGCGAGCCTCTCCGACAACGACAGGCCTCTGCGGAAAGTCGGGAAGTCATCCGGGATATTTTGAGGGAGGGGCTTCAGCAGCTTCGTTTAATTCCAGCAACCGAACCGACGCCGGCATTATCTTTGGTCTCCGATGTTGTCCGAGATGAGGTCCGTCAGGCTCTCTCTTCATCCGGCTATGGTGATGTGCGACATCTTACTAAGGCTGATGCAGTCCAATGTCCCGTCATCGAGCCTTCCGCACAGCAGACTCCAATGACTGGACCACCACCAACCCTGCAAACACAGCCGCTCTCAGCGCCGACGACTTTCCCAACCTCGCCGTTTTCTCTGACAAGACGAATGCCGTATAGCCAACATGTGAACCCCACAACGTGGCCCAGTAGCTAGTTCCACTGACCTACCAGCGTCGGAAAACGTATTTGTGACGTACTGCTGATCGTCAACCGGTATGCTTTCATTGTGGCGAAGCTGGGTACGTCTGTAGAGTTTGCGGTTATCGCGACGCTCAGTACTCGAGATTTTCTCACTACCCTGATTACGCTACGTACGAGAATCGACGCATGTCAAACGACGCTCCTGTGAACACACCGCCGCAGAATCCAGTAATGCCCGGATCACGTTCTTCATCTCCTGCGCGGGCCAGTTCACCTAATCGTCGCAGTTTTGCCAACGTCATCAGGGGCAGGTCCCCTAACCCGCGACGGGGAAACGAGACGCAGCGACCTCGGGGGGTGGGATTGCCAATATTCAAAATTCCGAACAGCCCTAATTGCAGACAAATGACAGCTTGAAGCCACCGATGTCGAAGAGGACAACAGCAACGACTAATCAGAGGAATGAGACAACTGCCGACGTTATCAGCGCTGACCTCGTCGTTCACATTGACGGCCACAAAGTGACAGATCTTGTGGACACTGGCTCCCACTTTTCTATAATGAGCCTGCAGCTAGCCGAAAGACTAAGGAAGTTGAAGATTCCATGGCATGGACCCAATATAAGAAATGCAGGAGGTCAGTTGATGACACCGGTTGGAAAGTGCACGGCCCGACTCTTCATCGCTGGTTCCACCTTTGTCGCCACCCTCGTCATTCTTCATGGGTGCTTTAAACAGCTCATACTGGGAATGGATTTTTTGCGCAAATACGGGGCTGTGATTGACCTCCGCGACAGAAGCGTAAGGTTCGCGATGAGCTCGAACACTGCTGCTGATGAGGAACACCAGCCACCTCGCTTCCGTATTGCCGATGACGACGTCATAGTGCCGCCACAAAGTTGCTCCCTCGTATCCGTGCACTGCGACATCTTACAGAATAGTACTGGCATTGCTGAACACATCAAGGAGCTCGCATTCACTAGCGGCATTTTTATTGCCAGGATTTCTATCACTGTTATTGACGGATGTGCTGACCTCTTGTTGACAAATTTCAGCAGAGAACGCCGACACATAGTTAAAGGCATGGCTATTGCCTATTTGGACGAACTCACTCAAATAGAAGATTGTCATTTAGTGGAGGAAGCTTCAGCGTTTACTGTCACTACACTGTCACCTGTCGACGTTAGTCCAACGTTATCTCCCATTGAGCGAGACCGCCTTCTCACGCTGATCAACAAGTTCCACGGCTGCTTCTCATCCACATCAAGAGTTGGTGAAACGGCACTGGCTAAACACCGCATCATCACGGTTTCTGATGCCAGACCCATCTGGCGAAATCCCTATTGCGTCATCCCAAAAGAGCGTGAAGCAATTCAAAAACTGGTGAAAACGAGGCTGGAAGATGGTGTTACTTGGCCATCCAACAGACTTTAGGCATCACCAGTGGTACTCGTCAAAAGAAAAAAGGACGGAAGCTTGCATTTCTGCGTCGACTACCAGAAGCTAAATCATATCACAAAGAAAGACGTCTATCTTCTGCCACGTATTGATGATTCATTGGATATAATTACGAAACGCATGCTACTTTTCGTCCATGGACTTGAAAAGCGGCTACTGACAAATTGAAGTGAATGAGAGAGATCGTCAGAGGACCGCCTTTGTTACGCCCGATGGAACTTATGAATTTCAGGTACTTCCTTTTGGTTTGTGTTCGGCGCCAGCAGCATTCCAGCGTCTGATAGACACGGTTATGTCGCGACTTAAGTGGCAAACCTGCTTGGTGTATCTCGGTGACGTTATTGTCTTTTCGGCGACTTTTGAGGAACACTTGCGAAGGCTCGAAGCAGTTTTTGAAGCGATACGCTTGGCCGGTCTTACTCTAAAACCCGAAAAGTGCCACTTCGGCTTCCATGAACTTCAATTCCTCGGTCACGTCGTGAGCAGCCAAGGGATCCGACCTGACCCGGATAAAATTGCCCCCGTGGTGAATTTCCCGACGCCATCAGGCAAAAAATTAGTGCGACGGTTTTTGGGACTCTGTGCCTATTACTGGCGATTTATTGCCAATTTTTTTAACATTGCATGGCCATTGAAACAGCTTATTCGGAAAGATATTTCCTTCACCTGGGGAGAAGACAAGTAGCAGACATTTCACGAGCTTCGTCAGCGCATGCAAACACAGCCCGTGCTCTCCCACTTCGATGAAGATGCGCCAACAATACTACATACAGACGCTAGCAATGTGGTTCTTGGAGCAGTGCTCGTACAGTGGAAGGATAACAAGGAAAAGGTGATCGTCTATGCCAGCAGGACGTTGTCCCGATCAGAAGCTAACTATACTTCGACGGTGAAAGAATGCCTTGCAATGGTGTGGGCAGTCCTGAAGTTTCGTCCTTATTTGTATGGCCGCCTGTTCACCATTATCAGCGATCACCACTCGCTCTGTTGGTTAATCAACTTGAAAGATTCATCTGGCCATCTTGCATGCTGGAGTCTTCTGCTCTAAAAATTTGATTTCACTGTTACCTACAAGTCCGGAAAACGACACACCGATGCCGACTGTCTTTCTCGATCTCCTGTTGAGATGGCATCGCCGGATGATGACGACATGGCCTTTTCGGGAATTGTGGACACTGCCGCCTTTTCTCAACAGCAGCGCGACGACCCTGAACTGCTAACACTCATAAATTACCTACAAGGGTGAATGAATAGCGTGCCGAAGTTATTTTCGGTGGGGCTGCCGTCGTACTTCTTGCGGAATGACGTTCTTTATTAGAAGAACTTTTCACCCACCGGCAGCAGCTACTTGCTCGTCGTTCCTTCTTTGCTTCGCTGCGAGGTACTGCAAGCCTGCCACGACGAACCTACCGTTGGTCACTTGGGTTACACGAAAACATTAGCGAGGATGAGGCAAAACTATTACTGGCCAAGGCTTGCCGCAATTGTCAAAACTTACGTCCAGGCTTGTCTAGATTGCCAGCCTTGCAAGCCACCATCCATCAAACCAGCCGGCCTGCTGCAGCCTGTCTGAGTGCCGGCGACACCGTTCGCACAAATTGGCATGGATTTTCTGGGCCCCTTCGCAAAGTCTGCCACTGGAAACAGGTGGATAATTGTCGCTACAGATTACTTGACCCGATACGCGGAGACAGGCGCTGTGCCACGCGCAACGGCAGCTGAAGTGGCGCAATTTTTCATCGAAACCATCGTTTTAAGACACGGTGCTCCCGCAATAGCGATCACCGACAGAGGTACTGCGTTCATGGCCGAGCTTTTGGACACCGTTTTCTGACTAAGTGGTACAGCTCACAGGAAGACAACGGCGTACCATCCTCAGACCAACGGGCTCACTGAACGTCTCAACAAGACCCTGGCTGACATGATAAGCATGTACGTAGATGTAGAGCACAAGAACTGGGACAACATATTGCCCTACCTCACATTCTCGTACAATACAGCTCGTCAGAAGACCACTCGGAAGACACCCTTCAGTCTCTTTTACGAATGCGAAGTTACGACAACATGAGACACGATGCTCCCTCATGAAAATGATGGCAATGGGATGGATGCCGAAGAGTTTACCCAGCTGGCAGAGAAAGCCAGACAACTTGCAAAGTTGCGAATCACCAAACAACAAGACGACGACGCCAAACATTACAACCTCCGGCACAGAACCGTCATATATGTGGGCGACAAAGTGTGGCTCTGGACATCTATTCGTCAGCATGGGCTCCCCGAAAAGCTGTTGCAAAGGTACTTCGGACCCTACAAGGTTCTGCAACGCATCAGTGATGTCAAATACGAGGTTGTTCTGGAGGGCGTTCAGTGTTCCAAACGTCGCAGACATTCACCAGAGATTGTCCATGTGCTTCGGATGAAACCTTACTTTCAGTGACCAACTGTGCAGTTTTGGTTTTGCCTTGCTTCTCGAACGTTTAACATAGGGGCGATGTTTTTTTTAAACAGGGAATAAATGACGCGTGTATGTGCCAGTGGGGGCGACAACGAAGCAGCGCGAGTGTCCTTGGCCGTGGGCAGAGACCAAGACAACGTTGCAGTCTTTTTGTCATCGATAAAGTGCATTTGTTTGAGGTGCTTTGTGTGCTCGTCGATCCCGCGTCGTCACAGTATATATATATATATATGTGTGTGTGTGTGTGTGTGTGTGTGTGTGTGTGCACACGCCTGTGTGTGTATTGTAATGAAGATTAGCGCTGTTCTGAAGGGTAGAGGGTACCACTCTCTGGTAGGAAGACAATGATCTTCATGGTTGGTGCATCGCGGCGCTTGCACCTGCTCGGCTGTTGCTCCCCGACGTTCTGCAACGAACCATACAGTGACATGCTGCACCGAAACACTTCATTTTAATTGCTGGAGGTGCTGGGTACGTTACCATCATCCTAGAAATTCGCAACCGTACGTTGCCCCCAGTTGATTTCATGGTGCTGGACGATGATGAGCAGCTGTTGTTTGTGCCGGCCCTTTTCGGCAGCGAGATTCTTCTCTCTTCAGTGGCATGAGGACCAAGATGCAGAAGACAGGCTTGACGAGTACGACCTGGCAAGCAAACACAACAATTGGGATGATGCACACAAGCTTACCAACGTCATCTTCTGCTTGACTGACCTTGCCACACTGTGGTTCTATAACCACAGCACTGACCTTCCGACCTAATCGGCCTTTAAAGCGGCCTTCGTTAAACTTTTCGGCCGTCCGGAACTTCGGAAACTGCGTGCTGAACAGCGCCTGCAAGGACAAGCTCAACAAGCCAGTAAAAGTTTCACCAGTTACATTGAAGATGTGGTCGCCTTTTGCAGGCGCATCGACTTGTCAGTGACGGAGGTGGACATGATAAAGCATATCTTGCAAGGTGTCTCTTATGGTGCCTTTCAGATGCTCGTCGCTAAAAACCTGGAAACTGTAGCCAACATCATACAGCTGTGCCAAAGCTATGGTGTGCTTCGGAAGCAATGGTAGTCTACTCGTTGCGCCATGGTATCAAGTGTAATCATTGCCCCTCTCACGCCTCCTGCCCTTGCGCAGGACCATGTCGCTTTACTTCGAGAGATCAAGCAGTTTGTGCATGAAGAGGTCGCCCACCAACTGTCTCTTTTGCCTTGCATCACTGATGCCACCTCACATTCACTACCGACGTCAATACAACGTGTTGTTCAGAAGCAAGTTGCCGAGGTGCTTCCCACTGCCATTGCACAACCAGTGACTGCTCCGCTTACGTATGCTGAAGCGTTCGTCACCCCTCAATGATTTCCCGCTGCCAACTCTTACTTCCACGCGCGCCCATTCATTGCATCACCTCAGCCTGCACATATGGCTACTCGACCGCCCTCCAGACGAACACCTCATTTCCAGAACCCATAGCCCACTCAAGACAACCTCCCCGTATGCTACGCGTGTGGTTTCCCGGGCCACGTAGCACGGTTTTGCTGGCGATGTGGGTTTATGCAGCATGATGGCATGAGGCCTTATGGGTACGATTTCGCACCACGACCTGAACCTGCTTCATCTAGACTGTACGACGCTCCTGATTCTTTGACTTGACGGCACTTCAACGCATGCCAATTACCGTCACCGCGACGCTGTTCTCTTTCTCCCATGAGGCGACGTCCCCCGCCAAACCCAGAAGAAAACAAGGAACCGCTGCTCCGGAGGCAAGAACTGCGCACCTTTCGAACTTTTTAATGCCTTGTTTTTCACTGTGTAATATTATTGCTGTTTCTGCTGACGATGTACCTGTTTCAGCGCTTCTGGACACAGGAGCCGCAGTTTCTGTCATGTATGAGAAGCTTTGCCTACAACTACGAAGAGTAACGCCTCTTTGCGACTTCGTTTTAAGCACTGCCAATGCGCAACACATTCGGCCTTTCGCTACGTTCACTGCACGCATTGTCATCAAAGATGCTTTTATAAGGTCGAATTTACCGTGCTTCTACAATGTTCCCACGATATCATTCTGGGATGGGACTTCCTACACACTCACAATGCTGTTATAGACTGTGCTCGCTCAGAGGTCGAGTTCTCGCCGCTGTGTGATTCTGTGTTAGTCGACTTGCCCCTCTCTACCTGCAAAAGTGTTTGTCGCCGTCGACACCACACTACCCTTTTCTCATCTGCTTTAGTCCCTCTTTCCTGTGACGTCTCTGTTGACTCACCGACTCACCTGTTCTTTTTATACCAGCTGAAACCGCTCTTCGTCGCAAGGGCTTCTTGCTATCTTTCGCCGTCCTCTCAATTCAAGACTCTTCTAGTGCAATTTACATTTCAAACCTGTTTCCCTGCCCTTCCATCCTACTGAAAGGAGAGTGCCTTGGCACTGTTGATGACCTCGATTTCTTTTCCGCAAGTGTCATCACTGAGCAGCGGACTTCTCTCCATATTAACGGCATCGATTGTCCCATTCCAGCTTCATTATCATCATTCACCGATGCGCTTTCTCGATGCATTGACAGTCACCTGACGTCCCAGCAGCGCTCTGATATCGCCACCTTGCTTGAATGCTTTCGTGCCAGCTTCGATTACCAACAACCATCCTTGGGCTGTACTTCAACCATAACTCATCACGTTGACACCGGCTCCCACGCCCCTTTACGTCAGCGCGCGTATCGTGTGTCAGCAGCTGAGCGTCGGATCATCGCCGCGCAAGTGGACGATATGCCTAAGCGTGGAGTTATTGAGCCCTCTAACAGCCCGCGGGCGTTCCTGGTAGTTCTTGTTAAGAAGAGACGGCTCCATACGCTTTTGAGTTGACTACCAACAGCTGAACAACGTAACACGCTAGGATTTATTCCCGTTACCTCGCATTGACGATGCCCTCGACTGCCTCCAAGGAGCCGAGCTCTTCGTGTCATTAGACCTGCGCTCCGGTTACTGGCAGGTACCAATGGCGGAGGCTGACCGCCTCAAAACAGCTTTTGTTACTCCTGATGGCTTGTATGAATTCAATGTCATGCTATTCGGGCTCTGCAGTGCGCCTGCCACGTTAGAGCGCATGACTGATCACATTCTCCGTGGCCTCAAATGGCAGGCATATCTGTGCTACCTGGATGACATTGTAATATTTTCGCATGACTTTGACACATCTTCAACGCTTCAAAGCAGTCCTCACTTGCCTCAAATCTGCTGGTCTACAGCAAAATTCAAAGAACTATTGCTTTGGTGCTCGAAAGGTCCTTATTTTGGGCCACGTAGTCTCCAGAGAGGGTGTCCTTCCTGATCCGACAAAACTTCGTGTGGTTGTCGAGTTCCCTAAACCGACGACTTGAGAGAAGTTAGGAGCTTTATAGGCCTTTGTTCGTACTTTCGCCGTTTTATCCGCAACTTCGTATCCATCATAGCACCTTTAACTGAACTTCTTCGTGGCAGCCGTGACCTCGCGTGGTGGTCATCAACATGCGACGATGCATTCACCACACTTCGACGCCTTCTAACTTCACCTTTAATATTGCGACACTTTGATCCACTGGTCCCGACCGAACTGCACAAGGACGCTAGTGGTGTTGGTCTCAGCGCTGTGCTTACAGCGTAAACCTGGATTTCACTACGTCGCCTCATGCGCCAGCCGTGCGCTCACTAAAGCTGAAACCTAGTCCATGACAGAAAAGGAATACTTAGCCATCATATGGGCCATAGACAAGTTTTGACCCTACCTTTACGGGAGCCCATTTAGCGTGGTCACAGATCACCACGCATTATGCTATCTTTCCTCTTTAAAAAATCCATCCGGCCGACTCGCTCAGTAGACACTACATCTGCAGGAGTACGACACTCAATCGTTCAACGGTGTGGACGTAAACATTCTGATGCTGACGCTTTGTCCCGGTCACGTTTTCTATCTGGCAATTCCTCCCCGTCTATATCGTTCCATGTTGTGTCCTCACAATATCTGTCACTGACATGCCTCTGGAGCAACAGAAAGACCCTTGGGTATCTTCTCTTATAGATTTATTATGTCGTCCTTCATCACACCCCATCCTTCGAGAACTGTGGCAGCAAATCCATCACTTTTGCATTCGAGATGGTTTGCTATATCATCGGAATTATCTTTCCAAAAGGCGCAGGTAGTTGTTGGTTATTCCCTGACATCTTCGGTCAGATATATGCACATACTTTCATGCTGATCCACACTGTGGACATGCGGGAGTACTGAAAACTTAAGCACGCCTGCACCACCGTTACTATTGGGGTGGAATGTACTGCTTTGTCCGCCGATACATCTGCTCCTGCCTCGCTTGTCAACGGTGCAAAGATACTCCTCCCCATTCGCCCACTCCTTTGCAGTCTCTACCTTGTCCTGCTAGACCCTTTGAACATGTGGGCACTGATCTTTATGGACCACTGCCCGTCACTGCTGCTGGGAACCGCTATATAATCGTCACAATCGATCATTTGAAGCGCTACACAGAAACTTCACCTCTGCCGTCTGCGTTGGCGAGTGACGTCGGTTCCTTCATTTACGCTATCTCGTGCTACGTCATGGCGCCTCACGTGAGCTGTCGAATTGCTTCTAAAAGAATGCCGCATCATTCACCGCACCACCACTGCATACCAACCTGAAACGAATGGCCTGACAGAATGATTTAACCGAACATTGGGCGATATGTTGGCAATGTACGTCAATTCTGCACACTCAAACTGGGACTATTGTGTGCGAACACACAATAGTCCCAAACTATTGTGTGCGAACATCACCTTCGTGATGTTCGCACACAATACTGAGACTCGGACCACCACGAGATTGTCCCCATACTTTCTACTTTATGCACGTAAGCCCTCCTGCATGCTCGGCACCATTCTTCCGTACCACCCCGACGCAACTGAGTCCACAACTATTTCGCAAGCAGCTAAGTACGCGGAAGAGTGTTGCGAGCTTGTTCGATTCCGCATCACTTCTGATCAACGCCAGAAACATCATTCCGACTGCTCGAAGGCTCCAGCATCTTATATCCCTGGTTCACTTGTGTGGCTCTGGATCCCTTCCACTAGCCCTGGTCAGTCATCAAAACTTCTCTCGAATTACCATTGCTCTTACCGCGTACCAGTCAATTATATCGTTGAGCCGCTTGCGGCGTCTCCTGATCAACGATGCCGCGGACGTGAGATTGTGCACCTAGACCAGCTCAAACCTTGCTATGACCCTACTGTACTTTCCTGTCCCTAAGTCGCCAGCATGGCTCTTTTTAGGGGCGAAGCTCCTTATGGCGTGGGTGGGTCGGTCGCTCCTACGTATGTGTGTATGTATGTATGTACATACCTAGCCACTGGGCGCACATACCCGCTCTAGAGCAGGTATGTGCCACAGGGGTTGCGATACGGGAGATGGTGGTACTTGGAGTGTTCACTAGATGGATGCACAGATGGATGGACAGACAGACTAGTAGATGGATGGACGCAAGGACGTACGGGCGGATGGATGCATGAACGGATGGACAGACGCATGAATTGACGCACGGATGGTCGCGTAGACGGACCTAAGCAAGAACGAACAGACAGAAGCACGGACGGGCTGACGGACGCTTCGCCGCACTCATCATCATTCACTCCGTGGATATGCTGTGATTTGTTTTCAGGAGGGGAGATAAATGTAATGAACAAGATCAGCGCTGTTGTGAAGGGCAGAGGGTACCACTCACAGGCAGGAAGACGACAAAGTTCGTGGTTGGTGCATCGCGACGCTTGCACCTGCTCGGCTGTTGCTTCCCGATCATCTGCAACGAACCATACGGTCTGGAGCAGACCGTAGGGTTTGTTGCAGAAGGTCAGGGAGCAACAGCCGAGCAGGCGCAAGCGCCGCATCTGGTCTATGAAGACGTGCTATGCCAAAACGCCTCATTTTAATATATATATGGGGGGGGGGAGTGAGACGCTATGATGAGTGGCAGACGTGTCCTGGCTCATACGCCATGTTTATTCCATTCTTACTACTTCATCCGCTTCTACCAACCATCGCTTCATACGTCACACGATTCCCCCTCCCCCTGAAAGAAGGCATGAATTACGAAGAAGAAAAAGTAAACAAGGAGAGGTTAAAAAGTCACAAATGTCAAAATTCATAATTGGTTCTCTGCTCCAGGGGAGTTCCGTAAACTTTCAAAGACTTCAGGGGAGAGTGCAGCAGTCCGATTAACGCAGGAGTTCCAATGTGCGAGGCTGGTGGTTGCGTCCCGGATAACACCAAAATGCTTTGGGCGTGTAGATAGGGGTAATCACAGCTGGCATTCTTGTGAAGAACGAACGAGGCTCGAACATCTTGCAGAATTGACAGTTCCGATATTGTAGGCATCGAATTTCTCGTCAAGGGTGATATACAGGCCGTGCAGGCAGCTTGCGTGCTCGTTAATCGAGGTTGATTGGGTGCTGCCTGTGTTCCTGTCGAGTACAAGGGGTGCTTTTGTGGCTTTGGGAAATTGTTTCTTAGCGATGTCATAGATGTTTTGATCGAAGGCGCATTTTTGATCTCTGGTGGAGAATGTATCCACGACGATGGGCCTTTTCGCAATGTTTCTTGGGCCTTAAGAGTAGTTTCGATAAAGTTTTCTTTCGTCATTGACAATGTTGAAGTGTACGTTGACGCTGTAGTTTCTTGGTTTCGTCGACTTGCTTGGGGTGTGGCATTGATCATGGTGTTCCAGGATTCTTAGCAATTTCTCCGCAAGCTTCTACGACGCCAACCAATGCGGCTGTTTTTGGCGCAAGAGAATGTGGGGGGATTCGTGCAATTGAATCTTCTGTATTTATAAACCGCTCATTGTTGGTGGTTGCCGGAAGAGTACTCGTGTCATCAAAAGTCGCACCTGCGCTTTTGTTTTCAGTGTTGGCAGTTAAGTTGTATACTGTAACGACGTCGCTTCGATCTTGTGCTTGATGAACACTAGACGTTCCTGCAGAAGACTTTTCTTCTCAAGATGCTGATTGTGAATGCTACTGTCTTTGTGGAACTGATGAGCTGAATACCAAGTCAGTTTGCAAAGTACGCATGCGGCACGAAGTATTAAATGCATTTGGGTCATCAATAGTGGATTCAATTCTTTTATGCAGTGAAAAGTTAAGCGTTTGCAATATTTGCGTGGATGGGAAACCAAGTGGAAGGTTGGGCCTCGTAGACAAACGGCCCGGATGTCTTTCCATGAGCAGATGGCTGACTTCACCTGACGGGAAATGTAAACTTCTGCTCGGTGCCTGAATGCATGAAGGCTGCCTTTGACTGTGATTACTGAATTTGCATCGATACGGCTCGTTGTAATCGAATCTTCATTATAGTCTTGGACACGCTTTTGCTGGCGTTGCTGATGTTGCTGTGGAACGTGTTGCGGTGGGAGCCCTTCTTGAACATCAGGCCTGTTTTTTTGACAACTTGATGTAGTGTACAGTCTGCGTAGGATGTAGGCTGTTGTCATGCAGTTCGGGCAATGAAGATAATGCTTCACAGTTGGCAGAAAGCTCTTCATAAGCGTCTTCTACGCTGTTTACTACGAGGTGCTCTTGAGCCTGGCAGCGTGCGAAGTTCCATGCGTCTGAGCCTTCTGTTTTGCTTCGACTGTCGAGTGTGTATGCACCAGACAATGATGCATGAGCCTGCGCGGAAGGAGCATGGCTTGACAGAGTATTTTCGTGAAGCGTCAGGTCGTCTACCGTGATCGCCGCGTTCTTATGATGCAAATGGTGAGCGATAGGAGCGTTTGAAGAGCCGCTGATAGAAAATTGCGTGGTGGACCGCGTATGCGAGAAGAATTAAGAGCATCAGGTCGGTGGGCAACGCCTCGAGTCATATGCTGGGGCGAGACTTTCGAAATGCCGACTTTCGTGCAGAAGGGAGGCACCATTGATAGTTAGGTTTTTCCCAAAACACGCATGGTCTTCTGCAAGTCAACTCATGTGCCACTTCGTCTTGTGGCAGTTGTCGATTCACGTTGGGCTTTCGAATGCTTGAGGACTGCTTAGGGAATTGACGATAGTGTGCGGTTTTCTCCAGATGGTCCGTAATAAGTAGGTCTTGGTCATAGCAGTTAAAACGAGTGATCATCTCTTCTTTGATCTTTTGCCATGACTCTTCATTTTCAAAGATGTGGGTGAGGTAAAACTTAAATGCCTCACCGGAGACGTATTCACTGAAGTTGGTGATCATCTCCCGTTCCGACCAGGATGCAGCGGCAACGTGGAGCTCGAATAGGTTGAACCAGTTCTTTACGGGTCCGTCGTCTGCTGATCCGGTGTACTTGGGGATGTCAGGGTCAGCCGATGGTTCTGTCATGGTGATGGTCGCTGTGTGCGGCCAGGAGATGATTTCGTAGTCGATATATGGTCAGAGCATCTTGTGGAGAACTGCGTCGATGATGAGACACTAATGAAGTGCCTGGGAGGTCTTCATCCCGTCGACTCGTGTAACGCTATGATGCGTGACAGACGTATCCTGGCTCATACGTCATGTTTATTCCATTCTCACTTCTTCTTTATCGGCTTCTACCAACCATCGCTTCATACGTCACATATATATATATACACACATCTTTAATAGACCAGACCGTACGGTTCGTTGCAAAAGGTCGGGGAGCAATAGCCAAGCAGGCGCAAGCGTCGCGATACACCAACTACGCACTTTGTCGTCTTCCTGCCTGAGAGTGGTATCTTCTGCCCTTCAGATATATAGATAGATAGGTAGATAGAGAGCATTGAACGTACTATTCTCGAAGGTTGCAGGTTTGGTTCCTGCCCATGGCAACTTATTTTTTCACCCACTTTTCTTTCTTCATATTTACATTACTATTTTGTCTAGTAACTTCCCCTATACTTCTCTTGGCATTTTTGTCTGCTAGGACTCATTAATATTGTATCAAAACCCGAAAAAACAAGCCCTTAAGTATACACTTCTTTCCCTAGTTTATTAACCAGGTTCTCATACTGGTACACTTGGTGCCTTTAGGTTGTATACGAGAGACTATTGGTCCGCTGCCAGCTCGTATTAAGTCCACGTGCTACATGATGCCAAACTGGCTCATTAAGAGTGTGCCACACTCGCTGCCATGGCTAATGGTGGTGCTGACTGACACTCCCATGTTTAATTCACATATATACCCAATAAGGAGGCTGGGGCGGTAGCCGCCGTGGTAGCTCAGTTAGTAGAGCATCGAACGCGTTATTAGAGCATAGAACGCAGGTTTGGTTCCTGTCCACGGCAAGTTATCTTTTCGCCCACTTTTCTTTTTTCATATTTACTTTACAATTTGGTATATTAACTTCCCTTATACTTTCCTTGGCATTATTGTCTGTTAGATCTCAGTAATATTGTGCCAGAACACAGAAAAATATGCTCTTAAGTATACACTTCTTTCCCTAATGTGTGTATATATATACGTATATCAGTGACTTCTTTTTTAAATATGTATGCCCCGCCGCAGTGTTCTAATGGCTAAGGTACTCAGCTGCTGACCCACAGGTCGCAGGATCGAATCCCAGCTGTGGCGGCTACATTTCGGATAGAGACGGAAATGTTGTAGGCCCGTGTGCTCAGATTTGGGTGCACGTTAAAGAACCCCAGGTGGTCAAAATTTCCGGAGCCCCTCCACTACGGCGTCTCTCATAATCATATGGTGGTTTTGGGACGTTAAACCCCACATATCGATCAATCGAATTATGTGTGTGTGTATATATATATATATATCTTGAAATACAATGGTTCAGCTGATGCTTTATTCAAGCAACAGCAAGATGGCGCCGATGAAGAAGAGGAACGGGCTGAAAACTGATGATGGTCATTGCATTGACAGATGAGGAAGATGACGTCCAATGAATTCTTACACTAATTTCTCCCGTCGACGGAAGCGGCCAGCCTGGCCGCGAATTACGCTGTGGAACGCATACGATAGGGCTTGAGACGCGAAACGTGCACAATCTCTGTCCCACGGCAGCGTTGGTCAGTGGGGACATGAACAGGTGTGACAAGGTAGTTCACCGGTGAGGTCTGTTTGACAACTTTGTAGGGGCCAAGATAGCGTGACTCAAGCTTCTCGTATAAGTCAGGCGTTTGCGCAGGAGTCCACAGAAGTACATCGTCGCCAGGGCGGTAGAGAACGACGCGGTGAGTGGCATCGTAACGATGTTTGCGATCTTCTTGGCTAGCTTCGGTGTTTACACGGGCAAGTTGACGGCATCGAGCAACACGAGACAGAAACTGGTCGCAAACGAATGCTGAAGAGTTGACGGGGCCAGAAAAGAAGGAAACGTCGAGTGGTGATGTTGGTTGGCGTCCGTATACTAGGAAAAATGGAGAATAGCCTGTGGTTCGTTGAACTGACGTATTATATGCATACATGACAAAAGGAAGTATGGCGTCCCAATTGCGATGGTCCGGTCGGATATACATGGACAGCATGTCATACAACGTGCGATGAAATCTTTCCGTGAAGCCATTGGTTTGCGGGTGATAGCTAGATGTTGTTTTATGAACTGTTTTTGATGCTTGAAGAACTTCACTGAGCGTGATTGAAAGAAATGCCTTGCCCCGGTCGCTCAAAAGAACACGAGGGGCTCCGTGACGTAAGTAAATAGCATTCAAGAAGAAAGTTGCTACTTCCGAAGCAGTTCCTGAAGTGATCGAGGCCGTCTCAGCGTACCGGGTCAAGTGATCAACGGCGGTGACAATCCATCTCTTGCCGTCTGATGTAGTTGGGAGGGGCCCGAAGAGGTCAATTCTGACAACAGAGAACGGCTCTGATGGACAAGGAAGTGGTTGTAGGGTCTCTACTGGAGCAGTAGTGGGCCGCTTGCGGTGTTGGCAAAGTGCGCACGAGGCAATATATTTAGCTACCGTCGTGGAAAGACCTGGCCAGAAGAATCGACTGCGGATGCGCTCGTATGTTTTGTAGTAACCCAAGTGTCCTGACGTCGGGTTGTCGTGGGATGCGCACAGAACTTCAGTGCGTAGTGCGCGTGGTACGACGGTCGTTCAGGAGGACTTGGGTCATTTCGCCGCGATGCAGTTTTCCCTCCAAAAACTGCACTGTTTAGTTTTCCGATTGCTGGGCAGCCAGTTGAGAGACAGGCCGAAGTGGTGAAACAGAGCGTCGGAGTGGCGAATAGGAGTGTGGTCGGGATGCACGTGTATTGTTGGTCGTGCTGGAAATGCGCACAGGAGACGGTGATCGGTGGTTGGAACGACTTTCGGCATAACAGTAGTAACCTCGAGCACATGTGTCGTCTCGTTCAAAAGCGGCATAACCACGACGTTCATCTTGCTGCCAACGTCGACAGACCTGGGAAATGTGTCCTCGAATTCCACAATAGTAGCAAATACGCCGTGGGGCCCGCCAGGAAGAATGGTAGGTTGGGTTCGGTGGACGGGCGACTAGAGGTGCGAGATGTTCATGATCAGGCACAGGTGGTGGTACTTGAGACGGCAAGGGTTGCATTGAAGCGATCTGTGCATAGGAAGCGGGTTGGGGGCATGGTGGAGCATGGTGGGTGCTTTGAAACGCTGACATTTCTTCCCTAATAATGCCACGCAGATCGCTAGAGACGGGTTGAGCGGGAACGTTGTTAGAAGGAGGTAAACTGTAGGCTTGCAATTCCTCACGAATTATGGCTCGAATGATGGATTAGAGCTCCATACTGTTTGCCAGGAGGTTCTCAGAGAAGTCGGGTTGCAGGTCGATTGACTGCAAGGTATCAAGCCGCTGGCATACAGAGACGACGTCGGGAACAGTCGAAGGGTTGTGCGCGACGAGAGCGTTGAAAGCGGTAGGTCCGATACCCTTCAGAAGGTGCCGGACACGATCACCTTCTGGCATGGTGTCGTCGATACGGCGGTAAAGTGCAAGCACAACCTCAATATAGAAAGTGTAGGACTCACCGCAATGTTGAACGCGTTCTGCCAGTTTCTTGCGAGCAACTTCTGAACGGACGGTCGGTGTGCCGAAAATGCATCGGAGCTGGTCTTTGAAGGAAGACCAATCGCGGAAGTCGCTCTCATGATTCAGGAACCACGTCTTGGCAACCTGAGAGACGTGAAACTGGACGCGTGCTAATTTCGATGCCTCGTTCCAGTTGTTGTAGACACCTACACGGTCATAGTTGTCGAGCCTGGCATTAGGGGTAGATGAAGCGCCGGTAAGCCGACCGATGATGTCGGTGCAATAAGAATCGGCTCGCTGGTGAGTAGTAAGTACTGACGGACGGGTGGATGAAGGTAGGGAAGAAATGGCTGATATTGACCAGGCATCCTCCGTCTAGCCAATTTGACTAGGGGATGTGACGTGCACCGAAAACTGCGGCAAAGGGCATGGGAATTCTTACGATATATATATATATATATATATATACACACACACATACATATAGAAGGGGACAAATTATGTTATCATTGTGGTTTACCAAAAAATCTTAACTTAGCTGTCAACATTTTTTATCATGTGCCAGCTGGCGAATACTAAAAACTTCTGCTGCAACACATACATTGAGGATGAGCAGTTGCCTATCTCCCCACCCTCTTTTTCTTTTAAACCACAGACATTGTTGGTAGAAAATACTTCTTTTGAAGCTTGCGGTCTACATGGTAATCAAGCAACTTATCATTCTACTGTTCAATATCAGATTGAGGGTCGTTTCTAAGCTAAGCATCAGAAACAGTAGTGTACAAATATAAAATGGGCCGAATGTTTACTCACAATCATGTTTCAGAATTTGTAGAATACTATCAATCATATGAAGCAAACGGACAGTAAAGCATACGGGAGGTAAACTTGAAAGCTAAAGAATAGTGAAGGAAATAAATGGAACTGGAAGGAATGCTTACATGTTGCTGGTGGGAGCAAAATTGCATGCCTTTGTGTGCTATATGCAACACACTACAAATTCAGCTGCAGCAAACGCCTTATTATGCTTGATTCTTTTAGCTCACTGAACAACAAAGATCCACACTCTGGCTTATTGCCCAGGTATGTGTGTTTGAAAGGATTGCCATGCCCCCCATGTGGAGTTGCACTAGGCAGCATTCTCAGGAATAGGTTTTGTATAGCTCCATAAATAATGTGTACGAGGGTATGATGGTGCATCGCAGGCCTTGTGGCTCTCACCAATGACAAATTTGTCTTCTTTCATTGCTCTTTTCATTATTATTTTTAAATTTTATTTAAAATGCACATTCAATTTCTTGCATGTTTTCTTGATTCATTGTTAAGAAGAATCGCCGCATTTCCATGGCATCTTTCTTGAAAATTTTAGCGTAGCATTTTAGCTCTACGGTTATTGGTCCACTGCAGCACAAGCTCATCAATCCACTATAAAATAGTGAAAAATCGAATAGCCACATCTCGCTTGAGGGCGGCTCTCCGTAAGACATGCTATCATAGGCTTTAAACAAGTAGGTTGGTTGGTGCAGGCTGACATCCCAAAACATGTAGTAACCAGAGTCAGTGAGAAGTCAATCAAATCAATAAATTATGAAGGGAACGGAGATAAGAAAAACAAAAACCTGGAAAATGAAAATAGCTGTAGCACCGTATCTGCATAAGATGTCGCATGGATTGAAAAACGTGGCGGGCCGCTTTGGCGGCGTCAACCACCATTATAAAGCTGTTGACTACACCATGAGGGTTGTGTACGTGTTTCCTTTATCTTGTGACGCTGCATACATAGGACAAACCGGTAGGGGCATCAATCTAAGATTGAGGGAACACCAGGCCAATCGTCACACCGACGCCCTTTCACGTATAGGTGCGCATTGCAGGAAGTGCGGGTGCGTTCCTCAATATGAAAAAACTAGCATTGTCGCCAGAAGTAATGATCAGACAACTCGGGAGATAATAAAGGATTTGCACATTTCTAACACTAACTCATGTATCGGCGTTTCATCTATCGCACTGCAACAAAAAGGACTATCTTATTTAAATAGGAAAGCATGACAAATCCTTGCGTGTTGTATAACCTGATTTTTGTGACCACATGCTTGTATGTATGTGGGAGTAGACGTAAATAATGATAAGTTGTGAGTTTAGCGTCCGTCCTCGTGTTCTCATCGTTTTGTGTCTTGTGTTTTTTGTGCCGTTCTTAACTATGAACTCACACCCACACGCCCAACTGTCAGTCCTACTGAATGTTTTCTTGGCTTTTCTGTCTGTTTCCTATACAGTGGACTCTCGTTAATTCAAATTCGAAGGGACCTCGGAGTTTTGTTTGAATTATCAAGAGGTTCAAATCATCAAAAGTTTTCAGATATATGACGACATTATGGCTAGGTATTGATTTTATCGCATTAAAAAAGTTTTAGATTTTTTAAACCTTAACTGCACACACTGAACAAAAAGCACAGGTGTAAAGTCGGCAAGTTTATTGGCTATTCACTGCTGATCAGACCTTTTAAAGAAATCATGAATTGGCAATTGCTTCTTTGCTATATGTCCCTTCAGCACAAAGCTCTCTATACCAGTTGAGAAGCATCATGGTTTACCATGCATGTGCTTTGTTTCAAACATTTCTATACTAGCAAAGCCTTTTTTCTTGAGCTCTTGAGGTGCTTATTTTTCATTTTTAGACTGTTAGGATTATAAAGCACACAAATTTTTAAATAGTAGTGGGAAACGAACATATATTTTCTGGTGTGGAACTGCAAAAAGTATGAATTAACAGAAGGATGGAGGATTCGTGCACACAATGAAATTAAGAGGCTTTTAAATACATTGAAAGAATTTGAATTAACCGAGAGTATATATTATCAAAGTTTGAATTATCACAAGTCTACTGTATATGGTTCTTGCATACACATAACTGAGCACACTGATTCTTCTTATATTTCTCACCGATTGTGTGCAGTCAAGTGTCAAAGCGATAATTATAAAGAACTGTTATCACCGTCAGAACAGAGCACAAAGTATATGTACCTGCCAATTACAGCCCAAAGAGATTGTTGTTGTTGATGCCTTCTAGTTTAAGGACATGCCCCCTTCACATGTTTATTCTTCTATTGCTTGGCGAAATTTTCATTGCATGTATTGCTTCATGTGGTCTTCATGTTGCTTTTGCTTGGATCACAGTTGTATTTGTCTGCATGAACATTGAGGATTCGTGCACACTTTGTTGTAGTACTCTGAGGCAGCTACTTTTCATGTAACTTCAAGCAGTTGTCTTTTAATCACCTTTAGTTCTATTTTGTTTCTGGCAACAGTTGTCATGCTTTTTGATTTCAGGATATGTGGCAGGCTTTGATGGTGACACTGAATTTGACAGGATAGGTGGCAGTAAGTAACCTACCCTTCTTTGTATTTTGTTGGTGTTGTCTTTGTTACACCCTTTTAATGTTACTTATGGCAACGTACCAGTTCATGAATTAGTGAATAAAATGTTTTATCGTCAATGTACCGAGCATATTTTCAATACTTGAAGCGAACTTTCTGTAACACTAGAGGGGAAAGCTATGGAGGCTAACCATGTAAGTACAAGTTATTAATGTGCTCGTGGGAATAGTTCCACATTGGTATACATGTCATTTTAAGGTAAATAAAAGGAACACCAACATGTTATTTACTACAGCAAATCAGACCACTCATTGTTAAAACTTACTTTTCTGAATTTCTTTTACATGCTTGTGCCAAGATGAAACAGTTTCACTTATGCTTATTCGATGTGTTTCCAAAGGTTAGAAACTATGAGCGGCGGAAAACATTGCCAGAATATTTTTTCCTTTTGTGCAATATAAATTTGAAGTATATACTTGTAAAGTTCACTTTGCTTTGTAGCTTATTTCGAAGGATTGTCCATGGTGAAGCAATGATTAAAACTTTATATCAGGAACTTAATTGAATAATGATGTGGACTCTGTTAGTTTCATGCAGGGAACTAAAACTATTTATGAAGTCATTTTGTGATTCTCTGGCTCTTTCACTGTGCTTTAGTTAGTCATGATTTGTCAGCGTATAGATGGTTATTATTTATTATGTGTTTGTAATTCTGAATTACAGCTATGACATTTAGCGTGAAAGTTTGAAAATTGCTTCATCTGGGAAAATGTTGGAGTACTATTTAGATTATCTAACAAGAGTTTCTTATGCAGGGGGTAAGCTGCAGCAAGGTTTTCTCCACATTGAAGTAATACATCTTGCTAAAAGTAAATGTATAAATGCAAAAAAAATTAGCAGCTTTTCTCGTTGAATATCAACTTTTTGTGAAGCGAAAATCTCTTCTTTTTTTTTTTTTGAATGTTTGCACATACATTAGTTTGTGTAATCATTTTCACTGAAAAAGCAACTTGATACTTGCAATATTTTGTGAATTCAGCTGATAGCTTGATAGGCCGAGCACTTGCTGCATCAAGTGCGACTTAGATGACCCTTTTTACTTATTTCTTTATAGGTTACAGTGAATCAGTCCCATTGTGGGCTCTGCGATTCGTGCCTGCATTTTTTGGCTCACTGTTGGTGCCTGTCACTTACCACCTTGCACTGTCACTTGGCTTGGGCCAATCGTCAGCGGCCTTGGCTGCCCTACTTGTACTTTTTGAGAACTCCCTTCTCACCCAATCGCGGTTTATCCTCATGGAAGCTATCCTGATGTGCTTCTCAGCTCTGGGCCTGCTCGCATTGCTCAAGTTCCGGAGTCGGAGGTCAGTTACGTTTGCTACATCGTCGGGCGGCTCACAAATGTTTGCTCATGTTGGTGGCACGCTCAGTGGTGTTCCGTGCAGGAAATTTTCCCTTTTTCAGGAAATTTTTGCTTTTCATTTTGAGCCAAAGGAAAAAAGGGAATGTTGCATGGAATTTGAGGAATGGTTAAATTCTTCTAAGGCGACCGATATTTAGTAGTCACAGTGCACCTTAATCTGCTGTAATTGGTTCTGGCGCATGCACCACGCAAGCATAGCCTTTGAGATTTGTTTCTGATATTTACGCGGAGGGATTTATAGTTCACTTTTGGGGTTAGACTTGGAGTGCTCAATTTGCAGTGTACTAACAGTATATGAAATAATAAATTCATGCTTTTGCTGTGCGTCAGTGGAGGGGCTAGTCATGATTTGAGAAGTCGCTAGTATGTTAGACACGTGTAACTATAGTATGTGTGTGCATGGATGGGGGCAGAAATCAGTACTATTGTGCAGAGAAATATGCTGGGAATTTCATCAATGTTTGCAGGGGAAAATTGCTGAAATAGAAAATTTTGATATCTCTGAATGGGAATTCTTCGGCGTAGTATGGAACATCACTGGGCACGCTAAAACTAACCTTAGCAAAGCTTGGTTACTTGTTAATAAATGTACCATATGTGATACTGAACATTGTGCTTATGTTGGGGCAACGGAGTGTGCAAAAAAGCCACAAAATTCAAGTATCTATTTTTAGTAACTTTTGCATGATTCGGGTACAGTTGTGGATCAGTAGGTAGCCACTGCGAGTCTTATTTCTGCACCAGGGATTGGGTTCGTGATCAGTAATCGCTCTCTTTACAGTGATCACTCTCTCACTTGCAGCACATGTGAATGCATTTCGTTCGAAGCTGTGAGCAATTGAAAAACCAGTCCCTATTTAATCATACTTGATAGAAAATGAGGCACTGGGAAGCAACTACCATCGTAGGAGCATTCTTTAAACAGGAATTTTCTTCAAGTGCACAAACTCATGTTTGGGAACATAGTTTGCTCGTGCAATCGATGACTACAACAGGCACACTATTTTAATAGCCCTACAAATCTGCCACTCTAAGGACTGGAATCTTGAAGGTAACAGCGATCAGTACTTCAATGGGTATAGCGCATCACAGAAATGAAAAAACTGCCAAGCCGCTAAAAACTCTAGCAGGCTGCTACATTCATTTCCTTCAGCTAGTAAGCTTACCCGCAATAAGATAGCGATGTAAACATAATGGGCAAAAGGTGCATGCCTATACAGCTATAAGCAAAGTTTTGTGTCGTCTAAGCTCTCACTGGGTGGCTGAAAAAAACGGCTATTTAAGCTCAACCTTCTGCTGACATGGCTTCAATAAACAGGGAAATAAATATTCACTGCCATTAATTAGTAGGTGTTGTGACACAGCCAAATAAGGCCTCACATGAGGGCACGGCATGTAAAAAGTCTGTAAAGTCAAAAGTTCTGTAAAGCCTCCATGTCAATTTTTTTTCATTCTAAATGCAAGTGAATCTGTCGCAAAGTGCCTACAAAAATATAGTTTTTCGTAGCTCTAATGTGGTATTCTACTATATCAGCATGAAAAGCATAGTCCAGGACATTAAAAATGAGTGCCATACTGCAACTGGGCTTCACGCTGAGATTAAGCTATGCCTTTGGCAAGCTGGAAATCTTTCATAATATCTCGGGTTTAACATCCTAAAATCATGATATTATTAAGAGGGAGGCTGTAGGGGAAGGGTTAGGAAATTTTTTTCGGCCAGAAGATGTTCTTTAACATGCACAGTAATCACACAGTACACAGGTCTCTAGCATATATATTTCACCTCCATTCCAAAAATTTTTAAACCATGGGTTTGAATTTACGTCTTATCCACAACCAACCAGGTACTTGTGTCTTCTGTTCAGGTGCTCTTGAAAGGTTCTCAATACAGTGATTCCACTCCTGCGCAAAAGTGCGCCAAATCAGATTTACTGCACCATCCTGATAATATTAAAGGAAATTGCGCCAAAGTCAGATTTTGAAGCGTCTATCACCGGCAAAAGCCACGCCGGCACGTCAAAACATGTGCACCTTGTTCTCGGGGCCACCAAAGTCGCAATCATGAACCTAGAATTATTCCGCTGAATAAACAGCAGTCACGTGTGCGTCTTAAGTAATCCACGATGCTATGTTCGGTGCTGACGCAACTTCTGTCGTGCGAATCGGCTTAACGGCAAAACGGCCTCTCTGCAGAAGCTCATGATGTCTAGTACAATCGATAGCGTGAAACTGTAGCGGCGATTCATCGGCGGACGTCGTCTCTTTCGGTAACGCTTCTGATAGCTTGTTTGAAGAGTTGTGTGGCACGTAATGAAAGCAATTTTTTCTAATAACTGCACGGGTGCCGCCAGAATGTCTGTCAAGTCTACCTCTGGACATCGCGTTCTAATTTTCTGTGTTTCGCGTCTACAGAAGAGCATGGAAACAGTGGGATCGCGTTGGCACTTTTCCTCTGATATTTTTTATCCATCGATACAGAAGAGCTTTTTCGTAATTCCTTCCACAAGCACATCTGCGTTTGTAATGGCTGTTGCTGTAAAAAAGAAAAAAAAGACCCTGTCCTTCAGAACTCGAGATTGCAAGGGTGCGAATTCAAAATTTTCACGTGTTTTTTTTTCCTTAATGTCATCTTATTAATAAAACCATGCCTCCTGGTCGGAGCAGCCGCAATTAGATTTTAATATGTGCAACTTTTAGTAGTGAGGCCATCGCTGGCGGCTCTAGCTGTTATAGCTCTGGTGTCCGAAGGCCCACAGTGAAGCGGCTACGTCTTGTTACACACCACTGCATCACATTAATTGCTTTGTTTTGAATGGAAAGGGGGGAGGGGAGGCTGTGTTGCTTTAAGGGTGCAGTCGCTGGCGCGCTATCTCGAGGAATAATGAGACTGCTCGTAAACTTTCTGTGCTACTAATCTTTGCTTCGTGATGAACCGCTTTGGCAACTGGAGTGATCATTGTCCACATAGCCAGGGTTCTTCTGAATCACGTGATATCGGGTCCAAAAGATACAATTTGTTATTTTCACTTAAGCTCTTAGCAATGAATGCGATACCAACAAATTGTATTGTTATGTCAAATAGTAAGGCTTGATGTCATTCGCGAGGAGCGCTAGCAGTGGGGTTGCCATTTCGAAGGTCCGCGAACTCGCCGTAATTGCAAGAACCAGCTGCACCTGTGGTGTTCAGTTTTGGTACAGCCATCTGGATGAATTTCGATAAATTCTAGTTATTTCAAGCCTTTATTCTTTCCTGAACTTGTGTTAATTGCATTTCTAAGAGACAGTGGGGTCCTTGACAATTTGCAGACGTAGCCTTGAAAGTCCTTGGAAACCCTTTAATTTCTGTGATGTAAATGAGCATGAACCCTGTTTTCTATTTATGTTAACTGCCACGATACTCATTGCATTGGTCTAGCATGGTGAAGCATCTGTGAATTTCGCAATGTTCAAGTAGTTCATTGTTTTTCTCATGTGTTTGGCTCTAACTTTTTCTCTTCCCTGAGTGTAATGCCATATACACGACTTGTGGTGTTGGTGGTACCTCATGCAAATTGCTGATCTGTCCTCGTGACTGGCTCAGGCTGGTGCAGAGGGCAGAGAAGATGGCAAAGACTAGCGGTGCCTTGGAATAGAGGACCGACAACACGATGTTGTGGGGTTTTAGAGGCAACAAAATCTTTTTTTAAATAAAGTTTTGTTCATCTGGCATCTAGGAAGCTCTTTCTCAAGCCTTAAGCAATATTTTCACGAGCAGGCATACACCAGACTGAATTGAGACTATAATAATTAAAAGATAACATTGAAGATTCATGGAATCCAGATGATGTGAATCCAAATGTTCATGCATGCCTCTATGACAAATGATAATTATAAGTTTATTTCTGTGTATACTTCTTGCTTTATAACTTACTAAGTGTCAACAAATTCTGGTAGTGTTGGTCTTATTGCCATGTTTTTTTATTGCAGGTCATTCACATTCTCCTGGTGGTTGTGGTTGATCCTGTCTGTCTCATTTCTCACATGTTCTATGTGGTAGGAGCCCTTGCACAATTTCATGTTTTTGTTATTAGGAAAACATTATTTCTCTTGAAAGGCTAGTAACATTTTTCTTTCACTATTCTTTTTCAGCGTCAAGTACATCGGCATTTTTTCTATGCTTTTGGCAGTCTACATAATGACGAGAGATTTTTGGAAAATGCTTGGAAATGGTTCTTTCTCAGATGTGAGTGGGAATGTCACTTACTTTTCAGATTACTATTGCGCATGCATCATTCTTAGAATTGAAGCTCTGTGGTCTTTTAAAGAGGAGACTTTGATTCAGAAACTGTTTTGTTATGCATATTGTTGTGAAACTTCTACAGCTAATGTAATTTTATGGCCTAATTTCAAACATGCAATTATTCTAGTACAACGTGCAGTTATGAAAGTATTTATAGTTTCTGTATTGTTAGCTGGAAGGTTTACTTGACTATCAGCATAAGAAAGCAAATCAGTGTATCACATTAACCTGGAATGAGTATTGTATGCAATAAAACAAGAATGGAAGTTCTAAACCTATTTGAATGGTAAACTGAACATTTGCAAGAGTGATGAATGTAAAGCTAGGTGAAGCTGGCATCAAGCTGGGATGTCCAACATACTATAACTTTTCAAAATGGGACTAGAACACCCATTTTTGTTTGGCTGTGTATGGTAGTCATTCATTCCATATTGTTGTGATATGCTAGCTTTTCTAATAATTCTCACAGTGCATAAATAAAATGTGAATAAAGGTGAAAAATTTAATGCTATAAAAACAACAAGTTGTACTAGAAGAAAAAAAATTCTATATTTAGAATCAGCACATAAAAATAAATAAATTTTAGAAGTTTCTCTTAAATCTACGATTACAAAGAAATACCTACCTGAAGTAGGGTTTCCCCTTGACTAGTTTATATTCTCTATAAAAGTTAAACTTGCTTGCATTGGAAAAAAGCCTTTTGGGCCAAGAATATGACCTTCAGGCTTCTTTTTGTAGTGGTTCTAAACATAGTTTGATGGGATGAAAACATTAAAGTAGATCCAACATACAAACTTTGAATTAGAAATATATATTTTGTTTAATTTACTTCAACGAGCTTTTGTTAGCTTTTGGGCATAGTATTAATCAAATAATTTCAAATCAAATTCAAATGGTATATATCACATATTTTAAAAAGAAATGGGCATATTTGACATCACCTTACTAACCTGCACATTATTATTTTTTAATCTAAACAAGGCCTGTTAAAATGCCATTCTTTTCGGTTCTAAGAAAATGGAAACAATTTTCAATAGTAGCATTGTACTTTCGGTACAGTGTAAGTGATAACTTGTAAAATATTTTACGTTTTAAAGTTGACTACACTTGGAGTATATAAGCTGGTATAACAAGACGGTAGTTATAGCGCGAGAACAAAACGACGACATGTGTCCTTCTTGTCTCTGCATCGTCGTTTTGTTCTCGCGCTACAACTATCGTCATGCCATACCAACTAGCCCAAGCTGCCACACTTCTGGTATAACAAGCTTCTAAACTTAAAGAATGATGAATTGATGTGAGGGCAATAATTATGTTCATTAAATTTTTGAAGTTGGCTTCGTGGCAGTGTGGATTTTTCTTGGATATGTGTTTTCATGACTTAGCACCCCTTTGCTGCAGTGAAAAACTTTTACAGGGCGTTATATAGGAAGTAATATACAGTTGAATAGGTGCTTTCACGGCTTTGCACCTCTGCACTGCAGTGAGACCACTTTTACAGGCAGTGGTGGGAAACCAGCGTCAATTGCCCCAACTGAAAATTGCTGCCCCATACTGCTTCAAAATGGTATTTTTTGTCTAATTTGCACCATTGGTGTGCCACAATGTGGTTTTAGAACTGAAAGTAATGTTGACAGCATGCATCATAAGTGGATATCATGTGATGATTGCCATCTTTTACATGTGTGCTACTGCATTTGTATACACTTACGCTGCTGCAAAAGCACGAAATCGGCCGATCAGTTATTCCAACTTCCACGCAATTGCAGCGGTATTTTTTGATAACCATTGTCAAAGAACGAAAGCGATATGGCGACTACCGAAAAGTGTGTTAGTATGACTTATTGCCAACAAAAAGCCTACATGTGTGGAGCAGCGCCGCCTAAAGCCTACTGCACCCTTTTAATAACTGGCGACTACCAGTAGTGCTGAGGCGCCGATTGCTACTGCCTCAATTTTCGCGCGGATCGTGTGCAGCATGCACCGCATTGCAGAAACAAAAGCAGCTTATTGTTGCGGAATTGAGCATTGTGAATTGTGGGCAGAGAGTCATCAAGCATAGCGCACGTTTTCATGAGGCGATAGCCCAAACAGGCCTTTGTCTGCTGCCAGGACCGCTAGAGCATCGCTTGCAGAAAGCTCACATCGTCGTGGTAACACAACAGGCTTGCTGCATCTGTGCACGTCTAATGCGGAGTGGGCGCAAGCGGCTCAACACGTTGTGTACACCAAGTAAGTGATTGGCTCCCTGAAACCGTACCGCTTCTTAAAAAAAGAAGAAAAATTTAAAGGAAAAAACTCAGTTTTTGCCGAGTAGTAGGTGCGGTTCGCATTTATCGTGGACAGCCAATTATGTGCGTTTTGTCACTATGCCAGTTGCTGCGTTGGCTGCGTATTCCGGACCCCGCAGTAGTTTTGAAATGCCCTTCGCTGTTGCCACCATGTACCATTGGACAGTTGTGCAAGAATGCCAATCATTTCTGAACATTGGTAGAAAAAAATTAATGACTTCGTAGTGGGTTCTTTAGGTAATATTTGCTGTGGCTCTATATTTATTCCTTGTTTAGTGGCAGTGGCGCACATTAAGAAACTCAAGTTGGTACTTTGCCATAGGCGTGCCCAGGGGGTTACAAAGCCAGCCCCATAGATTGGCATGATAAGGATGCAGGTGCTGCAACAAAACTTTGCCCCTCCCCCTGAAGGGTAACCCTGCGCATGCTTATGTGCTTGTTGTTTAATGCATACTATGTTTAGTGCACAGTTAGCCGCTTTCCAGGCAGGTTCTTGGCATGTATGTATGTACCGTATTTACTCGCATAATAGGCGCACCCCTAGTTTGGTCGCGAAAATTCGATTTTTTTTTAGTTCCACGCATAATAGGCCCACCTCGAACTCGGCCGTGATCAGAAACGATTCTACCCCCCATCGGTTTAGTTGGAATGCGATCCCGGTACCCTGAAGAAAAAAAAAAGGCAAATCGACGAGCAAAAAAAAAAAAGAATGGAATTGCAATGCCCTAACCAATGTGTTTGTTGAAATAAAACTTGAAAAAAAAAAGTGTCCATGAGCAAAAAAAAAACAGCTGTTCCATCGATTACTGATACCCTCCAAATTGCCGCACTCCTTGTAGGTCACGTGTACAACTCTGGAGGCTCAATTTCCATCGATTACTGATACCTTCCAAATTGCTGCACTCCTTGTAGGTCACCTGTACAACTCTGGAGGCTCAATTGCCATCACCACCATCAGAGAAAAAGAAAGAAATGCCATTTTGCAGGCAGTGCGCCTATATTGAGGTCGTGTATTCAACTTTGGTTCCACCATGGGGAAGTACGCAAGTTACACGGCTGGATTTAAACTGAAGGCAGAGCAGTACGCGCTGGAGCACGGCAACCGGGCTGCAAGCAGGCATTTTAATGTTGGAGAAATAAGCATTCAATGCTGGAGGAATCAAGAAGAAAAACTTACGGTGGCAAAAAAGACACGACGGGCTTTCTGCGGTGCCAAGACTGACAGGTATCTGAACATCAAAGAGCAACTGGTCTAGCATATGTGGGAGCTACGACAAGATGGCTATGCTGTGTCGTTGGATATTGTGCAGACAGAGGCGTGCAGAAGAGCCCGAGCGCAGCGCATCGAAGCAAGAGAGTTCAACGCCAGCTCTGGATGGACAACTCGTTTCATGTGGCGACACGGCCTCGCAGACCACCTTGTGCCAGCGCTGGCCCGCAGCTTATGAGGACAAAGTGTGTGGGGTATCGTTGTGGCGAGCGACGCGATATGCGACGCCCTTGGAGTGAACAGACACAGCAGACGCGGTCGGTACAAACCCAACAACATACATTTATTTAACTACTTTTGAACGACGATATCGTCCGTCGAATCGATACATCAATCGAAATTAACACACTAGGACATCCTTACACAATAACACGACAAACACACAACATGACAAACACACAACATGACAGACTAACACACCCAAGGCGTCGCCGCCAATGCTTGACTTATCACGAGGGGCCCCGGCGCCCAGGCCCGCGGTGCCACGCGCCGAGGACCCACGCTAGAGACAACCGTTCGCGGCGACCGCCACGCGCAGGAAAGCCTCGCTCAGCTCTCGCCCGCCGCCAAGGTTTGCTTCCGCCAGGGGTCACTGCCGGCGCTACTTCATGATGATGATGACGATAGTGGTGGCTAACTCCGCGAACAACGCCAGCTACCGCCCAGTCGTTGTAACCCACAATGTGGCTTTTGGGCGAGACACGTGCGCTACCTTTACAGGGGGTGTCAGCACCCCCACAAGTGGTGGACTTCCACCGTTCTGTTATAAAGTTCCGACAGCAGAAAGACTTCATTTTGTCCCAGATCAGCAACGCTGATCAGACCCCCCCCCCCCCCCCTTTGTTTTGATATGCCGCAGAACACGACAGTAGAGGAGAAAGGTGCACGGAGCGTCATTGTCAGAACGTTTGGCGCTGATAAACTACGATGCACCGTACTGCTGGCGGTGACAGCGGATGGGTGCAAGCTACCGTCTTACTTTATTTTTACACGTAAGACGCTCCCAAAGGCAAATTTGCCTTAAGGCATCTACGTCAGACTCCAGGAAAAAGGCTGGATGAGCACGGAACTCATGGTGGATTGGCGGCGGCCGAGCGGCTTGTTCCCGTTCATGCTTGTCCTGGACAGTTTTCGTGGGCACCTAGTAGACCGCGTACGAGATGAGCTAAAGGAGCTGCGCACAGATCTGGCAGTGATTCCAGGTGGCCTCACATGAATAATGCAGCCTTTGAACGTGTCCTTGAATAAGCTTTTCAAGGACAATGTTCAAAGGCTGTACACCACCTGGAAGGCTGGAGGACGACATCAGCTGACTCTAGGTGGCAAGATTAAGAGGCCGCCTGTGGAAACGCTGTGCGCTTATATCATGGAAGCGTGGCAGGCAATCTCTGAGGAAGTTGTCAGGAAAAGCTTGAAGAAGACTGGTATCTCGAACACACTGGATGCGATTGAGGATGACATGTTGTGAGGCAAGGATGAATGTGTGCTCTCCAACATGGACTTCGAATAGAGAAAAGGAGGAACACCTACAACTTTTGTGTAAATAAATTTTATGTGTGTGTGTGCAGTTGACGGCTCTCGCCTGTTCATTAAAAGGTACGTAGGTATGTGTGTTTTATGTTGAAATAATTTGTAAACGATAAAGTCTCCTTTAGCTTGACAAATGTGCAGATTTAAAGCGCAAGAACAGAGTCGAAAAAATTTTCGAAAATTTTGCATCGTGTAATTGGCACACCCCTAACTTCGAGCCAAATTTACTGACACAAAAGTGCACCTATTATGCGAGTAAATACGATATGTATTGACGAGGTTTTCCTGTAACAATTCCTATTTTCATACACTTTAAAAAGTGGATAAAAGAAATAACTTACCACCGGCAGGATCGGAACCTGCGACCTTCAAATAATGCGTCCGATGCTCTACTACTGAGCTACATTAAAGTAAATAAAAGCTAAATTTTCTTCCTGTGTGTTGTATCATGAAAAACCCATGGGTGCTCCAAATATCGAGGTAGCTGTTCCAAAAGCAGATTTCGCCTGCTCCAATGACTGATTTGTGGGGTTTAACGTCCCAAAACCACCATATGATTATGAGAGACGCCGTAGTGGAGGGCTCCGGAAATTTCGACCACCTGGGGTTCTTTAACGTGCACCCAAATCTGAGCACACGGGCCTACAACATTTTCGCCGCCATCGGAAATGCAGCCGCTGCAGGCGGGAATCGAACCCGCGACCTGCGGGTCAGCAGCCGAGTACCTTAGTCACTAGACCACTGCGGCGGGGCAAATGCCTGCTCCAATGGCTGCTCCAAAATGCTGGAAGGCATTCCCATCACTGGTAGGGGTTACTTGTGGAATAAGATTTATCTATTCGTTCGTTTTGAATACTTCAAATTTTTCAACAATTTAAATTCGAATTATAGCGAGTTTGAATATTCAAAGCATTCAAATATTTGCACAAGCCTACTTTTGTAACATGAGTTAGTAAAAAGGTAAGGCGGTGTTAATAAAGTTGTCATTTTGATCTTTTCGTACTAAACTACAGAAGGCAGTAATATATACAGATTCCCTAAGTGTAGTAAAGGCTCTGAAAACACCTAAAAAGCACAAAAACCCTGTCCTTGTCTTGCTTTATTCGCTTTTATGCACAGTCTACTCATCCAAGCAGCATGTTATAGTCTGCTGGGTGCCAGGACACTGTGAAATAGAAGGCAATGTTCTGGGGGTCCTGCTAGCTGGATCCGTCAACAAAACCGCTATCAACACTTTGATACCAATTCCTGCCCTCGATTTGAAAGCTGTCCTAAAGCGAATGATCAGGGGTTATGGCAGAGCACATGGGACACACACACAGGGAATAAATTGCATGTCATCAAGCCGCAACTTGGTCATTGGCCGCCAGTATCAAAATCACGCCACACTGAAGTAATCCTTACAAGGCTAAGAACAGGACATACATACACTACACATTCATTTCTTTTGTCTGGGGGCAATCCACCTTTCTGTGACAGATGTGGAGAAGCATTCATCATTCTTCACATTCTAATACAGTGCAAAAAATTAGACAAGCTAAGAAGACACTTTCCATTACCCTACCGACAACAGGTACCACTACATCCTGCAATGTTCGTCGGTAGGGAGCCACTTTTCACACATAAATCATTGTTAGCTTTTTTGAAAGCTGTTCGTACGTTTCATATCATATACCCGGGCATTATGTAGCACGACGTCTCCAGAGAGGTCTCCGCTGCGGTGGCTACACTCAATAAAGCACTTGCCTCACGACCCTTGGACGCAAGGGTGTGAACGAACGAGGCACTAGTGCTTATGCCACACGTGCCCACCATGAATTTTATTATCACAAACTTTTGTCATTCATTAACACCACACACTTTTCATGGCATGCTCATGATTTTATTATTTCTATGTTTTTACCTGTCTTAGGGCGAGGAATTTTAAGGCCCTTATACAGCCGCTAATCACAATCATTGTTCACATCTCATGCCTCATGAACTGGTACTCTTTGGTCATCAAATGGCCCTTGCGCCACAAAACACCAAACATCATCATCGTCATTGGATGTTGGTTTGAGCTAAGTGAATTGTATTTCATTTGTGTATCTGGCCACAAGGTTCATGCTAGCCAAGATAAGAGTCAGTTCGAATTTTCTAATCTATGTGATGGAAGGCCATATCATTTGTTATGGCTGGCGACGGTTTATTTAAAAACAACTTATCTGCTTGTTTTTTCTTTATATCTCTGTTTCATGGGCAATTAACATATCTTTGTTGATTGTTTAAGACTATGCTTCATAGACCCTTTTCATAAATAAGCCACCTGACGGTGAGCTTTTCGTCAGTTTTTCTTTGCAAAGGAGCGTGGGATAGCTAGCGCCATCATGAGGGCATGGTGGAAAGCGAGCCATCAAATGTGTGAGTGCTGTGATGCTTGTGTTGGCAATTCTCCGTATCATCCGCTGAAATCGCACCTCTTTCTAGCTTGAATGAGTTTCTAGTATTCTTCGATAAGCTTTTTGAGCTGCTTCTGCCACACAATGAGCAATATTTTGTACCCTTCAACGGGTTGGACGAGCAGTTCGGCTTGTTATGACTGGCAGTGTATGGATCCGGCCTGCAAGAGACTCTCATTGGCATGCCCTTCCGACGCAGTCTGCGTCCTGGAGGAACGCAAGAGGTGTCTGTGTGGGCTGCAAGAAACGTGCATCAGCGTCGCTGGGACACACAGCCTGCGTTGTCTGCCGTGGTGCCCTCACAATGGCGGCAGACTGTAGTTCGCGACCGCGGAGCTAGGGGCGCCCTTTTTCGAAAAGGATCTATAGTTGGGCGTTAATCATTGTTATTTGTAAAGTTTTTAAGATGCTTCAACAGGGTTTCGAAAATGCAAGTCTTGTTTAATGAATGCAAGTCCTAATGAATGCAAATCTTAACCCACGCAGTATATACATTTAAAAAAGGAATAAATAAATTGGAGCACAAAGGAAGTGTCCTTGTTAATTTTGAAAGAATTAGCACGTACTTTAACCAGTCAGATCTGGTCACGCGCGGTCCGATTGAAAATCATCGTTGCAGCGGCTGCCACCCCCACCCCCCTCTCGAAGCGCATCGTTCTCGGTTCCGTCGAGCGCGTTCGAACACCCCATTTTCTTGAAGTTCTTTTTACAATGATGGGAGAAACTAGGCTAAACGACTAAATGACACGGTGATTCTGGAAGAACTAAGCATCCGCAGATAATTGAAAAAGCCTCCTTCAATGGCAGGAAGCTTGCATTAGCAAGCGCGCACTCTTCTGCCTTCTAGCGTATCGGTCGCCTCGGTCGTCACCTTGAAGAACGTCCTCTTGAAGTGCCTTGCGGCGGCACGCTTCCCGTTTTCTTTGACGAAATTTACAACAGCGAGCTTCAGTTTCGCCGTATATATAATTACTGTAGCACATCGCAAAAGAACCATCAAAACGCGTCGGCCAGATGGCAAAACATCAACTTCTGAAATCGACCAAGCGTGCGTTGCAGCGCGGACGCAGAGAACGAGGGGAACATTTGGCGGGACAGGCCTTCGCACGCCTCCGATGCAGAAAGTTGTCGATGTCGTGACGCGAGGGTGCATTCTTGCCATTATCGCAGTGGTAGAGATTGGGAGATAGGGGGAGGCAAACGCTTGAGCAGTTCCGGTGACCCATCAACAGGTTTATGTTCGGGTGTGGTATTCTAGAGACCATAGTTCCAGGGAATTTCTCGGAAGAAGAGGTTTCGCGCTCGCAGCCTGTTTGACTGTGCTCGTCTGCTCGGCGAGGTGCGCACCTGGCCGAAGCATCGAAATTTCCAAAGGTGCGCGCCGGCAAGCTGGCTCAGGTGGGTCGCAGAGCGCGAAATATGCGAGTGAATATTTTCTCGAAAAGCTCGCAAAATATTAGGGGTGTGTAAATTATACGAGAGTGTAAATTATGCACCTAGATATGGTATATTATGATTTCCACTGCCTTAGGGTACAAACACTGTATTGTGCTGCTCTCATGTTGCGTGAACTTTAGCTACAAGTGTCTGCTACATTGAAACATTAATTTTAGAACAGCTTCCCTTCCCCCTCCCCATTTGAGCTGACATGTGCCAGTACCACTAAATGCATTTTATCTGCTGCAGAGCCAGGTAAATCGGGTAGTTTCGAGCAAAGTTATTAAGCCACAAGAGCGAATGTTGGAGTGTATCGCTGTGCTCTTACTAGCTGCCAGTTTGCTTATTCACTCGTTTCAACCATGCTCATATCGGTGGGAGGGAGGAAGTTCCAGCTTTCAGTTCTCTGGTCCCCATAAAAGTGCTTCGGTGATGAGATCAGAATTAACCCTTTCAAATGCTACAAATGAAAAACTCTTGTAAATGTGTCAAATGACTACAATGTTTCTTCAAGGCACTCAGTGTTTTATTGCAAGAAGAATATTGGGATAATTGTGGAATTTATGTGTGTTGCAGTAAGTCATTCTAATTAAGTTGTAAATAAATATTTCTTTATCTCGAAGTTATTGATGCTTACTTTTGGCGTAAACAGAATAAAATCTCAGGCTAGGAAAATAATGCAGATTCATTTTTGGTTATATTCATTTTGAGCAAAGAAAAATTCTGCTTTTCACAATGCTTGCAAAAAGCGGCACGTTGCATGACTCGTCGAACGTGTTAGTGCCTTGAATAAAGTTATAATATGTATCAGCACACTGCAAGGTGTAGTTAAATAATGATAAACTTATTATGCAGGAGGTTCAATTCATCCAAAGTATTGATATATCTTACTGTTAACCTCTGCTTTATGCAAATAACAACTAACGAGTGGTGTATACAATTTTGTACATAGTGTCTCAAAGAATTAAAATATGCTGTTTGTACCAATATAAATTTGTGTTCATCACAATATTGTCACTCGATGCTTCCAAAGAGACTGCTGGCTTGGCACCTTGCAATTCCTCCCTTTTTACGATGGGTGTGCAGTTCAAAAAAGAAAACAAACCTGCAGGTAGGAAAGAATGTGCATGCGTGGGATGCACTCTGCAACTTAGCCATGCAGCCACCAGAAGCCATGGCAATGCATTTTCTCACCTGCTCCCGTGGTCTTTTGAATTTCGGACTCTATTGCATGCTCACTAAAAGGGAAAAATTGTACATGCTCTAGCCTATTAGTGTTTATTTAATAGTAGACGAGTTTGTGCATGTCTGGCTCAATTAATAATTTGTGCCATGTGTCTTGTCTCGCAGGCCACACTGTGGGCGCATTTCATTGCAAGGGCAACTGTGATGACAGTGGTGCCTCTGGCCATCTACCTTGGTGTGTTCTATGTGCATCTGAGCCTTCTTACTAGGGCAGGTCCTCATGACAACATTATGACCAGTGCTTTTCAAGCAAGCCTTGAGGTAAGTTTGCATTGTTCATAGTATCACTCTGATGATGTCATTGCCTTGTGCGTCATGATGTAAGGTCTTCATAATTCACCTCCATTAAGGAGTACTGACATGAATTTAAGACATCGTAAAAGGGATGTTTTTTGTTTCCTGATGTGTAGTAGTAACGGTCTTCATATGCCGGAGTCGGACATGTCTACAATATTTTACTTTGATCTTAAAGTGTTCATTGCTGAGCATCAGCAAGCCAGCCTTACCGCAACGGGCATTATCTTGACAAGTCACCACAGTTCCATTGAGTTTGCGAGCCCCGCGTCCTGCGTGCAGCCTAAATTGTATAAATCACTGTTAGGGTCACTGGACGACAAATGGCTCATCTTTGTTTACGCGCACCACAAGCAAATGACAGATCTGCCGGTACTACATCGCAAGTTATTGTCTCCCCTTAACATCACACTGCCATGACACGCCACTGGAAAGCCACCCTCTCGATATGGAAGCTGGAAGTGTTTGTGTAAGGTAGCAGTATTAAAAACATATTCGATGCATAATGAGGCACCATGACATTTTTAGACACCAAATTTTTCGACACCAAATTTTTTGTTTAAAGTGGCAATCAGACAATATTTAAACTTTGTGTTAGTACTTCTTTAAGGGGGCAGACTGGTCTTTGGGACCAAAAAGTGACAAAACAATTCAGTTTTTAAAATTGACGTATTTGGTTTCTGCAAGTATTTTTCTATCTCTGTGCAAATTTTCACACACCAGGATGTAATTTTTTTGTAATGTCATTCAAACTGTCCAGATTCTTGGTGCTGTTAACATGCAGAACCCGCAAAACAATGGGGAACCGACTTCGAGGCTTCTTTATAATTGGCCGGCATTTGTGTTAGAAGCTCTGCTACGAATTTATGAGAACCTTTATGAGGATTGCAAAACATGCACACCATGATTGTTGCTTTTTGAAGAAGCTGTGTGTTTTCAGTGTTTTACATTTTTCTCAGAAAAGTAAATTTACGACTGTTCAATTTTGAGGCCTCGATATCTCTGCAGCTAGGGCAGGTACAATAGTGATTCTTTTTGCAATGGAAACCTGTATAAGTGTAGAATGCAAGTATGAGAGCAGAATTTAGAGCACGAGCCTTTTTAATTGATTACTCCCAAAAATTGTAATGCAATTCCAACTGCTTTTGCAGATGGATAGTTCATTTTGCTGTAAAAATAACCAAGAAAGGCCTAAAAACAATACTTTCACCGTATAGTCATTTGTCTAGGCTGGCATATCTTGACTGTCATATTTAATTAAGCACTCTTTTTTCTATGGTGGCCTTAAACAATAGGGGGTGAACATAAGTTATCTCAAGCACAAAATGAGTTACAGGAAAACGAATTAAATATTTTAAATCAGCAGAAAGAACTGCATATTCTTGTGCAGTTTGATCAAGATCACTGAAGAAATAAACAAAAAATGTCTAAAACCATTCTAGTAGTTCAGGTTGCACTCTCCCTCAATATCAATTTTACACTTTTTGGAAATGTTCAGATCATTCTTGCGCCTCAAGTAAGTGCAGGAGTTAGTTTGACTGATTCGATGCATTGTGAATAATACAGCCGATGTCCGATTTCCCAGACCCTCAAGGGACTGGGAAAAATTTCGGGAAATCGGGCAGTCCGGAAAAACGAATGCAGGCGAAGACACTTTTAAAGACGATAGTCTTTCTTGGGGACCTTCGACGGAAAAGTTTTGGTCTGTCTGTTTGTACATTTGTCTGTTTGTCCGCTCTAACAATACCTCAAACGGCACCAAACGGCCAACCTCATTCGCAGCGCCCACCAATATTGCTCAAGGTTTAGCATTCATAGTTGCGTGATTGTCAATTAAAAAGCAATTATTGTGCATATATGAGGTGCCACAACAACACTCTGAAAGTTTTGTATGTCTGCCTTTATACTAGAAGAGGCACACACAAGTAACTCTAAGGAATGTAGCGTTTATTTCACTGCGCTGACAGTGCAACGCGATGCTCAAAAGGTGTTTCCAAGGCTTTGCTACAATGTCACGGTGGTGGCACCTGCCCGTCGCTTTGCGTTCTACACCTTATTACTTCTGAGACTGGCGCGCATCTTTCTCCGCGGGCTGAACGCCTTCGTTTTCGAAGATAACTGCCAGATGGGGCTTGTGTCTAACGTGCCTCGATGCGCTCGTTCGCCTCCGCTAAACGCTCGAGGCACTCTAACGCAGCGCCTCCAGAATACCCTTCACCGATTTTCTTGCGCAGAACATCAAATAAACGTTTTGTTCACTCTCTCCAGATGCAAGACTATCGTCTTTCGACTACATTTGTGGTGTAACATGCAGATTTGGAACCAATTTTTTAATAGGTATTTTTCGCTGACGCAGAAGGTCGCGGTGTTCTCATTGCAATTCAGCAAATGCATCATTTAGGTGACTCTGAAACGAGCCCAAAAAACGAAAAAAAATCTGATGTGGCTTGTACTACCACATTTGTAAACACTTAGGCGCAAAAAAAAGTGACTTATTGTTGTTTGCACGGCGTTGCACTTGCTCGCGATGTCTCCCTCAATTTCAGCTAACATCATTCTGTCACTGTGCATCCATGACAATGACAGTGCTCGCATCAATTCTGAGCTCGTTGGCTGTGTAGGTGCTGCTTCTTCGATCTCGGCGACAAAGTCGCCGGAATCCTCCGTAACTTGAATGATTTTGTCATCAGTCAATCCTCCACACAGCTCCAGGTCTTTGTCAATGTCAACAAAGCCCTCAAGGGCAGTGATTCCACTCCTGCACCAACTGCGCCAAATTGCACCAAACCAGATTTACTGTGCCATTCTGATAATATCTATGTAAATCGCGCTAAACTGTGCCAAAGTTGCATTTGGGAGCGTCTATCACTGGCAATAGCCACGCTGGTACGTCAGTAACATGGGCACCTTGTTTTCGGGGCTGCCAAATTCGCAATCACCTACCTATTTTATTTTGCTGAATAAACAGTGGTCGCGCGTGCGTCCCAAGATCCACAATGTTATGTTTGGTGCCGACACAACTGTTGTGCAAGTCTGCTTAACAGTGAAACGCGCTGTCCACAGGGGCTAGTGACGTCTAGTCCAATCAGTAGAGTGAAACTGTGGGGCTGATTCGTCTGCGGACCAGTAACGCTGCTGATAGTTCGTTTGAAGAGTTGCACGGCTTGTAATAAAGCAATGTTCACTAATAACTGAACACGTGTCACCAGAATATCTGTCACGTCTATGTCTGGACATCGCGCAATCTAATTTTCCGTGCTTCGCGTCTGCGGAAGAACACATAAGTGACGGTAACACGTTGTTGACACTTTACCTCTAATATACTTTATTCATGGATCACCATACAGAAGAGCTATTTCGTAATTCCTTCCACCAGCATATCCACGTTTATAATCGCTGTGGTGGTAAGAGCCCCTAAAAGACCCTGCGCTTTCGAACTCGAAGTTGCTTAGGTCCGAATTGAAAATTCTCGTGTTGCCATCGGTATATGATTGATGGCCACGCCGTTTCTCAAAATTTTTGCGTGCTTTCTTTTTGAATGTCATCTCATTTATAAAAGCATATTTTCTGGCCTGAGCAGCCGCAATTCGGTTTTAATACGTGCAGCCATGAGGCCATCGCTGGCTGCCCTGGTGTTGGCAGGCCTGTAAAGTGGCTACGCCTTGTTACACGTCCGCCTCTCGCTTTTCAGGGTCAAAAGCTGACGGTTAAAAAAAAAAGAAATGAACACAGCATCGCATTTATTGCTTCGTTTTGAACAGAGAGGAGGCTGCTGCATCACTTGAAGTAGCTGGCGGGGGCTATCTCGAGGCATAATAAGACTGCTCGTGAACTTTCTGGGCTACAAACATCTGCTTCACGTTTAGATAACTGATAGCACGAAATCTTCGGCAACTACAGTGATCATTGTCCTTTTAGCCAGCGTTCTTTTGAGTTACGCGATATCGGATCTAAGAGATACAATTTGTGAGTTTCGCTCACGCTCTTAGCAATGAATGCGATACCAACAAGTTGTATTGTTATACCAAATAATAAGGCTTGACGTCATCCGTGAGAAGCGCTAGTGGCAGGGTTGCCATTTCCAAGGTCCCTGCACTCTGAGAAATTTGCTGCATGCGTGGTGTTCGATACCTCCGACTTGGGTGACTAGAGACCCTCCAAACATCTCTTGCACGCTGTTGCACATACAGATGGAATGAGACTTGTCTAGAGCACCCGGCCAGCCGCTACAGCTGGCGTTCTCTTCAGAAATATGTAGAGAGATGCAGTAATGCTACCAAACATGGTCGTACTGCTCGTTAGGCCCTTGTGCTCTAATGTAAGCATCAATAGAAGCTTGTAGCTAACGTGAGATAGAAGCCGCGGCCAACAATAGGGTCAACAGGCACGCGCTTCGCTGCTCTGGACCAGTGTGATTCTATTTGTACAACACAAACGGCACGTATGAATGGACCTCGGAAATGACGCAACGATGGCGTGGCCGTCTTGGGATCAAGGCTCAGTACATACCTAATATGGCCACTCTAGAAAGTGAAGCACTTTTCGCACAGTCTGTTCGGGTTGAGAATACAAGGTAGAAGGGTATACCAGCCGTATAACGCCCCCCCGGCATTCCTAGCTCGACATTCCTAGCCCGGCATTCCTAGCGTTCTTCCTTTCTGTCCCTTGGACACGGGCGGCGCGTTCTTCTCTGCTTGAATAACAATTGATCGGAGGCCCGGCATGCGGGTTCATGTTATCGCATCTGCCATCAGTGCAAAGCAGAAAAGTCTGCTCTCTTATCTCTGCTTTAGCCGCGTTCATCATCCCCGCTCGCGCGCTTTTACCCTTTTACCCGGATGTTACCAGATAAAACACCATGCGCTTTCACCCGGATGTTACCGATTGGGACATTACACAAAACGAAAACATGACAGCCAGTGGAGTAGCCGGGGGGCGGGCACATTCGAAATAGTTTCGCCAAGTCATATAGTGCAAAATGACCTTTTGCCTGCCCCTCCCCCCTTCACATCAAAGTGCAACCTCCCCCCCCCCCCCCCACCAATTTTTGTCAAATTTCTGGCTACACCCCTGGCAATGGCAAAAATCAGTCGAAAATGTCCAAATAATGGCTATTTTATTAAGAACAAAATGGGTCTTGCCTTCACGTCAGTACGCATAAGGTACCTTGTCATTTTTTTTTTTTATGCACTGCTTTCTAGAGGACACGGTAGGAGGTTTTTTTGAGTATAAATAAAACTCCCTAACCACATAAAATATTGTTGTAAAAAGCAAATGAAGTTTGTTAAATTGTGTAGTTTTAGCACAGAGATGAGTGCTGGAGGAGGTTGGCTTTGTGAGACTAGCTGAATGACGTCATATTATGCCCAGCAGTCTAATCAGTCGGGAAGAAAAAGAACCTTTTTTTATTCTTCAAGTTATCTTGGGGCAATGCACTTGACACTTTGAGAGTCTCTAACGTTGTATGTTACAGCATTTGTCTTCTATAACTGCTGGTAACCACTTAGGTGAACTTATATTGTTATTTCATGAAGTACAATTTTATTCAACCAGTATTCTGTTTATTTGCTATGGAAATAATCACTGAACAAGTTTTTACAGAATACTCAATGGCATGGCGCCATTATTCTTACATCATCAACTGAAATAGGGAGTGCTTCTAAGATGATTGGCGCCATGAAATTTGCGATGAATATAAATATCTCTAGCTCTTCACAAGAGCCTCGGAATATTTCTTTATGTCCTTGAATGTAAATGCAACTTGCTTCTCCTCCAGGCTTTGAAGTTAACTGCTCCAGATTGCTCCAAAATAGAAAATTTTGCTGCTCCAAAGTGCTCCAAATGAAAAGTTTTGCTGCTCCAAGGTGCTTCAAAATGAAAATTTTGCTGCTCCGAAAATTGCTCCAAATCAGAAGACCTCAGTGGCTTCACTGCAAGGGTTATCCCGGCCGGAATCGAAACACCGACAACGTGCAGATTGTCGAAGGCAACGTCAACGGGTGGAGGTTCGTCGCAAACACTGTCTACTCCGGGCGAGACGGCGGTCTTGGCATTCAGTATGAAGCTCCTGTTGTGAAAACAGTTCCAGAGGGTCTGTTGCATAACCGCCTTCCATCAGTCTGCAAGCATGCTGACGCAGACCATAGGTCAACATTATAGCTTTTCCCATTGTCGGAGCACAGGCTGCCAAGCACAATAGAAGCACCACCGTGCGACCTAAGCTACGGCTGGCATTGGATTAGTGTGTACTGGATTGTGGCATTTTCGGTGTCGGAGAGTACGGCGGGTGCGACCAATGCCACGGCGCGTTGGGTTCGAGGCATAGAGTTTCATACAGTGATACCTAGAGCAGAATCTGGCGCTGTGATCATGTACCCCCATGGGAATAATGGGAAGTACAGGCTTCGGATTGGATTGCGTTAGGTAGAGAACTACCTACGAATCCTTTTCTAGAGTTTGTTTCGTTCTTCGGCAGAGTGGGTAGTTGGGCGCACTGCAAAGCACTGAAGTAGCGCCTTTGTTGTTCAAAGAGGCTGAAGACCACTATGTCTGAGATTTGCTGCGGCTTCAGAGCTTTATGGGTCGTATTTGACAGTTTAAGCAAAGCGTTATCCACTCACTGCTGTGCATAGATGTAGCATCTCATGCCACTGCCAGTGCAGAATATTACATTGAGTTCATGTATTTTCATAAGCTTGTCTTGCCAAAAGTCGTTTAAATTGACTGCATAACAACAGCAAAGCTAAGTAGATGTGCCGTCACACTCCTCCGACTCGACTTCGCAACAAAACGAGAGGTGTATTTTTGGCAGACCAGTTGGACAGACCCACCTGAAATTGCAGCAGACAAAAAGTTTAGTGTTTCTTACTTAATACCGTATTGTTATTTCCATAAATAGATAATGCATACTTTTGAGGGCAAAACAAGAATGTTTTGTTTCAAATGTTGTAAAATATAATTCAATATATCTTGATGCCAAATCTGGAATGCAGTGACAGAGCAATGCATTCCCTTGTGGTTATATGTTTCCAGGTTTCACTTCTACTGTATAGCCACAAAAACCTTTTGCAACAAAATTTACATACAAAAGAATGAAGCAAGTTTAATTTAAATATAACATCATATTGTTTTGCTTTACACTCTGAAAACAAGCATCACAAATCTCAAGTATGCAATCGATCCGAAGAAGATCCGTACTTCCCATAGTACTTACTTCCCATAGCTAGTACTTCCCATAATTTGCATGGGGGTACAAGCACCGCTGAAGGAACCTGCATAGACACTAGCTCCAGATTCCCCTCTAGGTATTATTGTATGAAACTGTATGGTTTGAGGGTCTGGAAAAAAAAAATAAAAAAGGCGTCGTCGATATGGACTTCGAGTTTGCGGTTAGCAGTAAAAAGTCCAGAAAATCAGATGGCGAACGCTATAAACATCCAGATTTTCAGACTTTTATTACGATAGCAATTATATAGACAGTCTCGGCTAGTTTTTGCCATCGCCACCGCCAACATTCACGTATATATATATATATATATATATATACACATACACACACACACAAACACACGAAGGCTGGTCCACCAGCCGAAACTGTTAGGATTAAACAAATATTTTAATGTTTTGTTTCCTATACTGTACTATTCTCGATATATATATATATATACACACAAACACACACACACACACACACACACACACACACACACACACACACACACACACACACACACACACACGGAAGGATGCGCAAGCCTCCTTTTTCTGTGAAGCAAACGTCTCCTTTCCGGCTGAGCTCGTCCGCGCACACGCTTACCCCACCAGTGAACAAGGGAAAGGAGGCTTATGGTTGCCGCACTATGATCAGCGAGCACCTTGTGCTCCCACAGCAGGCAGGAGCTTCTATGGGCTGTGCTCTCAGCATGAAAAAACGGTGCCAAAAGTCTACCTGGAGCGGCTGTGTTTTTTTGCACCAGCGTTTTGTAGAGTTATGTGAGATTGAATATAAATGAGTTGACTGCCAGCCTCACTTCATATATCAACACCATTACTATACACGAGCCTTGTGGTCGTCTACTGTGGCCGTGCCACAGGAAATTTGATTACATAGCAAGTGCACGTTTACTACAATTAATATTGCTCCTAAAAATGCTAGCCTTTCTTCTTAAAACATTCAAATATGTTACTACCTCATTCAGTGCTTAACCTTTTTGGCGGAACTGTCACTTTTTTAATACATTGGCTCTATGGGGAACTTGTCTGTGCTACAGATAAGTGCAGGACATCAGGCATGTGTGGAATTTGGGGCGTTCGAAAAATCGGACGTCGACTGTAATACAGAGATTATTTCAAGTACTGCTACAATGCATTGCCCATGCATTGTGCTGCCTAGCTTATTCTTGAAGAGCTAGAAATGCATGCAAGATTTGCATCAATTGTGCCTTTGCAGGGAGGATTGGCATCCATCACTAGAGGCCAACCATTGTCAGTGGTCCACGGTTCGCAGATCACCTTACGGCATACACATGGTAGGGCCTGCTGGCTGCACTCGCACCCACATGTCTACCCTGTCAAGTACCCTGATGGGAGGGGCAGCTCACACCAGCAGCAGGTGGGCTTTTCACTTAGGGAAGCTTCTGTACTAAAAAAATACTGTAAGCTAGACGTGTGTGAATAGCAAAATTTTGAGTGCAAATTTGAATATTCAAGTAGAAGTGTGAATCTAATCGAATATGTTTAGAATATTTCTAGCATATTCCTTTAATACTTGACAACAAAATTGCCGAAAAAAAGTTAGAGGATTCTCCCAAGCATATTCTTATGAGAAAACAACATGGAAGTATTTTATTTTTTTTTGGGGGGGGGGGGGGGGTGATAAAGCGCTGGCGGCGTGGTGTTTCATAGTTGTCTTATAGGCAATGCAGAGGTCAAATTGTACTTATGTACTTGATGTAGTGCAACAACCAAAGTGTTTACTTGTGAAAGGCAAAGATGCTATGTCCTCAACCCTTTCTCCTCTTTCAATTTCTGTTGATGCCCAACTGATAGTATGGTGGACAAGGGTGTGTCCTCACTTTGAGTCTTGAGTTTCGATCTGCCTCGTAGGCGTCAATATAGCACATCTTAAATTTTGGATGCTAAAAATTTTTGGCGTCTGATTTTTTGAACTTCCTGCCCAGATTTCAGATCCAAAGGAGCATTGAGCCCCCACCTCTGCCCCATTTATCATCTCCATGTTGGAACCAGCATTTTCTCAAGTCAATACATTTGCAACTGTAGCAGAGCCTAAAAGGCAACTTTGTCGCAAGAGAAAAGTGTGATGATGTGAAGCATATTGAAGTTTGAAAGGGTCAGTTATAATTGGACGTTGATTGCATTCGTCTTCAAAAAGTTCGAACGTAGTTGAGATTGAAAAGCAGCTTTGCCACAATGCAATATTGTGATGAGGGGAAGTATATTGGAAATTTTAAGGGATCACTTGTAGTTTGACATTGCATTTGTCTGGTTAAGTCAACCATGGAGCTTGACAGACGCTTTGCCGCAATACGAGTGTGTAAGCGAATGAAGCGTATTGAAAATCGGAGAGGGTCACTTGCAATTGGACATTGACTGTATTTGTCCTTTGGAAGTTGGAATTGTTTCGAATAGTAAATTTCCACTTGAAATCGAATCGAATAGCAAGCGCTATTAGAAAAATATTCGAAATTTTGAAAATTCAGTCACCGCTACTGTAAACATAAAATGGCATCGTGAGCACTGGCTGCACTAAGGAATCAATATGAGGGTAATGTGTGTGTTCATTTAACCTTCATAAGGGGTTCTTGCGGCAGTGTGCAGTTTCCCTGGATGGGTGTATTTGTGGCATAGCATTCCTTCACTACAGTGAAGCCACATTTACAGAGGCTCACATGGGAGTAATATTGTTTATTGCTTTGTTTCGAATGCTTCAAACTTTACAGTAACTTGAATTTAAATTAAAGCGAATTAGCAAATTCAAATACTGTGATACTCGCTCGAATATTTGAAGTGCTCAAACATTCACACAAACCTATTCTGGCAGCCTTTTTCTCACCTGATCATGCTGAGCTTTAGAGTGTTGCAGTCATTTGTTTATCCCAGTGCCACTGTGATGCCCAGCACTAAACACGTGTGCATTGTGGAGGTGCAAACATGTGATCTGTATTGCTGCATATTACGTAATCTGGATTCTCTGTTTGTCACTACAACGCAATGACACATGTGATCTGGCATGCCAATATGGTAGCAGCGGCTGAGCAACAGAGTGAAGTTTTCTAACTGAAGTAGTTCTAGAAACATTGGGCCAGACGGTGGAGTCATTGTACTTGGCAACAACCTACCGTATTTACTCGATTCTACCGCGCCCTCGATTGTAACGCGCACCCGATTTCCACCGCGGAAAAAAAAAAAAAAAAAAAAAAAAAACCTAAGACATCGATTGCAACGCGCACCCATTTTTCTCGCTGGCCCGCACGATCACACCACTCGAAAAAACGACTCCTTTCGGGAGCGTCTTCCAATTAAATATGAGGTACGGGCGAAGCTTGTGCCCATCTGACGTGTAACAGAGCATTGCCGTCACTGTAGTTTTACCGTGGACCGATGTCAGCACGCGAACTTGCTTCGCCCCCTTCTTCTCGACGGTTGTGGTGCCAGGCATGTCGAAGTAAAGAGGCGTCTGATCGGCAATCCTGATTTGCCCAAGCAGGTAGCCGTTGTTGCGCCGCAAGTTTAGGACGAACCTCTGAAAACTGTGAAGCTTTTCATCGTACACCTCCACAAAACTTTTCGCATATGCATGTTCCCCTTCGGAAGGAAAAGCCTTTCCTCTTCATAAAGTTAGTTAGCCAGCACCTGCTCGCTTTAAACTGGCTCCGCATTTGACCTTTTTCTAAGACTAATTGCACAGCCCGCACTTGGAGCAGTTCTGTCGTCACGGGCCGCTGTGCCGCTCGCTGCTCACGCACATACTCGCCGAGCAGCTCTTTAATTTGCGGAAACTGACCCTGCTGTGGTCCACTGAAGCCTTTGAGTGAAGCTTTGCTGTCGACAATCTTCTGCTTTTGTTTCCGCCGGTCCCGCACGCACGTTTTGGGAACTCCGAACGACCGCGATGCGGCCCGATTTCCGTCCGTTTCTGCACACGCGATGACTTTTCTTTTAAAAGCGGCATCGTGGTGCACTCGAGTTTTTGGAGTCGGCCTTTCCACGCCGTCGATGCTAATGCACTACTAGATGACGAACTCCTCAGCACACGTACGAAGTGCCGCACATGGGAAACACATAGGCAGAAATGGCGGACGCGCCATGCCGATGCACGTAGGGGGCGGCCATTTTGGACTTGCCGATGGCAATAGATTGGCCGTAACTTTTTCGTTCGTACTCGATTCTAACGCGCATGCAATTTATGAACTCGCTTAACCGGAAAAAAGGTGCGCGTTAGATTCGAGTAATTACGGTATCTTGGCAGTGAAACAGAGGCTACAGAAGTGAAGCTTCCATATATTCGTGTTGCTCTGCAAATAGTACAGCAGGTTGCAGTGGATTTTAGCTTTGATTGCTCACATAGTTAACATGCTTAAGAAAACGATACATGAAATATGGCAATAGGAGAAACATTTTGAATCTTCAGTGTACATTATAGTGTTACATTATGAGTATACTTTTCTTGGGGAACTAAACTGTACATTTGTGGCTTTACACTTGACCCACTCACATCATGGATGTTATGTTTACATAAAAAAATGGGTGTGCTTAAAGGTGATGCTAAGAAATTGAAAGAAAAGGAAGACATTCTTGCTTCTTGCAAAGTGAACTACAGTAGAATCTCGATAATACAATTACGGCTGCTGGAATTTCGCGATGATACTAATTTTAAGGTTACTGCGGATGGACTACGTTACAGTACACTCTCACTAAACGGAACCTGAAGGGACTGGGAAAACATGTTCCATTTAACACGAGTTCCGTTTACTGAGAGGTGAACATGAGTGCAGAGTACAAGCCTGAAACCAAGCATTGGAAAAGCAGCAGTTCCGTTTAACATATTTCTGTTTACTGAGAGTGTACTGTATATAAAATATGCCGTGATTCGGTGTTATACGAATGGTTTCTCTAGCCACTGTGGATGATATGAACGCACAATTGACCGCTGCACGCGAGTGGCACAACACTGCTTGTCTGTGGGAGGAAGGCCCGTTCACATTTGGCCTCGAAGGGAGCAAATGCTCAAAACTAGTTGGAATTTTCCTCACTTTCCCATCGCAAAAGTGGCCGGAAGACTTTGCCACGAGGCTGATGCGAAAAAATTGATCCAAGACCAATTTTGCCGCTGCGCGATAGCGGCGGCTGCCTGCCGCAGCATAAAATGACAAGTGAAGAAAGCACATTCGCTTTTGGCATCATCTATAGCTTAACAAGATGACGAGTCATGGGCAGTAGACAAGTGCTGCTAGATTACGTTCCCTCATTGCTCGCCACGCGAGCGATATCGGGCGATTACTGCAACTTGCGCCGTGGTCGTGAACAACGTTTGATATGTTGGCAGTGGACTTCGCACTGCAGGCCTGAGCAGAGAGGGAGCGCAATCTAGCAGCGCGTATCTACCGGCCATAACTCGTTACTTTTCTTTTTTTGGCAACAGATGTCGCTGAAAGCGAATGTGTTTCCTTTTGCTGTCCGTTGATGGTGCTGTAGGCAACCACTACAGAGCCTAAGTCATCCGTTCGCGTGTTCCCTTTCATAAAGGACGACAGTGTACCACAGAGCAAGAATTCTTGAGGAGGCAGAACTGCGCTCACTTGGGCGCCCTGAAAATGTCATGAAATCGGGTACGACACTTACGCGCCTTCTGTCGTGAAACTCCGCTAGCGGAACAGAAAAAGCGCACGCGCCTCTCTCACCGCTCTCACATTCAAAGCCACTCCCCGTTCGCGCTTCACGTTCAACTGGGTGTGTTTGTGTGCATCCTCGGCGCCTGCAAATTTTGACACGACAGTGTTAAAAAGCTCATTTTGCAGAAAGGCCAGCGCCGTTGGTTTTGATAGAAATATCAGCGTTATTCATGACCGTGAAATGGAGAAAGGGGCAAATGTCTTACGCAAGCACCGTGGCATGCAGTTGTTCGACCAACAACACTGCTGGAAGCTGCTTCACAAAAAAAAAAAACAACTACATGAATGTCATGCAGTGTCGTGTAACATGACAAACGAAAGGGACCCACGCACATGCAAAACTTTCAATTAATTTTTAATGTACAGATGAGGTTGCTTGAAAAAGGTTTTTGGCATCTTATTCAGAATCTTTGCACAATGAGAAACAAAAACAACAAAAAACGTTGCTCTGATCGAAACCATTATTTCTCAAAAGTCAGTCTTTTGATAGCTTTGATAGCTTCTTTTTCTCTTGGGCCCCTTTCTGCTTGTTTCTTGCTTCGTTTGCACAGTGTTGTCTCATGCGCATTCCCACGTAGTAGTGAAAAATTTTCACGACAGCGTCATTTTTTGTGCGTGGCATGAAAATGTGAGGTCGAAGTTTTGAACATGATTAACAGTTCCCCAAAAAACGTCATAGTAGTCCATGTTTTTGGAGGAGAAATCTTCTGCACAGCGAATCATCTCGTAGAGCCACGTGTTTGAATGAGCTAACCCACCTCTTCATTTGCAGATTGTCAGAGATACTTGTGGAAACGTCGGTGTCGCAGCAGAAAGGGACTTTCTGCTGCGACACCGACAGCGGAGTAAGACAGCGGAGTAAGACTCCGACAGCGGAGTAAGATACAGCGGAGTAAGATAAGGCAGGAGTGCCGACTCCGCCACAGCCCCACTATTTCGCACGGGACACATCGTGCAACGTGGACACAGTGGGCTAACTCATTCCTTTGCTTTCCTCCTCCACTGCTCTTCCTCCTCATGCTTGCTTTCTCCTCTCTCGGCACATATCACAACGCGTAGCGCCACCTGTATAGCTGCGCTAATGAGAGCTTGCACGAACTGGCGGAAACCAGTGGCAACGTCGGCAGGGAGCGGCGAGGGCGGAGAAAACCATTTGCTCGGCTGCCTCAGTTTGACAACCAAATGAAACGTATATATGTATACTCCTAAAGAAATACGACATAAAAACATCGCACTGCTTTTTTTAAACATATGCGAAACACTGTTACAGATCTTTAGACAAAGCAGACGAAACATTCTGTTGAAAAAGTACGGCAGAGCACACGTACGCTTTTTTTTTTCACGCCTGGACGCCAGAGCGGCAGTGTTGGCCATACATTTTTGTGTTACACCCTTGGTTTAGTATGTCTTGAATGTGCTCATTTATGTTCGAAGGGACAGGATATCTTCGTATTTCTGTGTGAAGATGCGGGGTAACTGGACAGAGCGCAATGAAGTGTTATGTTCCCAGATGCAAGTCTGGTTATGGCAAAGGGTGGGAGAAAATTTCGCTTTTCGCGTCCCCATCTGATCCGCTGCTACTAGATCAGTAGTGTCAAAAAGTACCCGTGAGTATGCGACCCCTGAAATCAAAGGACAAAATATTTGCTCGACACTTCGAGAAGCACCTCATGTTTAATAGGTACTTCAGCGAACACAAAGGAAACGTAAAGACGTAAAGAAAGTGCCTTGACTTCGAAAGGGAGCGATTCGTTCCATCTTTGGGATAAGCGTGGCTCAACTCAATGACACTGAATGTCAGGAGGAACCAACAGATACCGGTGCCGAAGAGTAAGAAGACATCCATTTGTCTACAACCGCATACAGAGTAGGCGCCTTTCTTTGTCCAGATAATGAAAACAACTCAGCCTTGCCTACGAGAGGACTCCGTCAGTTGGTCGCCTGGCAAGGATTTAAAGTAAAACCACAGCTTGAGTGTGCCTTCCAGCGAACACTGTGCGGCAGAAACCGGCGCAAGCAGCTCTACTGCTATAAGCGATAACAGAGACTCTCTGTGCCCAGATCGAAGCTCACTTTTCGCAATGTTACCTCATGTATTAAGTTTAAGTATATATTCTGTTTATGTACGTGGTAGTTGCATTGTATAATTCTGTGTGGTCCATGTTAAAAATGTCAGGCATTTGCCTGTTTTGAATAAAAGAAGTAATACGAAACACTTGGGTTATTTCCTCTCATAACGTCGATCCGCGAACTGCCATAGTCACGCTCTTTACAGGAAAAATTTGTAGCAGACGTAAGGCTTGCGCGGAGCAGACGACAAAACAGATAGGCAAGCAGACCCATGAACACGGCCAAGCACACGTTCGTGCCGTTCGCAACGACGGACGGAGCCCTTGCCCGTGGCTCTGCTCGAGGGCAGCGCCTCTTTTCCGCTGTTTTCCTTGGGGAGCCTTCATGTGCGCACGTCCTAGCTTTCCTTCATGTGGCTTCCTAGCTTTCCTTCATTCGTAGCGCCACCTGGCAGACGAACCGCAAAGCATGAAGCGGCGTTGCAAGATGTGTCCCTTTCAGACAAGCGGAGTTAGTGCTCCTCTCTTGTCTTACTCCGTGGTTTTCATCTTTCTTTACAGAAATCCTGTGATGTAATACAAGGTGGCATCGACGACTTCAGAGCTTGTTTGGCTATCCTGGACAACATCATCTGTTTCAACAAGTCCATCTAACTTGGCCTTTATCTGTCCAAAGTGCGAGGGGTCACTGTCAGCTTTCTGGAAGATCTTGCGGAACTCTGAAAGGTCGAGGGCAGGCTTTTCTTCAATAACTTTGCAGTTCCCGAACCTCAGTGGTTTGAGTGAGCAAGCTGTAGAGAGAAACCATGTGGTACAATTGCAGGAATATTGGCATGTCTGGATGGTCATTGTCATAGGCTGCCTGTCTTTCCTTGCCTAAGAATTTCTCAAGGGGATCCTGGTTGAATTTCGTCATTAGGATGTATTTGTAAGCGCACTTGCTTAGCAGGTACTCGGTTAGCGCGAACGTAGAAAACATTGTGACACGGAGGCCTTCCACAGTTGTTGGTGTGAGAAACATTTCTTTCATGATCGCACCCGACTGGAGCTCCCGTTCCCAGTCATCCAGCCACTGAATTCAGTTTCTGATCACAATGAGTTTTCGGCTACCGTATCGCACCCCTTCTGTTGGATGCAGTTGATTCATGGAGTCAAAAAGATTGTTCATTCTTTCAGTGAACGCGATTGTTCCTGCAGCTTCTTGGGCATTCAAAACTTTTTGGTCAGCATAGAACTTGATACCAAAGCTCATAGACCCACTGAAGACTTGTGATGCCAGCTTAACGCGCATGAGCTTCCTTTTTAACGGGTATATGTGGTGCTCAGTTATTATTGGGCAAACCTTCAGGCCTCCTGTGTTCTTGCAGTCTTCCTTGTACACGGCCGTGTACAGATTCCATTTCACCAACTGCCTGTTCACCTTGAGAATACGCTGTTTAAGCAATCTGTTCCTGATGCACTTGAATAGATGAAATACATCGGAAAAGGCGAACACCTTGCGTTCCTCATTTACGGGATGCTAAAACAAATTTTTCGCTTCACCAAGCTTCTCGCTGACACTCAAGTGCGTCCACATCTTTCTGTTTGTTGCCGCTCCATCATAGACAATTCCATCAACTAGTGCACCAGCACTTTCAAGCATGAGGATCGCCTGGAGGACCAACTGGCTAAGTACTGTCGGTCTAGTACTTTCATTTGATGCAAATACACCGATCGGTTGCACGTTACTGACCCCAAAAGGCCAAAACATGAACACCAGTGCATGATTTGCGAGCTTGAAACAATGCTCATCTCCTTCACCTCAGTTCACGAGACCCGTGTAGGTTAGAGTTTTCAAGCTCATACTTTTCCGCTCTCTTACCGAAATTTCGTCGAAGAGAAGCATGCGTGTCTCTCAAGGTCAGTTATGGAAGCCAGCTTTCCTTTTAATGCTTCAAAAAACTCTGCATCAAAGCCACATTGCATCCTATCTATGGCACGATACTTTCTGATGGTTTTCACACTGGGCAGAGGTAGAATGTTGTTTTCGCGAAGAAACAGGTTGCCTGATGACATCCGAATGTGCAAAAGAAGCCACTCAAAAACAAAAATTTTTTAAGGGCAGGCAGCATTGAAATAACTTTTTCCTCAAAACCAGCATGTCTTATTTAATTTACCCAGCTATTTACAGTGCAAAATATTGAATATTTATTTATTGGGAGGTAATCTTTGTCAAAAATTGCATTAAAAGTGCTAGCCACGCCAGCTGTGATAAGTGACTAATGGGTGGCTTTATTCAGTAAAGCTTTGATATTTGTGGAACTGATAGCTAGAGCTATGCAGTGAACTAGAATAAATATTATGCAGTGAATATCAAGGAAGTAATGCTAAAAAAACAAAAAAACCGGAGAAAAAGAGCTAATTTAGACTGAACCTGTTGAAGAATTCAGCTGTGAACGGAAAAATATTCGATGGATTTCTTTTATTCTAGTTCACTGCACAGATATATATGTTGTAAATCATTGTGCAAAATTTCAGTTCAAAGTATACGCTGAGAAATACGTTATGAAAGTTTGCGTCGCAACATTTGGTGCAAATTGTTATTTTCAGAAAAACGTAAACAAAGATTTCCGAGCTTGTAAAAAGGGTCACAATCTTTGCATGCAGGCCTAAAATGCACAATATTCGTAGCTCGGCCCTTCTGCGGAAGCATTATTGTCTCCTTTTGTTTGGGTGGCTGTTCGTCTTTTCTTCCTGGCCTGTTTTGTCCCATCCGCTTGCACAATATTCGTAGCTGGGCCCTTCTGCGGAAGCATTATTGTCTCCTTTTGTTCGGGTGGCTGCTCGTCTTTTCTTCCTGGCCTGTTTTGTCCCATCCGCTGACTTGCGTTTAGCATTCTGCATGCGCAGGTGATCCCTGGCGATGCAAGCTTTCGTCGTGTGGTTCCTGGCTTTATGCCAGCTTGCCTCATGATATCTAGGGTGCTTACACTGCCATTATTAAAGTGTGCCACAGCATCATGCAAGGCAAAAATTACTGTAGGCAAGCTTACGTAAACTTTTTTGGGTGCCCGCTGCCATATTAGACCATTGCACTCATTAGCATTTCGAGTCGTTTTATGAAGGCACTTCGTTAGAAGTTCATCAAAGCACAGATCACTGCAGACAGTTTTAACTTTGTTGAGCACATCATTTGGAAGTCCTCCTTTGTGTACATATTTCCCTTGGCCGAGTGTTTCGATTCTTTGGTATCCGCACCAGCTTTTCGGTCCGAGTGGACACAGGCCATGTCTCGGCTGCTTGTCAGTAGAGCTGCAATGAAAAAAGACTTGCAAGGGTAGCCTTTTTCATTGCAGAAAGGTTCCCTACATTAGCCCTTATGGCGATGCCTTAATAGTTTTGCAGGCGGTCAATGAGGGCATCAGTGAGCTTTCCCATACCATCGAGTCCACGTACTGTCTTCTTCAGTTTTCTGAGGCGGCAGCCAACACGCTTCTGGACATGCCCAATACATTCCAGTTTCTGCACACTGTTCTTCCTATACATGTCTGACAGCGGCATAGCTCTTGGAATCACCATCGCCGTAGTACTGCAGGTACTTCAAATCTCTTTTGCCTTTCGACCTTTCAAATATTCGGTATAGACCAACCGTCTCCATACTGCCAGCACTTCCTTCATGGTTTGCTTGACAGGAAGTGTAGTTTACCTTCCATTCCTGGTACGAAGCACTATCTTGCCTCAACTTACTTTTGGTTTTACAAGACTTACGCGAACTAGAAAAGGGCTCAACATCAATAACCTTTCCCTTGTCAACAGAAATCATAGACACACAACTGTTCAAAGACGAATGGCCACGCTTCTGCCACGTGCCATCACCTGAAACACCACACTCGGCACTTCCCACAACACGACAAACTTCCACAGCAGCATCAGTCATCGACTTCGACGCCACTTCTCCTGCCGCTGCAGAAAGCCAAGCTGACAATTTGTCGTAGGCGGAGTGACGTGGAGGAGCAGGCATGTTCATCACTTTGGGAAAAGTTTTCGCACCAGCGTGCCCTTCTCCTAATTGGTGCATCACGTAAACCAGACGTAAATTGTTCTCATTGGCACGACCCACCTTTCTCGACGTATGAAATGGGCGCTTGAACCCACAGTCCGTACACACGACCGCACAAGCCGAGCATATCCCTTGGTGAGAGCCTTCCTCGAGCTTCTGTGGTGTGTTCTTGCATTCGGAACATGCCAGCGATGAAAACACTGAAGAAAAAATACCAATGTCCATTATCCTGTTCTCTTGGAGTGCAGAATTCTCTAGTGGAGCCTGGTACGCCTTGTTTATGTCCCCAAGCTTATGGTGACCCGCTACTACCTGCAGCGGACGATCACCGCGGGTTCACGCTTAGCGAGCCACAGGGCCGCTACTCCGTTTACTCGCGTGTAGCGGACCGCTCCGCGCGCGCTCAACTAATAAGGCGTTTAGCGCGGCGCGGCAAATAGACAGTGTTCTAATGCAAAAGTACACAACACTTTATTGCCTCTGGCGGCACCCCAAACAACAGTACAACGTCCGCTCCCGAGACGCGGGTAGCAAAGGCATCCGCACGCGGACGTTCACAATAAGAGGGAAACCACGAGCATGTCGCAGCTGGCAATGGCGAGCTTTGACACGCCGGTCGGGAAAAGGCCCCTCGCGGCTATGCTGCGCACTCTCACGATGGCCAATGGGCCTGGTCGCGAGTGTTAGGGCAAACGTCGTACGCGTAGGCCTACGGCAAGTGCAGCTCGTTGTGGTACAACCACTTCAAGCACTAGGCACCGCTCTGGGCTTAGCGTACGCTACCGAAGCTAGCACTCAAGTTAACACACCTGCCGAGGTGCCCAAGGCCACCCCGGGCAGGTTACAGTCCGGCGATTCCCAAAGGGGACGCGGACGAAGGGAAACACGTGCTTACCCGGCGCCGTCCACGGAGAAGAGAGCGCTCCCTCGGCGCACGCGTACCGCGTGCCGTGCCCGCACGTGGCGCCACCTATCGCCACGTGGTGTTAACAGAGCAGGAAAGCAAAAGGGTGTGGCTGTGTGGCGGAATGCCCGCGAAATGGTCGCAGGCGCGCCTCAGATCCCCACATCCTCCTCTCCTTAATTCACCCTATATACTGGTCTGCAAAGGCAGCCGGTCGTCGCCCATGCATGCAGAGGCGTCATGCAATGGGCAACAGCTAGCCTCAGCCTCACTCTGCAACTGCTGCTGAAGAAAAAAAATAAAACAGCACAAGAATACACTTCAGAAATACAATGGCTCCGCGGAAGAGGGGTAATGGGAGTTCATGATGCTCACGCAAGAGCGCGTTCACGGCTCGGAGGGGCAGCGTCACGTAATGTTTGACTTGAGTGACTGCGTGGATGCGAGAGTTCGAGGGGAGGGTTCTCGTTGAGGCCTTCATGCGAGGAACGGGCTCACCTTCGTCTCGTCGATGTTGACGACAGCCCTGCGAGTCCGACGAACGCCGCCTCGGTGGAGGTTCGGATGGACCTCGCTGTGACAGCCAGCCCTTCTGCTGGAATAATGGTCGCCAAATCCATTGGCTGCGAGGCGTCCTGCGGCGTCGGTCGAGTCGTGCACAGCGTCTGCGACAGCTGGCCTCGTGCAGGAGCCGCGTGCAGGTCTCCGAGCACCTCCAGAGTCCAAAGTGGTGTAGGGGTCGGTGACTTCCTAAGTTGTCGCCACACGCACACACACACGCACACACACCTCCAATGGTCGGGTCTCTCCAAACGCGCACCGCAAGGGAAGCGTAGAGTGTCATTTGTCGCTCTCCCCACGCTAAAGCACCAATTCACAATCCCCCCTCCAGCGAGAAGAAAAAAAAGAAAACACGAAAAAAAACATCAAGTAAACAACAATACTCAAATGACAATCAGCAGCAGTAACTGGGCGGAACAGACTTCTTTGCAAGCACTGGCTGTAAAGAAGTTAGCTAACTGAGACTAGACAGTATAAATGAGGGCCTTCGGTTGCGGAAATAAGCCCGCCGTCCGGCGCGAAATCACTAAGGTGACCGCTTCCTCAGATTATACCGGTGCGTGGTCCGAATGCGGTCCGCCGCGCCAGGTGTGCGCCGTTGCTTGCGCGAAGAGCCACTGGGCGCTGGCGCAGGCTCATCAGACCTTGACGCAAAGGTTTTCAGGTCTGCGATGTGGGCACGGCTGAGTTTTCCCGAAAGCGGGTCTTTCAGCAAGTACGCGAGTGGAGTCCAAGCTTTTTTCACTCGGTACGGACCAAGCCACTTTGGAGCGAGCGAAGTTGAGAAACCCTTGCTCGCGTCGCTAAGAGCGTGGTTGCGCTTCAGGACGAGGTCACCCACCTTAAATGAAAGGTGGCGACGTTTTCGGTCGTACTGGGCCTTTTGCTCGGCCCTGGCCAATGCCAAACTTTGCCTCGCTCTACTGAGAGCTCGACAAAGCCTGTCCCGAAGTGTGGAAGCGTAAGCAGAACAGTCTGCCGGTTCTTCCTCGTCTCCGAGCAGGCATTGCATGACACTGGTCACCGGATTTGCCAACTCCCTTCCGAAATTAAGGAAGGCGGGAGAGAAACCAGTAGAGCGACTCTCGGAGGTTCGGATTGCGAACGCGAGTTCACTCAATTGGTCTGCCCAGTCCCTTTGACTTTCGGCAAAGGCCGCCAACATCGGTTTGAGCGTTCGATTGGTTCGCTCCGTCATATTGGACTGGGGATGGTAGGGCGAAGTGGGGCAGTGATCTATTCCTAGGGAACGGCACGTATCACCAAACACCCGAGCGGCGAAATACGACGCATTGTCCGTGATCAATCTTTTCGGAAAGCCGAACCGACAAAACACTTCCTGTAGCCTCTCTAGCACCGCTCGCGCTGTCACTTTCCGCAGCGGAAACAGCTCCACCCATTTGGAAAAATGATCAACAACTACCATCAGACGTATGAACCCCCGCTTACTCCTGGGGAACGGCTCCATTAGATCGCAGGTGGCTACTTGCCACGGACGCTCACTGACAATCGGTTTCATCAAGCCGGGCGGCTTGCCACCCCTTGATTTCACCGTTTGACAGACGTGGAAGGAACGGCAATAGCGAAAAATGTCACGCTTCATGCCAAGCCAAGACCCCCGCTACTAACTGCAGCGGACGATCACCGCGGGTTCACGCTTAGCGAGCCACAGGGCCGCTACTCCGTTTACTCGCATGTAGCGCACCGCTCCGCGCGCGCTCAACTAATAAGGCGTTTAGCGCGGCGCGGCAAATAGACAGTGTTCTAATGCAAAAGTACACAACACTTTATTGCCTCTGGTGGCACCCCGAACAACAGTACAACGTCCGCTCCCGAGACGCGGGTAGCAAAGGCACCCACACGCGGACGTTCACAATAAGGGGAAAACCGCGAGCACGTCGCAGCTGGCAATGGCGAGCTTTGACACGCCGGTCGGGAAAAGGTCCCTCGCGGCTATGCTGCGCACTCTCACGATGGCCAATGGGCCTGGTCGCGAGTGTTAGGGCAAACCTCGTACGCGTAGGCCTACGGCAAGTGCGGCTCGTTGTGGTACGACCACTTCAAGCACTAGGCACCGTTCTGGGCTTAGCGTACGCTACCGAAGCTAGCACTCAAGTAAACACGCCTGCCGAGGTGCCCAAGGCCACCCCGGGCAGGTTACAGTCCGGCGAGTCCCAAAGGGGACGCGGACGAAGGGAAACACGTGCTTACCCGGCGCCGTCCAGGGAGAAAAGAGCGCTCCCTCGGCGCGCGCTTACCGCGTGCTGTGCCCGCACGTGGCGCCATCTATTGCCACGTCGTGTTAACAGAGCAGGAAAGCAAAAGGGTGTGGCTGTGTGGCGGAATGCCCGCGAAATGGTCGCAGGCGCGCCTCAGATCCCCACAAGCTTCTTTGCGGTCGCCGAAATACCGGCGTCTGTGTCAGTAGGCAGCCTCGTCGTCGTGTAGCGATTTCCAGCAAACTTGCGCTTCCCCGTCTTCTGTGTTCTGCACTTCCCCATGCTGGTCGTAATATGGTCCAGGTGGCCTAAGGATACAGCCCTAGTAGCGTCGACATGTGGAACAAATGCTGAACGAAGCCTGACTAGCCTGATCAAGGCAAATAACAAATATTACGACGAGCATCGTGCGTCCCGCTTGTGGCTGTTGTTAGAGATTAACGAAGACTTTTTTAAACACGAAGTTGTATTTAATGACATCATCTATGTAACAGACACAATAAAATACATAAAGTATTTTGAATAGCATTAATATAGACGAAACAACACTTGCTTTTGAAAGCGATTTTTCGAAACCACAGTTGGGCATGTGGTTTCGGTTTTGCTATAGGAGCATAGTGTATAGAAAACTTGCTGTAACTCGCAAACTAATGATGCTAGGAGGATAATTTTTGTTGCAACATAAATGTGAATGTTTGGGCGTGCAAGAAAAATAAAACCCTAAAAATTTATTTCGCGAAAAAAAATTGACTTTCGAAGGTGGCCTACCACCTTAATAGTAAAGGATTCCTCGCTTCGACACAGCCTTTGCAGCTTTTACACATTCCTTCAGCAGCATACAATGCGTCTCTGGAAAAGACGATTTTCGCATCAAGTCATCCAAGCTGTTCTCGCTCACTCTCAACTGTCCTTTGCATTTCACTAGGTCATCTTCCAGAGCTTCTTTTCTTGCTAGAAGTCTTTTTTTCTTTACAGCGATATCAGGCTATAGACTGATTTTGCAAGGCCTCAATTTGACCTTTTTAGATGGACTCACGGGTAGTCATATTCGTGCTGTCCGCCAGCACTTAATTCCTTCCGAATTTTGTGAACCCGTAGTGTGTTGGACAAAGTCTTGCACGCACCGCACTGATCTTCTGGCACTGATCTTCTGGATTGAGAAGAATGGCACACCTTCTATGATGCCAAAATCCAGTTGCGTCGACGGAGCCACACTCTACTTTGATCCCAGAAAACTTCTGTGTCGGACCACCACGACATACAGGTTTCTTGTTGAAGACCTCGAGCATATGCATGACGTCAACGGCATGCACGGTTCCTGTGTGAAAGTTCACTCTTGTGATGCTAACCTCTCACTTAAGCACGCTTTCTGTCACCTTCACACCCTCTTTGCAGGTTGTAATTCAAGGCTTTTGTTTTTAAACATGGATGTTTCCGATGATGCCTTTTTCAGCTGTGTGAAACAGATGCTCGGAGCTCCCTCCACTACGTCTTGTCGGCTCCAAGAAGTGCTTGGCATGACGATATCTTGTTGTCCTATGAAGTTATCCAAGAGACACATCTGAGATGAATTAGATTGTTAAGACTCGATTTGCGTGCCCGTCATTAGCACGTCAGTGTCACTAGAACTAATGGCACAGAGTCTTTCATCATCGCAGGTACCAGCACTTGTTTCTTCATAATTCGGTGCAGTACACTCATAAGAAGAGGAGGCTACAAAACACACATTCTCAAGGTCCGTTCGATTCACCTGCACCAGTCAGAACCGGTTCACGGCTGTGCACATGAAGTTCAGAAATTGTGCAGCGTGAGTTCAGCGGTGCAGGCACAGCACGACACCCGAAACGAATGACGATGTGCCGACAAGGTGCAGGCCTTATTTCTTTTCGCTTAATTTACATCGTTCAGCTAACACTGAACGATGGTAAACCGCACATGTCGACAGTTTATGCGGCGCAAACATCTTGGCAAAGCACACCGCGTTAGTAGAGGTGGGTACGGCGCCTACGCCTAGGTAGGTAGGTAATCAACTTTATTGATTCACGAAGGAATCATTTGAGGGGGGGTGTGGTAGGGGAAGTGGAATCAGGATAACGACGAGCCCTCGGGCCGCTCTAGGTGGCCGGACACTGCTGTGCTTCGGCGACCCTTCTGGCCCAGCTCACTGTCCGGAGCTGTAAACCCGGTTGCGAGCTGCGCAGAGCAGCCTGCCATCGCTCCTGGTGTTCTGACCCTTGCTACGGAGGCTTGGGTTTGTTTGGACAATTCAGAAATATTGTCACGGGCTAAGTAGATGCCTGAGGATGACGAAGACGAAGTGCTGAACGTGAACGTGCTCGGACTGCAGCAGCGTGGTACGCATTAGCTCGCCAGTATATTCGCCAGTACGCATTTGCTCGCCAGTGTATACTTTATTCCCCGTAACATCATTGGTGGAAGGTGCGGGGTACCACTCGCTATACAGCCCAACGAGCTGGATCTTCGCAGCGGACGGCGCATTGCAGCTACCACGATGACTGACCAGGCTACTCAATGTCAACAAGATCCGTCAGCCCCGCAGCCGATCGTTGTGGTGCAACCTCGTGACCCAGGCCCATTCAACGGCACAAGTGGCATAGACGTCGATGACTGGCTGGTTCAATATGAGCGCGTCAGCAGCAGCAACCATTGGGATCCGACGCTTATGTTGGCGAACATCATCTTCTACTTGCATGGCACGGCAAAACTCTGGTACGAGACACATCAAGAAGAGTTGACTAGCTGGGACGTCTGTAAGCAGAAATTGCACTTTCTATTTGGAAAACCCATCGGACGTCAAGTGACCGCAAAGAAAGAGCTTGCGACTCGTGCCCAGACATCCACCGAGCCGTACATCGCGTACATCCAGGACGTGTTAGCTTTGTGCCGCAAGGTCGACAAGGACATGCTCGACGAGGACAAAGTCGGACACATCCTGAAAGGAATTGCGGATGACGCCTTCAATTTTCTCCTGTGCAAGGACTGCTCGACGGTGGAGTCGGTCATCGAAGCATGTCGTCGCTTCGAACAGGCAAAAAGTAGGCGCATAGTTCATCGATTTGACCGCCTTCCCAACGCGGCGGCTACGTCCTCTTGTGAAGATTTGCCCACACTACACCAACCACCAGCGCCAGAAAACGTCACCAGAATAGTCCGTCGGGAACTCGAGGCTATGGCTCCCGCTATGTCTAGCGTCAGCGCGCCAGGACACAACCTCGATGCCGTTTCAATGATACAGGCCGTGGTTCGCCAAGAGATCGCGAATATGGGAATTTCGCCACCTCATCAAAATGCCCCTGCTACTTCCAGCTCGGCTCCAGACGTTGCGGCTGCCACTCCGAACCGCACGTTCGCGCCACGACGAAACCCAGCTGAATGGCGCACTCATGATGATCGGCCCATATGTTTCACGTGCCATCGGATAGGACACATCGCTCGCCATTGCCGCAGCCGTTGGACCTCATCACCTCGACCGAGCTTCTATGATTGGCGGCCTCGCTCTGAACGTGCACCTTATGCCCCGTCCTACCGTGCTGAGACAGGTTCAGAGCATAATCCAGAACCTCGGACCAGCCGCTCGCCATCGCCCGTGCGTCGTCAGTCCCGCTCTCCCCAACCCCGCCGTTCTCGGTCTCCCTACGACCGTGGCTCGGAAAACTAGCCGGTGCAGCCCCCGGACGTGACGCTGCATACACGACTCGGACTGCAAATCCTCTGATTACTCCCGACCAGCGGTGCAACCTTCTTACAATTCTCGTTGATGGTTTACCTATAACTGCCCTTATTGATACCGGTGCACAAATATCTGTGATGAGCTCAGACCTCCGCCGCCGCCTCCAAAAAGTTCTGACGCCTGCGATCGCACCTACCGTTCGTACAGCGGATGGGAGTACTCCTGCTGTGCTTGGAATGTGCACTGCACGATTAACAATTTCTGAGCATCAAACTTCAGTTCTGTTCGCTGTACTGGAAAATTGCCCTCATGACCTCATCCTTGGACTCGACTTTCTGACTTCACACGCTGCGCTCATTGACTGTTCCAAAGGTCTTCTTCGGCTCGAACTACCATCCTTTTCGGAGACCGTCTCTACCAGCCCACCTCGTCTACGCTCTGTCGATTTCCTCAGACTTCCGCCGCAAGCCGCAGTCCAAGTCCAACTCTCGCCATATCCTGCAGTACCCGATGGAGATTATGTTGCGGCCCCAATTTCTGACGTCGCCATGACTCGCAATGTTGCACTCCCCAACACGGTCGTTACCGTTAAGGACAACCGAACTTCATTTCCCGTCCTCCATTTCGGCCTCTCAGCGCAAGTTATTCCTCGCGGCATGTCACTTGCGCATCTGACACCACTGGTCGACCACACAGTTTCCGCCCTAACCACCGATTTGCCACCCGATTTTTCATCGTCGTTCTCGTCACGTTCCTGTTCCGACCTTTTCAAGCCAATGCTATCTGACAAGCTCACCTCTGAACAAGTCTCTGCTTTCTGCCGTGTGCTTGCTTCTTATCAGGACATCTGTGACTTCGGCGACCGTAATTTGGGCCAGACATCCGTGGTAACCCATCGCATCGACACCGGTGACGCTCGACCCATTCGCCGACGACCCTACCGTGTGTCAGCCCCGGAGCGTGCTATTATACAGCGAGAAGTCGATAAAATGCTTGATAAGGGCATAATCGAACCCTCATCTAGTCCCTGGTCCTCACCCGTTGTACTTGTTAAAAAGAAGGACAATAGCTGGAGATTCTGTGTTGATTACCGCCATCTCAACCATATTACCAAGAAAGATGTCTATCCCCTACCGCGCATAGATGGTGCACTTGATTGCTTGCACGGTGCCAAATGTTTCTCTTCAATAGACCTTCGCTCAGGCTACTGGCAGATCGCTGTAAACGACGAAGACAGAGAGAAGACGGCCTTCGTGACTCCTGATGGACTTTATCAGTTCAAGATGATGCCTTTTGGATTATGCAATGCCCCCGCGACATTTGAGCGCATGATGGACTCTCTCCTTCGAGGTATGAAGTGGACCATCTGCCTCTGCTATCTTGACGACATTATTGTTTTTTCGACTACTTTCGATGACCATCTTACCGGTCTGTCCACAGTGCTTGATGTTTTTCGACGTGCCAACTTGCAACTTAACTCGTCCAAATGCCGCTTTGGGCAACGCCAAATCTGCGTACTCTGCCATCTTGTTAACGCTGAGGGCGTTCAACCAGACCCTGCGAAAGTCCGAGCAGTTCGCGCAGCCAAGGACGTCCGAAGTTTTCTGGGACTGTGCTCCTATTTCCGTCGTTTTGTCGAGAATTTTGCTGAAGTCGCCCGTCCTCTAACCTGCCTCCTCAAAACGGATGTCGCATTCACCTGGGGCCAACAGCAAGCAAACGCCTTCTCGTCGCTCGTTGACATTCTCACCAATCCACCAGTCCTAGGACACTTCGACCCATCTGCCGCCACGGAGCTTCGTACTGACACCAGTGGCCACGGCATAGGCGCAGTGCTGGCGCAGCGGCAACAAGGCATGCACCGCGTCGTCGCGTATGCAAGCCGACTGTTGTCGCGCTCGGAACAAAATTATTCCATCACAGAACGCGAGTGCTTAGCTCTCGTCTGGGCCATTGCGAAATTCCGACCGTACCTGTATGGCCGACCATTCTCAGTTATTACGGACCACCATGCGCTTTGCTGGCTCTCCTCACTCAAGGACCCTACGGGACGCCTTGGTCGCTAGGCGCTGCGCTTACAAGAGTACACTTTTTCCGTATCCTATAAATCCGGACAACTTCACAAGGATGCCGACTGCTTGTCCCGTTACCCAGTCGATCCCCCTGACACGAGGGAAGATGAGCAAGAGGCCCTCGTTCTTTCAATTACTGACTTCACCGACATAGCTGCTGAACAACGCCGCGACCCCTCTTTGCGTGCTATTATCAATGGTCTGCACTCTCCCCACCCTGACCACTCCTTACAACTGTTCGTTCTTCACAACAACATCTTGCACCGCTACAACGCCCGCCCTGATGGTGCTGAGCTTTTACTCGTTGTTCCTGTGCATCTTCGCTCAGACGTTTTGGCCCAGCTGCATGATGCCCCCTCCGCTGGACACCTAGGGGTGTCACGCACGTATGACCGCATTCGCCGCCGATTCTTTTGGCCTGGCCTCTACCGTTCTGTGCGACAGTACGTTGCGGCATGCGACCTCTGCCAGCGCCGCAAGACACCTGCTCAGAGACCTGCTGGTACCCTCCAGCCCATTGAAGTACCAGATGAGCCATTTTTCCGAGTCGGCCTCGATCTTCTAGGACCCTTTCCCGTGTCGGCCACCGGTAATAAGTGGATTGCTATTGCTACCGACTACGCAACGCGGTATGCCGTTACACGCGCCCTCCCCACCAGCTGCGCTACTGATATAGCCGATTTCCTTCTTCATGACATCATTCTGCGTCACGGTGCTCCTCGTCAGTTGATCACCGACCGCGGCAGCTGTTTTCTATCTAAAGTAGTCGACGAGCTCCTGCGATCCTGCTCTACCCACCACAAGTTTACTACAGCGTACCATCCGCAAACCAACGGCCTCACGGAACGCCTCAACCGTACCCTGACGAATATGTTAGCAATGTACGTCTCCAAGGATCACGAAGATTGGGACATCCACTTACCTTTCGTTACCTTCGCATACAACAGTTCACGTCATGATACAGCTGGATTTTCCCCTTTTTACCTACTGTTTGGTTATGACCCGCCTTTGCCCATGGACACCATGCTCCAATCTGGCGCCCCCTTATCTACTGCTTATGCTCGTGATGCCCTGGCCCGAGCTGACATCGCCCGCCAAGTCGCCCGGGATCGTTTATGTGACTCGCAGATTAACCAAAAGAGTGCTTACGATCGCCGGCACCGCGACGTACAGTACTCTCCGGGGTCACTCGTCTTGCTGTGGTTACCATCACGTCATGTTGGTCTCTGCGAAAAACTAATGTCCCGTTACGTTGGCCCCTACCGCGTCATACGCAAGGTCACCAGCGTGACCTATGAGATAGCTCCACTCCATACCACGTCAGTCCCAGCTTCAGTCCCGACCGATATAGTGCACGTCTCACGGCTTAAACCATACTACTCACGCCTCGACAATTGATCGCACCGGGACGGTGCTTCTGCCGCCGGCGGGTAATGTCATGGGCTAAGTAGATGCCTGAGGATGACGACGACGAAGTGCTGAACGTGAACGTGCTCGGACTGCAGCAGCGTGGTACGCATTAGCTCGCCAGTATATTCGCCAGTACGCATTTGCTCGCCAGTGTATACTTTATTCCCCGTAACAATATGTGCTGGAAGTTGGCTGTGGTGCTAGGACATAAGTTGCGCCTACGCCTAAGTGCTGCGTCGTCTGCTTAGCTGCACGCACGGCTGCACCAAGCCGGCACCGTCAGCGTAGGAGGTGCAAGAAAATCGTGAACCAGTGCTACACCTCTTCTGTACCTTTCGAAACGAATGGCAGGGTTCAGAGGCCGTCATTGCTACACCGCTGAAACGAATGGCAAGGTGCAGCACCTCGTGAACTGGTTCACGTGGTGCAGGCGAATCGAACGGACCCTCAATCTCTTCACCTTTGCGAGCAGCGGGCGTGTTCGTACCTTGAGCCACCGAAGCATCTGTCCTTGCATGCTTTCTGTAATTCACGTCAGGTGTAGTTCGTTTTCTTTTTTTTTTTTTTTTGAACAGCAGACAAGTAGCTAGGACAGCATGAAAATATAGAAGGCACAGCGCCCGGTAACAACACTGGTTGTTTCGATTTGTCAAGGAGAACTTCGCCACCAAGCTCGTCATAATAGCGCCACTGGTCAATGTCACTGTCCGAGAACTGCTTTTCACAAACGTAGTCATGAGGCGTCAGCGCGCGATCTTTCCTTGGTATGGTGCAAGCCCACACTTACAACCTCGCCGGGTCACTAGGAACTTTGAAGGTAATTATCTACTTATTGCAGCATGCGTAATCACTGCTGCAATTTGATACAACACGTTTCTGCCCCATGCTGATGACGTATTTCTCAAATTCGGCTAAGCGCTATCTTCTGTCGCAGTGGGAAAAACGCGTGTAACTAGTCGCGAAAAGCGCGTGCAAATGGTCAGCATCGCCGGCGCACTGAAGCCACTGAGAGCACTAAAACAAACAAAAAAAAAAACAAAAAGCCATGACAGCATGGAGGAACTTTCACTCCCAAGCAAGGCCACCCACACATGCGCGCCCACAACGTGCAGGCGAGCAGCGCGTGCATGCTGCAGACGTCGTCTGCTCCAGGCCATTTCTAGGAGCTCGTTTCAGGCCCTTTGCAGATGTAATTCTGGTAATATCAGTTAGTAACTGCTGCTGAAACATTTGTCACTCCTAGTTATTCATGTTACACACAAAAAATCTCAGAATTTTGGCAGTTTATTAGGCGCTATCACGATTTTTATGCAACGCGTCCATAGAAGCGCATGTAAAATAAAGCAACAAGCTGAAAGCGTCATCTGCCGAGCGTTGGTGTGAAGCACATCACTCTGTGACACTATTGCGTCGCCCTCGCCCGCTGGTGCAGCCTGGGAGTTTCTCCTCCTGAAACACTTCTTTCTTCATGCAGTGTACATTCAACATAGCGGCAAAGGCGTCGGCGGTGGCTTGCTTCGACGTAATCGCGTAATACCCGCTCACAGCCTTGAAAAGGACATGCTCATCGAAAGCCTGGTTTGAATTACGATTACTACAAACACCTGAATTAGAAAAAAGTGCAGCAGCACCGAGTCAGGATGCGCTAACATTTCTCGTTTTGCACTGCCGGCTGAATGTGTCGCTGTCGGTGCGCCCGCTCGTGTCGTATCTCCCGAAACAATGTTTGTAAAGGTGTGAACTGTTTCTGTTTACTGCTTTGCATACGTAAAGAGAACTCGGTACTGATTTTGATGCTCAGGAATCCAATCTCAGACGGGCGGCTATGACATGTATACGAGGGGCAAGACAAATGTGAATGTTATCGACGGGCGCAGACGTAGTTTTTGTGGCCACTCTGGCGTTTTCGCTTGAATTCTCTAGTGTGAAATATCCAGGACTAATTTTTCTTTGTGTCAACTTCGCATCGCGTTTTTCCGGCCACTTAAGCGATGAAGCGAGTGAATTGCCAATAAGTTTTTCGCTTTCGCTCCCTTTGATGTCAAGTGTGAATGCCCTTTATAGCGCCAGCAACGTGAGTGACGAAACCAGAAAAACTAGAACAATTTGTTGAGAGGCGGTGAAAGCAGGAAAGTTCAAAAGAACATCATGGACTTTTTGTCAGCAAGAAGTAGTTAATCCCAACAAATGTTTTGTTCGTCTTCATTATCAGCTTTAACTTGTTTTCAATTCATACGAATTCGGGATGACATGAACATTTTGCCTGCTTCCTTCGAATCAGTGTCATCGAGATTCTACCGTATAACTATATTTTGTCTATGACTTCCCACAACTATTCTTGTCTCATAATAAATAAAGAAGTTCTTATTTTAGTAAGGCAAATGGGAATATTATTGGCAAACTAAAGTACGCTCGAACCCCATTATAACAAAGTTCCACCTGACAGAAAAGTAAGTTTTTATATCCGGGAATTCGTGATAAAGGTATATTCCTAATACTACTATCTATTGTAAGACTACTTTCAATTTACTTCATTATAAATGATATTTCTTTATATCCGGCTTCGTTATATCTGGGTTCGATTGTACTATTCTTTGACATGACAGTGGGCATGCAGTTTGGTTCTGTAGCTTACACAGTACTGCCAAGAAAAGTTGTTGCTGAGTGTAGCTGTCTGTCTCATGCATGGTGTTATTCAAGAGTGCGCACCCAATGGTGGACACTCACATCCATCCTTGTTCGAGGAGGATATGCTATTGGCTTCTAAAGTTGTACCCAACTATGCACCCTGCATGTGGAATAAACTTATTCCTGTAGTTCTTGCTCTCTACTAATGTTAGGTCAATTCCAGGTGACATGCTACAGCTTCAAAGACGTCAACAACTGGTGGATAGTGAAGCGTCCATCAATGTAAGTGGCCTGTTGAGGTTTTTCTTCTGCCCCGCCGCGGTGGTCTAGTGGCTAAGGTACTCGGCTGCTGACCCGCAGGGCGCGGGTTCGAATCCCGGCTGTGGCGGCTGCATTTCCGATGGAGGCGGAAATGTTGTAGGCCCGTGTGCTCAGATTTGGGTGCACGTTAAAGAACCCCAGGTGGTTTAAATTTCCGGAGCCCTCCACTACGGCGTCTCTCATAATCATATAGTGGTTTTGGTGGTTTTGGGACGTTAAACCCCACATATCAATCAATCATCAGGTTTTTCTTCTGCTCAAGTTTTCCATGTACATTTCAATGTATGTGCATAGTACTACAGTAAAGCCTCATTATAACGAAGTGGGATATAACAAACTAATGAATATTACAAAGCGATTGTAATTCTCTTTGAAATTCAATAGATGCCCATGTATTAAAAACCTCGTTTTTTTTTTTTTTTTTTCAAAGCGAAAATTTTCTCACAATGGATATAATGAACTGTTCCTCATCCACAATGAGCATTTACTGATCATTTTAGTTTACGTCAATTCTTAATATCTTATAGCACGTGACGATGTACGTCTCACCACGGCCGCGGTAATTCAAAACTTGTGCCTTGCGCTTCCCGGGAGCCGCTTGCCTAAACGCGTGTGTGAGTGAGTCTCCCTGTTTCCCTTCTCCTGTGGAACTAATGGACTCGCCCGTGCAGCAACTCGTGCGAACGTGCGCATCAGCCGGCCTCCCCTCTCCTGTACAGCTCGTTGACCCGCCTGTGCATCTGACCTCCTTCTTCCTTACAGCTCCACGCTGTGGCTGCGGCCTCGCGCACCGCCGGGGCGGTGGAGATTGTGGCTTTCTTCTTTGTCGTTTGCTGTAGAAGAGCAACACCACCTCTATCAGTTTCTGCTGCTACACACAAAATGGACAACGGTAGCGGCAAATGTTAGCGCAAAAATATAACAATCGAGCAGAAGTTGGCAATGTTGAAAGCCCTCGAGTCTGGCATCAAGACGAAAAAAAAAGTGGCTGAAGACTTTGGCGATGCGTGGGTGCTGCAGGCGACCAGGCCCAGACGTTGTGGGACGCTCTCTGTCGGCATTGTTCCTGACGGCAACACTTTCTGCATATACGTTAGTGCCGATGCTTACGCGGTGACAACTGAAGACTTGTCAGATGCGGCAATTGTGCCCGCAGTGATGGGCGTGCATGACGACAGTGACGAATGTGTCGACACCCCGGAGCCTAATGTTGGCAAACCCGACGTACCGTCACCCACACAAGTGCTGGATGCGACAGAACTGCTGTACCATTTCTTTGGTACCTACGATAATGGCGAGGACGCTCAAAATAGCTGCTGCAGCTGAAAAAGCAGTCATTTGCGTGAGGAAGAGCCGGCAAAAGTCTATAAAAACTATGTTTCTTCGAAGTGATCTGTCAGCTGGTGTGCTGAATTTGGCGGAAATAAAGTGCAGTGTTCTTTATTATTTTGCTAGATTTTGCCTTCCGACGGTCGTTTTAATCTAAGCGGAGGGCAGCTGTGATATTCGTTGGCCAGTACATTCTCTGTTGCTGGCTAATAGTCGGTAGAAATGCATATTGGCTACAACTAATCAGTGGTTATAAAGAAGTAATTATGACTTCTTCAACTTCATTATAACGAGGTTTGACTGTATGTGATTGTTCCTAGCTAGGGAGGAGGGTTATACCCCCTCACCCACACACACTTTTTTTCAAGGTCTTCTAAGTTTGTTGAGTAGGCCATTATTTGACCATTGTAGTAGTTAAAGCTGAATAAAACGAAATTGACAAGTTCCCCAAAAACTTATGAAGAAAATTTTGTTTTATAGGGGTTCGGTACGAATATTCGAAAAAAAAAAAAAAACGCTTAAATAAGCGAAAGGGTAAGAGACTGCAGAGCTCACCCAAAACATTTATTTCACAAAAACTGTGTGATTTTGGTTTGTTGCTTGTTCATGATTGATGGCAGCAGTGACTTTGTACGACATCAATGAACACAAAGCCGCTCTGTCATCGTCCTCTGAGCCCGCGGCGTGGTGCAAATCGTCGATGGCGTCCAGCACCTCTCTTGCGGAGGGCATTTCATGTGCCGAGTCATCCTCCCAAGGATCGTTGTCGTCACTGCGGTCTCGGACAGTTTCTGCCAGAGCCTCATCCGTCATCTTCTCAGTTGTTACAGCGCAGTTGTCCGCATAAAAAAAATCTAATATCTGCACATCGTCCGGGGCTCCTCCATTCGTGCGAAGCGAGATCAAGCTTTGGCGAGATAGGGCGGGCATGAAGGCACCTCCTCTCTGGGACTGATTTCCTCAGCCTGAACCTCATTTGTTATGCAGGCCTTGCAGAAGCAGTTTGCCACGATTTCGGCACTGGTTTCTTGCCAGGACGCTTTAAGCTTCTCAACTGCTTGAACAATGTCCGTATCTCGCTGCAGACAATTGTTCAACAGCAATCTTTGGATGAGTCGTCGATGGTACGAACACTTAACACTGTTGATAATTCCTCTAGTGAGGGGCTGTATGAGCGATGTGCAGTTTGCTGGTAAAAACTGCAGTTCAATGTTGGAGAGCTCAAACCCATCAATATGGTGTGCTCTACAGTTCTCTATGAATAAACAGATCTTGCGTCCTTTCCTCTTGACGTCATTGTGGAACTCAGTAAGCCACTCACTAAATATATCGTGCGTCATCCAAGGTTTCGTGTTTGCCACATATTTCGCGGGCATCCTGTGGGTTCCTTTGAAGCATCTTGGTTCGGCGCTTCTGCCGATGACGAGCGGGACTCGCTTGTCGCTTCCATCTGAATTCACGCACTGTAAAACAGTCAGAAGACGTTTGCTCTGTTTACAAAGGTCTTCTTTAACCGTGAGGGCATGGTTCAGAAGCAATTCGTAGAAAAGCGCCGTTTCGTGAACGTTGCACAGATTTTACGCTTTGTAGCGCCGCTCCAAAATACCTGGCAGCTTGTGTTGAATCCACGAGTCGGCGCCATCTGTATCTGCGGAGGAGGACTTCGTTTGAAATCTTTGAGCCACCCCTTACTGCCTTTCAAACCATCGAAGCCCAGGATGAAAGCAAAATTCCTTGCTTTTTATTGCAGAACAGCACCACTGATGGGTACGTTGCGCGTCCGCATGTCCGAAAACCATGTAAACACAACTTTGTCGACATCAGCATATGTTGATGGTTTCAACTTCTTTTTGCCACCCATGCCACGCTCCGCAGAACTGTAAATCGCATCTTTCACATTTAAAATTGTCGACAAAGCACTAGCTGGGATACCAAATTTCGCAGCTAAATCCTTTTTTGAGGGGCCTCATGGCATCCAAGATGGCTATTTTGTCTTCAAGAGTCTATACAGTGTAGACCATTTATAACGTAACCGCTTATAGTGCAGAACTGCTTACAATGCAATCTTTTTCTACTTCCGTTTACCCTCCCATAGAACACCATGTATACGCATACCGCTTATTGTGCAGTCCCCCAAGATGAAAGACCGGTTATAATGCAGTTGCTGGAAATTGTTTGTGACAAATGCGGTAGTGAGTGCACTTTCAAAAGGAGGTGCGCTGGGTGCGGGCCGCTGGTGAGCGAACGCTGAGATCGTCATGGAGAAAGAGGGTACACGAAGTTAACGAAGAGCGGAGGGAAGAAAAAGAAAATGAAAAAAAAAAGACCCCGGGACACTGCACGGGCTCGACGAGTAAGGGAAGAGGACGGTTGCCTCAGCGGTCTTTGAAAAAGGTCGTTTTGGTTATAGTGCGGTACCGCTTATAGTGCACATATACGCGACTCCCGCAACTTACATTATAAGTGGTCTATACTGTATCTTGCGTTTCTTTGTTGTCGAAGCACTCATCCTGAAATGTCGCACTAGGTACTCGATCCGTATCGTTTCACACAAGCGCGAGGCGTACGAAGAGCGAGGGACACAATGGCAACATTGTGAAGAAAACCAACAAGGAAAGACAAGGCACACAAAGAATGTGGAATGGCTACAGCGCTGCCGGCGCTGATGCAGCTCCCCCCACCTAGTGTCGGGTTAGTGAAGTAAAGGGCAAAGACTTGTGCAGTAACCAGAGTGGCGCTGCTTCATTCTGTACCGTTTTGAGTAAACTCCTCACCGCTAAATCTGGTGCTGTTGTTCGTTTGTAAGTGGTATCAGAAGCGATGAGCCAAGGATCACTGAAGCTGCCAATCAGTAACCACGATCACATAACTATAAATAGGAATCGGTATAAAAATAAAAACGACGAAGCTTGTGTCTGCCAGCGCATGAAAAAAAGGTTAGTTTTTTTTCTTTCTCTCTTACCTGCAACAACTGGAAAATACAGTGGCTAGAATAGAGAAGTGTGATGAGCGGCCAGCGGCACCTACGGAGCACACTGAAGCTTCTGCGGAGGAGCTGCGTGAGGGCGCGTGCAATCGTTTATACGTTTTTTACACATTTCCAACAATTTTGTCAGGCGCGTTCGTCCTCGTTTTTTTTTTTTTTTCGGTGGCACTCTGACATCAATGCTTCTGTATGCACTCTCATGGCGGGAAAACGATGTCATTGGTTCGTCCCGGGGTGCACTACAGGCTACAAGTTAGCTAAAAAGAAGCATGTGTTGTTTGGCATTCCAAAGGACGAAGCTCTGTTTACGCAGTGGCGGAGAGCGATCATGTGCGCTGACAAGATTATTCAAGAAAACTCGGCTGTGTGCGAGGTGCACTTTGACGAGAGGTACATGTCCCAACACTTCGAGCCCAGTGTGAATGGCGAAATTGTCCCCATTGAAAAGGGTAGGCCCATAGGCGTGCGCAGGATTTCCCGTTCAGGGGGGGTGTCATTGCAGCGCCTCTCTCTCTCTATTAAATCAGTGTATGAGGCAGATTTCCTTTTTAGGTGACTAAAGGGTGCCCGTCGCCTAGTCAATGTATAGAGCAGATTTATGCCCCCCTCCTAGGTGACTAGGGGGGGGGGGGGGGGTGCCCGCCCACTCTGCCTCCCTCGTGCGAACACTTATGGGTAGGCCTTTGAGAAAAGCTCTTCGCATTTGTAGACTCCCTTAATATCACTTTTCCAAAGTGGTTTAGCTACAACGAGCTTCACAGTGACAGCTTAAAAAAGCTTGTTTCCTGCTTAAAAAAAAAAAAAAAAGACTGGGTTGCGCACAACATGGTCTGAGCCTCCTTAATCAAGTGACCAACTTTTTTCTGCACACCCATTTGCGTTTTTACACAAAGGCACTCCACAAGGAGCGAGCGTCTTCCCGTGAAAAGAGGAAGTACCTGAGACGGCGCCTAGTTTTGCAGCCCAAGGGAAACAACGTTCTGTGGGATCTTCTGAATTGTAAACCTTTTTTTTTGGGGGGGGGGGGGGGAGAAAAAAAAAACATGCTACCAATTATTAAGAATGCATTGTTGTAAACAGATAGTCAGTCACTACTCGAAAATGCGTTGTATGACCAGTGTGCAGAAAATAAAAGGTTTTCAACCAGATACCACTCGTGATTAGTGCTTGAGGAAATGATGATTCGCCATGAAAGGTGTTGCTGGCAACTAAGTCAATCGTTCCACTCCTGTACCTCTTCACATCGATGAAATGTTTCAGTGCTGTCACCCACTCACTTTCGGCACCCTGTCGATATTTCAGTTCAGTCGCGCACCTGCAAAGGCATCCTGTAATACCGGAAGGTAATTAACACATTTTCTCGGTCGCCATTTGAGGCCATGCATGAGCAACAAAATATATTTTTAATGCTTCACATTGCCCCCGCGTGTGATTGGTTTCCGTCTCTGTACAGCGCACCTCCAGCTTGGGTGACGTGCAAACGTGTGCCAGCCCCACCTGGCTGTTTTCTCCCAAAGCGCTACGCGCTAGCCAGCGCGTACTTCAGACTTCCTTATTCTAGCCATTGTTCTGGAAAAGGATTATGCCGGCTTGGCGGGCTAGGCCAGCTGCAGTGAATCGCGAGAACAGGTTTGAATGAGGGAAGGGGGAGAGGCAACGCAGCGGCGGCAACACGGAGGGTGGCAAGATGCCGGGTCGAGGGATGTAGGACCAGGCCTGCCTAGCGCACACTCGCACGCATGCACACATGCACTCGCTCTCGCCTCGCAGTTGCCGTCAATTCGATCGCATCAAAGCGGCCACCACCGCCGTTTCGCAATCTGTCGCGGTGGAGGAGATGCTTCCGGTTGCTGCGCGTGCAAAAATGGCAGAATATGGGGCGAAATCTCTAGGTTGTTAGCACGGAAAATTAGTTATCTCCTATCTCCAAGGAGTCTTCCGCCGCCACTTCGTTACGTAGAGGTTTCAAATACATGTGCCTCTATGGAGTAACGGCAGGGAATTGAAAAACTTTGTTATATCCATGAATTTGTTATATGTAACCTAGGTTCGTTATAAACAGGTTTCACTGTTGTACATAAAATCAAGGTTAGGTTTTGTAGAACGCCGTTTCACTCATTGGTTTGTTGTCTACTATTGTTGGAACCTATTTGTTTCCCATGTTCTCGAGAAGCATCCATAATTTTCTTTTAATTAAATTGACTCAATATTTTATCTATTGCTAATGTGCCAAGTGTATTGACAATGTATGTATGTGATCCTAATCATAAAGTTCAAATCAAAAACACACGAACACATGTATGTGCATGAAAAGAATACTCATTTTAGCTTATGCACCACAGGAATGCTTCTTTATTATCATTTTATGTCTTCTGGGGTCTACAGATATGGTGAGACAGAACTTTGGGCTGAAAGTAAAAAGTTGGAACTGTAATGACATACCTTCACCTGACGTGGTTACCTTATGGAGCGAGCAGTGTTGGAGATGTGAGGAAATTCAGGATAGTAATTTCTTCCCGATTAATCAAAGCAGCTTTCCTCTTTTTTTTTTTTTTTTTTCAGTCTGTTTTCTCTTTACTAGAGGTGTCTTAATGCACAATACCATTAAAGACATCCAAATTAACCAAATGCTGAATTCTGAGCATCATTTTTTTGCCTTAGAGGGTTATTGCCATCAGTAGAAGCTTGCCACTGCTATGTGCACACTTTTTAGCTGTTCTTACATTGCATATCTTGCGTTCAGTGGCGCCATTATTTTAGTATTTGGCCATCATGATTGCGACAACCGCTATGTTCGACTAGATTCAATGCCAAAACCAAGAATTTGTTGGGGCTACTGTTTGTCCATTCACTTTTTTCTATTGTTTATATTGTTTGATACACCAATAATGAAAATCAATAGATAATCAAGCTAAGGAAGGATTGGGTCCTGGGACAATAATCATACTGTTTTAACTGTATTATAGTAATTGCAATACAAATGGGAAGAAATTAAAGTGAACAAAAAGACAGCTTGCTGCTGGCAGGAACCAAACCGACAATTTTTGGAGAATGCGCCCATTGCTCTACCAGTTGAGCTTGTAGTGTGTTGAGTCTGGCCGTGTACGACAAACCGCCCAATTTCCCTAGATCTACCAATTGAGCTGTGACCATGGTCATTCCTGGTGTCCACTTTGTTTGGTGCATAAAAAGCTTGTTCATGACAATTTCATGGGACAGAAGAAAAACATCTGAATTAACCGAACGCCACCTTATCAAAAGTATCAAGTGAACATAAGCAGGTGTCTATTACATCAATACGCTTTCATTCTCTTGATGTATACATATGTCTTGTACAATGCCGGTCACTGTTAGGGTGAATACGCAAGCACGTGGGCGCACTCTGCGGAATGCCCCTGTCGTTAGCGCAGTCACGCATCGAAGGTAACCTGCAGAGGCACAGCAGTGCCTGCAAGCGTGGCTTCGCGTCGCGTGCTACAATGGTCATGCTCTTCGGTGCGCCGAGCTTGCACGGCCGTGAAGCAAACGTTGCTTACAATGTGATGTATTTTCTGCAGCCAAAACAGCCTTTATATCTATTGTCACAACTTGGACAATGCCAGATTACGAATGCTGGTGAAATGCACTTCGTAATAGAAATACTTAAGAAAACTACAGTTTTATAGCTTTGAATGGAAGGTAATAAAGTTATTTTTGAGTAAGAATTGGCAACAAAAATATATATTAGTTAAGAATACTTCACAAGGCAATGTTTGCACAGACATTTCTGTGTCAGCTATAACGAGTCTACAGAGTACGAGAGTTCTGTGTGCATTTTTAGAGGGAGTTTGCTGAGGGTTAGTCCTTGATCTTTGTTTTACTGTCTTGATTTCAGGCGTGTTATGCAGTAGGTGCTTTTATTCGATAATATATGAAACAGTTGGACTGTTCACTTTAAAACGTAAAGATCAATAATTATAATTTAACTGTTTTGCATACAACTCACTGAAAAAGAATACTCATTTGTGTGTTTTATAGATACAAATATCTCACCTTTTTCTCATGTTAATAATTAAATGACAAATTGGAGCTTTATAAAACAAAAAATAGTAGATCGAAAGTTTATTCAAGAACAATAATGGCCAAAAATTTTTATGGCTAAAACAAAGGTAAGCTATCTGACACCGCACATACTTCGTGTTGACATCACAGCATGAAGGTAAGCAAGTTTGCAGGTTTGCTTTTATGCGACACCAAATCAACACGAATTGCGGCTTTGCGATAAATTCGATCTTGAGTGCTTTTTCGCTTCAGTAACTGGTGGCTTCTACGGCAGCGCAAATGACAGCTTTCATCCTGTCTGGCAGAAAGCTATACTGGATGTGCAAAGGACGCGGTTGGCTCTACACTGCTCCCATTCATTTTCTACAGCGGTCCACATCTGCTGAAAGTTGGAGCTGCCGGTGTAACATTGATGCTGTCATGGTGCCCCGTATGTTCTCAATAATGCTGAGGTCTGGAGATTGTGCATGCCACTCAAGAACTTCCACATACCGAGACTCAAGTAATACTCGAACTTTCTAGACTTGTGAATGGGAAATTTGACGAACTACAAACTAAAGTTGCCATCACGGAAGGGCCTGTTCGGAAGGTATGGTGATGTGACATCATCCAGGGCTGAACAGCACATGTCAGCGATGAACTTGTTCTCTATCCTCACTACAGTTTCCCGGCCGGCAGGTGGCAGTGCGTCCCAGACACTCACAGACAAACGGTCACTGGCTCCGGCTACCCGCTGGATAAATTCAGGCATATATCCAAAGGAAAACGAATGTTTTTTGGGAGCTTAGCTTTCTTACACAAATAAAACAATACGAAAATTGCGCACCTGTTCGGACTTTCTGATATGCATGAATACCCTCAGTAAACATTTAGAAGTTCTAAGTGTATTTCAACTTTTAGAGCACTAAATTTTGTGTGCCTTCATCTGCAGGCTTCTAACACCCTTTTTCACGATGAGTGATGTTGGAGTAATGTGCAGAAATTGAGTTTTGGGCCAAGATAAAAGCTAGGATTGCAATTTCATAAAAGCATTGGTTGTAATGTCGTACTTCACGCTTACTTCCGAAAACGATGACTGCCCTGGCTGTGGAAACATTGAATTTCAAATGATATTTATTATCACCAGGGGTGCAACAGCTACGCCAATTGCATCAATTTGATACAATATCTCATTTTTGCGCCGAGCTGCGTCAAATTCATTAAATTTGCTGAAATCGCACCCAAATGCTCAGCAAACTTCAAAATATTTCTAGTTGCACTAATTTTAGCGAGAAACAGAAACCACGTTGGTCACCTATAGCTATAGCGTCATCTATCAATCTGGGGATCTAGGCGTGCAGACCCTAATTCTGAAGTATGGTGTAAGATATTCACTGGAACCTCGATATAACGAACCTGGATATTACGAATTATTGGTTACAATGAAGTAAAGGAAAAGTAGTCCTGTCACTGATACAGTGCTCGAAACATACGTTATAACAAATTTTTTGATATAACAAAATATTTTCGTGGCAGGTTTGACTTTGTTATAATGAGGTTTGTGTGTATACTCATCAGGCCAGGACAGCCGTAAAATGCAATCGACCACATGAAGTAACACCGTACACCTGAAGTAACACCGTACACCTGTCGGTCTGCTGACCTCAGCGTATATCTATCAGCGGGATGATGCATTTTCATGACAAAAAATCGCAGCATATCCACGAAGTGAATGATGGCGAGTGGGCAAAGCTCCGGGGGATCATTAACCCCCGTACTTTGCCCACTAGTTATGGAGCATTACTCTATACCTATGAAGTGAGCGATGATGAAGGAGCTTGCTCCGTTCATTTGTCTGTCTGTCTGTCTGCCTAAGCTAAACTGGCACTACACTAAAGCACAAATCTCCTACGGATGGGAGTTGGGCGAGTGCTGCTGTGCAATCTAGTGAGCACTCCAAGTACTAGGGGTGGCTAATACATTGACGCGGGACAAGCCTACACGCTAAAGAGCTTTGCCCCTAAATGTTTTGCCATAGCCAGCAACACTTCACAAGAAATATAAATTTTCTAGTCGGCAAGCACGTCTATGTCATGTTAAGAACTAAAGCTGGAGGCGTAAGTCGCTGGTACTGCAGTGAACAAGCTTGATGTGCTGCGAACGCATGCTTTGCTGGCGACCACGTTAGTTGCCATAGCAGCAGCACATGCGATAGATATCCGATGCCGTCGCCGGGCCATCGGGCGCATGCCTTTGTTACTCTATCTAGACAAATGCCCCTTGCAAGCGAGGTGAAAAGTTGTGCCCTAAGCCTTACCTCTTCATAAAAAAAAAAGGGTGGGAGGGAGGGGTGTAATGGTTTGAAAACTTCTTGGCCTTCAACTAACACGTGCAGAATGCTGCTTAAACCACCTTCGCCGCAATACACCGGTGGCGTGCGGAAAAGCATTTTTAGATTTGGAAGGGGCTGTTAGCACTAGTCACGGGACACAGCACAGCTTGATCAGTTACTCACGTGCTTATATGCTGCATAATTGTGAGCACTAATATGATCACTGACATCTAAAAAAGTTACTGGCAATCATTTGGAGCACTGTATGACATTTCTGCAGCCCTAAAAAAAAATCAAAGTACACTGTCCTCCAGTTTTTTTATTGCCACCTCTGCCCCTCAGTTTCCCAAGATCACCAGCTTGGCAGGTCCACATTTTAATGTCGATAGACTTAAAGGGGAACTCCAGTGCATAATGCTGTTTTCAAATAGTATCGACAGTCCTGCAAACGCTAGGGTGGTTCATTTTGCACAGGCACTCATCAATAATTTCAATTGAGCAATAAAGGGTGAGTCAAAACAGAAACCAAAACAAGGAGCTGCTCCGTCGTTCATGGTGGGTATCACATGACGTCACGAGATCGGCTACACTGCCACGGCTGGCCAGGGTGTAAACATAGCTCATGTGCCTCTTCTTACACACGAAAAGCAAGTTGGGGATGTTATCCGATGCGGAATAAAGTTGTGGCAGCTCGTCTGAACTTGCCAGTGACAAGTTCAGCGATGACTGCAGCTACTATCTGATCGAGGAAGCATCACTTTTTGATTTCAACCCACCGGCGCTTGAAGCATCTCACATGTGCCGAATCGATTTCCTCGTTGCTCAATATTGTAAGACCCGGCGTCAACGATGACGAACAGGCTCTGTACCACTGACAAAACTGAACTTTGCTCGCATTGTCATCGCCTCGTAGAAGAAAGCACGCACTGCATTCGTCTGCTGGGAAAGGCGGAATTTTTGAAAAAGAGTAGGCCCTTACGTCACATATACAGGGTGGCCCGCGTTTACAAGTGCGATTCCAGAATCAACTACCATATCTTAAAAATTATTTTCTAAAAAACTAAGTGACTTATGCTTGCATAATTTGGCACATATCACCATGGTACCGACGAGAACACATGTTCAAAGTTTGATTCAAATCGGTGAATATCGAAACAACGCCACAGTTTCCTTTTAACAGGAGTGACAAATGCTAATGGGCACTTTATCTTGTTAGCTGAGTGGGGTAGTTCAAAATGCTACTTTTGTTGAAATAGCAGTGCACATATTCACTCTGCACGATTTAGAGGATGTGTAATGGTTTGCGCATATTTTTTCTAAGTGTAATCCTTTTTTTATACTGCTCCAAATTTAGTTTTTCGTGGTAAAAAAGGAATGTTTTTTCCCCCACAACCTGCTCCAAATTTAGATTTTAGTGCTCCAAAAGTAACATTTTGCTGCTCCAAAAATTTTTTCAAATTCTGTTTTGGCTGTTGCAGGCCTGTATCAGTATATTTTAAAATAAATAAATATTGCACTTTATGTTTAAGCAGCGTACAAAATACGAAATTTCGATCTAAACGTACTACGTACAAATTTCTCAGCTCATGTGAGCAATTTCTCATCAGTAGTTCTTCAAGTGCCACATGCGCTGCCTTTGGTCCCCCCTTGTGGTAAAGTCGACTTGTCGGCTAAGACAGTATTTTGCTACTCGTCAGTCCAGTGCTCATGTTCTTGAGCAAACACTAAGCGCCGCTCTTTGTTGACTGGCCTCACTATCAGCCTTTGGACGGCTCTCCTGTTTTTGAAGCCGCTTAATGTACGTGGCGTTTCACCGTTGTATTTATGCATGCAGCGGACAGCCCCGGGTATCGCTCAAGTTCTCTGAAGGTCGATTCAGCAAAGCTATTTACCGGATCAAATGCCTCATAGCCATGTTGGTGGCCGCATTTCAGTGTAAGTGAAATGCTGGAGGCCCATGTACTTGGGTTCAAGTGCCCTTCCCGAGCCCTTTATGACGACTACCCTCATAATCATATTGTTACAGGCTGTTTGGGCACCTAAAACCCTAACTACTATTGCAACAAGTACGAGTGTGATCACAGTGTAACACCATCTTACGAATTTACATAGCCGACATCCTTGCAGAAATGAGTCTACAAGCATCTATTACGCTTACTGGGATAGCATAAACGTAATATCAGTCGTCGCTTTGCTAATATGATACAAGACGTGAAAGTGTGCCCGTTTGTTTCCCTTCTTTCATTTTGCAGCAAATGAGATTCGGCGTCATCAATATTTTAGGTGCAACTTCGCACTCTTTCTTTTCTCGCCGCAAGAGAAACATGAAAATTAAGTTATTTTTATCTGCAGTGCCGAATAGATTGAAAATATGAGAAAAAGCCATAGCTATTTGTTAACATCAGAAGCTCTAAAAATGACATGTGCGTGTACGCGAAGGGACGATTGTATTTTAGTCAATAAAATGAAGATGGTTTAGCAACTGGCACGTCTTTATAACGCGACACTAAAAGTTGCATGGTTTGCAGAAAATACATGAAGTTGAAACCAAAGTTTGTTTCATGGCAGTGCAAGTTCGGCGCGCCCAAGAGCGCGAGCATTGTAGCAGACGATGCGATGCCAGCGCAGGTTTGCTTCGATGCACGACCATCCGCTCGCGCGTTCACACTAACAGTGGACAGCACTGTACAAATCTTGCATTAGATCAGTGTCAAAGCCATAATTTTTCTCGCCCTGGGACTTCATTTTTACTACGACCATGGCGCCAAACTCCCATATTAAATTAGCCATAAACATGCTCTGCACCCTTTTCTGTCTGACTACATACCACTTAGACCATCGTACGCAAATGACAATTTTTTTTTTTTGCAGATAAAATGTACTGGCAACTGACATAGTTAGTTCATCGTGATGTAGCAAACAAGTTTTATGCCAGCATGCTGATCCCGGCTAAACAGTTTCCGCTGTGTTTGAGTTTTATGAAATTGCGTGTGCCTTGCATCATGTTAAAATTATGTTGCTGAGCGCTGGATTGACACGGGAAAAAACTGTGCTCATTATTTGAAGATAGCATTGCAGACAGTGCCGCCTCATTTTGGTCTACCATTTCCGGAACGACAATTTTAGAACATCATTTTAGATCTTTTGCTTGGCACATGGGCGGCACTCAATGCGCTCGGCGAATCGCCCTAATGAACCGGGTTGGGGACGATTGTGGCTGAATTAACAAAAATGTGATACAATGCATGTGCTGGCCAGAACTAAGGAATAAGTCGGAATTATCCGATTTTCCAAATTAATGTGGGTTGCATCACTGAAGTTGTACTGCGTTTATGTGTATGCAAACCTGGGAATGTTAGTGCTGCTCGTAGCCATAATGACAAGTATATAACCCCCCTTTTTTTTTTCTGGTTGGTGTCGCATCTTTTATTGAGTGGGCAGGGGACCAATTAAATTTCCCTTGCATACTACCTGAAAGCATCAACTCTTATTTTTTCTTATTTTATTTCCTCTTTTTAAAGGTTTTTTTTGTGTCAACTGGCTTTTTTGTCCACCTATAGTGCTTTAAACATAAATTTTTTTTTAGTTGATGCATTTTTCTACAATAACCATAATGTGTCTCGCATATCAAGCCATCACAAAACTTCTGGTGACGTGCGTGTCTTGTTTTGAGCTATATATACCATATTTCTTTGAATCCAGGCCGTTAGTTTTTAGGGACAAAGCTTCTTATGGTATCACCTGTTCGTCTCCTTTTATCGTTTGTAACCACTGCTCGTTGAGTCTCTCTCCAATGGGACCATAGATGGTGTTTTTTGTACTATGCAACGAATGCATATACGCTGACAAATGCAAAATTGTCCCACCCTAGAGGGTGTTTTGTAGCAAAAGATTGTAATAAAAAGGTGAGTTTTATGAAAACAGGATTCACATCACAGGTACAGAAGAAGAGAGAGACAATAGCACCACTGCCATCGTGTATTTTTTGGTGGCGCCGTGTTCCAGGGGGTGCTCTATAGTACAATAAAAGCGTCGAATGGCGCGCGCCAACAGATGCTCGTTGATGGAGGATGGACAAGGCTGCCAAGCGGCGTGCGCTTGAAAAAGCGACCCCACCGTGTGGGCGCGGGAGGCCGAAGCTAGCCGTGAATGTGCGCGGCGGCGGTGCGAGGACCCTGCAGTACAAGTGCGTGATGCGGACCCAGCTTCACCCCACTCTTCATTATTCACCCCGTGGATATGCTGTCATTTTTTGTTTTTCAGATTCGTTTGCATCAAACTTCAGGGTCAGCTTATATTCCAGGATTCTGAAAAACACACCTTTTTTCACTGAGAAAAAAGTGATGCACAACTAGCGTCACCTAGACGGTATTGTGGTCATTAGTAGCCTAGTCAACACCTTGTTTAAAAGGGTACTGACACAAAATTTCGCGGTCGAGATAGCCTGCAGGGTCGATTCAAACATTCGCATATCATCTGCAAACTATCAAAAGCCCCTGCACCCTGCAGTACAAGTGCGTGATGCGGACCCAGCTTCACCCCACTCTTCTTTATTCACCCCGTGGATATGCTGTCATTTTTTGTTTTTCAGATTCGTTTGCATCAAACTTCAGGGTCAGCTTATATTCCAGGATTCTGAAAAACACACCTTTTTTCACTGAGAAAAAAGTGATGCACAACTAGCGTCACCTAGACGGTATTGTGGTCATTAGTAGCCGAGTCAACACCTTGTTTAAAAGGGTACTGACACAAAATTTCGCGGTCGAGATAGCCTGCAGGGTCGATTCAAACATTCGCATATCATCTGCAAACTATCAAAAGCAAATATAGTTCGGAAGGTATTTTAAAATAATTTTGAAGTTTGCGCTAGCCCTCGACTCTCCGTGCCATTCACACCCTCAAAGGGACACTTTGGGGCCCCCCTACTTCTCTCTCGTCACGATGATGCAGTCCATAAAACAAGTTATGATGACGTCATAGCTGCCATTTTCCTATGCCGCATGTGTTCGTGCAGTCTATACTTCTCAACGGCTGCTTGCCGTGGTGCACGCTTTGAAAGTTTTGTGTTTGGTGGCACTGCTGTCCAGTTTCGTATTTGAAAATAATTTTTGATGTGGATCGTGCACAAGTGTATCACAGCTCTGTGTGCTGACGTGGTTAATAGCTGCACACGCTAAGTAGGGATAGTTGCTCCTGGTTTTTAGAGGTCTCTGAAACTAAAACTGAAACTGGTCGATATTGAGGGGTCTGTAATTAATTATCTGTCGCATGCTACTGCAAACGATGTGCTGTGTCATGACTAACAGACTCCCAGCAACACATCGCAGCAGAAAAATGCAAGGCGGAAATTTTGTGTCAGTAGCTCTTTAAGGTAGGTCACCGCATTCAAAAACAAATTTTAAAAAATGGGGGGGGGGGGGGGGTTATATTTTCGAGCTCCTTGTTCATTCAAGAATACCTAGAGAAAAAATTATTGCTATTTTGAGTCGCTGAAACGTTATCACTATTTTTTGGGAAACCTAAACTGAATGATTCCACAACACCCACCATCTTGTCGTCAATATTTTTCATATACACATTACGTAATGCTAAGTTTACATCTAAGTATGTTTTAAGGCTTGCAGAACATAACATTTTCAATTTATTTTGAAATTTTCACGACTTGGCTGGAGCACTCCACTAGTTGACTCGCACGTGTTTTTGTTCAGCAGTTAGTGTTGTTTTTTATGACATGTCATGTTCTTGAACTTAGTTCTGGCTCTTTAAGGAGAAAGCTATGATATGTCATGAAACATGGCGAAGTATGGGATGGAAAAGAATCGTAAACACAAGTTACCAATTCAATATGCCAAGCGAGGACCCATTGTGGGGCACGGGGACGCAAGTCACCGTGAGACACAAAATGGCCTCAAGAATACTTGTTTCGTCTCTCTCAAAGAAAGCTTGTACCAATTCAAAAGAAGTCTCAAAACTATAAGCCTAATTTACTTCAGGCGTAATGAATACTTCTTGGTTGCATGAACATTTGGTTGAAATCGTTAAAGCCATTTTTCTCAAAAAGTGATTTTTCTCGCATCTTAATGTTATGTAAAGAATGATAGCTCTCCTTCTAACCAGTATTTTTACATAAAGAAAGTCACAGCTTTGCTTCAAAGGGGAAGCAATGAACGCAGTAGCAACAAATTGGAAGGTCACGCGCAGAATGGCAAGCACAAATGACGCACGAAATGTACTCACAGGTACAGATGAACGCGAATAAGCGTCTCGGTTAAAAGCTACAATAGAAGTGAATTGAAAACAATCGGCAGAAGATTAGCAGGTGGTAATAAGAAACTCGTACAAGAGAAAACAAACAGCAACATTCTAGAACAGTTAAAGAAAGGAATACTACAATAAAACAAAAGGCACAATTTTGCATTGCTATGCAAAGTCAAATACATAATGCGATGCAAAGTCAAATACGATACTCGGAAGTAATACGGAAAAAAAAGTTGAAAATGTTCACAAAAAATTAAAGGAAAGAAAAAAATGGCAATTTTACATGGGAAATAGAAATAAACGCATAAAGTAAATGCAAACGACTTTACAGGATGTGTCAGCAACCCCACATTTTAAAGTTTTCTAAAGCCTTACAAGCCAAAGCCATAATTGTAACTTTTAGACTAAGACTGTAAAATTTTTTCTCAGAGGTGTTAATGTTGATAAGTACACATGTTAGTTGTGAGGCCCGCATTTTCATCTTTGTGGCGAGTGTTGAGGCGAGCCGTTGGTGATTTCGAGTCGTGCTTCGAGTGGTCTGTGTGGCGTAGCTCAATGGCACCAAACAGGCGGGATCATTATAGTGCCGCTTATAAAAGGAAAGTTATCTTAGCCACCCAGACGTTGTCCAAAGTCAAGCCGAGCGAGACTTTGGAGTGGATGAAAAAAAATGTGGTAACTAGAAGGGCTACAGTGGGGGATGGCATCCCGGGAACTTTGTGTGCTCTTTTAAGAAGTGCGACATATCCAATGCACTTGATGGCATCAAGGATTGCACACTGTTTAAAGATGACAAAAAAATTCAGTGATGAGGAAAGCAACAATGACGACTCGGAATGATAATTCAAATAATTAGAAGCAGCATGAAAAAGGACAAAAAAAAAACACACACAACAGGACTAGCGGCTGTGTGTGTCTCAAGTTATTCGCATCATAAACCAACTGCATTGTTTTTTCTTCATGTTCAATAATTTTTATCTTTTTGTGAATAGTGTCTTTGCTATTTCGTTTGGCCTACATTCGAGGTAAGCTTTTTTTTTTCCAGGCTTCCGACTTTTGGGGTTTGGATTATAATCAGGGTCGACCTTGATTCGAGTAAATACGGTATTGTTTGGTTTAGTCTACATGTTCGGGCAGTTTTAGAAATGCAGTAATTATGACCAATCTGTTCTTCCAGAAAGGACATTGTTGTCTCGGATCCTCCAGATGTTATCAAGCATGGCGACATTGTTCAGCTCATTCATGGCATGACAAGTCGGGCATTGAACAGGTATTTTCTAAATCATGTGTGTAGGTCATCTGCACATAAAATTAATGCAACTTATAACAAATATGATGTATGTATTGGAGAAGCAGTTCACTAGCCAGACAAACATCTCCAGCTCTTCATTAAAATATTTCTCTAATCACAAGGGTTCATTACTTCTCACTAGATAATCCTCGTCTTTATCGTGAAAAAATCATTGTATAGATAATCCGCATCATCGACAAGCTTTAGAATGGTTGTCTTTGCTTGTGCTGAACCACTAAATAAGGTATCTTGCACTTCGTTTATGATTTATGATGCAGAGCAGCTCATTTCACCAAAATGGTTTTGTGTTATTTTACCTGTTTGTAATAGTAATACCAACTAATTGCAAGATGCATGTGAAGACTGGAGGAAATTTGCACTGTAGGGCTGAAGGATGCCTCAGTAGGCAAACATTGTTGATGCCACAGTGGAAGTTCTTATGGTATACCATTTGCTAATGAAAAATTTAGTGATCAGTCTTTGTAAAAACATATACATTTTAAAACGTTTGTTCGTCCTGTCATACTTTTTTTTGTAATGTTAATAGTGTAAGGACTTCAAGAATAAGGAATAAGAGCTTTGTGTGTGCATTCTTTTAGTATCTGTATGTGCTGCAATCGTTGACATCTTGCGGGATGTTATCAATTTTCCACTCAACAGTTGTATGATGGTAAGTGAGAGGCTGTCATGCCAGCTAAATTTTTTTTCCTGTGATGTCTGTAACATAGTGTTTGCTTTACTGAGCTACATTTACATATTTAATATTGGTACACATTTTTTTCCCAGTGTGCCATTTTACTGGAATAACTGTAATCTGAGGTGTACTGCTCGAGTATTTCTGCTGGCAGTGTTAGAAGTGCTGCTCCAATCGCTCCAAACTGCTTGAAAAGAGGAATTCTGCTCCATATTGCTCCAAACAGCCATTTTTTTTGTTCGTAATTGCTCCAAATTTTCTCCTAAGTGGCACTAAGAGAATGAGAATGACCAACTTTTACTGTTTAATCTGCTTATACAACTCATAAGTCCTAAAGAAATTGAAAAGATTATGTGTACTATCATCCCAATGTGCTACTAGTGTGCAGAAATATCAGCATTGATCTCTTTTGTGTGACAAGAACTGGCATATTTAGCTCATTTGGCTGTTATTTTTTTTCTCAGCTAGGCTTGCAGGCTAGTGTGGGGAAATGTGAAAATGAGTAGAATTGCTTTTATTTCACACCAATTGTCTACTGTTCAATTGACGACAAGATATGTGTGACTGTGGTTACTTCTAAAATGTGCTGCTCAGCTTTACTGATTTGACTTGATTTTCGATGAAAATGCTAGTATTTTAGTTATATAACCAATTTCACAGCACATTTTGATAACCAGCCATCTTTTTAATTGTTTTCTCTTTTAAATTTACATTGATTGTTGCTCTGAACTCCAGTTGGTGCATGGGAAATTTTGTATCTGCTCCTAAAACACCAATATCCGCTCCGAACTAACATTTTTTCTGCTCCAAAAACACTTATGGCTGCTCTAAAACAGTACCTTTCTCGCTCTAAACTATGCTTTAAAAAAGTAGTCACTTCCATCAGTGCTGCTGGGTAAAATTGATTTTAATATTATTTTTTAAGTGGGACTGTCACTTTAGTGGGCAGGTATAAATTAGCAACAAAGTATTTGCATGCAGAAAGCTGCCAACTGTAACATAGTACTTATATTGCTTGTCTTAAAAAGAAGAAAAAGAAAACAGAGGCCAGTACAGAAACTACGTACTAATTTTTCTAAAGATGGACATAAACTTGGCTATAATGCCCATAGTCATTTCTTTATTACTGCATTATTGGCACAAGCAAGACATCAGTTTTTTCCTAAAACACAAAGTAATGCACTACAGTGTAACCCCTTTACAAGAGACATTGATGTCAGGGACATTTGGGTGTAAGAGACACCAGTGTGCCGAGAGAAAAATACAGCTTGATAAAATAATTTATACAGGGTACTCTGATTATTAGAGACACCTCATATAAAAAGGCTCAACTGTGCACGTCTGGAATACCAGAAATGGTAAATATTTTATATTGCACCAGTCTATCTCAGTGCAATGCTAATACCAAAATTTAGTGCAGTTATATGTAGCACAGTACAGTAGCAGCTACAAAAGGGATTTGAAGCGCATGTGGCTGTAGCATTGGTTTCATTTATTTGATGATAACTCCAGCTATAGAAGTCACATTTAGGAACTTATCGTTAAGGAATGATGTCTGAGGAGATTCCCTTTCATACCAGACCCAACTTTACTGCCACAATGCTAGAAAATGAACTTTCCAAACCCTTCTTAAAAAGCACAAGGTCATCTAACATTCTGCTTTTTGTGATTTCATCCTCAATGGTGGTTTTCCTTTTCAGTCATGACGTCGCTTCTCCAATGTCACCTCAGCATCAAGAAGTTTCATGCTATATTAATTACAATATATCTTTTCCATCACAAAACTTGTGGAAAGTGGTGAGCAGACATTTAATGCTTAGGTTTTGTGTCAAGTCTTTTTATAGCATTGTTCTTAACAGGGTTCTGCTTGACATTCCAGGACATTGTGAACAGAGACACGGAAGGGGACATCTGGCACACAATACATTCACATGTGCGACTGATTCATGTGAACACATCCCAAGCATTGAAGGTGAGCTGAAATGAAAATTATTGGTGGGGTTTTATGTCCCACAACCATGATGCGATTATGAGAGATGCCATAGTGGAGAGCTTAAGAAATTTCGGCTGCCTGGGCTTCTTAAACGTGCACCTAACCTAAGCACACGGGCCTCTAGAATTTTTGTCTCCATTGAAAATGTAGCCGCCACGATTTTAAAGTCTGCAGTAGACTGCCAGAACTATAATGCCGCTTCAGTGGGTAAGAGGGGCTGAAAACCATGTTTCTAAAATAAACTACCTTGGAAATTTCACTTCTGTTGAGGTATTGACTGTTGTGCAGTGGGCAAATTATTGTTCTCTTTATTTATTTCCATTTAATAGTAGGTGTGTTTGAATATACAGGGTTACCCAACTATTGCACTGCAAGATTTAAATTAGGATTGGCCATAGGCATAGCATACCTTGTACATAGTGTTCCTTGTAGACTGGAGTGGCAACTACAGTTTTTTTTTTTTTTTTTTGGCAATGGTGTTATATTAGACTGGAATGGCCTCCATGACATTGCAGCCATCATGTGCTCATCAACTTTTATGGACAACTTCAGTGCATATTGTTTTTACTGAAAATAACTCTCTGTAACCCACATTTGTTAATCCACCCGTTTTGTAATACCCCCTAGCCAGGGTATTTAAGATATCAAAGTGAAGAAAAGTGAAATAATTAGTCATAGTTGTTTTTGTAAAGTCTACAACCGATTTCCGGAACCCTAATGGGACCGCAAAAACGTCCGGAAAATCTGGGAGTCCAAAAAAAACAAATGCACGCAAAATTGCATTTTTTAGGCGCGAAGCTCCTCTTAGACTAACCTTATGCACCACATGTAACCGAGAGCAGATGAGACGAGAAAGAAAAGAAGGCAATATCTCCCAAACAGTATAATAGATGGCGCTGTCTCATAGAAGCACATACAAACTGCAGTTGAGTGAGGGTATTTTAGATGGCGTTGTACCGCTACTCTCCGATTGGCTGCTGCGAGGGCTGTGCCTGGGTACGTGGAGAACGAGTGCCTCTCTCAGTCTCCTGGATAGTCGCCTTACATGGTGGATCGTTGGTCACGCATGGACGAAGCAGAGCGGCAGGCGTGTTGAAGACACTTGCACTCGCCTTCCTTGTCTCGCGTGTCGTCTGTGTTTCCCACGAGCTGTCTCCATTTTTTTAATGTGATCGGGCGCACGGACGTACGGACACACAGACGGATGGACGGACGGACGCCCCACTCATGATTCACTCCGTAGATATGGTGTGATTTTTTTACATGTATTTTTCACTGACAGAGAAGGTAACGTCAGGAGTACAAGATTCTCATTTTAATCCAGCAATTGCATCGTTTGGGTGGCTCTGAAAAGAGCAGTTTGTTTTTAAAAAAAAACTAATGTGGCCGGCACTACCGCATTGGTCAACACTTTGGCCCAATAAAGTCACTGATATTCTTCTGCACAGCATTTCGCTTGGCTGCGATCATGTCTTCCTCAATTTCGGTCAAGCTTATGCTGCCACTGTACACCGATGACATTGCCATCAGTGCTCGCGTCAACTCCGAACTCGTTGGCTGTGTAGGCGTTGCCTCTTCGAACTTGGTGGCAAAGTCATCAGAATCTTCCGTAACCTGACGAATTATTTCGTCATTTGTCAATTCCGCACACAGCTCGAGGTCTCTGTCAGCTTTGGCGAAGCTCTCAAAAGTTATTCCGGTTGGAACAACCGGAATTGAAGTGGCGGAAGCGCGCAGATCATCGAAGGCAACGTTTACGCACAGTAGTTTGTCACACATGCAGTCTTCTCCGGGTGAGACGGGCCGTCTCGGCATTGAATGTGAAGTCTGTATGGCAAAAACAGTTTTGAAGAGTCTCTTGCATAACCGCCTTCCACGAGTCTGCAAGCATGTGAACGGCAGACCTGAGGTCAACTGCGTAGCTTTTCCAGCTGTCGGAACATAGCAACATGCGGCTGAGCATGCATGATTTATAAAGATGCTTCAAGTTGTGAATCACGCCTTTGTCCATCTGCAGGTGTACTGTGGTGTTTGGCGGCATAAATTCAATCTGTACGGCCTTTAGGTCCTTGATATGGCCATGCGCAGTGCAGTTATCCACAAACACCAGCACTTTTCGATGTTGCTGCTTGAACCTTCTGTCCAGCTTGCGCACGTACATTTCAAATAGTAACTGCATCAACCATGCCTTCTTGTTGTGTTCGTAGAGAACAGGCAGAGTCACTGCCCCCTTGATGCTTCTACTTCCCTATCAGAAGTAACGGAAGCTTCTCGCTACATAATATGTTGTTGCCAATGAGGACAGTTAGCCGCTCCTCACTATGCTTGCCGCCGTGGCAGGGTCACCAGGAAATTCAAGTATTTTCTCTGGCAGCACCTTGTAAAACAGTCCGGTTTCGTCGCAGTTGAAAATACCGTCTAGTAGAAACTACTGAAGCAAGGACCGCAGCCTTCCATTCCGATATTCAGTTAGTACGGAATCGTCCACGGCGCCGCTTTTTCTGCACATCCTCTTGAATTCCAATTCATTGCGGCTCTTAAAATTGCGAGGCCATCCATCTCTGAACATGAAATTCTTCACGTCCATCCGATGCGCAAAAACCTCTTCCTTCTGCTTTAGGATGTCACCCGACACCAGGATTTTCTGGGTGATCATGGCATTGAGCCACACAAGAAGTGCTTCCTCGAGCTTCGGGTAAACACCCTGACTCGCACTCTTCTTTGCAGTCTTGGTCAATTTGGCAGCCAGTTCCAAGATCTTCGCCTTGTTCTTCATGAAGTCGGAAACAGTTTGCTTAGAAATTCTGAACTCCCTCCCCACCCTCTGCCTGCGAGTGGCCACTTTGTTCTTGTTTGATGATGGCGGCTTTCTTTTTCATTGTAAGCCGATGAGAGAGGTGGATTTGTGCGCTCTGAAGACGCGGATGAAAGCGAAAGAGCAGTTGGTGCCATCGCTATTATTTGTGAATTCGCTTGATGAAAAGGCAGCGTCAAATAGCTGAAAACTCAGTGGATCGGACGCTTGGGAAACGTAGTTACTGAAGATAACGCACTAAAGCACACTATCTACCGCAGAGCTGACAGAATAACACGTGAAGGAACACAGTGAGGTTTGTGGTTTGACTGGGCTATGGCTAGCAATTGGTTGTCGTGCGCTAGATTGCGGCGATTGCAGTTTCGAAAGTACGGTAGCTGTTGTGTGGCAGGCACGGTGCTGCCTGGCCACACTGGGCGACACCTGCAATGCCAAGTTTGGTTCGAGGCAAGAACAACAAAAATGGCGGTGTTGGTGGCAACTTGTATTCCGCGGCTAACGATAACAAATCCGGAAAATGGGATGGCAAAGGCTGTAAGCGTCCAGAATTTCGAACTTTTTAATACATTGACTCTATGGGGAACTTGACGGGGCTGGGGATGAGCCCAGAAATCACTCGACTGTAATTCAGCAAGTACTATACTCATCTAATTATCGAGATGTCAATGATGCACATGCAAGTATGGTCAAATGACATTTAAGAACACACTTTAATTAAACAACATACTACTACACTCGGGCCTCATTATAACAAAGTGGCATCTTGCATGAAAATAAGTTCATTATATTCAAAAACTTGTTATAAAGATATATTCCCTACACTATAACTATTGATAGACTCTTTTCTTTTTCTTCATTGTAACCGATAGTTTGTTATACCTGGGTTCATTCTATCAAGGTTTGAGTGTAGTTCATGGTGTCCACCAACCTGCAAAACCTAGAAAAATTAGGGAATTTGGACCCTTCTGGAAAAGTCAGAGAATTTTCAAAAAACCTGGCCAGATCATGTAAACTGACAGCAGTTCTGTTCGACCATCACAAGAATAAGCATTATCATTGATCAAAGTGTAAAAATTCTCTCTCTCTCAGCTGCTACAACAATGAGCTTCTAGAAGATGTGTGAAAAAAAAATACAGTGGATAACTCTTGCTTCTGAGTGTAAACGCAAAAGGATACACCGACCCATAGTTTACTGACGTTTCAGTACCTGATATGAGAGGGAGCCTCGTTCACAATAAAAGCCATAAGAAAGGCATAGCATACAAAATGCACCTAAATACTTGACGTAAGCAGCGAGAGTACATTGTCAGAAGTTCTCATCACTCCTATTCAGCGCATGTACAGTCGTCTGTATCTAAATTCCAGGTCCAGGTGCAGGCATGATCCAAGCTTCTTTTAAATGCGGAGCATTTTATTGTCAAACCTACTCGCAAATCCGGCGTCGGCAATGGTATCTACAACTCTCGCGTCTCATTCCAACTGTCGCTCTCCCACTCTCTCGCTTCCCAAGGCCGACGTATGCAGCGTCTGCTAGTGAAAACCGACTGCTCCCTCTGCACAGCAGTTCACTGACCACCCCATATATGTAGGCACTGGATCGGGCATTCGTAAATTAAGTAAAGGATGTCTTTACTTGGCTTTCGCTTGACTTGACACTCTGCTTGACTCGAGTAGATGCGATGGAAGCAACTGTACCTTCAACCAGTAGTGGGGCACTACCCAAAACCCAACAGTGTCTCAGCACTCGTTGAGGGCCACTCTTCTCTTTTATTCAATAAATACGAATAATAAAGACGAAATGACAATTAAACATTCCCAAACCTTACCCAATTATGTAACATTCTCGCGATACCCCCACCATTCTGTGATGCATTTACTCGAGTAAATGCGTTACGGAACGTCCTCAGCAAACGTCCTCAGCTACACGCTTATTGCTGGTAGTTCGGGATTCAAGGGTAGCACTTGGGTAACTTCAGCTAAATTTTTCATTTCAGTTTCGTGAAATTTTGTAAATAAATCTACAATTATTTTTTAACGTCACATACACAACAGTGTACTAAATCAAGGTAACGTGCCAACATTTGTGATTCTTCTGTAGAATGAAGGAAGCTGTTTTGCACCTTGACAGATTCATTCTTGCAACCACATATTCAAATGTCAGCACTTTAAACGCTGTCCACAGCTTTCGTTGCACTTCAAGTATCAGAGCCCAGAGACAAACGACAAACATGTTTGTGCTCGTCTGAAAAAGAAAAAAAAGAAAGAGAGAAACTTTTGCCGTATGGCTGTTCTTGAAACGTCGTTACTCGTTGTGAAGGCAAGGTAGGCAGAATACGCGAGTAGTAGTTATTAATTTTTTTTGCTGAAAAGTATATTTTAGAGGTCTGCAAATTAGGCAGCAACGTAAATCATTAGTAAATACAGCAATCCAGATCGAATCAGATCTAATCCAATTCACATCATGAATTCTTGAGTCTGTAAATACTGCAGTTCAGGTCGATCTAATTCAATCCAGTCCACATTTTAAAGGGGCCAAGCAACACTTTTTGAGCATTGTCAGAAAACTCTGTCGATCGATAGTAGAAGCTCCCGACAACACGCGAGCCAAATATTATAGCGCAGCACGCAGACTGGAATTCACAATAAATTATCAAGTTCAGCTAAATATTGCTTTCTTTTCTCTCGACAAATCACAGAATATGCCCAAAAATCACCCATAGCAAGCCCATCTATCAGCCATTGGCTGATTTGAACATGGCGCGCTCGCTCGTTACAGAGATAGCCGCAGAAGACTGCTACTTGTCCACGCGTGCGCACGCGATCACACTGAAAAAGCCACGCATTCAAAGAAAAAAAGAAAAAAAGGGCTCAAAGTTCCGAGGCGTGCGTGACGTTTTTCTGTGGCCCTGCCATACCTCCCTGCTTAGCTTCCAGCGCTTTCATCGGGATGAGAGAATGCAATTGCAGCATGCAACAAACCTTTGTAACTCCACTCGCACTTGACGGATTCTTAAAATTCTTGCGGCATTGAATTCGTGAGGCAATAATCTCTTCCTGTGAATTCATTCCTTGGCTACTTGAAAAAGTGTTTCAGGGCCCCTTTAAGAGGCCTGGGCTACAGCCATTATAGTAAAATAGATTATACTCCAGTGGATGAACGAGCCAGGCTCCAGTGTCCTCATTGTACACGGGTGCCGCGAGATTGCACCACTTCTGCGTTTCCTAGCAGCTTTGACTGCGATGTCGGACTATCGTAGGCTCCTTCCAATTTTCATCTGCGGTTACTTTTAACTTGTGTATTTGCTTCCTGATTCTTCCGAGCACAAACAGCTGACTTGCTCACTGCCTGGCTCAGGGGCTTTATTTTGGCCAGATATACATGTTCTTTTACATTTACCACACCTGTTCAGAACGTTCTCTGTGCATCTGGTAATTATGTTTACATATATCCAGTCCCTGTTTTTTTGTTTTTTTACCACTTGAGGGTTTGTTTATAGTGCACACAGTTTTCCATGCAGACGTGGCGGCCATGGAGTTTGCTTTTAATCATAATGCAAAACCTGGAAAAGTCAGGGAATTTAGAAATATCATATTGGTAGACACCCTGTAGTTGCATTCTCAGTTATTCAGTTGATGAAAAAAGCCCGCATTAAAATAAAAAAAGTCCACATGACTAAAAACTGCTTGCAATAACACATGTAGCTATACTAGTCACAGCTACAGTTTTATTTTGTGAGGCTGCACGCTGCGCCCATGCATGGAACAATAGACTCGAAGTTGAGTAGCAATTTTACAGTGACTAGGGGTGGCAGTAGTTATTTATTGTCTCTCGGACAAGAACGCTGCAGTGGTTATTTGCATTTCTTCATCCTTTTTTGCGATGTGTGATGTTGATCATCTCTTCGCAACTTCCTTTCGCAGTCTGCTTGTGCAATCACTGCATTTGTCGTCCCAATCTTTGCATATCGACAGCCTATTATAGCTTCACATATTCATCTACCTGACCTGCATACCCAGAAGATGGCTGACGCTATATCTGGGCATAATGGGAGGCCTCATATTCGACCTGCCCTCTTGGATTTTTACAGGTGCGGGCATGGATTTATGGCAAAAAAGTTTCCACTGTAGTTTATGACTACAGTCGAACTTCAATTATACACCCTTTGGTTTCACGATGACTTGCATTTTACGATGAATCGGGTTGGTCCAGACAAAATTCCCATAGAAACGATGTATTAAAAACCTTCGTTTTACGACGCAGTTTTACGCCTACCCTGCATTTTACGGCGACTTTCAGATTCCACCCAAATCACATTAACTCAAATAAAACGTCGACAAAATATTCACAAGTGCAAAATATTTTCTCTACGTTGACGATTAAAAAAGTAGAGAGTGAGACAGGATATCTTTTTAGAATTTAAAATTTATTCTCCTGGAAGTTCATGCACTTATACATGCGCCTCGATTGCACTTGTACGTATCCAGGTTCGTTACCTAGTCAATAGTAGCTTCAGCTGGCCGAAAAGCTGATATTTTTACATTTTATGTCCGTGGCAACTTCGTGGCAACTTTTCCTCATCGATATAAAGCTAATCTCCTGTCTTTGTTGCACTCGCAGTCACATGCTTGTGCACTCATAAGGGCGAGACGAAGCTGTCTCCATTGTGCAAAATTGCTTTCACTTGACGTCAACGTTCATAATAACAGTGGTACAACATTAGTTGCACTTCACAAGTCAACAAATTACAACGTGCGCAGCTCAGTTGTGCGCGAAGGCATTCTATGCAAATTCATTGATAGCGATAGCAATGACACTACATCTGACTCTTCTGACGGGAGGCTATTGCCAACGCCTTTTCCGTTTCGTTTTCACGTGCACGCAATTTTCGGACTCGATTTCTCACTAGAAAGATGTGTGTTGGATTCAATTTTTTTAGAGTTAATATTCGCTCGCAGCTCTTTCAACAATGGAATGCTGCCATTGGCAAGAATAATTCAATCTACTTTTCTTCTACAGGCACAAGGTCTTACCGTGAGCTTACCTGGGCGGTCTGTACCCGTTTTTTTAACAATGAGTGTCACTGCCTATAATCTTAATTTTTCAATGATACGACGCCTGCATCATGCATGGTTCCCTTGAAAGTTGTATACTCGGGGTTCTAATATATAGCTGCATTACAATTTTAGCCCTTTGTGGTTCGTTGTCGCAACCCTCCTGGCAACACTACATCACCATCAGCGGCTTGCAGCCGGACGCTGGTCGACAGGTTCTTTTATGGTTGATTGACACATGTTTTCTTGTTGAATTGTGCATCATCTATGAATAAGTTAGAGAACTTCTTTTACTCTAAGCTTGATTTCTCCATTCTTAAACTCGAATGGATAAAAGCTGGGTAAAAGTTTTAGGCTGTAAAGGGCCAAAATTCATAGCATCAACAAGTTTCTTACCTGATTTAATAAACTGCCCAATTAAATAAAATAATTCGAGCTTGTTCATCACTTCTTTCAATAGAGGTTTGACTGTATAGCAAATACTATTCCTCTCATTTTGTGTGCATCAGTGTTATAACGTGGTTCAAGTGTGTTTTCTTGCTTTTGTGCCCTCACTCCTATATTATTATGCCTATTCTCTTACTGTTGTCTCCCATGCCTTAATTTTTTATATTGCCCTCCTGTTACAAGGTGCATAGGAAGAGCAACCTGCATCAAATCATTTTTGGCCTTTCAATTTACTTGCATTCTTTCTTACTTTCAGTTTAGTGGAAAGCAACTTCCTGACTGGGGATTCCACCAACATGAAGTTGTCACTGATCGTTTCATCTCTCAGGATGATACAGTGTGGAATGTTGAAGAGCACCGTTACACTAAAAGTAAGTAGTGCCGCAAAAATGCAACTTCAATGACAGTGCATATAGTATACTGGCATATCATTTTAGAGCACAGTGCTGGCAGGTGGTGGTGCACTGTGGCAGGAATTACATTTGATTCAGACACCGCTCTTGATTTATGTCGGCTATTAGAAAATAGCAGTCATCAGTTGAATGATGAAATAAAGCTTCCACCAGCAGCTTCAGAAAGAGTGAGAACACACACCTGTATGAAGCTAGGGTGCTTGAGATAGTGGCAACCATACTTCTCATGTAAACACTCCATGCCATGCACGACTACAAAATTTGTCTGGGTAATGTTATCAGTTTGGAAATGGGTTTCTTTTAACCATCCCGACTAATGGTTCATGGCCCCTTTGACTGCAACTTTTGGTACAAAGTGATATCAGTTAACAACACTGTGATAGTTGATAAATGTTTCATAGCAGATGACGATAGCGCATATGTTCATGTGCATAGTGCGAAGAAAAATCTAGGTTTAGTTGAAAGAGAAGCTGAAGAGGTTTTAGAAATCAATGAAGCTTTCTGGTTAGCGAGGACCAATATTATTGTAGACTACTTCTTAATTTTTTCTGGGGTGGTTGCTGTAGTATCTTTATAAGATGCAGAAAAAAAGTTGGTCTTGGTCCGCCCGCATGAGTGCGCTGAAATTATGGACATGTCCCAAGCTACGCCATCATCAGAATTTTTAGTGGAACTGTGCTGCACTGCGATGAAATGTTCCCACCACACATTGATCCAAACTGCGTGAGCTTTGTTTATGTAACAAAAAACGTCAGGCCTGCGCAGAAGGCGCAGCACAGTCATAACTAAAGCTAGAAGAGTGGCCTTTCAGAGCCTTTTCTAAACACTCATTGGGTAACTACAGCAAGCATACTTGCTTGATACCCACTATGGCATTATTAATAAAAAATTTTTGGTAAAAAGCCGACATTTGCTATGCTGTTTTTCATCATTCTTAGAAGCGTGGTATTCGCTAAACTATTGTGAGAAATTTTGTGCCAATTGTTCATGCAGTGGCTGACGACAATGAGGAATTATGCGTGAAGTGGGTATGCGCCACAGTTAATAGGCGAACAAGAACAAGTCTTTGTGATTGGTTGGAGCATTGGACGGCCCACTCCTTGCGCTATTCGCATTGTTTGACGACTGGTTGTTCTTTCGCTGTTTTAAAACGCTTTATAAGTTGTATTAACACGATTGCTTTCCCGACGTCAAGCCTGCCTAAGGCAAGTTTGCCAACAAGTCACAAGCACCAGTGTAGCTCAGTGGTAGAATACTGGGCTGGCACCCAGCGGACTCGGGCTCGAGCACCACTGTATCCTTGGTGCTAGCTTTTTTTTGCGAATTTTGCGCGACATGGTTACGGACACCGGCAGCGGCGGACAACTGCGCTTGACCCGAGTTGTGATCTCATAACAGCTTTCGCTGTAAAACTCAAGTAAGTATAGTGAAGCGGAAAGTTTTGAAGCTGGAGTATGAATCTGGAATAACGACAAAAAGCCGAGCGCTACATCAACAAACATCTCTCGTATTTTCTAATGTGTCCTCCATGACTAAATTTTGGCGTACCATAGCCGGTAGCTTATCAAGGGAGCCACACATCAGCAGTGCTGCACTTGCAAATAATGCAACATATCGAGGATGAAATGAAAGCAAATGGTAAGAAAGGGGACGACTAAGGAAAATCAGAAGAACGCCATAAGGCCTGAGGTAGTGCCGTACATCAACAGTGTGACACACAGCCTCAAGAAAATGGCGGCTAGGCACAATGTGCCTATCATTATATCAGCGCCGATCAAGCTGTGGAAGCTTTGTGCATAGCTGGCACAAGGATCTCTTGGCCTAAAGAAATTGTGCGGAGGCGGTTGTGTGTGAGCTACATAGCTGCCAAGTCTTCCGGATTTTCAGGGAGACTCCCATATTTTGACCAGTTCTCACGTTTGTATGGTTGTCAGGAAAATCTCCCAGAGATTTCTGAGCGTTATCTGGCCACATTGGCAAAAATCTCAATCTGATCCAGGCTTTTTTGCGAACCCATCGCATTTTATTGTAAACAAATTTACGAGGCATTCATCTAAACATACACTATAATCTCAATAATGCAAAACTGGCAGATACAAATTCGTGAAATTCCTCACCCAAACTCCAGTATGCCAAAGTTCGAATGTTTTGAACACTGTTTCAGCATGCATTTCGGCGGGTCGTATGAACTTTAGTACCAAAACTGCCGATCTAAGGCCGAGAGCAGCATGCTGGAAGCTTCGGAAAGACGCACGTGGCCAGCACACACTGTCAGAACTGTGGTTATAGTTTGGCACAAGGGCTGTGGACGAAACCACGGTCGCTCTTGACATGATCATATATAGCAATGTAACTGACAGAACTCCGAAAGTGTTTGCGCGCCCAACACTCGACCAGTCAAAGCGACGTTACTTTCCATAAACGCGGCGCACAAAACCATGGCAGATGCAATCATAGATAACAACAAAAAAAAACTACTTGGTTTTTAAAGGCACGTGCGCAGACAGCGCAGGCGGATTGAAAACAGAATTGCCAATTTCCGCAACCGCTGCAGTCGGGGCATCACTATCATCAATAGCCACTACTAGCTGAGAGCACGCGGTTAACGCTGCGGTAGTTTAAAGGCAATAAAGACATAATAAAGGCTAAAAGTGTTTTGGTGTTCCGGTCCAAAGAATTTGTTCCTGTAGATCTGCATACTTTTTTTCAGTTGTCCTCAAGCAAAGCTTCGACCCTCGCTTTCCCAACAGTTGACTGCGCTGTCCCATCTGTTCACGTTTGTTGCAGGAAGATATGCGCGAGTTCTTTCGGCAGAAACAAATACAGCGATCCCACTAGGGACTCGATTCACAGCAATTTTTGGAGCAATAAATTTTAGTTTTGGAGCACTTCGGAGCAGTAAAATATTAGTTTTAGAGCACTTCAGAGCAGTAAAATTTTAGTTTTGAAGCATTTTGGAGCAAGTAAATCTTGCGATTAGGAGCATTTTAGAGCACTAAAGTTTTACTATTAGAGCATTTTGGAGCAGGTAATCTTGCAACTAAGAGCATTTTGGAGCCGCAAAACTTTAGTTCCATTATCCATTTTCATTTCTAGCTATTATCCATTTCTAGCGACAATTAGCCAGCAAGGGAGAATGTACACACTACCAAATATCACAGGAGCCCACCGCGCAGGGAAGAACGGACGTCGGAAGGCAAAAAACCAGCAAAATAATAAAGAACAATGCACCTTATTTCCACCAAATGTGGCACACCAGCTAGAAGATCACTTAGAAGAAAATAGTCTATAATAGACTTTTACAGACTCTTCTTCACGCGGATGACTGCTTTTTAAGCTTCAGCAGCTATTTCGAGTCCATTCTCGTGGTCATCGTAAGCACCAAAGAAGCGTCGCAACAAGTCTGTCGCATTCAGCACTTGGGCGGGTGTTGGTACGTCGGGTTCGCTAACATTAGGCTCCGGGGTGTCAACACATTCGTCACTGTCATCATGCGCCCCCATCACCGCGCACACAATTTCCGCGTCTGACATTTCTTTCACTGTCACCACGTCAGCATCAGCACAGACGTATGTGCAGAAAGTTGGGCACAATGCCGACGTCCAGGAGAGCGTTCCACGACGTCCGGGCCTGGTCGCCCGCGGCACCTTCACTGGCAACGTCGCCGAAATCTTTTACTACTTTTTTTTTTCTCGACGCTGGGCTCGACGACTTTCAACATTGCCGACTTCTGCTTGATTGTTATATTTTTGTGCTTACAATTGCCACTGCTGTTGTCTATCTCATGTCAGGCAGTGAAACTAATAGAGGTAGTGTTGCTCTTCCACAGCGAATGACAAGGAACATAGCTACAATCTCTGCCGTCCCAGTGCAGATTTGAAGGGGAGGAGGAGGTCAGATGCGCGGGCGGGTCAATGAGTTCTACAGGAGAGGGGAGGCTGGCTGACGCGCACGCTCGTGCGAGTTGCTGTGCGGGCAAGTCCATTAATTCCTGAAGAAAGCGGAGCCAGGGAGACACACCCACGCGCGTGTTGGCAGGCGGCTCCCGGTGAGCGCAAGATGCGAGTTATGAACAACCGCAGCCGTGTTGGTACGTACACCGTCGCACGCTATAAGGTATTGAAATGACGTATACCAAAATGATCAGTAATTGCTCGTTGGGGACAAAGGATGGTTTATATATCTATTGTGAGAAAATTTTTGCTTCGTTAAAATGAGGTTTTAAATACATGGGCGTCTATGAGATTTTCAAAGGGAATTACAATTGCTTCGTTGTATTCATTAGTTCGTCGTATCTGCCTTCATTATAATGAGATTCTACTTAATATGATGCAACACGATAAGTTAACGTTTGCTACCGCTGCGCGACAGTGGTGCTCTTATTATAAAATCAAGTGTGCACGCATGTGCACTTGATTGGATTCCCTGGATATCGTCGTTGTATGGGATTCCAACTTCAGCGGCAGCGTGATGTCCTTGAAACGCGAAAATCCGGTTATCAAACCAGTACTTGAGGCCTTTTGCGGTCTGTCGGCCTTGTATTTTACAAAATAAACAATATGTCGTGCTTGTTGCATGTTGATTTCGTTCCTACGTGCAATACTGTATTTACTCTCGTAATGAGCGTACTCGCATAATAAACGCACCCCCTACATTCATCCCCTGCAGTCCCGCTTACCAACAACTGGCACCTACATACTCTTTGAATCTCTTCCATTTTTTTAATTATTATGTCGACCCTCCTCGGCTACCTCGGCTCGCTCCCTCCCCTCCTTTGCCCGTTGCCGCATGTCGTATTGCTTTTCTTTCTATCTGGGCGCGGCACATTTCCTGTCTTTTTTATCTGTGTGTCACAGAGGGGTTCACGAATGTAAGTTTACAGACATCAAAGCTGATAAGCACACATCGAGCGAGAGATTTGGGTGCACGTTAAAGAACACCAGGTGGTCGAAATTTCCGGAGCCCTCCACTACGGCGTCTCTCATAATCATATGGTGGTTTTGGGACGTTAAACCCCACGAATCAATCAATCACAGCGAGCGAAGGTAACAAATCTGCCCGCGTGGACTGATGATTGCTTCCTGCTAATACTAAACTTTAAGGCCCAACGACGTGCATTCTATTTTTGAGCGATGACGACAGGATTTGCTGTCGCGAAGGGTCATTCGTTGCTCTCATGTCTCAGGCTCCTGGAAAACCAGAAAAAATCACTTGTCACCCAGAAAATATCGTGACGGTTTCTACAACATGGTTGCACCCTTGATACTCGCCTCACTTGTTTTTTGCGCGTACAGAAACTTCTCATGTGGAAGTGAGACGGCGGCCGTATTTTGTCATTAATCTTGTTATCCTCGGTTTGTTTTGGTGTTTCAGGGGTAGCTTGCTGCAATGTTCCTTACTTGCTACAGGGGGCGGCGCAGAGACAGCTTGCAAAAGATACCATATTTGCACGAATATAATGCGAGTTTTTTCCAAAAATTTGCGAGTAAAAAAGGCACCTCGCATTATACTCAGGTTCGTGACAAAAAGTGGCACAAATATAGTGCAGAAATTTTTCGAGCCAGTTTTTCTCTTTTAAATCTTCGTCCCTGTAACATGCACCGCACATTCCAGGAAGTTTGTGGTTTTGTCGCCACATATTGCGCATTTTATTGCGACTTGTGCATCCAGTGATCACGTGTGGGAAGGCACCCTAGCACTGACGCCCGCCTGGTGTCTCGGAGCACCGCCACTCAGTGCACGGTCGATGCGCGCGCCACCATGGTATGCTGTGGCGATGGCATTCTGCGCTAGCTCTGCTAGCGCCATAGCAGGCTCAGGGGCAACTCCGTGGATAACAATAATTTCAGAAAACTGTAGCCTTTCTACGCCTTGTGATCGGTCGTCACTGTGTTTTTTCTTCCACATTGCCCATCATTATGTATACACAATGCTTGGGAGGCCTTGCTGTCGGCAATAATGTCACGGGTATTCTTGAAGTGCTGCCTCTCGAACAGTCTGGACAGCACGGACAATGGCGCGGTTTTTGTCGATAGTGGCAAAGACTCTAGCAGCGATGATGAATGATCAGGCAAGCCAGTGGTTATAGCATTTTCGATGGCTGTTAATATAAATAAAACCCTGCGGGGGACCACTCTTTGATTGCTGTTTACAGTAGCACCACCTTGCGCTATAATCGTAATAAACTTTTTTTTTTTTCGTCGAAACCTATAGTACCCCTCTGGCGTTGTAATCATGTTCGCGTTATTTACGTGCAAATACAGTAGCACTATCAACTACTGCAGATGAGTAAAGTGCAATAAAGAACCTGTTTTCAAACAGTCTATGCGTATGCGAAAAGCTGAGCGACCTAACTTATTTTTTTGCATTACAGCATTTTTCGCTCATGCTGAAAAAGTTTTCATAACATCTGCCCTGCATAATAAATGCACCCATAACTTTGCTCCGTTTTTTCGAGAAAAAAAGTGCGTTCATCATGCGAGTAAATACAGTATTTTTTGCTGCAACCAAGTTTCGTTTGTAAACGGTTTTCGTTTGCGAATAGAGTACATATATATGGCGTGGGCGCACGTGAGTAAACCAATGCAGAAATAACACCACTGCAATCACCGTCATGAACAGGGACATATTTCTAGCCTTCTTCTCTAGTTGCGCTCATCAGAGCTTTGGTTGTGGTCCCGCTGTAGAATGAGGTTGAATTTCATTGCTTGGGGCCAATTTTCGAAAGCAACAACGGCCTGTTTACAGGAAGGTAAATAATTCTGTCATTAGACCCAACCACTGTCTCCGGTTATTAAAACATTAATTAATGTTATTTAAATACTGCTGCAATTACAGTGTCTAGTGATTTCAAGGTCTTTAATGTCGTTCTGGGAGCCGCATAAAACTGCCCTGCGAGTCGCATGCGGCCCGCGGGTCAAAGGTTGCAGACCCCCGATATAGATTGTTTGGTGCAGTTTGGCGCAGTTTACGTCAATTTTATCAAGTTGGCGCAGCAAATCTCGTGTGGCGCACTTTGGCACAGTTGGAGCAGGAATGGGATGCCTGTAAATATTTCTAGTTGTTTTGATTACGCGAAGTTTAGGGAGATACGAATATTTACGAACCCCCTTTGAGACTCGCACCTTCTTCTACTGTTGGAAAACTTGACTTTCATGTGGTCAGCCACTCCAAGCCATTATAAGACTGCAACGCCGTTGTTTATGGACCCCCCAATTTTTTCACAATATTTTTTTTTCTTTTGGTGCAAAAAAAGAGAGGGGGAATAAATCAGTGTGATCCTCCCGCCCACCTCCATTTCAGAAATGTCCCGGATTCAGAATTCTTCAACTTGGCAGGTATGGAGTTGCCTCTCAGCTATGGAAAGTTTTATATTGGACAAACGAATCTGTGTGTCAATGATCGAGCACGTAAGCATGAGCTGTCGCTCACAAATGATCAATGTGTGCATCTTCTGGGGCACTGCGCAGAGTGCGAATGTGTGCATCTGTTCTAGAACTAAAAGTAACAAGCGGTAGTAGAGACACTGTTGCACGCCAGCTTTTGAAGGCTTTCTACATAAAAAAAAAACACAGATTGTGTTAGCCAAACGTCAGCACATTTGCGGGGGAGTGAGTTGCAGTTGATTGGGCACAGTTTGATAGCCTTTGTGATCTTTCTGACGTGATGTGTGCGCAGCCGCACCTGTGGTGTACTCGACTTTATAAGCCTCACGTTTTTTCTCAATAAAACCAGTTGGTTGTGAGTGGTCGTGTAGTCGTCTTCACTTCTTGTGCCTCGTTCTTTTTTGTGCTAAAATCTAATCGAAATTTAACCAACGTGCCCAATAAAGGTTTTTATTACTGTATTTACTCGCACAATAGGCGCACTCGCATAATAGACGCACCGCCAGTTTGATCCCAAGAAATCAGTTTTTTTTTATTTCCACGCATAATAAACGCACCCTGAACTTGGCTATGATCAGTATCTCTGTACCGTGTTTGCACGGTTGCAATTAGATGCCCTCTTACGTTAACTGATGCAAGGATAAAGAAAAGATTGTGCCAGCTTCGCGGCCTCGCCGAGTGAGGAAGTAAAACGGTTGGCAGGCCCTGCCGCGGTGGTCTAGTGGCCAAGATACTCTGCTGCTGAGCTGCAGGTCGCGGGACCGAATCCCGGCTGCGGCGGCTGCATTTCCAATGGAGGCGGAAATGCTGTAGGCCCGTGTGCTCAGATTTGGGTGCATCTTAAAGAACCCCACATGGTCGAAATTTCCGGAGCGCTTCACTACGGCGTCTCTCATAATCATATGGTGGTTTTGGGACATTAAACCCTACATATCAATCAATTAAAGCGGTTGCCTGGGTGTCGGAGTAACCTGAGCACTGGCGCGGCCCTGGCTGCATGCGCTCCCCATGGAACGTGCGATCTTGTCCTCATTAAGTGCGCATTCAGTTTCCTGTCAGAAAAAGCGTCATCGTTATCGCGTTTAATATCTCATCCGCAAATTTAAAAGCTTTTCGGCTTTCAGACGCGAGCTTTCACCTTTGCTGCCACTACGTGGACTTTCACAAGCTTGGCAGACTTCTGTCGCCGTTGATTTCCTGGCCGTAAACCTAAACATCGTATCACGCATGCTGCTCTTAATAACTGCTTAAGTGCAATCTTTTTAATGTACAATCTTCATGTGTGCAAAGTTCCCGCAACAACATGCTGAACCGTAGGCTCAGCCTAATCACTTTTGGTGCTTATTAGTGGCGGTCGTGGGTGTTCAAAAGTTGCCTTTTAATACGGAATCAACATAACTCTTTTTAGTGGCTCTACTTGAAAAAAAAAGGGGGGGGCTTTTTATGGTTTGTGATTCGATTGTGATATCTTAGATATGGAGTGCAAGCCCATATCTAATCGAAGGATTGGTGCCTTTCAGTGCAGAAAATTTCAATCATGATAAATGCTCATAATTTAAGTGGCCTGAAACGCTATCGGCGAGTTTCCACGATGGCGCTTTCTTTTCATAAGGTTTTTTTTTTGTGTTCATTTCGTTGACAATGCGGGTATTTCGATATGTTAACTTTTGAAAATTTGAAGGCACACCGCATCGCATGCCTCGATTCTCAGACTCGCGAGACTGCATGCTCAACACTTATTGCGCTTGCGTAGCCTATGAAGAAGGTTGTTTGAGCTGTAGTGCGGATATTTGGGACCTCGACGTTATATACGTCATCAACGGTATATGCTGTAGTTAAATATGAAGTTTTCGGCAATTTTACCCCGCGTAATAGGTCCACCCCAAACTTGGAGCCAGATTTCCTGAAAGAAAATGTGGCTATTAATGCGAGTAAATACGATATTTTACCGTGGGTGACTTCACTGTATTTTTGCAGCATTTCAAGAAGCTCTGCAGCCACAATATTTGTGTTTTTTTCTTTGCTTGTTTTTTATTTGCCAAAAAGGCTATTTTCATTTAGTTTTAAGAATTTGCATCACTTTTTAACGAATTCAACGGGGATCAAAACTACATGCTCCAAGGTGTTTTTCTTTTTAATGTGCTTCAGCTTCTCTTTAAGGGGCCATCACATGGTCACCCACCAAATTGCTGTTTTCAGCAAAATATAGAAGTAGTGTCTATTATGCCTGTACATGCTTGAAAAATAGACTGTGGAAGAATATTTTGTTGCTAAATGAGCCCTGAAATTTGCTGGCTATGAACCCTGCCTACCACCAGCGACTGTCATTTTGCTATGGCCTTTGTGATTTGATGTGCTTTGAGTGGAGTGGTCGCCTTCTATCTAAGTTATAGCCGCTGAAAATGGCTCAGTTGTCAATGCCGAACTCAAGCATGCTCTAATAGATTCATTGTGTGTGCAGCGGTCCACGAAACAAGATCGTTGGCTGAAATGCAAATGGTTACCAACCAAAAAGCTTGTTACGTCACGGCTCAGGAGTGTGCCCATGTTGCCAGATTCTTGGGCCACTTGGGTGTTTATATCGTTATCAATGAACTGCTCAACAAAATGTGCTGAAATTTCGACAGCTTGTTTGTGAAGACAGATTATGAGTAGATCTGGGAAAATGCGAAATCCTGGGTGCGAAGCGAAATGGCATATCGAAATGTGAATGCGAATCAAATTGAATGTTTTTTTAATATTTCTAAGATATTTTTCTAATGCTTTGAAGTGAAATTACCGGAGGAAAAAAGTTGAAACATGTGCCTAAGTGTATTGTTATGAGATAGAAACATGAAAGTTTTTTTTTTTTGCTAGGTTGTTAGAACGCTGGCAGGGTTGTGTTTCAAAGTTTTTTTTATTCAGAATGGGGCAATGCAAAGGCTGAACTGTATTTATGCATATGATTTAGTGCAACCGATGTGTTGTTGACAACACTTTACACATGAAAGTCAAAGATGCTGTTAATTTAGCCTCTCCTCCTCTTTCAACTTCTGTAGGAGCTCAACTAATGTGGGAGACAAGGGTGTGCTCCCTTCAAGTTTGGAGTTCCAAATATGCCTCGTAGACGTCAATATATTAGAACATCTGAAATTTGGTGCACTAAAAACCTTCGGTGTCTGATTTTCGAACTTCCTGCTCAAATTTCAAGTCCAAAATAGCATTATTAAGCCCCCACCTCTGCTACATCTATCATCTCCATGTTGGAACCAGTTGATTTCTTGAGTCAGTACATTTGTGGTTGTAGTAGAGCGTGAAAGGCAGCTTTGCCGTGATGAGGTGGAGCATAATAAAAAATCTGAAGGGGCCCCGCTGCGGTGTTCTAGTGGCTAAGGTACTCGGCTGCTGACCCGCAGGTCGCGGGATCGAATCCCGGCTGCGACGGCTGCATTTCCGATGGAGGCGGAAATGTTGTAGGCCCGTGTGCTCAGATTTGGGTGCACGTTGAAGAACCGCAGGTGGTCGAAATTTCCGGAGCCCTCCATTACGCGGCGTCTCTCATAATAATAAGGTGGTTTTGAGATGTTAAACCCCACATATCAATCAATCAATAAATCAATCAAAAATCTGAAGGGGCTATTTTTAATAGGACGTTGACTGTATATTTTTGAGAAATTCGACTGTAGCAGTGCATGAAAGTCAGTTTTGCTACAATACGAGAGTGTGATCAGGTGAAGCTAAAAATTTCAAAAGCGTCATCATTTTCGATGAAGCGTTGACTGTATATGCGAGTTTGACCGTAGCAGAGCTTGAAAGGCAGTTTTGTATTATTACAAGAGTGTAACAGGGTGAAGCAAAACAAAGATTTGAAGGAGCTACTGTTAGTTTGACGTTGACTGTATTTGTCTTCAGGAAGTTCGAATGGTAAAATTTCTATGCGAATCGAATAGCAAACATTATTAGGAAAATATTGCAAACTTTTAATATTTACACACCCCTAATTATCAGCGAGAGAGTGGTGTAAAGGCCTCTTCAAGTGCCTCATGCATTGATCTTTACTGTAATTATTGTAAAAAGGTGTCAGTTTTTTTGTCTTCTCCCCAGCCCTTTAACTGTGCTTTGCTCAGTTTAACGGTTCTGTGTAGCAGTCATGGAGTGCTTTTGGCAGACATTCAGCCATGGGAGGTTGATGGTTTGAATCCACCTGCCATACATTCACCAGTTGAGTGAAGAGAAAAGTGTCCTTCGTCCGAGTGCCCAGTGGTGCACAGATTGTGCAACACCTGAGGAGTGTATTCTACCCATCCTGCCCTACTGGTCTTGATCCTGCAAGCAGTATTCTGTAAGGGTGGTCAACATGCAAATGTCATGTCAGTAGGGCTAATCTATTGAGCTGGGTGAGCTTGTACACTGGCAATAAGTGTCAGATGAAAGACAGTGCACATGGTCGAAGGGGTTCCAAGAATTCAGAGGGAGAGACATTGATATGAAAAAAAGAAAAGAGGGATTTTATTATGGGTAATTTACACATTGTTTTGTCCTTTAATTTTTCATACATTGTCACCACTATGCTGTCTTGTAACCCCTTTGACCACAGGTACCATAGTGCAGCTCGCATTTAATGTGACTGTACTGTACTGCTAAATAAGGGCTGTAACTTGTGTCCTGTGGTTCATTATGTCACATAAGTAGTTGATTTCTAATCCTCCTGCTTTATGTAATTATAGATTCAGATGACAAGGAACGAGAACGTGACATGGTCTCTGCTGAATTTGTACCACTGCAGCCTACACACTTGACATTTTTCCAGAAGATGTGGGAGCTTCAGGTACTGTGGCTTGTTCAAGATTGTGTGATTATATTCCTAAAGCTTTCAGCATTTACTGAGCTGGTAGTGAAAGGGGGCTTGAGTCTAACATTATTTTTGCGAAAGTTCAGGTGAGAACGCAGGCGAACATTCCACGTCAAGCAGGCGCGTAGCCAGAAATTTTTTTCGGCCGAGGGGGAGAAGGGGGGCACCTTCTTGAAATAATTTTTTTTCTTTGTCTATGCTAGGGCGAAAAACAAAAAACATTTCGAGGAAGGCGTGGGCCCGGTGTGCCATTCCCTGGCTACACCCCTGATGTCAACTGTCGCAGGGGTTTTAGTAACCTTCTCAGGATTTTGTTTGAAAGATCATGGCTATTAATGTCTGGTGCGAAGTGTTTCCACAAAATAGCTTTGCTCATGAGTTTTTATGGTAACGTAATGCACATCAAAGTTTGCTGATTTGTGTGAAATACAGTACTACACACGAATAGTTGTGTGATGCGGAGAAATGGGCGAAAAAACAACTATGCAAACTGTTTTACAGGTGTGAACTTCAAAAATTTGTTTAATATACTGAAGTAAAAAGTGATATGGACAGAAAAAAAATGTCTATACACCGGCTATAGCTGCTAGTTTGTATTTTTGCCAAGAATAAGTGAGCACATACAAAGCAAATTGGGGAATAATAGAACTTTCGTATGTTTTTTGCAGTTTTTCCCAAATATTTGTGTAGTGTATTGGCTCTAAATTATGTTTGCTTCGGAGCATTCATTTAAAACAGTAAAGTGTATTGGGAGCAATAACATAATGTGCATTATTCTTTTTGTAAACACGTCTTTTTGCCTTTATGAAAACTGACAACACATAATGGAAAGTGTTTCTGCCCCCTATTGCTAATAAGCATTACTGTATATTCATCAGGACGAGTTATCAAAGGCTGTACTGGCAAGCATCTGGTTTGCTTCACAGCTAATGTGCTTAATGTTCAAGAGGTACTGACACCAATTCTCTAAATAGTTTACTTCTTCATAGAAAACTCTTGTATACAAAAACTACCGTGAGAAAATGTGAAGCTCCCTTAAATGCGGATATTTTATTTTGATATTGAAGTTAATGTTCACAAGGCACGCCTACTCACATTGACAGTAGCGCGATATCAGGCCAGAGTGTCAAAAGTAGCGACTTCACCCACCAGTTTAGCTAGTTGTGATGATGTTGGGTACCAAAGCATACAATATGGCCATTTGTTTTGTGCATCACGAGAAACATTCAAAATGGCTGCTTGAGTGTTGACAACGAAGCCATGCAGTGGAGCAACCTAAGAACACAATATTTTGTGCGAGCATGCGACGAGAAGCTTGTACCATATCGTGACATTAGGGTACAGTAGGAACCTAAAGTTGCTTTTAAAAATATATAATTAACTTTTCAGAGTGCACTTATGCTTACCAATACATTTTCTAGGCTTTTTAGGGTATTGTTTTTTATTTGATAGGAAAAAAAATGAATGTTGAAAATTTTTGTGTCAGTACTTTTTTAATGTGTATTTTGTAGTGCCATGTCCCACAGGGATCAGTAAAATTAATGCATCACATGACATGAAAAATTTTTTTCAACAAGTGTATTTTGGGAAATCCTCTGCGCATAACAGTAAATTTTCGCAATCTTTAAAAAAAAAACGTGGTTCCAAAATATCTGAGAAACTTGAAGAGGTATAACCCAGATGTCCGTACATGCCAAGATATTTAATTTTTATGAAGACATGGTGCTTTACATGAATGGAAATTCATAAGAATCAAGTATATTTTAACCCTTCTGAAAGCATTAGGTTCATTGGGTTGTATGAAAAATTGCCACATTGTAACAGCTTTTTCTGTAGAGAGGCCAAAGTATAAGTGCAATGTTTTCATGTAGCTTTAGAAGTAGCATTTACAAGTGTCTTAGTATACTAACATTGTCTGTGATGCTGTATTTGAATTATCCAAGTTTGGCTTGAGATCTTTGTGTGAAAGGCCAATAATATCTGTTAACTTTGGGGTATCTGTTAACTTTTGGTGTAAATAAAGTTTCTTCCAACTATATTACCCTCTAAAATAACAGTACTTTGTAATTTTGGGATACTAAAATGCTCTGTAATTTCTTTTCTTTTTGCTTTTCATTTGTTTCAGTACAAAATGTTATTGGTAAACCAGGAAAATGTGCAGGATCATGTGTACAGCTCTGAACCAATGGAATGGCCACTAATGATTCGTGGCATTGCATACTGGATTAGTCCGGTCACCAATGTAAGTGTATGAATTGTATGAAGAATGCTTCTATGAAGAAACTTGGGAGCGAAGGGCATAAAGGGAAAGAAAATTCTGAACGCCGAAGTCAAAACAAGGCCGCTTTCAAAAGATTGTATCTCTAACACCACCTATGAAACGACATCGAAATCGCCACAACAATCATTATCATAGATTGATAATAATTGTAGCTCAATTCTTTGGTTCTATGTTTGGGTAATTTTAACTGCGACAGTGTTTTCATCGAAATAAAAAGTGAGACTTTTGTTCCATTATCCCTCAAAAGATTTGGGTGCAAGCTATACATATATCTTTTGCCTTCTCAATAAACTTTCAGTTACGAGTGTGTGCCTCTTTTTTCTTGTTATTTTTGTTCTTTTGTCCTTGCTTTTGTACTGCACCCCACCACCCCATTTTTGTATTGGAAGGCAATTGGTGTCTGCCGAACTCGACACTTGCACACACATTAGAGGTAATCTTGAACTGCGCTGCTTTGTGGCATCTGAGGCTTTCTGTTTTGTTTGTTTTGATTACAGTTAAACCCTCAGAGGCATGCTCCGGGCAGCAGTTCTTGTCTTGTATAAAAGAGTGTCTCTCATACCTTCTTGTCTGTCATACTAGTGCTTCTTATTGAGGGATTTAATTGTTGTTTTGAATGTCATAAGTCACCTCAAACCGTGCGATGTGTGCAGCACCAAGTTCCAATGCTGCGGATCTTGTGTGGATTACACCTGTGGTTTTTCAAACACTTCATGCCTCAGTCACTCACTCATTTTGTACTGGATCGCTACAGCAAAACTCGTCAATGCATATCGTTGTATGTGAAGCCACTGATATGCACACTATGGCATGGGTGTCGCTGCATACTAATGCCATGTTTTATAGTGTGCTAAGGTACACAGTAGTGACCTGAGCACTCTCTTGATCGCACTGGAAGTGAGCGAATGTGCTTAAAGGTTAAAGGGGAAAAAAAGGGAAATGCTCAAGTTTGTGTATACAGTAGGCTCTCGGTAAATATAACCTGAAGGGATCGGGAAAATATCTTTCATTTAACAGGAGTTCCATTTACTGAGAGGTGAACATGGGTGCAGAATACAAGCTCTAAGCATTGCAAAGGCAGTAGTTTCGATTAAGCAGTAGTTTCGTTTAACAGATTTCTGTTTACTGAGAGTCTACTGTATTTAGTAAACTTCTTACGCTTATCATTGACAGCTGCAAGTGTCTTATTCATAGGTCCAGGTCTTTTGCATCATAGAATGACTTTTTACACGTGCCTGAAGCAAACTATGGTATATTTTCATCTATTTTTGCCACCACTTCCTTCTGAAGCTCACAGCCTCCAAATGTTGAAAATGTGATTAACATCATTGATTTGAAATATCATACATGCTCTTTTTTTTTTGCTCTAGCTTTTTGTGGCTTTTTGTAGATCTTTTTCTTTTCTTTTTTTCTGCCTTTTCATAATTAACACAGGCATAATCAATACTTGGCTAATTTAGCACCAGGCCTTTACGGCTTCATATTTTTAATGTTCTTGTCACGCGTTATATGGTCTATGATATTGGTCTATGATATTGAAACCTCATTCTGTGTGTACCGTTTTCTATGTGTGTTTATGTACCTGTTATAAGTAAAGTTAATTGAGTGATTTATCGATTGATTGATTTCTAAGTTATGTGAACCTGCCCTGTATTGCTCTGACACTTCTTGAGCACTTTTTGTGGTGTAATAGCGTTGTGAAGCAATTTCCTGCTCTCCTGCATTTGTCTTTACTGTATCTTTCTTTTTAAGGCCCAGATTCACTTGATTGGGAATGTGGCTACTTGGTACACTGCCACAGTCTGCCTCTTCGTTTATCTACTTATCTTCTGCTTTTATCTTCTGAGGCGGCAGCGGCTGGTCTGTGACATTTCTGAAGGTACCTACTGTGCATGCTTTACTAGAAATAATTTGGGATGTCTAGTGATATTGCTGTTTGTCCCTCTCCTATATTTCAACCTTTTGTCACCTTTGGTGCCCAAGTATGAGCTTTGACTGAGAGAATGGTATTTTTGTAAATGAAAGCAGCTTTTACAGGCAGCTTTTTTTGAGCATGAAAGAAGGGCATATCCTCTGGCTAACTGGCAGTGATATAATGAGTAAGTAACTAGATCTGTAAAAGATCTGATAGCCTCGTGGTTTCACATCACCTGTTGTGCTTTCTGCACATTGATTGTGAAAAACCATGCTTGATTCAATACAATTTAATTGCTGAGGCAGAGAATGGAGGCCACTGAAGTCAGAGCAGCAATGTTTATCATATTTACTCGTATAATAGGTGCACTTGCTTAATAGGCACACCCCATTTTGGTTGCAAGAAATCAGGTTTTTTTTTTTCCTGCACATAATAAGCGCACCCCGAACTTTGCCCTGATCAGTAATTCTGTATCGTATTTGCACGGTTGCCATTTGACACCCCCTCATGCTAACGGCAGCGAGGAAAAAATTTTGAAAAATCTGTGGCAGTGCTGCACTAATGCACGGGCTCGTGGAATGAGGAAGGGCAGTTGCATGGGCCTCAGAGTAACCTTTGCTCCAGCCGCGCGCGTTCCATATGGAACCTGCGATTGCATCCTTATCAAGCGCGCTTAGAGTTTCCTGGTGGGAAAAACGTCATCGATATCGCATTTGCAACCCCGTCTGCCAGTTTAAAAGCTTTTCGGCTTTCCGGCGGGAGCATTCACCTTTGCTGCCAAAATGCGACCTTGCACAAGCTCGGCTCACTTTTGTTGCTGTTGATTTTTTAGCTGTGAACCTAATCATAGTATCATGCATGCAACTCTTGGATTGGTGCTTGAGTGCGATCTTTTCAACGCCTAATATTCATGTTGTCTTGTACAAACTTGCCGCGACAACATGCCAAATCATAGGCTAGACCTAATCAGCGTTAGTTGTTCTTCAGTGGCGGTTGAAGGCGATCAAAGTTGCTGTTTTTTACGAAACCAACGTAACTCATTGTGGTGACTCAACTTGAAGGAAAGAAGGTGTGGATGGCACTTGTAACCCTCTAAGGTAGTTTGCGATTCAATTACCATGTTTTTGATACGGGGTGCAAGCCCATGAAATTGAACAATCGGTACCGTTCAGCATACAAAATTTCGGTAGTGGCTTGAAACGTACATCCGCGATGGCACTTCCTTCTTGCAGTTTTTCCTTCTTCTCATTCATTTTGTTGGCAGTGCAGGTCTTTCAATGTTATTTTTTGGAAATTCCGAAGCTTGTGAGCACACTGCATCCCATGCTGAATACGTTTTGCGCTTGTGTACCCTAGGAAGAAGGTTTCAGCTGTAGTCCCCGCAGGGGCGCCTGCGCAAATAGGCGTTTGGTGTGTAGGGACACCACGGACCCGAGCTAACGGGGGAGTTTTGACTCCCTCCCAGGCCTAGCCGTGTATGGCTTTGCCGTGTCCGGGGAAAAGGGAATCCTGGGGGTTGAGCTTACGCTGGGTGATTGGACCTTTAAGGGCCCCGGCAGAGGCAACACACCCCTTTGGCCCCGGCTTCACGTAGACGGCACCCCTGGGCTGACCCACCCAGGGGAAATCGGCAGTCGCCTCTTCCCGTCTCCTTCTCTCTCTCCATCTTCGTCTTTTCTACTACTTTTGATCTTTCCTGTCCTCTCCTCACTTCTTTTTACTTCCACGATTCTCGGCGGCAAGGGTGTAGATATCCAACCTTGGGTAGATATCCAACCTTGGGTAGATATATTAGGTTATAGCGGCCATGTATGGCTGGCGCTTGCGTTTCCTTCACGTCTCGCAGCGTCCCCTTGTTGGGCTCGGTGGTGGGTGGCTCGTATGGCCGCCGAATAAGCTACCAAATTCATGGGAACTCCTAGCCCTCTCACAACCAATCGCCCCTCCAAGAGGTGGCTCACCGATCCAATTTTCGAATTTCTTCCAAACAAGAAAGATAACTTCCCGAAATACCACATCATCCACTGTGAAAGTACAGAAAAGAAAGCTAGAAGCATTTCACCTTTTCTTGTGTCCAGATGCCTTATAGAAACGCTAGGCGCAGGCTACAAAGCCACAAAGACCGCCAGTGGTGACCTGCTACTCGAAATAAAAGACCACGCACAGTACCAGAGACTGCATAAACTTACATCATTTGGGGATCAGCCTATCACAATCACACCGCATCGAACCATGAACACCGTGAAGGGTGTTGTATCAGATGGAGACCTGATGGACCTCTCTGATGATGAACTTCTAACAGGCTGGAAAGAAGAAAATGTCATTCAGGTGCAGCGTATCAAAATAAGAAAAGAAAATAAAGAAATCCCAACCAAACACATCATACTCACCTTCGCATCTAGCACTCTCCCCACTGAAATAGCAACAGGATATCTTAAACTGCCAATCAGACCATACATACCCAACCCGCGGCGCTGCTTTAAGTGTCAGAGGTTCGGGCACGGCTCCCGAGCTGCCGAGGACAGCTTACCTGCGCGAAATGCAGCACCAAAGGTCATACCGCTGACGATGACTGTCAGCTACAAGTCCACTGCGCAAACTGTGAGGGTGACCATCCTGCATATTCCAGGTCATGCGTGGCCTGGAAAAGTAAAAAAGAAATTATAATTACAAAGTTTAAATTGAACATAAGCTTCCGTGAAGCGCGGCAGCGCGTTTCCCCGCATTTTGCTGGGAACACATCGTATGCCGAAGTGGTGCGAGGGGGGTCAGCACCACTTCGGTTTTCGGCAATGCCTTGGACCACGCCCAGCGTGCCGAGGCAAACACCACAAGCCCCCACGGGGGGAGCAGCTTCGGCTGCCCCACCCTCCTTGAATACCACCGAAGGCCCCTGTGAACCCTGGCAGCAGCCAGGGCACCGCACAAACTAAAGAGGTCCCGTCGACCTCGAGCCTGGTGGGGTCGAAGGCTCCGTCTGTCACGACGAAGCCTACAACGAAAACAACATTGTCTGTCGTCTCTCCTGAGGCGATGGACACATCAACTGCACCGGCGCAGACTGCTCCAAAGGAGCAGCGGGGTTCCCTCGACCGCTCTAAAAAAGACAAAACGGTAATTACAGGGCTCCGTAAGAGCCCTGTAATTACCGTTTTAATTACAGAGCCCTGTAATTACCAGGCTCTGTAATTACCAGGCTCTGTAAGAGCCCTGTAATTACCAGGCTCCGTAAGATAAGTCACTTCTCTCTTTAGACACCAGTCACACTCATTTCGTACACACAGCACTTCTCTACTCCCATAATGGAGACACAAATTATACAATGGAACGTCAGAGGACTACTTCGAAACCTCGACGATGTCCAAGAGCTTCTGCACAAACATTCTCAAAAAGTGCTGTGTGTACAGGAAACACACTTAAAATCCAAGAATACAAATTTTTTGCGTCAATATGTTGTCTTCAGAAAGGACAGAGATGATGCTGTGGCATCATCTGGTGGTGTAGCCATTATTGTTAATCGAGGAGTAGCATGTACTGTAGTCATCTACCACTACTAACATCCCTAGAGGCAGTGGCTGTTTGAGCAGTTCTATTGAATAAGCTCGTCACCATCTGCTCTCTATACATACCGCCGCAACACCGCCTGGAAAAACATGATTTCCAGTCTTTAATAGATGAGTTACCAGAACCTTATCTGGTTCTAGGGGACCTGAATGCGCACAGCGGTTTATGGGGTGACTGTCGATGTGATGCACGAGGTCGTCTCATCGAACAGTTCCTCTTTTCATCAGGTGGTTGCCTGTTGAATAGGAAAGAGGCAACATACTATAACCTTGCAAACAATACTTACTCCTCTATAGACCTCAGTATTGCATCTCCTTCACTTCTACCCCTACTCCAATGGAAAATTATAAACAATCCCTACGGAAGTGACCATTTTCCTGTCATTCTGAGTACACCAACATCGTACCAATGTCATTCACAAGTTTCCAAATGGCTGACATACAAAGCCGACTGGGAACAGTTTTATAACACTACTCATTTAAGTTGGACAAACATATGTGGGTTAAGCATAGATGAAGCTGTGGAGTACTTCACAGCTTTCCTTATTGACGCAGCAGCCAAGTGAATCCCGCAAACATCTGCACTGCCTGGCAAGCGACGCATCCCATGGTAGAACACCGAGTGTCGTAATGCGCGGAAGGAGCAGAACAAGGCATGAAGGCTGTTTCGGAATTCACCGACAGCCAAAAATCTTGACAGCTTTAAGAAAATAATATCTCATGGCAGGAGAACGCGCAGGCAGGCCAGAAGAGCAAGCTGGCACAAGTTCTTATCAGGGATCAATTCATATACACAAGAGGCTAAAGTCTGGAACATGGTTCGTAGGGTAGCAGGAAGACAAGTACATACACTCCCACTCGTTAACACTCAGGGTGACAGCCTGGAAGATCAGGCAAACTTCCTCGGTGCCCACTACGAGCAGGTGTCTAGCTCATCACACTATACTCAAGCTTTTCAAAGATATAAAGCAAGGATAGAAAAGCAGAATATAGAACACAAGTGTACAAACTACGAGGCATACAACCAGCCTTTCAACTTAGCTGAGCTACAAACGTCACTAAACTCCTGCAGTAATTCTGCCCCAAAGCACGATCATGTCGTGTATGAATTGTTGAAAATCCTGCCGCTCGAAACGCGAAAAACATTACTCTCCCTATACAATGCTATCTGGTTTTCTGGGGTCATCCCCGCTTCCTGGAAAGAGGCTATAATTATTCCCATTTTAAAACAGGGCAAGGACCCTTCCTCAGTTTCAAGTTATAGGCCCATTGCACTTACAAGCTGCCTTTGTAAACTTTTTGAAAAGATCATAAACCGCTGACTTTTACATCTCCTTGAAACACACAGTCTTCTCGACTGATTCTAGTGTGGATTTCGAGAGGGTAGATCTACCACCGACCATCTGGTGCGTATCGAGGCACAGATCCGAGATGCTTTCGCCCATGAACAATACTTCCTCTTTGTGTTCCTCGATATCGAGAAGGCTTAAGACACAACATGGCGTTTTGGCATATTAAGAGACTTGTCTCACCTGGGTGTGCGCGGTAGAATGTTTTCCGTAATCGAGAGTTACTTGTCCAGTCGAACATTCCGTGCCCGTGTAGGCAGTGTTCTCTCCCAAACATTTGTCCAGGAGGCGGGATTACCGCAAGGTGGTGTACTTAGTTGTACACTTTTTATTATCAAAATGAATTCCTTGCACCTGTCCATCCCCCACAATATGTTCTATTGTACATATGTCGACGACGTTCAGCTTGGCTTCAAGTCATGCAGCTTGGCAATATGTGAGCGGCAGGTTCAGCTGGATTTAAACAAGGTCTCCAAATGGGCAGATGAAAACGGATTTCGACTTAACCCACAAAAAAGCACGTGTGTCTTGTTCTCTCGAAAGAGAGGCATGCACTCTGAACCTGACATTCGACTGAACGGGCAACGTCTGTCTGTCAAAGCCGAGAATAAATTCTTAGGCTTAATCTTGGACAATAAATTGACCTTCGTACCGCACATCAAGTATTTAAAAACAAAATGTTTAAAAGCCATGATTGTTATAAAAGTGTTGTCACGTACTACTTGGGGTAGTGATAGGCAATGCCTCGTGAATCTGTATCGAAGCCTCATTCGCACCCGCTTAGATTATGGGGCTGTTGTTTATCAGTCTGCAACTCAAAGTGCTTTGAAGATGCTGGATCCCGTGCATCATTTGGCTATCCGCCTTTCTACGGGTGCTTTTCGCACCAGCCCTGTAGAAAGCCTTTACGTTGAGTCAAATGAATGGTCACTTCATCTACAAAGAACTTACATGTCCTTTGTATATTTTCTTAAGGTGAAAGCAGACAAGAAGCACCCCTCATACTCTACTATTAATGATTTGTCGCGCTCCATTCTGTTTCAAAACAGGCCTTCGATGAGGCAGCCCTTCTCAGTTCACCTGAAGGGTCTAGCTGAAGAAACTGGAGTGTCACTTGAACACAGTTTAATGGCTCCTGTAGCATACCCGCCACCGTGGCAGTGGCAGACTATAGACTGCGATGTGTCTTTCCTAGAAGTTACAAAACATGCGCCTATTGCCCATATTCGAACATACTTCCTGGAACTTCAACACAAATACACGCGTCCTGAGTTCTTCACAGATGCCTCCAAGTCTAACTCCTCTGTGTCTTACACTGCTGTCGGCCCATCCTTTTCGGATGCTGGCCCTCTACATCCAGGCACAAGTATCTTCACAGCGGAAGCTTATGCGATACTTGTGGCGGCTAAACGCATCAAGCAATTACAAATACAAAAAGCAGTAATTTATACGGACTCCCTCGGTGTGGTAACGGCTCTGCACACTCTTAAAAAACAAAAAAACCCAGTCCTTGTCTCACTTAACTCCATTTTGTGCACACTCTACACACTCAAACAACATGTTGTAGTGTGCTGGGTGCCAGGGCACCGTGAGATCGAAGGCAACGTGAGGGCGGATCAGCTCGCTGCATCCGTCCACGAAAGCACTGCCCCTACACCCATATCAATCCCGGCCCTTGATCTCAAGCCGTCTCTCAAACGAAACCTCAGGGACTACTGGCAGAGCAAGTGGGATACACACACACAAAACAAACTACACGTTATTAAGCCACACCTTGGTCATTGGCCGCTAGTATCGAAATCGCGTCATACAGAGGTAATATTAACGAGACTCAGGATAGGACACACATACACGACACACACATATCTTTTGTCGGTGGCGATCCACCATTGTGAGACAGATGTGGTGAAGCATTGACAGTCCTTCACATGTTAATCCAGTGCAAACACTTAGAAACTCTAAGAAAACAGCATTTTTCGTTACCCTACCGACAACATGTACCTTTACACCCTGCAATATTCGTTGGTAGGGAACCGCTTTTTAGTCATAAATCATTGTTAGCGTTTTTAAAAGAAATTCATAATTTTCATATCATATACCCGGGCATTCCGTAGCACGACCTCTCCAGAGAGGTTTTTGCTGCGGTGGCTACACAGGAAAGCACTTGCCTCACGGCCCTTGGACGCAAGGGTATGAACGAGTGAGGTACTTGTGCTAATGCCATACATGTCCACCATCGTTTTTCATTATCACCAACTTTTGTCACCTATTCACACCACACGCACCTTTCACAGCATGGTCATGATTTTATTACTTGTATGTTTTTACCCGCCTTACTGCGAGGAATTTTATGGCCCTTATACATCCACTAATCACAATCATTGTCCACATTCCTTGTCCCATGAACTGGCGCTCTTTGGCCATCAAATGACCCTTGCGCCAAAAAACACCATATATCATCATCAATGGCGAGCGGCGCTGCATTATCGGCGGCAAGGTGCTAGAAGACTGCACACTTTCGACCTTTTAACAGGCACCTTGTGCTCTTCAGATGCACTTTTAAAGCATTTCCAGTTAAGTCTCGATCTGTATTATTTTTTTTATAACAGTAGAGATACTTATCTTATCAAAACAGGCGAAAATAAAAAGTTGGTAATTTTGAAAAAAAACTCGCATCTTCCTTAAAGGGGAACTCCAGCGATTTTTCAATATTCACTGGTGTCAGTAAAACTTTGAACATGTGTTTTCATCAGTACCGTGGTAATATGTGTAAAGTAATACAACAGTGAGTTATTTGAACAGTAGTTTTTTGAAAACCAGTCTTAAAAATTGATAGCCAATTTTTTAATTGCACTTGTAAGCACAGGCCACTCTATATATGTGACATAAGTGCTTACTCTTTTCCCGCCTTACCCAGCACACAAGTGTAGTGCACGCTTTCTTCTATGAGGCAACGACTACGCGAGCACTGTTCTGTTTTGTCAGCTGCGTACAGCGTGTTAGTCATCATTGACGTGGGGTCTTGCAACAATATTGAGCAACAAGGAGATTTTTTGAGGCACATCAGATGTTTCTTGCGACGCAGGCTAAAATCAAAACGCTATGCTTCCGTGCTGAGATATGGCTGCAATCATGGCTGAACTTGTCACTATAGCAAGGTCAGACCAGTTGGCACAGCTTGTCTGATTGTCCATGTTGGATGGCATCACCAACTTGGCCAACTTGCTTTTCGCGTGTCGGAAGAGACACATGAGCTATATTTAGACCCTAGCCAACCGTGGCACTGTGTAGTGGATTTCGTGACTTCATCGGTTACGGATTTAATGACGTCATCCGTAACACACAATGGATCACGGTGCAGTTCCCTGTTTTTTTTTTTCTGTTTCGATTCATTGCTCATTGCTCAATTGAAATTATTGATAAGTGTCTGGACAAAATGAACCACTCTAGCTGCTGTAGGACTGTCAATACTATTTGAGGACTGCATTATCTCAGTATGGTTGCGAATGCACCGGAGTTCCCCTTTAAGCTCTAGTACTGACAACACCAATTACCTTGATTGGTCAGACAGTTTCAGTTCTAAAAGGGTGATGCAACATTTGGACAGTCATAAAATGTCACTCACTGTCTTCAAGACTCCCATCAACATCTGTGCCAAGTATCATTGCACTGCATACAGCAGGGAATTTTTAATTTAATTTCTAAAACAATTGCAAATTGCTTGTGCATTCCTTTGCACTCTCGTCACCATTGACGCAGCTTGTGGACATGAAAGATAGTGAATTATTTTAAATGTAGCGCCAGTGGGCGATCTGGGAGGCCACATGCCACATCACATAGGCACCATGGCATCACATATAAGCACATAAGTACCATTTACAAAATTGAGAGCAACTATAGGTGGGGGGGGGGGGGGAGTGATTTTTACAGAGAAAACAAGAGAAAAGTTTGCCCCGTAACCGTCTCTCAGTGGGAGGACACCTCAACAGTAGCTCATGAGGGATGGGGGTAGAGAAGGGAATAAAAGGATAGGATTAAAAGGTAGAGAGAGAGGAAGGAGAGAGTGAGGTGGTGGGACAGGGAGTGACGGAAGTGAGGGGAAGACGGGAAAAAAGGACACAGTAGCAGAAGTCCGAGGACGGGGCACCACTGGCTTGAGCTCTTGTCGGTGACAGAAGATGGCGTAGGGCTAATCCAGTCGGCCAGGGCTACACTGTTGTCGTCGTAGGGCACCAGTGGCAGGAGGTGGCGTAGGACCAACCCAGTCGGCCAGAGCTGCGTGCTGTCGTCGGAGATCGCAAAGGCACAACCGGTCGGCACGGAATCCAGCGAGCGAGTCCGATAGGTGCACTTGTTAGGCATGTGAATGAGCTAACTGCATGTTCGTGCATCACTCTAGATGCAGCCAGTTTTCCACTACATGTCCTACTGTGCAAGTCCTCACAAGTGATAAGTTTGTGTGCAGGCAAGGAATTATATGCATATAGACAGAAAATAAACAATGTCTTGAGTGGAGTATACCATGTCATACAGTCAAACACGGTTATATTGAACCCACATATATCGAATTTTCGCGTATATCAAACTCGTAAGTTATCCCCTTAAAATTCCTTTGTAAAAGTGAAGAAACTCACACATCTATATCGAATGGTATTTTTACCCACCTTCGGATATATCAAACACCACGCGAGCTGGAACGTGCGCTTCGGCACTCGCCCCCACCGCTCGAGATTTCCGCGGCAGCGCTGCTCCGCGCACAAGTTGAAGGCGCGTTTTGGCACTCGCAGCACCCAGCGACCTCCGCGTACACCACTCCTCCGCCAAAACCCAAAACACTCAAAAAAAGTTAAGGGCAAGAGGGCTCGGACTGCACAATCTCTAACTTGCGAAACGGCTCTTTAAAGACGATAGTCTTTCTTGGGGACCTTCGACGGAAAAATTTTGGTCTGTCTGTCTGTCTGCACATTTGTCTGTTTGTCTGCCCTAACGATACCTCAAACGGCACCAAACGGCCAACCCCATCCGCAGCGCCCACCAATATTGCTCAAGGTTTAGCGTTCATAGTTCTGCGATTGTCAATTAAAACAGCAAATATCGCGCATATCTGAGACGCCATTACAACATGTCTATGTTTTGCATGTCTGCCTTTATACGAGAAGAGGACACACACAAAACACCCTAAGGACTGTAGCGTTTGACGCACTGCGCTGACAGTGCAATGCGATGCTCAAGCAGGTGTTTCCAACGCTTTGCTACGACTGCACGGTGGTGGCACCTGCCCGTCGCTTTCCGTTCTACACCTTATCACCTTCGTGACTGGCGCACATCTCTCTCTGCGGTCGCGCATGCCTTCGTTTTCGAAGATAACTGCCAGATGGCGCTCGTGTTTAACGTGCCTAGATGCGCTTGTTCGTCTCCGTTACATGCTCGAGGCACTATAACGCAGCGCTTTCAGAATACCATCCACTGATTTTATTGTGCATAACATCAAATAAACATTATGTTCACTCTCTCCAGACGCAAGACAATCGTCTTTCGACGACATTTACAGTGTAACATGTAGATTTAGGCCAATTTTTTTTTTTTTTTTTTTTCTTTCTCTCTCATGCTTTCTCCGCGTACCCGTTGGCTCGGAGAGCAGGCATGAAGGAGCCGCCCTCCTCCTCCTTTCGCCTTTTCTTTTATTTTTTGTTGCTGTTTTGTGAGTTTCAATAAGCCAACCACAGCTCATGCCTTTTGCTGTAGCCCTCGCAGGTGGCTATCGCTTTCCGAGCGCTTTGTTGTTTCCGCTGTCATGTCGCCTACGTACCACCGCATGTGCAGCATTTCTGTTTTGCGTGCGTGGTGTGGAAAGCCACTGCAGACTCCTTGAATTGTCGATTTCTCGTGTAGATATGGCCAGCATCAAGAAGCGAAAGATTCTTGACTTTGTGACAAAGTTGAAGGCTATTCAGGGTGTTGAGGCAGGGAAGAAATGTTCGACCGTGGCCTACAACTTCAGGATACCACAGAGCATTCCGAGTACTTTGTTGAAAAACAAAGCAGATATCAAGGCATAGGCAGCGGAGCAGTGAATGTCGGGAGCCTGTCATGTGCGTGCTTTTGCCCACGGGAATGTAGAAAAGGCACTTTATGCCTGGTTTTCAGAAGTGCCCGTGAAGAACATTCGAGTGGATGGTTCGATGCTGATTGCCACAGCCAAATGGTTTGCCCCTGAACTCTGAATGATGATTGATATGTGGGGTTTAACGTCCCAAAACCACCATATGATTATGAGAGACACCGTAGTGGAGGGCTCCGGAAATTTAGACCACCTGGGGTTCTTTAACGTGCACCCAAATCTGAGCACACAGGCCTACAAAATTTCCGCCTCCATCGGAAATGCAGCCGCCGCAGCGGGGATTCGAACCTGCGACTTGCGGGTCAGCAGCCGAGTACCTTAGCCACTAGACCACCATGGCAGGCCTGCCCCTGCACTCGGTGAAACAACTTCGCCGACAACAGCGGGTGGCCTCACAAAATTAAGCAGCGCTACAACATCGTTGGCCAAACCCATTCTGACGAAAGCGAAGCTGTCAGTAGCCAGGACACCCAGCAGTGGATGACGAAGGAATGGTTGGAACTCTCCGTGAAGTCTTCTCCCGGGGAGATCTTCAATGCTTGGCGAGACGTGAAGATGGACACGTGGTCAACTGCTTCTGTAAAGCAGGCTTCGAGAAACCGCTGAAGAAGACGACAACGAGCGCATAGACAACGCGTTTCGCAAATTGTAGTCTGAGTTGTAGTCCGCGAGTTGCTTCGCGAGTTGTAGTCAGTTTCGCGAGTTGTTGTCTCGCTTCCCGGCAGCAGTTCCACACGAACTGTCTGCTAAAGACTTCGTGGAAGGGGACTGCAATGTCCAGGCTGACAGCTCATGTGACGAGGAAAATCGTCCGGACGAGGCGCTGGCTACACGCGTGTACTCTGCCGCTGAAGTGGCTTCAGCGCTCTGCATCATTCGTCGTTGTATCGGCCACATGAAGGGAACCAGGCTGTCGCACCTGGACAGCCTTGATAAGATCGGGACTAGCATTTTCAATATTTCAAAAACAAAGAAGCAGGCCAAGATTAGTGATTTTTTCACGCAAATCAATTATTCTATTGCGCGGGTCTGCGGAATTAGTTGTCATTCTTGAATGCACCTATTGTAGGTGATGATCCGCTACAGGTAAGCTCTCGAGGCCTCTGTTTTTTATATACATAGGACTAATTTGCTATCCCCTTCGAGTTCGATATATCCGTGTTCAACTGTAGTTCATTGTCGCATAATTTCGTTGCAGTGAAATTTCATGTATAGACCACAGAAGTTAGGAAGCTGTGATGCTTATTGCTCGTTCGATGATCGCAATAATAGCAGCAGTGGTTTCTTGTGCAGCAGTTTCGACAAACAATAGTTGTGTTTTCTATCTGTGTGCAGCTGTAGCAGCAGGATGTAGTCACGCTAGTCACGCTTGTGCCTTTCTAACAAGGTGGGGTTATTCTTGATTACGAGGCAAGTGATAACGAGCTGTAGTTTTTGTTTTAAGCGCTGCATCAAAAGAATGGTGGGAGCTCTTGAAGAACAATTCTGTCATGTCCCACCCGCACCTATCAAACCCACTGACTGAATCGCGGTGGGTGAGCAATTTGTCACAGAGCATCTTAATGGTGAGAAATTTAGTGAAATGTGTGTGGGGTGGCAGAAAGCGTGTCTTCAATAAAGACACGGGTGTTGGGATGCGGTCACGTGGCTCTGGAAGTCGCAAGCCAGCAAGAAATTGTCAACTTGCTAGCGAAATTTTGCGGCAGTCTTAGGCAAGTTTCTTTTTCTAATGTAGTAGCACTTGCAAAAACTTGGCTGAATTGAAAGTACCCAGGAAGAAGTTTCATTGTGGTAAGACATTTTTTGCATTGTTTTTTATGGACAGCAAACAGGGAATTAGTAATTACTTCTTGTTGTAAAAATTTCGTTGTAGCGGACTTCATTATCACGAGATTCAACTCTTTAAAATTTTTTTTTTTCTCTTGGCAGCTGTGCTGCTTTTCTGAATATTATACAAATTCTGCAGCCGGGGCACACAATGTCACATTTATTAGTTTTTTTATAAACTTTCTGTCATCTATGGAGCTTTGGCTTGCATGAAAAGAAATCACCTGTAGTAAAAAAACAGCATATGAAGCAAGAAGCTTGGGTTAGAAGAAATATGCAGAAATAAAATAGTGGCACCAGTCTGCCTGACTGGCTGATCTCATTTCTTTGATTGCTGTGTTCATAGCTGCAAGAAGTGATTTTACAACTGTTTGATGAACCAAGGAAGTACTGATGCCAAGCATGTTTTGCTAAGTGAAACAGGTTATGACCTTGTGTTGACATGTTTTATATCCAAGACTTCCCAGTCACAGGCTTGCAAGCTAACTGTGCCCAAAAGCAACAACTTCACTGCCAACACCACTGAGCACTGATAAGTCAGCAATTAAAGGAGTGGAAGCTCTTGTGGTATTACTTAATCAGACATAAATACAATGAAGCTTTCTTATGCTGGCCAGCTAAAAAGTAGATTGTCTGCCTAAGGTGAATGTAGGCTATCATTTGACCTTTGAAACTGGTGTGGGGATGGTGTGAAATTTACTGCTCAAAATAAATCAGGGGGTCCTGCAACAGTATTTGAAAATGCTGTGTTTATGTAATGGTAGTAAGGACTATTTTTTCATAAATATCGCTCGTATACACTCACACCTCCATATAATGAACCTGGATATAACAAAATATTGGTTATAACAAAGCAAATGAAAAATGGTCTTGCAATAGACATAGTGTTAGGAATAAATCTTTATAATGAATTTTGAGATCATCATCATCAGCCTGACTACGTCCACTGCAGGACAAAGGCCTCTCCCATGTTCTGCCAGTTAGCTCGGTCCTGTGCTTGCTGCTGCCAATTTATACCCACAAACTTCTTAATCTCAAGAATCTGCCCACCTAACCTTCTGTCTCCCCCTAACCTGCTTGCCTTCTCTGGACGTTAAAGAACCCCAGGTGGTCGAAATTTCCGGAGCCCTCCACTACGGCGTCTCTCATAATCATATGGTGGTTTTGGGACGTTAAACCCCACATATCAATCAATTGCCTTCTCTGGGAATCCAGTCAGTTATCCTTAATGACCAGCGGTTATCCTGTTTACGTGCTACATGCCCGGCCCATGTCCATTTCCTCTTCTTGATTTCAACTATGATATCTTTAACCCCTGTTTGCCCCACAGGGGCGCCTGGGCAAGTAGGTGTTTGGTGTGTAGCGACACCACGGACCCGAGCTAACGGGGGAGTTTCTACTCCCTCCCACGCCTAGCCGTGCGTGGCTTTGCCGTGTCCGGGGAAAAGGGGATCCTGGGGGTTGAGCCGACGCTGGGTGATTGGACCGTTAAGGCCCCCCGGCAGAGGCAACACACCCCTTTGGCCCTGGCTTCACGTAGACGGCACCCCTGGGCTGACCCACCCAGGGGAAATCGGCAGTCGCCTTTTCCTATCTCTCTCTCCCTACATCTTAGTCTTTTCTCGTCTTTAAATCTGTCCTGTCCTCTACTCTCTTCCGTTGACTTCCGTGTTTCCTGGCGGCAAGGGTTAACCCTGTGTGGCTATCCTACCTTGGATACACCATATTCGGTTATAGCGGTGGTGCGTCTGCAGGTCCTGTGCTTACAGACACTGCAGCGTCCCCTTGTAGGACTCCATGGTGGGTGGCTGGCGCCACTGCTGAAAATAAACCTTTTCTTATGGCTTGTTCCTTGCCCCCACTCCCTGATCGCCCTCAGAAAAGAGGGCGCACCGATGAAGTATTCCAGTTTTTTGGTCACCAAAGAGTATCCTTTCCACGATTCCACGTTATCCACGCTGACACACCCGGCAAACCAGTGAGAACAATTTCACCTTTTCTTGTTTCGAAGTCTTTGACTGAAATCTTTGGCCCAGGATATAAAGCATCGAGAATGGCAAGTGGTGACCTCCTGTTGGAGCTCCGCGATCAGAAACAGTATGAAAAATTGTCTAATCTAGTGAAATTTGGAGATACAAAATTAATAGTAACCCCACACCGAACCATGAACACCACCCGTGGCGTTGTCTCAGATGATGACCTGTTAGGGCTGATGGAGGCCGAACTCCTGGAGGGTTTCAGCGAACAGAATGTCATCAACGTGAAACGAATAAGGATGAGACGTGATGGCAAAGAACTCCAGACTAAGCACCTTATACTTACGTTTAATTCAAGTATACTGCCAGACTCCGTTGAGGCTGGGTATATCAAGCTTCGAGTGAGGCCATATATACCAAACCCTCTCCGATGCTTCAAATGCCAGCGGTTCGGCCACAGTTCACAGAACTGCCGAGGCCGCCTAACTTGTGCCAAATGTAGTGCTGAAGAACACACATCTGAAGCCTGTGAAAACTCTCTTCACTGTGCGAACTGTAATGGGGAGCATGCCGCATACTCACGGTCATGCCCACGCTGGAAAAAAGAAAAGGAAATTGTTACAATTAAAGTAAAACAAAACATTTCCTTTAAGGAGGCACGAAGGCAGGTGTCCTACCTACCAGAAACCAGCTTTGCCGAAGTGGCGTGTCAGGGGGCAGCGCCACGACGGCCTCCGGCGGCTGTCTGGCACACGCGTAGTGAGCCGGTGGTGACGCCATCCGCCCCCTCGGCGGTTGCAGCCAGTGCTGCTCCGCTGTCGAAGAAGGACCCACCAACCTCCGGGCTGGGGGCCGCGAAGGCCTTGCCTTTAGAGGCGAGGCCCTCAAAACAACTGCAGCGCTCGCAAGAGCGCTTGTCCAGTGCCTCGCTGGAGGCAATGGACACAACTCCGAGCGTGAGGGCGCAGCAAGCGCCTAAGGATCGGCGCGACTCCGTCGACCGATCCAAAAAAGAAAAATCTCGTGTCACGGCCCCTGGAAAGGGTCCGTGAGCTAATTCTCTATCCTTGAGCACACAGCACAAAACACATTTAAAATGGACACGCAGATTTTACAGTGGAATGTGAGAGGACTTCTTCATAACCTCGATGATATTATAGAACTCCTTAATAAACACACTCCAAAGGTGCTGTGTGTTCAGGAAACACACCTCAAGTCCACACAAACAAACTTTCTAAAGCAATATGCCATCTACCGCAAAGACCGTGACGACGCTGCCGCCTCGTCGGGCGGTGTCGCTATAATCGTTGATAAAGGTGTTGCCTGTAAGCAATTAAACCTCCGAACTTCTCTTGAAGCAGTTGCTGTCCAAGCAGTGCTGTTCAGGAAGCTACTAACAATTACTTCTATTTACATTCCTCCGTGCTATCAACTTTCGAAGACAGAATTTCGAAGCTTCATTGATGAACTTCCTCCGCCATATATAGTCGTTGGTGATCTAAATGCACATAATCCTCTATGGGGCGACTCCCGTTTGGATGCACGAGGATGCCTAATAGAACACTTTCTGTTTTCGTCAGGTGCATGTTTACTTAACAAAAAAGAATCAACATATTATAGTACTACGCACAACACATACTCTTCTATAGACCTGAGTATTGTCTCGAGTACACTAATTCCTTATCTGGAGTGGTCTGTTCTCAAGAACCCCTTTGGGAGTGACCACTTCCCGATAATGTTGAAGCTAACTAAAGAAGATACATGCTCGCCTGACTTTCCTCACTGGAACACCAAGTCAGCCAACTGGGAACTGTTCCGAGAAAACACATTTTTAGATGGAGGGGACATTGCTGATTTTAATATAGACGATGCTGCGGCATACCTAACAGATTTTATTATTGACGCTGCAGCCAAATGTATTAAACAAACTAAAGGAATGTCTAATAAGCGTCGCATTCCATGGTGGAATGACGATTGTCGGAAAGCGCGAAATAGTCAAAATAAAGCTTGGAGATTACTCCGAAATTACCCAACGGCTGAAAACCTCGACAATTTTAAACAGGTGAAGTCACAAGCTAGAAGAACGCGTCGTATTGCAAAGAGAGAAAGTTGGAATAGGTACATCTCCAGTATAAATTCTTACACCGACGTAACGAAGGTTTGGAATAGGGTAAATAGGTTATTGGGTCGGGAGTCACACCCCCTACCCTTGGTAAGTAGCCGAGGTGAGAGCCTAGAGGAGCAGGCGGACTGCTTAGGCGAACACTTTGAATACGTCTCAAGTGCATCAAACTATACAGAAACTTTCTTAAAATTCAAAGAACGCGAAGAGCGACAGCCCCTTAAATGTAAACGTCCATCCAGTGAGTCTTACAACTGCCCATTTACATTAGCTGAACTTAAGGCATCTCTTGCGTGCTGCAACAACTCAGCGCCAGGTGTTGATCGTATAACATACGAAATGGTCAAGTACCTTCACCCCGAAGCACTAAAAACACTCCTAACTCTCTTCAATAACATGTGGGCAGCTGGGTATATTCCATTGTCATGGAAAGAAGCTATAGTCATCCCAGTACTTAAACAAGGCAAAGATCCGTCTTTGGCCGCCAGCTACAGGCCAATAGCGCTAACAAGCTGTCTATGCAAACTATATGAGAAAATGATAAACCGGCGCTTAATTCACTTTTTAGAAAGTAACAGTATACTAGACCCCCTTCAGTGTGGTTTCAGAGAGGGGAGGTCGACAACAGACCACCTTGTTCGCATAGAGACATACATCAGAGATGCATTTATTCATAGGCAGTTTGTACTTTCGGTATTCCTAGACTTTGAGAAGGCGTATGACACCACATGGCGATTTGGGATTCTCCGCGATCTTGTCACCATGGGCATCCGTGGGAACATGCTAAACACAATTAAAAGTTACCTGTCTAACCGAACCTTTCGCGTAAAAGTGGGAAATGCTCTCTCTAGAACTTTTACCCAAGAGACTGGTGTTCCGCAAGGGGGGGTGCTTAGTTGCACACTCTTTATTGTAAAAATGAACTCCCTGCAGTCAGTAATTCCAAGTGCGATGTTTTATTCCGTGTATGTTGATGATGTGCAGATGAGTTTCAAATCATGCAATATGTCTGTCTGCGAACGACAAGTGCAGCTTGGAATGAATAAATTCTCTAAATGGGCGGATGAAAACGGTTTTAAAATAAACACGAAGAAAAGTACTTGCATACTTTTCTCCAACAAACGAGGGGTAATGCCACAACCAAATGTTGGGATCAAGGGAGACCAACTCTCTGTAAGCAGCGAGCATAAATTCCTGGGAACCACTTTAGATTCTAAGCTAACGTTTATTCCCCATATTAAATATGTCAAAATGAAATGTTTGAAAGCGATGAACGTCCTAAAACTCCTGTCACGTACAACATGGGGTAGTGATCGAAAGTGCCTCTTGAAGTTATACAAAAGCCTTGTCGGGTCGCGCCTTGATTATGCCTCTATAATTTATCATTCGGCAACGCCAAGTGCATTAAAAATCCTAGACCCCGTTCACCATCTGGGTATCCGACTTGCAACCGGTGCTTTCAGGACAAGCCCGATCCAGAGCCTCTATGTAGAGTCGAATCAGTGGTCACTTCACCTGCAGCGATCCTATAGCAGTTTCACATATTTTATAAAGGTACGTGCAAACATCAAGCATCCATCTTATTCAACTATAAACGATATGACCGCTGCCACCCTCTTCCATAATCGACCCACAGTGAGAAAGCCGTTCTCCTTGCGTGTGAGAAACTTATGTGAGGAAATGGGTGTTCCGCTGCTGGAACTCTGTCCAACGCCCACAGCGATACTTTTACCGCCGTGGCAGTGGCAGCTTATACACTGTGACACCTCATTTGTTGAGATCACTAAACACGCACCAGAAGCACATATTAAAATGCATTTCCGAGAACTCCAGTCCAACTACTCATGCGTAGAGTTTTATACTGACGCTTCTAAGTCGCATGCAGGGGTGGCTTATGCAGCCGTCGGACCATCCTTCTCGGAATCCGGCGTGCTGCACCCGGAAAGAAGTATATTTACGGCTGAGGGTTATGCACTATTGTCGGCTGTGAAGCATATACGGAAATCAAACATACAAAAATCAATTATATTCACAGACTCGTTAAGCGTCGTAAATGCATTAAGATCCCTTTTCAGATTCAGAAATCCGATAATAATTGAGCTATATTCCGTTCTGTGTACAGCGTATATGTCCAACCAGCATGTTACTATTTGCTGGGTACCTGGCCATAGAAGTATCGAGGGCAATGTGTTAGCTGACCAAATGGCCACGTCAATTATAATGCGCGCTATTAACCCCACCGCTACTGTCCCTGCAACAGATCTAAAACCCTTTCTACGAAAGAAACTGCGAAACCACTGGCAACGCTTGTGGGACACAGAAATAAATAATAAGCTTCATTTGATTAAGCCGCGGTTGGGTTACTGGCCCTCCGCTACAAGAACACGGCGAACTGATGTCCTATTCTGTCGCCTCAGAATAGGACACACTTATGGTACTCATAACTTTCTTCTGACTGGCGATGAACCTCCTACTTGTGGTAGATGTGGTGACAGGCTAACCGTCCTCCACGTCCTCCTGGAGTGTGCGGAAGCTGAAAGGGAGAGAAAGAAATATTTTGCTTTAGCATACCGCTATAATCTTCCTTTACATCCGATTATGTTTCTCGGTGAAGAGCCGCTTTTTAATACAAAATCAGTTTTAAGCTTTTTAAAGGATGTAGTACTGAATGTGTTTAGTCCAACATTGAATGTTTTTAGCCCAACAGGTTCATAGCACATCCTCTGTTCAGAGGATGCTGCTGTGATAGCAGATTTCAATGAGCCCAGGCCTCCAGGCTCTTGTTTTAAGGCTCTGTCGAGGCACTGGTGCTCCATGCCAAGTTTTTATTTGACATACTTATCACTTTTAAATCATTTTATGTCTCCATAGCTCACATCATTTGTCATTGCCATAATTTTACCATATGTATATTTTTACACACCTACAGCGACTGTTTTTTAGGCCCATTTACAGCCACGTCACATTTGTTTTATCTACACTGCACATCCCACAATTCATTATCATCGCTCTGGCGCTCTTTGGCCATATCTGGCCCTTGCGCCAATAAACACCACTAATCATCAATCAATCAACCCCTGTTTGTTCCCTAATCCACTCTGCTCTCTTCTTGTCTCTTAAGGTTACACCTACCATTTTTCTTTCCATTGCTCGCTACGTCGTCCTCAATTTAAGCTGAACCCTCTTTGTAAGTCTCCAGGTTTCTGCTCCGTAGCTAAGTACCAACAAGATACAGCTGTTGTATACCTTCCTCTTGAGGGATAGTGGTAGATTGCCACTATCCCTCAAGAGGAAGGTATTTTCAGATATAACAAACTTATTTTTGTGTAAGATGCAACTTTGTTGTATTAAGGTGTGAGTGTAGTAAAATCTTGATAGTATGAACCCGGTCAATGATACGAATTTCAGCCTGGCCCGACTTCGTAGAATTCCCAGGCCAAATTCTATTGTGTCTATGGGCCGAAATTCAGATAGTCCATACACTGTTCAACGTTGCGATAGGTAAGAAGAACTTTAGTATTGAAACTTTTGAGTGACGGACTGCAACAGAAGCAGAGCTTGTCTCGTGTCCGTTTCTTGCTTGTGTATTTGCTTTTTGCTGTACTAGTAATATTTTTCCTCCCCCTTGAAATATGTATTACTCAGATTCTACTGACATACAAGCAAGTATTTGTACAGCCGTGGTCACGCCTGTGTAGAGCTCGCGAGGAGTTGGTTTTCGCTCCGTGGGCCGGAACCTCAAGGCAGTTTCGGGCTATGATGGGGTCAGCCGGACAGCTAGGCCGCATATGTATCTGATACAGCACTTCAGAGCCCAAAACTGCCTCGAGGCTTCGCACTGCAGAGCGAAAGTCGGCTCCTCGCGTGCTCTACACAGACGTGGTCGCGGCTGTACATGTATGCATGCACGTGCATGCTTTACAGCAGCAAAAAAGCAAGCACAGAGTGGCTTTTAAAGGCCAGTAAACAACCCCAAGGTACGAAAATTGTTGTAAAGAGAAATATGTGCACTTTTACATCGTGAACATGCTGTCACAAGAAGTTTGCAAATATGTGCTATATTAAGAAAGTCACAATGACTAGAACATCGCGTTCAGCTTGTTTCAAATTTTCGCGCGGCCTCGTCACCCTTCTCCTTCAGAGGGAGGGAAAAGCGTGGCTCGTCATCGTGACTCCACCCACTTTGGCAATGTGACAAGACGTCAGTGATTGACGTCATCGGCGAACTCGGTCAGTCGTAACGCACTTCCGCTTGCTGCGATGCCTGGTTGTTACTGTTTACTCGTTGCCGATGCTTCTCCTCAGCCCAGTCGCTCGATTTGCAGTCATAACGATATGCAGCAAAACTGCATTCGAAAACCTGGAGGTAAAGGTGGCCCGATTTTTCTGGAGTTCAATTTTTTCGGGAGCAGACTGTCGCACCATCTGGGAGCAGGAACATAAAACACAAATAATGCACTTAATAGTGGGTGTGCTGATCAACAGGTAGCACAACAATCGGCTCACTCCCAAAAACTGGGTCAGTGAAGTGTCCCGATTCGATGCATGGAGCCTATGGGGAGTTTCGCAGCTTGTGTGATTGAATAGCTCTGTCGTAGCTGTGGGTGGGAACAAGCACTGTCGTTGAATTCACTACTGTTTGTTGAGACTTGGTTTAGACCAATCGATATGCTGCGTGCTGCGTCACGTCGCCGATCGCCGAGTTGTCGTCACTGCGTGTGCAAAGAGATTGGTCAGGCGTAGGAAAGGATGCCGCCGTAGCAGACATTGCGCCGAGACTAGCACAAGATCTGACTGCAGCGCCGTTAGTTCTCGCGACTGCCGTTTGGCCCACCCTTCTCCGCTGGCGGAGGTACGGAGCTTTGAAACTGAGTTGATTCTAGTAACGTTGGTCACAGATGACCGGGTATTTAAAGCTGCGTCTGCATACCAACAATTTGACACTGGCTTACCCCAAATTGTTAGTGAGTGTGAACTTAATTGAGGTCCTGAGAAAAAAGAAAGCAGTACCGAAAGCTTTACCAATCAATCCGGTGGCTCCACCCAGGTTGGGACCGATAAACAGAGTCTTTCGGCGACGGCCTGGGCCCTTTAGACAGCCTTGAGCGGAGTGATGAGCTCAGTGCTTCGAAGGGTGAAGTTCCAAGAGGACTGGTCAGAAAATTCGGTACCCATGTTGGCAGGGCACAGCCAGAGCATGTGGTCGAAATTGTTATATTCGTTGCCACAGTACGGACATACAGTAGAGAAGTCACGATTGATTCTGCTTAGTGTCATTGGTGTGATGTATGTACGAGTCTGCAGCTGTCTCTAAGTGATTGCTTGTGTTCTGTTCAGAATTTTGTGAGGAGGAGGAAAAGTTTGACGTTCTAATCTATGATAAGAGCGAGTTCGTGATATGACACGAGTGGGTCTTTGTGGTCGAGGTTCCTGCAGGCTGCATTTAAGCGAGGGGGCGGACCGCTGACGCAGAAAGAGCTCTCGCGCCAGTTGGTGTGGCCGCTCGTTTGGGTTGCCAGGAGAGCAGGAAATGTTTCCCATGTGAGTCGGGAACTATGTGATGTGTGAAGACGGAAAGCTTTCGTTCTTCGTCTCATGGTTGAAGAGCCTGTTAATGACCGTAGTTGCCTTCGAAGAGACTAGGGCTGCCAAAAAAGTTCTTATTGATGTTCTAGAGTCTGAGTAAATGACAGAGGCTCTTGTGCAGCTTAGAAGGGCTAGCGCAATGACCATTTTCGCTGCTTTGTGGGTGAAGTTAGTAACTACCATGACTGGGTTGACGAGTGCGCCATGGGCGTCAATGGATGGCTTGATGATCTGAATTTCTAAACAGTTTGTTAGCTAGTCCATCTGGACCAGGGGCCGAGCGGCCATTTAGGCCATGAAGGGTGTGCACAACCTCAGAGACCTCGAATGGACGATCCAGTGAGTGTAGAGGTGTCTCCTTGTACTCGCATGTCGGGTCGTCCCAGGGGACTGATTTGCTTTCTGTCGACAGGTATATCTCTGCCAGGGTGTCGTCAAAGTTCTGAGGACTAGTGCCTTCATTCATGTGCAGATTGACGAGTCTATCAAGCATTATCTGGGCATTGCTCTTGGTCGGTTCGTTGCTGTCAGCGAATAGGTTCTTGAGAAGGCTTCACTTGCTTCCCCGTCTCATTTTACCATCCGCCTCATTACAAACCTTGTCCCATTGTTGCACACTTAGCTTTCTGGAATGTTCTTCGATCTTTTTGTTTATTTCCCTTAGTTTAGACCGCAGCCTCCTGTTTAGCTTCTGCTTTTTCTATTGTTCTCTCAGTGCATACTTCACTTCCAGGAGGTGTGTGAGTCTGGAGTCCATAGCTGGCACCTCCAGGTCCAAGGTTATTTCTTTAGGGGCTTTTACCACCGTACTTTTCAGACTTCCCAGAAGCTCTTCGAAGGTTTCTCCTTGGCTGTCCTCGCTACCCCTTATTCTTCGGAAAAGGTCCCAGTCGACATACCTGTACGTCTTAGGTGGAGCAGGTGGGATACGGACGTTGATTTTCGGATGGAAGGGTCACTGGCAAGGTCCTCTTGCCGATTGTCCCACGACCCTTTCATGTTTCCCAGGAACGTCAGGTCGGGAATGGTGTCTTGCTGAACAGAATTGCTTCTGCGAGTCGGGAACGTCGAGTCCGTGATTAACTTAAAGCTGAGGTTTTCTGCACACTCCGCAAGGTGAAGACCTTTCCTGTCATTGGTACTGTAGCCCCAGACGTTGTTGTGGGCATTGAAGCCGCCGGCAACGATCAACAGCCTGTCCTTGGCTTGCGACATGGCCGATGTTAGGAGTTTGGTAAAGTTCCTGAGTCGTTCGGTCAGAGAACTGTATTCGTTCAGTATGTAAAGGTGGGCGTTAAGGGTTCGACCCGGGATGATTTCTGTTAGCTTAGATTACTGGCCTTTCTTGTATGTCGGATTGTCCTTTTCCATAAAGCTGATGTCCTTACGAATGAGGGTGGCAATGCCCCTGGCTTGTTTGAAGTCGGGGGTCCAGGGTTGGCCTGGAAATCCTGTACCCCGAGAGGTACATGTTTCGAATGCTCTATTCCTCCACGCACACACGTAAGATGATGACATGTGGCTTTTCTTTACATGATCTCACTAGTTGCATTAGGTTAGCTTTCTTTTTGTTGAATGAATTACAGTTCTATTGCCACATCTTGAAAAATTGTGGTGTGCTATCCATGGTGTTGACTTGGCATGACCTCCTGGGTGTTCACTTCACCAATTGGGCCTGGTGGCTGAGGCGGTGTTGGCAGCGCAGGTTGAGGTCCCAGGGAAGACATGGACCCCGAGTCTGGAGTGGGAATTGTTCTCGTGGCTCTGGGTTGAGTGAGTGGTCTTTCCAGGCGATCGAGTCTGCCGCAAATTTGTATGGGTGCCTCTTTAATGTCAGAAATTGTTGATTGAAACTTAGTCATCTTACTCTTCGTCTTGCGGTGCTTTTTGGCTTTGTTGTCACTAACTAAGGCATTAGAAGAAGCCTCGCTGACATCAGACATAAAGTCGTCTACGTCGGATGTGTCGTCTGTCTGGATGTTGACGGCCCTGCATTTGTTTGGGCTAAAATGTCACGACCACGGATCTTGATGATTGAGGGATGGGTGGCGGTGTGTCTTTTAGGATATGTCCTTCTAGCCTGGCGAGAGTTGCCTTCAGTTCAGCTAGTTCCTGTTTAAGTGCTTTGTTTTTCCGTTTTAGTGTGTGTATTCATGCATCTTTCACATGCTCTGGCTGTACCTTAGCTTGCTTTGAAGTTGTCGGTGTTGTCGGTGCAGAGCCACTTTCGCGAGCTATGTCGGCCCAGGTCATTTTCTTGCCAGGACATCTCGACCTGGATCAGCCCCTGGAGCAGGAGCGCCCACTGGATCGAGAGTGCCCTGTGGAACGGGAGCGCCGTCTGGAATGGGAGTATCCTCTGGAACAGGAGCGCCGTCTGGAACGGGAGCATCTTCTGGAACGGGATTGCCCTCTGGAGCTGGAGCGCCGCTTGGGAATGGAACCATCTGCCATTTCCGGTTGCAAGTCTGCAGGGTCATTAAACTCGTCAGCGTTGGCTTCTTTCTCAGAGCGGTTTCGTCTTTGTCTTCTGCGTCATCACACGACATATGGAATGTGGTATCTTTTGCTGCAGCAATGTTCACCTGTGGGGTGATCACCTCCACAGAGGTTGCATTTCGGAGTGCAACGGTGGGCTTCTGAAGCATCATTGAAGAGTGCTTCTCCACAGTTGTGTCATTTACTTCTCTCTTCCTTGCTCTGGTGGCATACGTCGGCCCTGTGCCCGACTCTGTCGCAGGCGGGACAAAAATCGACTTGGAATTGGTAAAGAGAACACGGCACTAAGGCCGTTCCGCACATGACGTTTTTGGGAACTCGAAGCCCATCAAAGACTATCACAACAACATGCGTGTTTTTGATTCTCTTGACTTCAATGGCGGTTGGGTTTCGTTGGATGACAATCATGCCTTTGAGGGTGTGCTCTTCTATCAAGGGGTCAACATTCCGGATGACGCCTTTGCAAGTGTTTTCCGGGGCGGCTAAGTAGGCAGAAACATCAAATGCGCCGACTTTTGTGTGAATTTTCTGGATTCCAGCGTATGTGACTGCGTTGGATCTGACCGGAGTCGAAATGACAAGTATATTCTGTGCCTTGTTGGGGCAGACTGTATCCTCCGATGCTTCTTGGTCGGTGAGCGCAGCTGTCATAGTCAGGGCCCTCGGCAGCAGTACCAAGTCCGCCTTCGAAACATCAAGCCCTCCGTGGGGCCGTACAATGGCCTTTATCGGGTCTCTCGGTAGCCGAGGGAGTTGCGAAGCGGCTAGGAGTTGCGAAGCGGCTACAACCTTCTGAACTGTTGAGCAGGAGCGAGCGTTGAAACCATGCTTTTCTGCTGTGATCGCCGTAGACTTGGCAGTGGTAGCAGACGCTGCATTTCTTTCCGGATCTCATTTCCGCCGGGCGCTAAGGGCGCTAGTCCACCCCGTTTCGTCGAAGTCTTCAGGAGTGATGTCCATGCCTTCAACTGTCATCATCTCGGGCATCCTCGCTGCCTAGTCAGGTGCGACAGGGGCCTGGCGAGGCCCGGCACTGCCTCGAAGCGTATCCTAGTTCCGCTCTCATAGCTTAGGGATCAGTCTTAGAGGCGCTTCCCCCGCTTCACACACTTGAAGTTCAATAACTCGCCGAAAAGTTCACTCACCCCAACGAGAAGGGTGTTGTGAGATAGCTTGCTTAAAACTGGTTTAGGAAAGTGCAGTGGATTGGTGGAGAACACAAGAAAGGTGTCCAAAAACATTGAAAAAAGCGGAAGCTAACGCGGCCACGTCTACATTCCCGGACGCCACCTAACGAACCACCGGACACTCGCAAAGCGTGATTGACCGAATAAAGTAACAACGCTGCCTGCCCATCAGTCCACTGGCCACTGCAGGAAATATGAATTTTCTAGTCAGCAGACGCGGCTATGGCATGTTAGGAAGCGCATGCCGCTGTTACTGCACACGATCAAACTCGACGTGCTGCGAACGCTGCCATAGCCAATGACCACGTTAGTTGTTATAGCAACGGCAAATGCAATAAATATCCAGTGCCGTCGCCGGGCCATCGAGCCCAAAATGTTGTTACTTTAACTCATCAAACGCGCGTTGCAAGCGAGCCCAGACGTTGCCCTAAACCTAAACCTGTCATGAAAAAAAAGGGGGGGGGGGAGGTAGCGGGTCGAAACTTTCTTGGCCTTGTTCTATCACGCGCAGAACACTGTTTAAGCCAGCTTTGCTGCTGTACACTGGCGGCCTGCAGAAAAGTGATTTAAGATTCAGAATGGGCTGTTAGCACTAGTCACGGGACACAGCACAGTTTGTTCATATACTCATGCATGTGTAAACTCCATGATTCTGAGTACTAATCTGGTTGCTGACATCTAAAAGATTAGTGGCCACCATTTGGAGCACTGTATGTCATATCTGAAAAATCAAACAAAACTGTTTGCCAGTTTTCTTTTCCTCCACCCCTACTTCTTAGTTGTACAAATCTCTCGAAACTCAACGTCACCATCTTGACAAATCCACATTTGAATCCTCATAGTCTGGCAAAAGATTTGATAGGCGTGACAAGTGCTAATGTTGACTTCATTATTGTTTGCTGAGTGGAGCGATTCAAAATACTACCTTTGTAGAAATAGCAGTGTTCATATTCACTCTGCATGGTTTAGGGAATGTTGAATTGTTTGTGCATTTTTTTTTCTAAATGTAAGCCTTGTTTGTACTGCTCCAAATTTGTACTTTAGTGAAAAAAAAAGAATGTTTTTTTTTTCCCGTAATTTGCTCTAATTTGTTTTTTAGTGCTCTAAAAGTAACATTTTGCTGCTCCAAAACTTTCTCCAAATTCTTTTTCGACTTTTGAACCCCTGTACAAGCCTGGGCAAGTGAATTGTAAATTTGCTTGTTAATTAAGAAACAAACAATATTAGGAGCAAATTAGCTTGGCAAAAATAATTTCATAATACTTGCAAAATTGTAGGTGCAGACAATACGTATGATCAAAAAGTTGAATCGCCTGTGCACACTCATTTTGCCAATCTTGTTAATGTATACTGCTTCAATGCCTTGACTCAATCGTGAAGCGAACCCTAACTTCAAGTAAGAGAAAATGCAAAACCAATGTGATATCCTGAATTGCATTTTAGGCTTGTTTTAGGGAAGAAACCCTAGTATCATCTGAAAGACTGAAAAAGACGGAGATCGCATTAGCAATATCATTCTCCCCAAACGAGAGTGGGTGATTTGAAATATACTAGAGGTTTAGTACACGATTTTATTTAAACACAAGCTTGTCTTAAATTCAGCTTTTCTCTCTCTCTCTCTTTTTTTTTCACAAGGTTACTGCTACAAGGTTTCTCATGTGTCAGTTATGCGCATTATATTGATTTAATATTTCGATTGAGTAATTCTTTAATAAAGTTTATATATGATAAGGTTAGTGAAAGTCATTCTCGAAGCAGGCGCTCATTATTTATCATTTCTGAGTAAATCCGCTGATCTGAGTAAATTGAGCAGAGAACAGTTATTTTATGGACTTTCTTTTATTGCGATAGCAACTATATGGACAGTCTCGACTGATTTTTTTTTTTTTTTTTTTTTTTTTGCCATCATCACCGCGTCGCGGGTTCGAATCCCGGCTGCGGCGGCTGCATTTCCGATGGAGGCGGAAATGTTGTAGGCCCGTGCGCTCATATTTGGGTGCACGTTAAAGAACCCCAGGTGGTTGAAATTTCCAGAGCCCTCCACTACGGCGTCTCTCATAATCATATGGTGGTTTTGACGCGTTAAACCCCACATATCAATCAAATCGATCATCAATGCCATCTTCACCACCGTCATTCACTGTTTATGTGTACGCAACTGTATATATGAAAAAGCAAGAAAAGAAAATATTCCAGAAAAGGACTCTGGCGCGCAAAATCGGACGTCCGACCTTCGAATTGTGAGTTCGAAGCATTAGCCGCTAAAAAGCACCTTCTTTAACGTTCAAACAGCGAGCTATTTATATCTCACTTACCGCTTGCTATGGGCATCTCGGGGGGGAACTATCGTGTTGTCAGCATTACCAGCAAGATGGTGCGATGTGCGCACGACGCCAGATCATCACGATGTGGCCGCGCGTACTCCGGTCTCCCACGCGTACTTTGCTCCGCTGAGAGGGGACGCTAACGTATACACTCGCTTATCTCGCGGTGGGGACAATCGTACACCTTGGGCTTTCACCGGAACGATTTTGTTATAGTTATCGGGTGCACAAAGGTCACTGCAATTGTTGCACAATCTTCGTTAACGAAAAAGCTGTTGTGCTTTTCAGACACAGCGAAGTAACTACTTAGATGCTTATTCGCGTTCATCTGTACCTGTGGGTACGTTTCGTGCATTATTTGTGCGTGAGAAACGCGGGGCAGTTTCAATCTGCTTGCCATTCTTCACATGACCTTCCAGTTCGTTGCTATCTCGTTCATTGTTCGTCTTTGCGGCAACGCTGTGACTTTTTTCTTTTACATCATACAAAATTTTTTTAAATGGTTCCTGACAGCGTAATTGAAGTGTATTTCAAGTGTCAAATATTAATTTCATGAGAAATATAAATAAATAAAAGGTAAATTATTTAAAATTTAGTAATAAAAATTTTGTTTGATTTCGTTATAGCCCTTATTCTAGTTTACAAACTGAAGCCAGTGTGTTGGCAAGGCACATTCACTTGGAACAAATTTTCAGGATGACACCAGTTTCAGTATATTTATTTCAAAAAAGTGTGACAAGAAAGGTGGGCATTCGAGTTAATTTTGGTCTTAAGTGCACTCAACTGCATTTAGACAAAACGTTCAATTTTTCATAATTTCAGTTTTTCATGGGAGGGATGGCTTTTCTCAAAGCCCACATTGACCTCAAAATTCATTCTCAGGGTATCTTGCAAGCACATTGGCTACGAGTTGTAAATTACTGTATCTACTGCAAAGTGACTGATTATAATGTTAGTTCATTAACTCGAGCATATTAGCTGATTGGATGGCCTCAGGATTTCTCGTCTGGGCAACAGTTTGCTGCTTTAAGTGTTCATGTAAGAAAAATGCAGTTATGTTACCCTCCAGAGGTCATTTTTTTTAAACGGTTTCCACACTTGCCGTCATTGCTATAAGTGTGCTGACAAACATTCCAAGGATTACATGGAGAGAAATACCCAATAAGGTGGATGGGAGAACAACCGCTTTGGAACATCAAAAACATTATAAGGTTGTAGATTCGACCTCTATCATCAGAAAAGGTCTTTTTTTTCAATTTTTTTTTTCATTTGCGCTGTAATTACCAAACTACAGTTAAAAACTACAAATAGTGTCCTCTATGCTTTCCTTGGCTTTATTATTTATTGGTTTTATTTGGTTGTGTCTAACAAAGAATATAAGCCCTTGATTCATACCTTTTATGCTATAAAGAAAACAGCTCTATGTATGCTCGCTGCCATAGTGTAAAAATGTGATGAAAGCTTCTGAAACTATAGGAATGAATGAATGAAAAACTGAATGAAAAACTGTATTAAGCGCTGCATACATGTATACTGGGTGTCCCAGCTACGTTATGTCACCCAAGCTTAAAAGAAAAAGAAAGAAAAAAAGTAGTTCAATATAAATGTTAAAGATCTACTATCCAGTGGTCAGTAATGTGTTTTTCTCATCCATCAACACAATTTTTGTGTACTAATTACTCCACTAATTAAAAAAAGGTAGAAATTAGCATGGTTAACATTAGCTGTGGCACTTCAATGAAATGAAGTTTAGCTCAAGTGTTTATGACAAAAGTGTTCAGGGCATCTTGTAACATGTGCATGTGGATCTTGATTTGCACAGATACATTTGAAAAGTTCAGGTTTGGAGGAGAGCTGTGTGTTGTGGGCTATGGCATGCACTTGGTGCCATATTTCTTCGCCGATCGAACATTGTTTTTGCACCACTACCTGCCTGCACTGCTGTACAAGATTCTTGTCATTGTTGTTGTGTTGGAGCACCTTGACTATGTCCTTTGGTAAGTGAACAGAGCTTGTGGTGCATGAAAACAGTTTTATTTCATTCGTGGTAGTGGTGAAGCTGTGCATATTCGATCAAAGTGGGCTGAAATTGGTCCCTTGCTTTAAAGTAGTGTAGTATAAGAAAAAAAAGTTGCCTCAAGCCTCTGCCAAGAAGGCATGAAAGTTGCCTCACTAGTAAAAGGGTTACTAAAGCCGAATATGCACTATCACCATCATAGACCTTGCAGTATGAGTGATGACATAGCCAATGCAGTTTACATTTTATCTGCTGCTTTCAGGGTGACACCACTTTATATTTCCTTCAAAAGTGTGTGTTGAATATATATTTTAAAGATGGAAAACTGAACTACGTTGTGAAGATTCATCGTAGCTTACAGTGTGAAACACCCGGACGTATACTAGAACAGAACATGATACAATGCTGACTTTCAACTGAAGGTTTAATCGAAAACACGAATGCATATATACCCCAGGACAGAAGACCTCGTGACTGAACCGGCCCCCTCATTCGATCAAGATTATACTCAGTGCAAGAACGCTTTGTCATGTGCAAGCAATCCCACCACAAATAATGAAACACACAAAAAAACACATTATTCAAACATCAAGAAACCGGGCATGAGATGATAAATGATTATTAGTCACTATCTAACATAGAAACTTCGTTATCCAGTAAGGCAATGGATCGCTGGCTGACACATTGAGAGTGATTCTTATTTATAAAAAATGCCTCCATAATTTCTCTTGATAGCTTGTCTGGGTGCTTAAAGAGCATCATTGTTTTTCAAAAAGTGGGTGGCACTCACAATCGTGACAATACACAGACAAATGCGAATGCGTGAAGCCTTTCAAGGAACCGTGGTGTTCTCTCAGCTGAATATTCAAACATCGCCCGGGCTGACCAACATACTCTCGTTCACATGAAAATGAGATTGAGTACACAACATTCTGCGTGCACGGCAGAAGATTCAGAGCAGGTTGCATACTGCAATAAACTCCCTCTAAGACAAACTCTGTTCAGACACATTCTTGCTTAGGACTAACAACACGGGAGTGTTTGTTTGGTTTCCCATAGGTTCATTGCAAAAAAATCTGCTTAAGACAAACCATGTAACAGGCCTCTTCTGTTAAGATGAACTCTTGCAGCGACCAACAACAGTGAGGATTCTGTGCAACAAACAATAAAGTCTTTATGGGGGCATTCAGGCAAATAAAAGAAAGCAATATGGGGGAAAAAAAAAGAAAACTTCCTGGTGCAAGGACTCAAAGCGAATCGAAAGCAAAATTGTGACGTACAGGGAGAAAGTGAGATAAGCGGAAAAGAAAGATCAGTGTATAAAGCTGGTATCTCCCTCACCCCTAGTAGCTTGTTGGTGGGGAAAGGGCCAGCTTTATCAGAAAAGAAAGCAACAAAACGTGTTCATCCTTTCGTGTTCTCTTGCGTTCTTCAGTTCCCCAACAGAAGTGCAGTAGACAACAGAAGAACACAAGATCTTGGCTAGAGGGAAAAATGCAAAGGAAGTGGTGCGAAAAAAAGCCAGATGAAAAGTTAGAACGGAAAGAAAGATGGCGTGTGCATTATAATCACATGAAACAGATACCACAAATGCGGCCCTAACACTCTCATTAGAGGAGTCAGATGCATTGTCATCGCCATCACACAATGGCACGAGAGCACATGTTGTGTTCAGTTCGCGTTATTTCGCTTAGAACCTCTGCGTACCGTATCTGTTCCCAGTGAAATGCAGCAAATGGCGATGCGCTATTTTTATTGTGAAAGTGCACGACAAAGGAAACTTGTCATTTTGCACACTAAATATCGCTACATAGTGTATTTTTTGTGTGTCCGAGGCTTGTGATTGTGAGTAGCATAAATGGGGATCTTCAGCTGCAGGTCGTTCAGGAAAAGTCACTGTGGGCTGAAAATAAGATTGTATTCAAAAACCAAAGTAAAGCTTGCAGGCTTTCATTAGTAACTTGGCGTATATTGGCTTTCTCAAGGTAGCGAGCAGTGAGCAATAAAGGCGTATTCAAAAGCGATAGCAATGCCGGTAAACCAGCCTTTCAGACAGTGAACACTAGAAGAATAACTTTTCTATTTTTTGAAAGAAAATGTGCTTGTCTCTCTCTTTTCGTCTTTTTCTAATCATGAAAATAGGGTTCTGCTACAGTTTTAGTGTTAAAATGTGATAGCAATTTATTTGTGAGCGTTATAATTATAAACTCGCAAAGTCCAGTACTCGTTAGATTATAGTAGACTCTCAATAGTTGAAACTCTGATAATTCATACTTTTGGTTAATTCAAGCAAAATGAAATTCTTGGTTCGCCCTCTATTCTTGCAATGTATTTAAATATCTTTTAGTTCAAACTCCATTATTCGGTTAATTCATACTTTTTGCAGGTTCGCACCAGAAAATAGCTGCTGCTTTCCCACTACAATTTAAAACTTTGTGTGCTTCTATAATCCTAACAGTCTAAAAAATGAAAATAAGCACCTGAAACCTTGAAGGAAAAAGTCTTTGCAAGTAAACAAATGTTTAAAACGAAGCACATGCATGGTAAAATCGTGATGCTTCTCAACTGGTATTGAGAGCTTTATACTGAAGGCACATACTTATAGCAATGAAGCAGTTGGCAATTCACGATTTCTTCAAATAAGGTTTGATCAGCATTAAATGGCCAATAAATTGTTCGCTTTACACCTCTGCTTTTTATTTACTTCATGCAGTTAGGGATTAAAAACACTTGAAATTTTAATTTCTAAGCACGATAAAATCAATGCTTAATCATAATGTGTGGTGTCAAATCATCCAGAGTCATCTATCTGAGAACTTCTGATAATTCCAACTTCTTCATAATTCAAACTAAATTCAGAAGTCCCTGCGAGTTTGAATTAACGAGAGTCGACTGTAGTATAAACACTCTACTTGAAAGCATAATTTGTATCAAGCGGAGCCAAATAAACGCTTTGTTTTTGTACCTTTCCTCCACATTTTAAGTATACTTCTTTCAGTGTTTTCATGCAACATATTTGGGCATACTTGACATGTTGGCATTTGGTTTCTGGGGGTACTTTTTATAAGATGAACTCCTGATACGATGAACAAATGATTGGGGTCCCTTCAGTTTTGTCTTAAAAGGAGTCTCCTGTACATTGCTGATCAGTTCTACTCTCTTTCCTTTCTATGCATGTGTTTACTGCCTGGCATATTTCCTTTAGCATCGTTTTGCTCAAGAACTTATGTTTATTCTAAACTTAGACACGACTTTCTTTAATCTGTGGGAAAAAGAATGAACATATAGGATGTCGACTAAACGGCTATATTCTTATTTTTTCATTCTGGAGGGCTGCCCCTTCAATTCGCCCTGTAGCTTATCGCACGTCATAGAAATGAGAGAATCAGGATAGCCTGCATCATGCAGCCTCGCCACCTGATTGTGAACTCTGTCAGGCATTCACATTTGTCTACGCATTGTTGTTATTGGGAGGGCTGCCCACTTTTTGAAAATAACAAACGTGCTCTTCAACCACCCAAACAAGCTATCAGGAGAAATTATGCACGCATTTTTTTTTTATAAATAAGAAGGGGTCTCAATGTGTCAGACAGCCATCCATCGCCTTACTGGATAACGAAGTTTTCATGTTAGATAGCGGCTAAGGATCATTTATCTTCTCATGCCCTGGCTTCTTGGTGATGTTTGAATTATGTGTTTTTTGTGCATTTCATTATTTGTGGTGGTATTGCGTGCATGTGACAAAGCCTTGTTGCATGGTGTTAATTTTGATCAAACGAGGGGGCCGGATCAGTTATATGGTTTTAAGTGCATATGGTATATATGTATTTGTATTTTCAATTAAACTTTTAGTTGAAAGTCAGCGCTGCATCATGTTCTTTTCTAATCTATGTTTGGATGTTTCGCGATGTACGCTATGATAAATACATAATGTGCCCTTAGCTGTACTGTATAAAAAGGAACCTTTCTTCAAATAAATGTACTTGCGAGTTGATGCTCTTTTTTTACCATTTGTTTATTCCCTCTGATGCGTTATCACTCTTTCTACAGTATGTATAACCAACTAGCTGAACTACATGTTTTATTATGCAGTATGCATACTTCCAAAGGCATTCTAGTAAAAATTAACTAAATGTGTTGGTATTGTCTATCTGGGGTGCCATATTGATACACATGAATCTTGCTCTGCTATATTTACTGACACTGTCAGTTAATATTGAGGCCATGTGCTGTACAGCTGTAGGTATGAGATGCCAAAAGTACTTATTGCTGCACCCTATCAGCATTGTGCATGTGTGTTTTGTGTATTTGGCTGACAGTGTGTAATCTTAAGCTTTCTTTATCCCACAAAGCCATGTCATCAAGAAGAAGTGGATACAGCTTGGGTTCTATGCTTCTGTCATTGTCTGGCTGCTCTGTGTGATCTATGTCTTCTGGAGATTCTCTGTGTTTTCGTATGGTACAACTGCTTTGTCAGCACAGGATGTCCTGGATCTAAAGTGGAGAGACTCATGGAGCTTCATCATTCACAGTCCTTGATTTGTATTTCGGCATTATATCCTGTTACTGAAAGGGTTTCTTTATTGTGTATGATTTTGTTGTTTCCTCTTAAGGTAAAGTCTATGAGTGTTACAAGGACGGCATCAAGCTGAAAGTTTTAGTACATCACATTGAGCTAGTGCACTGTGCTTTCAGTGAGGGCTACTGTGGTGACACAGCGCTACCCATTAGAACAAAAAGTATTTTGGTTGTGATTGAATTCTAAGAAAACTATGTGAAATAATAGGTACTAATTTGAAAGGAGTAATTAATGTAGCTTTTTTATATTTTATAGAAAAATTTTGAATGGCATTTGCAGAGACTGCCTGATCAACAGCACCAAGAACCAACATGATCTCCTAAAGTGCCACGGTGCTATGTTATAATACATGCAGGGAAAAATGCAGTAGCAGTGGATTCTGAAATTGAGCAGTGGTATGCTGGGTTCTTCTTTTAGCTAAAACAGGTGCAGTTCAGATAGTAGCTATGAAAAGCCCCTAAATTTGTTTCTTGTTTTATTTTACACTTGTGCAACTGCTTTAGTAGATGATGTGCACTTGTACCAAGATGAAGGCAAGTCAGCTTGCCAAATCCACTTACCAATGAGTGCACTTTGCTTCATGTGTCACTAGAGTTTCTTTTGTAACTGCTTCCAGTCAAGTCTAACATGAGAAACTTTGCCAGTGTCACTCTAAATTAATCCGTCTGACAGGGATGCAAGATTGGTTATCGCGCGGATATGTTGGTGGTTTGTTGAGGAATAAAAAAGTTTTCTCTTTATGTTCTTACTGGTAAGAAGAAAGAACTACATTCTGGACTTTCAAGCCCAGGAAGAATTTGGTGGAATCACATACATAGATTATACTCATTATTTGCTTGATGGCAATGAACTTTGAAGAACAACACCGTTGAACACTCTTTTTTGTACTTGCAATTGCCTTGCATAATTTTTTTTCTCTGTCCTATTTTATGAAAAGTCTGACTGCTATCTTATGTTTTTAGCCATTTTAAGATGAGTTACTTTAACATATCATCCTTCCATTAGATCCACTGGCATTTTTGAATGTATTGAACCAAATGATACTTAACTGTGCTTGAACATTGCAGTCAGTGTGCTAAGCAATGTCATAGGAAAACCAATTCTTCACTCATTCAAGTGTGCTCATGTAAATAGCAAACTTCTTCTGGAATTGGAATTGCAAGAAAAGCTTCAGGCATTATCTTGTATGTGGCAACTTGTGGGTAGGTAGCGCTCATATGCATATTTAACATCTATGTTTTTTAAGAGTTGGTGATCTTTTTTGAGAGACTTTATTTTTTAAATTTTTACTATTGATGTAACACTTTACAGTGCCTAACAGTGAATGTTTATTAAGAATTTGTTTACGCAAGAATTCTTGAAAACATACTTTATAGTTATTTTATGTCACGATAGATATTTTTCTTGTTTGGCACATTTACTGACCAGTTCTATACTTTTTACACAACAGGCAAGAGTAGCCATGTTGCAAGCCATTTTAGAGTAACTGCAATGTACTGATACATTTATAATCATTACTTTGTTCATTTTATTAATGACATGTTCTTGTGTGTTCATTTAAAATTTCTTTGTATGATGTGTATAACTTTCATAGTGTAACTTTTACACGATGTGTTATATGTACTGATCATACTCTGTGAAGTGACTGTGAACTTTAAAATTATTTGTGGACTGTTATACATCATAAGGAATTTGTCCATGTGTTTTAGTGTTCAGTTTTTTTTTTAATGAACTTTCGAACCAGTGAAGAAGCTTGTTGAGATTACGGTCTTCTCTCAGATTTACTCCTTTTTTATTGTTTGAATGACATGTCTGTTTCAGTGTTTGTAAAACCTTACTGATATCATTTTACACGTGTCTTATATAGACAATTTTCAAACAGCAGTGTCACTTTCAGTAAAAATGTTTTTGAACTTGATGCTGTAGCATCACTGTTTTTGTAGGAAGTGCAAAGCAAGATCAAACTGCTGCACAGGTGCATGGACACTTATACTATAGCACATCGTTTTATTTTAAATGAGGGATTTATGACTTCATTCTTAAAGTTTAGAAATCAGGATGATGTGCACTTGTTGAGAACATTCTGTAATTTTTTATAAGCTCCTGAATTTTCGATGGGTTTGATTTGTTATTGTTTTCTTTCGATTCATAATTCTCATACTTTCTTTTTGGCCACCTTTGCTGTGATTCTGTGTGATCTTGATAGTGGTATAAGTGTTCTTACATCTTGCTGCATGATATTTGTGAAATAACAATTCACTAAATAAATTCTAGTTTTTATATTAATGTTGTGAAAATGAAGAAATATGTGTACCTTCTACAATGTACTGTCAGGAGGTTGAATACTATGAGTCCTGAAAAGCCATTAATTTAATGGTCATGCCATGAAAGATCCTAAAGCTCAACGTGCTTGTTGCTTGCATGAGTACACAAGTTTATATTGGGCATTTCATCTTGCTCTAATGGTTCCCGTGTTGTTTAACTTTTAACTTTTTAACTCCTGACTGCTTTTAAGCCATTGTAACGAATGTACACTCTTATGTAAATGATATTGTGGGTACAGTGCCTTCCTTCGAGAAATCAATTTCACAGCATAGTGCTATTGAGAGAGAATGGAGTAGTAGCAGTAGTAGTATTCTGCAATGTCAAATAAATGGGAGATTGTGTAGTAGTAGGAAATGTGATCATTGTGAAGCAAAAGTAGACTGCACATTTTTTTTTTTTAAATATATAGTGAACCATCTAGCATTAATTTTCTCCGAGTTATTCAAAAATTAATGCATGGATGCAAAAGTGCCTTTGTGGGTATCCAATAGAAGTGTTACTAGGAAACCACAGCTATGTGCGAGTGGGAATTCATTCCAATTTTTGGGTTTACTTTGCATGACCCAGAAAAATGATTGATCTTGTGTCATTGTAATGTGATCGGTGTGCATGTAGGTGCTCTGCAACAATTTTATAAATATATTTGTTTACGGGGCAGATTAAAGAACTCATTGTGAAAGTAATCAATAGCATCAGCACTACATTGTCTGTCAAATTTATTGCTTTGAAATCGAAAATACGATCCTCCGGTGTTTTATAGAATTAATAAATATGCTCCTCTTGCCAAATTTAGCCAGCTTCATTGATAGTGCCTAGATTAAAGAATGCCGTCTTTATTTCTTCACTGATGGTGAAAACAGAGACTGTGAAAGCCTGAAATGAAGGAAAGTGCAGAAAGGTGTTGCCGAAACCCTCTAAGGTACAGCTTATCAGTTGGTTTTTTTTCTTGTTTTTTTTCTCAGTATGTCATGACAAATCCAGGAAGTTCATGTGTTGTGTTTTCAAATCCAGGAAGTTCATGTGCTTACAATAGCTATTCAATACTGAACTTAACTGTTATCGTAGGTGAGCCACTCTATGTACATGTCTCTTATCACGTTCTTGAAGATGCTCGTAGCTGTAGCTTGTGCAAGTGTGTTCTCTGGCTGCTATTTGTCCTAATTTATTTGTTTTTCTTTACACATTGTGTTCATTCTGTCTTGCACTTCATATTGTGAGCCTAGAAGTGTATTCATTACAGTTAATCTGTTTAACATTATTTATTACAGTAGTACACATCTTGGTTGGCAAGCTGTAATTGTTCATTAGAAGGACACTTTATAAAACTAGTGATTGGATTGTAACTTAGCCTACACAGCAAGGCCACATACTCCAGATGTCATGTTTATGCGCAAAAACATGATAAACATTATATATGTATAAACAGTTTAATTTCTGCTAATGTTAGCTGGTATTATGGCTTTTATTTTACAAAGGTAGCTTGCATTAATAATTTTTCCCGTAGATGAACTTACTTTGATTGAAACGTTTTGCACAAGTGACAGCAAAGTGTATTTAGCCAATTATTGTGTAAAAAGGAGTGCTTTGTGTTTGTGAAGGTTTTTGTTCTGACAAGAACTTAACTCTGTTGCAATATACTCCAGCATGTGTCTAGCTTTAATTCATGAGTAAACTTAATGAGTAGCCTCATGTATCCAGCATTGGTACTGACAGTATGCTATATGAAAGGTGCATGCTCTGTTTAATGTGGAATTTCCACATAAGCACTTGTTGCAGGACGTATTGGTTGTGATCAAATATCAAAACTAAATATGACAGTGGTTAGTGCTGTAGGGTGATTTGGCTGAGCTTTTTTTTTTTGTTCGAGCTCTAACGTCTAGTAACAAAACATGTGTGAACCACTGTAGCTTTTCTTTGTTTTTTGTTTTTTTTTTTGTTGCAGCTCAATGTCCTTACTGAGAATGCAATGTCAATTTACCCTCATTATCTGTGATGCCCCAGAGGTGCCTTGATGGCTATTCGACGGAAAGCCAGGTCACATTTTTTCCCCTGTACACATAATAAATTATTCTCTAATATTTTTGGGGATGTGCGGTTGTCATTGTGTAGGGTTTATAGTTGCAGTCAAAAAAAAAAATTCTGAATAGAAAGGCGGGCAAATAAAGGTTATAAAAATTAAAAGGTGTGTGTGATTTCTGTTACAGCAGTGGCTGGGGATGATTACCCTTTTACAGCGAAAGCTGTTATGAGGTCACAACTCGAGTCATGCGCAGTTGTTCGCTGCCACCACCGCCGTTCTCCGTAACCACATCGCGAAATTAGAAAAAAACCCAGCACCAAAGACACAGTGGGGGCTGGAAACCCAGGTCTGCTGGGTGCCAGCCCAATATTCTACCACTAAGCTTCGCTGGTGCTTGTGACTTGTTGGCAAGCTTTCCTTAGACAGGCTTGATGTCGGGAAAGCAGTCGCGTTAATACGACTTATAACGCGTTTAAAACAAAGCAAGAACAACCAGTCACACCATGCGAATAGCATAACGAGTGGGCTGTCCAATGCCCCAACCCATTACACAAAAGCTTGTTCTTGTTTATTAACTGTGGTGCATACCCACTTTAGCCATAATTCCTCATCGTCGTCAGCCACTGCATGAACAATTGGCACGAAATACCTTGCAAGTGTTTAGCGGATACCACGCTTCTCAGAACAATGACGAAAAATAGCATGGCAAATGGCAGCCTACTACCCAAAAGTTTAATATTAATGCCCTAGTGGGTATCAAGCAAGTGTGCTTGCAGTAGTTACCCAATTAGTGTTTTGAAAAATTCTCTGAAAGGCTGCTCTTCTAGCTTTTGCGGTGACTTTGCTCTGCCTTCCGCGCAGGCCTGGCATTTTTTTTTTAATTTAATAGACAATGTCTCGACAGGATATGTGCCATGAAGCGGTTTGTGCTATTTCTAATATAACGTTAATTAAAAAGTGGCGTATTTGAGTGAAAAAATTTAATAACCAGGTACAGCAGCGACCAAGTAACTAAGCAGTTCACTATGCTCTGGTCACCCTGGCTAATGGCCATGAATTTGAGTTTATGGCATCATTTGCGGAAAGAAAAAACTATTTCTAGCATACTTTGATAATTATAAGTTCCAGGCCTTGTGCTGCTCTATAATGTTTGGCCCACGTTTTCTGAGAAGCAACGAGGTCATTGCAAGACTAACGTAGACAGTAGATGACCACAGGGCAGGCTCTTTGTGGCTCTCAGCCGTCTATGTTTCTCGTTTTACTATCACAATGAATCGTCGCCAACTAGCCCAATTCACAGTTGTGCTAAGCATTATTTCTCTGAAGCCTCGACTACCGATCGGCAGCGTTTTCTCACCGTGCTGAAAAAGTGTTGCAGGGCCCCTTTAAATGAGGCATTGCTAACCACCATTCATATTTAGTTCGCTATAACCAATACTTTGCTATATTTGTTCATCATATAGAGGTTCACACAGGGTGTTTCACAAAATGGAACCAAACATTGTGGTGAATTACAAGTGCACCACAACGCAGTAGGTGCCGCTGCCAGTGTGTTGCAGACTGACATTCTTTTCCCTCTTTTGGGACCGCCAACAAAAGCGCGGAGAGGGACAGGAAAAGGGAACCCCGAGTCTACCGATTTGAACAATAAAGTTAGTGTATATCGAGACTGAGCAACACGCTTCGTCTCTGCGTCGCTCATGCATACCAACAATCTGACTACGGCACCAACAACTGGTGACCCGTGGGTCCAAACATTTAGCACCACGACGCCGTCGCCAGCCAGACAGTGGCTGTATTAGACATGAAACTTCCTCCCTCTTTGGCCAGCGACCCGGAACTTTACTTCGTCCGGGTGGAAGCTCAGTTCGCTGCATCACCGCAAACGCCACCGAATACCACCACGTGGTGGCCAACGTTCTGCTTGCTCCACCAGCAGGACATGCGTATCGAGTGCTAAAAGAGGCACTAATACGGCGTCTCGGCCTTTCGGAGCTGGAGCGCCTACAGCAGCTGCTACGGGAGGCCGAACTGGGTGACCGCTGATCAAGCAAACTGTGGTGCCAGTCGCCTGGTGCGGCATCATTTTCTTCAAAGATTACCCTGCCGCGGTGGTCTAGTGGCTAAAGTACTCGGCTGCTGAACAGCAGGTTACGGGATCGAATCCCGGCTGCGGCGGCTGCATTTTCGATGGAGGCGAAAATACTGTAGGCACGTGCCCTCATATTTAGGTGCACGTTAAAGAACCCCAGGTGGTCGAAATCTCCGGAGCCCTCCACTACGGCACCTCTCATGATCATATGGTGGTTTTGGGACATTAAACCCCACAGACATTATTATCGTCATTCCTCCAAAGATTGCCCGTAACCGTGCTTATAGGCGCTACGGCCTTCCGAGAGATAGACGTTCACAAGATCACCGAACTAGCAGACCGACCCCTGGACGTCACCCAGCCAGCAGTTGCCACAGTGCTTGCCGAAGCACCGCAGTTTTTCACCTTGCTTAAGATTCGGGCGGACATTCCTCTCCTCACCCACCGTTGCGGCACTAGTCAGGCGGAAGCCAAAGAACATGGCGGCGGGCTGCAGAGCAACAACGACAGCTCTGCTGGGACCACCGTAAGTTCGGTGACACTGCAAGAAACTGTGTGCCGCCATGCGAGATATCGGGAAATGCACTGAGCCAGCACTGGGGCAGAAGTGAGCACGCTGCCGGCGTCGCCAGCTGATCGCAAAGGCCCTAGCTCGTCGCGGTTGCAAGCTGTAAATAATACGACGTGACCGACGTGTGGGCACCGCTCTCTCTCGCTAGAACTGGGCTTCAAGAGAACATTTAGGTGGATATTTGTGGTAGCCGACATAAAATTTGCTATCCTGAAAGCTGGCTTCTTCTATCACTTCGAACTGCTTGTTGATGTGCGCAACCGGCGTATACAGGATCCCCTCTTGCAAGAAGTGTGTGGAAAGCCATCTAAGTATCCGCCTCTCAGCCCTACGCTTGAGATACCATCGGGCACCGCCCGTTTCGCGTCTACCTTGCGCAATTTCTCCGAGCTGATGCGGCCGCCACAGACCCGCGGTGTCGTCAAGCACAATAGAGAGTTTTATCAACCTACGGAAACACGTCACGGAAAGGCGGCAACACGGAACCGGCTGACGAGTGCCCATGCGTGACCATTGTACGCGCATACGGAAAGGAACCGTGTGATATTTAGGTAACGCGTTTCCCTAGCTTGATAGAACTCTCTATTATTGTCTTTCACCACATTTCCACGGGACCCCCTGTTTACGCACGCCCACGCCACTGGTCCCCCCAGAAACTGAGAGTAGCACGACAGGAGTTCGACCACATACTCGAGCTCGGCATAATCAGCCCATCCGCTAGCCCTGTGGCATCTCTACTGCACATGGTTCCGAAGTCTGCACCAGGAGACTGGCGGCGATTATTGAGCCCTCAACCGAGCCACTGTGCCCCACCGTTATCCATTACTTCACATTCACGATGTCATGGCCAACCTGCATGGTGCGACACTTTTCTCCAAAATAGACCTCGTACGTGCCTTCCATCAAATTCGCAAAATGCACTGTGGATGACACCGAACCCTCACGGAGAAGCCACAACTACAAAGGCGAATTTCTTCGCCAAATTTGGTGGCAGTCTGGCTACACTGACCCTCCAAGTCTGACAACAATTTATACAACGCCAAACAGAACCTTGCCCAAGAGACTGTAACTATTTCATAAGCAATCTCGCCGAGACAAGCTAGGAATACAGCAAGGACTACGCAGCGCCCGCTTTATAACACATGCGCTGTTTTCGCCGTCGTAAACCTGACCGCCAATTCGCATTGGCGGTCAAGAGAGAACAAGGGCAAATACAAGTACGGCTGATATTTACTCACCTCCTATTTAAACTTGAATAAACAGCTCGTCGCTGCATGGCTGTGACGGCCATGACGTCCATCCAACGTGCGAACGAGAAGAAGACAGCACGCAGTCATACACGTAACACGCGGTGGAATGTGAAAGCGAGCATATATGAATTGGTATATATTTGATGACTTTTGTACTATTACGTAAGTGCTTTACAGCAGTTTCAGTTTGTGGGCTTCTGAAAATTGCCTGTCTGGATGCTTTGGTGAACTATTTTTCTTAAGCGCAGTAGGGCTGTGCATGGGCCAAACGGCGCACGTGCGGTAAAAAGTGTGCAGTTTAAACACCACACTCTGCACTTGCTGGTACACTTTGGTCTTTTGGACGAAAAAAAAGAGGTATTCCGTAGAGAACCCACTGCGAACTAAATTATTGACCGGAACAAATGAGCGTCCGTGGCTATTCAGTAGTTGTTTGTCTGACTTCACGACAAAGTGACCGAAGAAACGGACACATCTGCTCTAACCGCTTTACTTTTTTACCGCTTGTATGTGCTCGTATGCCACGAATTTTTGTCGAATAGTATATAATACACAAAAGTAAGTAGGCTTCATGAACAGGCGAATTCTGTGAGCATTGGCCAGCAACCATGGTGTGTGTCAGGAAAGCCCTTGGCCTTCCATGTTAAAGATCACAGGTATTTTCCAAAACTTTTGTTTCATTCTAATTATTGAGAAGGGCAAATAACTAAGAGAAATGCGCACTTATAAAAAAAATTTGGGGCTTTTACTACCATCTCGCCCATATTTTGCTTGTAAGTCATGTCCTTTTCTGTCACGCTGTCCGGGCATTGGCCAACGATAACGGAAGCCGATGGGAATCCAAACTGTTTCCAATCATCGGTCATCAGCCATTGCTGGTAGGTATGTCAGCCGCATCAGACCTTCAAAGGGGTATAGCCTCTTTCTTGTCGCCTTGCAAAGCTGACCGGGCATCATTATCGGCATATTTGTGGGCAATCATGCCGCACTTGGCAACCATTGAAACCTCACTTGGTACCCCTTCTCAGATGACGTATGAATGAGGTGTATTGTCTAGAATACCAGTTGTTCGTATGGTAAACGCCACAGGGCTGACAAGAGAGACTGTAGGACTGTTTTGGTGTCACTAAAAATTGACCGCCGCAGTGGTTGTTCGCGATTGACAACACAAAGTGCAGTGCCATGATAGAGTGGCGAGTTCGGCAGCCGTTGAGACTGTTGGGTGGTTGGTCTTAACAACTCCACGTCGTGCTTGGACAATCACTCCTCCGTGCGAATTCGGGATGGTCGTTCAGTAATCGGTGTAAATATGTACGTACATGGTCGGTGTATTTCTTGTGCAGTAGGGGCAGAGATAGCTGTTTCAGACTCGGGTTTTTTCTTGATTCCTGGTACACTGTAGTGCGCTGCAGGACGAATGAAACACCCAAGTGGAATAGATGGTTTGGATGCGGGGCCGAGGCCTGACGATAGTTTGGCGGAGTAGCTCGAGATTGTTGCGCGGTATAACGCTTGCAGTCGTTGTGACGGCAGTGTTGCCAGGTGGTGCCTATGAGCTCTAGCAAAACGCTTGATGTGAGCTCCCAGGGCTTCCAATGCAGTGTGCGTTTGTATTGTGTCTCCCATCGAGGATTATGTCAGTAATTATACGGATAAATTATTTCCTATCGAGGAAATTGGGGCCAGCGAAGCTTTGCGAGCGTGGGCTTCACTTGTTTTTCTTTCTTTCTCTCTCTCTTTCTTTCTTTTTTCCTTTTCTTTCTTTCGCATAGCACAATGATTCCTCCTAATATAAGCTTTCAGTTTTATCATAGGCAGTGGCGGCTGACCACGAAACGCGGTTTTCGGGCGAAATCAGTGAGGCTTTTTTTATGTTCCTTCCAGAGTTCGCCAGCCTCCAGAACGGCCCTATGAATAGATGATCACGTGATAGCGAATCCGCGGGTTAGAAATTTCATTTACGCGGGTTAGAAATTTCATTTTCTCGAAGTCAGAATTTTACTCAAATGGTAAATTTCTAATATAGACCTTACGCGTTGTTCAGCAGATCGCTTTTAGTCCGCCAACATGACACATTTCAATGAAGCGCCCATGAAGAGTTAGCTACTTCCCAATTGTATTTTGCATGAAGGAAGGAAAAAGAAAGGAGAAAGCGTTACGCAGCCAGCCACGACAAGCCAATCTGTTTTGCAGCCAACAGTTTTGGCTCAACAAGTGAGCGATTGCGTTGATATGACGCAATGAACGAAATTTACCGAGACTTCGGTCTGTGGTGCACAGTATTTTTAATCGAAGCGTGCTCGCTGGGCACAAAGGGGGTTCAAAAACAGAACTTCACTGCGAGTACTAAAACCCACCGTGCAGTCTGGTGTTTTTATCAAGTTTTCACGATGGGCTTCAATTGAATCGCGCAATGCTCGCTTCTCTCCGTTTTTTGCACCACGATGTTTTGCATTGTCCATATAGAACGAATTCTGATGCTTCAGTTCAGTTCACATAGGCCGACCGTACACGAGCGTTGCATAGTAGTAGGGGCACTCGCTTTGAGACTGAGAGGACCCGGGTTCAAACTCACCCCCACTAATACAGTTTATTTTGTTCATTTGGTGTGGACCTCCAGTGAGGGTTTTTTTTTTTAATTTTCACAGGTAAGTCGATACAAGTTCTGCTTGGAAAAAAAGAAAGAAAAAAAGCAAGGAAAGCCAACATGGTCGCGACATACAAGAAAGGAAAGCGAAGGGAGTGCTGCTGCATTTAGTGTTCTGGACACGAAATAAGGGACATTATAATACTAGCGACGAGAAAAGGAGGCCCCACGAAGCAGGTTCACCTTGAAGACGATACCCAAAATCAAGATACCAGAATTTGGGCCCGGCACCGAGTAGTCGTCATGAGTAGGGCGCCTGGAGTTCTACTATGAAGCCAACGGCATAGTAGAACCGGCCAAAAAGCGAGCGGTGCTTCTCATGCTTTGCGGTGAGCAAACCTACGAGACACCGAGAGGCCCGGCGGCCCCACAGAAGCCTTCCGAGGTGAACTAGGTGCGCATCATCAATATACTGACATAGCACTTTGATCCCAGGCAGTATGAGTTGTTTGGCCGTTATCGTTTCCAGAAACGAGACCAGCTTCCGAACGAATATGTCAAAGGTTATCTAACAGCCTTGCGAACCTTGGCAAATAACTGTAACATTGGAAACGTAGACTCCACGACGGCGGGACGAGAGGCATCAGGCGGTAGCGAAGTGGTCCGATCTTAAGCAGCGAGTACGAGGCTACCTTTGAAAGTGATGCTTCGAGACAGACTGGTATGTGGAATCCTTGATTCTCATCTTCAACAACGGTTGCTAGCGGAGAATAAGCTAACGATCAAGAAAGCCTGCGAACTCGTGTTGACGGCTAAATAAGCAAAAGATCAGCAGAGGCAGATACAAAACAGTCAGCACCAGGATGACACCCTCGGAGTAAATCGTCAGAATTTTCGGAAGTGCATGACAAGCAAGCCGCCTCAGTCCTTCCGGTGTCTAGCAGATCATAAGTCCGAGAAGTGTTTTTTCAAAAACGCTATGTGTAACATCTGCCATAAGAAGGGTCACATCGCCTAAGTTTGTCTCTTTAAGAAGGCCAAAGCACAGAAGTACCTAGGAAGCCCATGTTTAGACGAGAAAGGCAAACTGTTAGAAGAACAGGGCGACTGCCTCCTCACAGTTTTTCACACGAAACCACAGATGACAACCACACCTAGGTTCGCCGTGACAGTTCTACTTTCTGGTCAGCCACTCAAGGTAGAAAGCGACTCGTGAGCGGCGTTCTCGATAATTAGAGGAGCTACTTTTGTTCGCCGCTGTCCTCATGACGCCCGGGTGTTAAAATAACGCAAGCTTGCATTACAGACTTGGTCAAGAGAATGTCTAGACATCATGGGTTCCGTGCTCATCAATGTTTATTTCAAGAACAACAAAACTCGGCTACCATTGCTTGGGGCTAGAGGAGAGTCAGTTTGTTAGGAAGAAAGTGGTTCGAATAACTCGAAATTACGATGCATGGACTCAACAATCTCACTGGAAGAAGCATCGAAGACACTTTTAGCCGTGTTCTCTGTGGTTTTCGACGGTGCTCTCACCGGACATTCAGGCCCACCTGTGAAAATCGACCTGACTAAAGACGCGACACCCAAGTTTTTGAAATGCCGCAGCAGGTACCATTTGCTCTTCGCGATGACGTCTCTCGAAAACTCTACAAGCTCCAGGCTCAAGGCATATATGAGTTCATCGCCGCCTCACACTGGGCTACGCGCGTGGTAGTGTTGAGGAAGAATGGATCTTTGCAGTTGTGCGGGGACTACAGAAGCACTGTGAATGCGAGGATCAAGCCAACTGCGTGTTATTTGCCAATGGCAGCTGAGTTGCTTGCAATTCTTCAAGGTGGACTGATGTTCTCCAAGATATATTTAAAGGGCCAGTGCATTAGTTTCGTCCTAAATGCAGCACTTTTTCAAGTTGAACATGGTCAAGCAATAGGCGTATCAGCTGGGGAGGCAAGGGGGGTGCGAGCCCCCCACTAAGAAAAGTTTGGGGGCTAAGCCTCCCACCTTTTTATAGTGGCCAGTGTCAGCTGGGAAAGCTAACAACTAAGACAAATTTTTCCTTCACCGCAGTATTCGCTCAATTACATTGTTACGGGGAATCGAGAATGTTGCCTGGGAATGTTTTAATAAAGTAAAATTTTTCCTAAATTTCTGCTGTACGACTGTCCTTAAATGTTCCTTGCGGTGCGGGCCGCCAATGCGACTTTTTCGTGCCTTGTGCTATAGCATTGCAAAGCGGGCTACAGTACAAGGCCCGAAATCGTCTTGCACTTTCGTTGTTATGGATGGGAACAAGCAATCGTTTTATGGACCAGTCAGAGCATTTGCTGCTTCAGGAAAAATTGTTTTCTTTAAACAAAAATTAAAGCGTCATCGCTGCTTTATCGAAGCTGCTGTGAGCCGAAAATTGTGGCGTTTTTTTTTAATATTTAGTTCTGCAACGTGCGGGACACCCCGGCACACTTGCTTCTTGCACGCCAGTGTATTGCCAGACGTAATCTGCAACAACACATGACTGATAATGAAGCAGGACGGACGAACGAAGACCTAACCGAAACGTGGGAGGCGAAGCTCGCCCTCGAGGACCTAGAAGACCAACAACAACTCGTCGCCAGGGCCAAGAGGGCAGTAGAAGCCAGAGGGTTTCTGGACTAAGGAGCCCTCCCACCTCAGGGTGACACCGGGCGTAGCTCGGGGCACTGTTTCAAAATAAACGTTTACTTCTCTCTGCCGGACTAGAAGCACCACAAAAAGTTGTCGCTTTAGTCTATATGATAAATTTGATCAGCCTTGCTTACAGTAACTACACTAAAAAAAAAGAGCGAGTAAAAAGGGTGTTATTTTGTTCCACAACAATAATCGTCATCTATATTGCGTTCCATCCTTGCTATCGCCCCGCGCCCGGTACATGCCGGTTACGATCGACATGCCCATTATCAGGGTTACATTGCATTCTAGATAGGAAAGTGGCCAGCGCCGAGTTTTCAAGAAAGGAAGTGCACGCAAGCCTGATGACCATTATTGTTGTGGAACAAAAAGACACCCTTCTTACTCGATATTTTTTAGAGTGTAGGAGCGATGGTAGCATCTTACAAAATGGCGAAGAATCAAGCACTGGACTCGAGTACCGTGGGAACTTCAGCTTCAAAGCTCACCCCGCATCTTGACCCAGCGGACCAGGGAGAAGGTGAGAGGCCGTTTTTTATTGCACAGGGAGAAGGTGAAAGGCCGTGTTTTCTTGCACGTTGAAGACTTAATTAGGAGTCAGCGTAGTTAGTTTTCATTCATGTTGAATTGTGTTGTACAGCTATAAATACAACTTTGACAGTAAAGAAGCACACACGTGCAGCGCTGGCTAGTTCTTTCTCTCTCGGCAAGGATGAGCTCACAGAGATGTACAGGCGCACATACACTCTAAAAAGTTTTCCGAAGTAACTGCGCAGTTACCACGGAAAGGGCTCTTTGCTCTTCCAAAAGACGAAATGTGCGCCAAATATTGCACACGGAACCGAAAGGAGGGGCATTTTATTCCTTGTAAAGTACAGCGCCCGTTCTTTGGGGTAACAGCAGGAATGTTCGCGCCGTCTGCAAACGACTCATCGGTGCCTACAGAAGCCTGGTTCATTTCAGATGGTTCTGTAGCGTGATTTGGTGTAGTGTTTAGTATACGCGCACGTGTTGACTGAATGGTCGTAAGTTGATTGATGGATATGTGGGGTTTAATGTCTCAAAACCATCATATGAGTATGAGAGACGCCGTAGTGGAAGGCTGCGGAAATTTCGACCACCTGCGAGGTTCTTTAACGTGCACCCAAATATGAGCACACGGGCCTACAGAATTTTCGGCTCGAACGAAAAGCCCGCGCAAAGGCAGCGGGCTAGCCTCAATTCCCACATCCCCTTCTCCTAAATTTGTCCTTTATCGGTCTGCAAAAGGCAGCCGGACGTCCCCCATGCAGTTAAAATGACACTGCTATGAGCGACAGCTAACCTCAGTCCAGCCCTGCTACTGCTGCTAAAAAATGATTACAAAGGAGAAACAAAAACATAAATAACAAAATAAGCACATGACACTATAAAAAAAATAAACTGCGGAAGGGAGCACAGAAAAGTGGGACTAGTGTTCGTGGTGCTGAAGCGGGATAGCGTTCACTGCGCGGAGGGGCGGAAGGGCGTGACAGTGTCCGCTGGGTGCGATGCCCGAGTGCGAGGTCAGAGGTACGGGAGGGGGCTAACTGATGGCTCGTTGCTGCTCTTGATAAGCCGCGAGTCTGACGAACGCCGCCTCGGTTGTGGCTCGGAGGCCCTGCATTTTTCGCTCAATGATGGAGCTGGGACGTTGCGGGAAGCCGGGCCTCTCCAGTGATCAGGGAGGCCGAACCAGAACTGGCTGCGAGGCGCCCTGGCGTTGGCGGGCAGCATATAGCTGCTTTCAGCTGGCCTCGCGCAGGAGCCATGGTGGGAAGGCAGCAGGGCTTCTTCGGCGACAGCCGAGAGCAGAGCACAGCCAGACGGTCTGACGTCAGTGGGTCAATGCCCCCCAGCACCTCCAGTGTCCGCGTCGATGGGGGGAAAAGCCATGACGCACTCTTCGCGGGCTCGCACCGAAGCGTCACGCACCCACACACGCACAGAAGCACGCACGCACACCGCCGACAGCTGCGCGAGCGTAGGTGCAAAGCGTCCTTCGTCTCTCTCTTCCGGCAAGCACCGACACTCAAGGTCACACACAGCTCCCTTCGTGGTAGACGACATAAAAACACGGAAAAAAGTAAAACAGAGCCAAAATGACATTCAGCATCTGGCAAAAAAAAATACAAATAACACTTAATATTAGACAAAAGAAACATAAAATACACACGAACACTTAAAAAAAAGAAACACTGGCAGCAGACAGGGGGGGGGGGGGTCAACTTCTTTACGAGAAAAGGCCGTAAAGAAGCTAACCTATACTGAGGCTAGACAGTAAACTGAGGGCCTTCGGTTGCGGAGAAGTCCGCCGTCCGGCGCGAAATCACAAAGGTGACCGCTTCCTCAGATTATACCGGTGCGGGGTCCGAATGCGGTCCGCCGCTCCGGGTGTGCCTCGTTGCTGGCGCGAAGTGCCGCAGGGCTCTGGCGCGAGCTCGTCAGACCGTGATACAAAGGGTTTCAGGTCTGCGATATGGGCACGGCTGAGTTTTCCCGTATGGGGATCTTTCAGCAAGTACGCGAGTGGAGTGCAAGCTTTCTCCACTCGGTACGGACCAAGCCACTTAGGAGCGAGCGAGGTCGAGAACCCCTTACTGGCATCGCTAAGAGCGTGGTTGCGCTTCAGGACAAGATCGCCCACCTCAAAAACTAGGTCGCGATGCTTGCGGTCATATTGGGCCTTCTGCTGAGCCCTGGTCGACGCCAAACTTTGCCTTGCTTTGCAGAAAGCTCGACAAAGCCTGTCCTGAAGTGCCGACGCGTAAGCAGAGCAGTCTGCGGGCGCCTCCTTGTCCTCGAGCTGGCATTGAGTGACGCTGGTCACCGGATTTGCCAACTCCCTTCCAAAATTTAAGAAGGCGGGCGAGGAATCAGTTGAGCGACTCTCGGATGTTCGAATAGCGAACGCGAGCTCACTCAAATGGTCTGCCCAGTCCCTTTGACCTTCGGCAAAGGCCGCCAACATCGGTTTGAGCGTACGATTGACGCGCTCCGTCAAATTGGACTGGGGATGGTAGGGTGAAGTGGTGCAGTGATCAATTCCGAGGGAACGGCACGTGACACCAAACACCCGAGCGGTGAAATACGAAGCATTGCCAGTGATGAGCCTTTCCGGGAAGCCGAACCGGCAAAACACTTCCTGCAGCTTCTCAAGCACCGCTCGCGCTGTCACCTTTCGAAGTGGCAAAAGTTCCACCCATTTCGAGAAGTGATCAACGACTAACATCAGGTGAATGAACCCCTGCTTACTTCTGGGAAATGGTCCCATTAGATCGCAGGTGGCCACTTGCACGGACGCTCACTGACAATCGGTTTCATCAGACCAGGCGGTTTGCCACCCCTTGATTTCACCGTTTGACAGACGCGGCAAGAACGGCAATAGCGAAAAATGTCTCGCTTCATGCCGGGCCAGGCCACAACGTGGCTCAGTTTTGCAAAAACCTTCGAGCCACTCAGTTGACCGGCCATGGGTTCGTCGTGAGAGGATCGCAACAGTGCGGCTCTCAGACTTTTGGGCATAACCACCTTAAACGGGTCTATGGACTCGTCGTCAGTGGCTATATACTTCAGCAGGAGCCCGTCATGGTCCAGCAAATATGAATCCGCCGGGGACTCAGCGACACACGCTGGTTCGAGCCCCCTATTCGCGCCCGCTGCAGGGCAAGCAGCGTCACGGCGCTCCGTCTCGTCGAGACAGTCGTTATCGGCGCCCGCTGCAGGACAAGCAGCGTCACGGCGCTCCATCCCTCTGAGACCGTCGCACATTTCGCGACAAAATGGGTCACTTTTCTGGGCCTTCAGAAGCTCTTCTCTGCTGAAAGCGATGCCCATTCTCCCAAAATGGGGGAGTCTGGTATCGCGCCCACTCAGGACCGCAGCAACAACCGCTTGAGTTGGCGTTACGGGTTCGCTCTCGGCCTCGTGGCCTTCGGAAAGCTCCCCCGCTCGGCCACTTCGCGGTGCGCCGCTTACCTTGTTAGCAGCCAAGGTTTGTCCGCATGGGGACTCACTCTGTCGCCGAATGGCGGCGAAGCTACTGTTTCGCCCCCGGCGCTTGCATGTGCTAAGGCACCACTAGCGGCTGTCGCACCGGGATCAAGGTCCTCGGCCGACAATGGGGCACGAGATAGCGCATCAGCTACCACGTTGGTGCTCCCCTTTCGATACTGCACCGAAAAGTCATAGTGCTGTATCAGGAGAGCCCAGCGCGCCAGCCTGCCGGCAGGCTCACGGAGCCGCATCAGCCAGCTGAGCGCACTGTGATCCGTTTGCACTACGAATTTCGTCCCATCAAGGTAGACGTCAAACTTCCGCAGTGCAAACACGATGGCGAGGCACTCCTTTTCGGTCACGGAATAATTTTACTCCGCAGAGACCAAGGAGCGGCTGGCAAAGGCCAACGGCTGCAACACGCCATCGTATTCCTGTAGGAGAACAGCTCCTAAACCCAGATCGCTCGCATCAGTTTGTACAACGAACGGTCTGGTCAGGTCGGGGAGCTTGAGCTGCGCTGTCTCCGCTATGGCGTTAGACAGTCGGCAAAACGCCTGCTGCTGCTCAAGTCCCCATTGCCACTCAGCAGACTTACCCAAGAGTTTGCTCAAGGGCGCCTGCAGTCGGGCACAGGACGAAATGAAGAAACAGTAAAGGTTGACCATTCCTAGAAAGCGGCGAAGGCCACGTACGTCCTTGGGCACGGGAAATTCTCTAAGGGTCTGGAAAAAATAATTTTGAAACGTTTGAACTCTTTTACTGACAAGTTCAACTTGATTACTTCAGCGCAGTATGGCTTCCGGAAAAATAAATCTACTGAGCTCGCGCTACTGGCACAAAAAGAATACATTCTAGAGAATTTTGAATCCCGAAATATGGTACTCGGTCTTTTTCTTGATTTCTCAAAAGCCTTTGACCTCATTAATCATAAAATTCTCCTACAAAAGTTGGACCATTACGGTATAAGAGGCGTTGCACACAAATTAATCACTTCATACTTGCAACACCGAACTCAATTCGTCGTAATTCAAGGCAAACATTCCGCAACAAAATCCATTAAAACAGGCGTCCCGCAGGGAAGCATTTTGGGACCGTTTCTCTTCATACTTTACGTTAATGAGATAGTTCGTATTGATGAATCTGCCCATTACATTATATATGCTGACGACACAAGTTTGTTTTTTTCAAGCAGATGTAGCAGCGATCTAGGTAGCCGAGCGAATAACGCACTGTCTAAAATTAACACATGGGCCCAAGAAAACTCTCTAAAACTAAACATAAAAAAAACAAAAGCTGTTTTATTTCACCCCCGCCACACACAAGTTCAGTTTCCCATCATTTCGTTAAATAATTTAGAAATTGAAGTCGTCAAAAGTTTTAAATCATTAGGCGTGTATTTTTCACAAAACATGACATGGGATGATCACGTGAACCATATTATTACTAAACTATCTCGTATAATCGGCGTCATGCGCCGTCATTGCTACTATTTTCCTGTTTCTGTAAACATGCTCATATATAACTCGTTGTTTTCTTCATTATTGAATTATGCCTTTCTTGTATGGTCCACAACGACAACTGTAAACGTTTGCAAACTTACCATCTTGCAAAAGAAAGCTTTGCGTCTTGCCTCTAAATTACCACATCGCAGCCACACAGCAGAATTGTTTAAAAAACACTACATCATTCAGGTTGCATCAATATATGATTATAAACTAAGCCGTTTATATAAGTTCGGTTTATTGAAAAATAATGATACGATTGCTAGAATAGCCAGGTTAGAGAAAAATTTTCCTGCTTATAATGTACGTCAACCTGAAGTGTGGCACATATCAAAATGTAGAACGAAATACGGTAATCAAATGTTAAAGTTTCAACTGCCTGCACTTCTAAACCGCATAATTAGGGAACATAACATTGATATATCTAGCATATCACCAAAAAAATTGCGATTAGTGTTTATATAATAATGTGATCTAGCGACTACCTCGGTGATCTTTCATTGTAATCTTTCATTGTTTCTTTTTTTAGTGCACATTGTGAAACACTTTTATTTTGGTTGTCCTTAGCCGCACGTCTTTCTGTGCTACCCTGTGTACTAGGGGGTCAGGGCTTCTCAAGCTGTTCTCACAGCTTTTACCTGCCCTCCTCGTAACATGTATTTTGTTGTTGCGGAATAAATTTCAATTTCAATTTCAATTTCAATTTCAAATTCGAGAATATCTCGAAGTTTCTCTCGATCCGGCTCTATGGAGCCTTCGTCCAGCGTAAACCCGAGCAATTGAACACGGGTCTGCGCTAATTGGACCTTAGCGGGGTTAAATGTCATCCCGGCGGTCCTCACCCTCTCGAGTACATCGGCAACATGGGTCAAGTGCTCTTCGAAGGTTCGTGAATAAATCACGATGTCGTCGAGGTAGCACCTGCAGTATGACCACTTTGCTTCCCCGAGGACGCGGTCCATGAGTCTTTGAAACGTCGCAGGAGCATTGCAAAGACCAAATGGCATACGAGTAAACTCGAACAACCCTCTGTGGGACGTGAACGCAGTTTTACGCTGGTCACGGTTACCCATCCGGACCTGTAGGTAACCTTTAGAGGCGTCAAGCGTGGTAAAGTACCGTGCATCACCCAGGTTACCTACGATGGAGTTTATCGTGGGGAGCGGATAGGCATCCTTACGAGTCACTCCATTCAGACGGCGATAGTCGACGCACAGGCGATGACTGCCATCTTTCTTAGGCACCAGCACAATTGGAGACGCCCAGGAGCTAGACGAGCGGCGAATAATGCCAGCCGCAAGCATGTCATCTAGCAACCCATCGATAATCTGCCTTTTGGCGAGACTGACGGGCCTGCGGTTACACTTCAAAGGAAGCGCGTCACCAGTTTCGATCACATGGCTCACTAAATCGGTGCAGCCAGGTTAATCGGTGAAGAGCTCGTCGTACTGATGTAACAGTGTCGACAGACGAGCCTTCTGTGCTTCATCCAACTGAGTCGCGCAGGCGACCAAAGGATGTAGTGCCTCTTCGTGTCGTGTCGGTCGATCCACACAGGGGTTTCGAGCCGACGAGCGCGGAACGCCAGGGTACGACCTCGGAGTTGGCGCACGACACGGTTCGTGCCGCGCCTCTCGTTCCCGAAGGGGACTGTGAGAGGGCAAATGCGGTGAGCGGGGGCTTGGCCCTGTTGGGACTCCGGGTCCTGCCGGTCTCGTTTTCGGTAGCTGGCCCCGTCGCAGGATCCATCGTCCAACAATTCAGCGAGAAGAAGCGCCCGAACGAACAACAGAGATTTATTTACATGTGGAGAAGTGGTCAACTGACCCAAAGAGAGAAGAGTGAGTGTGATACAAAACGTCTTCGGCATTTTATAGCGCTGCGCCGTTGACACTGGGCGCCCCGTCCGCATCGTCAGCCAATACGGTGTCTCCGGCACCTCGGCCACGAGAGAGGGGGAAACACACCTCACAACACATGGAGTGGCCCAACCTAACACGAGGTCCATATATGGTCACGGCGCCCTAAAATGTTACCAAACATGGTCACGAACGCACAGCAGACCCCGGAGCTCTCCCGGCGAGAGGAGGAACCCGAATGGGGAGGTGGGGGTGGACGACACCGTCGGTCAAGAACCGGCTCTCCCCCAAACTCTTCCTGCTTGGCTCCCCAGGGCCGGTCGTAACAGTCCCGAACTCTGCGCAGGGCACGTTTCCGACGCTTCTGTGGCAAAGGCAACGGTAAGCGCCGGCGGGCTGATGAACGGCTTGAGTTGGCAAGATGGGCCATCACGATAGCCGCCATTCGCAATGTCCACAGCGATACCGGTTTTAAGGAGAAAGTCCCGACCGAGAATCACTGGAACATTGAGCCCTGGAAGATGAACAAGACTGCAGCGTCTCATTCGATCTCCCCATCGGACAGTCAACCTTGCAGCGCCTGCCGAATGGGCCACGCCTTTCGCAAGGGTGAATGTCGTTCGGCTGTCCCGCAAGCGCACTGACTGCTTCTGCAAGTGGGACAACACCTGTTCGCCGAACAACGAGGCGCTAGCGCCCGTGTCCAGCAAAGCCGAAAATTCATGGCCGGCAATGGTGACCGGAATGAACGGCGCGTGCGTATCAGCAAGAAAAGTGCTTGCCCTGCACGCAGAAGGAAGAAGCAAAGGTTGGGTCGCTCGTGCATTCACGAACGACCCGGAAGCCCGTTTCCCTGCCTCGCAGGAGGCCTGGATCCGGTGCATTCCCTTGCTATGTGCCCTCTTTCACGGCAGCGGTAACAGCGCACTCCATCACGGTCTGTATTCCCAGATGGAGCAGCTTTGAGCTGTCGTGATCGGCTCGCTACGTTATCGTAGGATACGTTTCTGCGAGCCGCACCTCCCACATTACGTTGGGTCGAAAAGCGTCCCTGTATGGAGGTTTCAGGCGGAGCAGCGCAGGCTGCCCGCCTTTCATGCGTAAATGGGTCAAGAGCGCGATCGCTCAACTCCCACGCACAGCCGGTTGGTGGTGGTAGTGGTTAGAAGATGAGAAAAGGCACCTAATTTCTGCAACCCGGTCGGGAGCACGGCGCAGTGCCTATACACACACACAGCCGGTTGCAGCCGCAAAGGCGGCGCCGAGAGGGTGTTGCCGTTGGGGAAGGGTCATGGCCCCTCTCCAAGCGCAGCGCGGCTCAAGGGCATCGCTGGCTTGCGGCGGCGGGCAATAGGCACGCGCGGCGAGAATTTCGCCTTGGATGCGCTTCGCCTCGGCGGCCAACTCTTCCAAGTCCCGGAAGCGGCCGCCGCGCAGGTATGCCGAAAAAAAGTCGGATGTGCCTGCCGTATCACCCGTTCGACGCGTTCCTCGTTCGAGGCTCAGCGATAGAAATAAGTTCATCCATCGCACGTACATACTCCTGTAAAGACTCGTCAGGAGCTTGTGTACGGAGCTCGAGCTCTCGCCGCTTCCTACTTTCGTAGTCAGCGCGTAGGAATTCGCGCAAAAAAAAAAAAAAAGACCGCACGAAATTCCTCGAGGTTTGCTGCACGGTAACCGGTAAGCCGATACCATCTCGCCGCCGTGTCAGTCAGTGCAGCTGGAACAACACGTTCGAGCACCACCTTATCATCCAAACCCATCGCTCTCTGATAACGTGACAGAGAGTCGAGGTAATCTCGGGCGGTGAGCTGATCACCGTATCCGCTGTAGGTTGGCAAAGGCAACATAACAGCGGGGTGACCGCTTTTCGGACCAGCCGAAAGCGTTTGCACAGCTCCCGAGAGTGCATGGATCATCTGCACGGCGTTTTGCAGCAACGTCTGCGTCATCGCACCGGCTTCGTAGGAAACCGTTGGCGCGTTAGCGGCGCGGTCGAGCGAAGGCGAGCAGTCGCCCAGCTCGATCAGTCGGGCGGTTTCAAACAGACCACCGCCCTGCGCGACATTCCCAGAGCACAATAGGTTCCTTGTGGGATTTGCCTGTTGTCGAACCAAAGGCGCACTTGGTGCGGCTACCATCGACAATTTAGGCGCCTGCTCAGCGTGCGTTCGAAGTGTCGGTTGCACGGCTGATAGCGGGCAAAAGTCGGCGAGGGCCAAGGCCTGCGCCCCGTCAATTCCGCAAGGAACCGACTGCGAGCGCTGTGCCGACGAACTGCCATGCATGCCAAAGGGCGCATTAGCAGTCGGAGGCGCTTGTGCGTAACGTTCGGGTAGGGCAAGAGGCCCATTCCGAAGCGACGCGCCGTCTCCAAAGGGAGCGGCTAGGCGCCTCGTGTCGTCACCGCAATAGGGGGTGCCGACACGGACGGGTGCAGAAGGGTTCCCGTCAATAGAGGCAATGACCTCCTTGTGCAACGCGGCATCCGCTAAAAGGGACAGCGGAGAAAAATCCCGTGAAGCAGCCATGTTGCGACGAGCCCGAATCGCGCAGGCGAACTGATACCGCTTTTGATACCGCGTTGGGCGCCAGTGTGGCGTACACGTATCCCGAAGGAGTACGGCCACCAGCGTGGGTCCGGTCTTAGCGAGCCGCAGGGCACGCGTTAACCGTCGCCGTGGCGAGAACACGATACTGCTCAAAGTCGCAACACTTTACTGTGGCAACACCAAACGCAGTACAGCCCGTTGCAAAGGCGCGGCGGGAAAGCAAATAGGCTTATCCACGCCACGGGCACAAAGTACTACACAGGGTGCCACGAGCACGTCTCCGTGGTAAAGGTGATCCATGGAGACACCGGCACCAAGGCCCGGTTGCTCGAGCGAGGGCAAAGGCGCTCGCGTTGGCTTCGAAGGGAGACGGGTCGGCGTAGCCAGGCCACGCACTAGGACAGTGTACCATCCCTCGGCCGTGCGTACGCAGCGGGGCAACAAAAGGTGAACGTTCGCCTCGGGCGCGAGGCGCCGTCAGCGAAGTCCGACGAGCCCCGAGTGACGGGAGTCGACTGACGGAAAAGATAGCGTAGCTCATCGTTTGCTGTATCTGACCGCTCCCGACGCAGCGCGCGAAAACCTCTCGGGAGCCTCCGCGCGCGGCGCCAGAGTCAACATCCGCTACCGGGTGAGGGAGTTAAACATCACTCCGCTCACCCACCACGGCAGACAGAAAAGGAGGGCAGACATATCGGGACATGAGAACGGCAGAAAAAGCGGCAAAGCCCGCGCAAAGGCAGCGGGCTAGCCTCAGTTCCCACAGAGTGAAAATGGCTCTCAAGAAATTGACTGATGGAAGCATTTCCTGCCGGCTATCGAGGTTTCTATTGAAGCAGCATACGACACCACACACCACAATGCAGGAAACTCCTGCAGAGCTAATGTTCGCAAGGCAGCTGCCGTCCCACCTGGATGCGTTACAGCCACGAAAACTTACTCAAGAAGGAATGGTCAATAACATGACAGAAAGTTATGCGCCGGGCGACAAGGTGTGCATGGGTTAAAAAATTTTCTCATTAACCCCGTATGGCTAACCGCTGTAGTATTTGAAGAATGCGGCAGACGGTCATTTGTAACGGTAACTCAAGATGGCAGGAGGCACAGGCGTCATGTAGATCTTATGAGGAGAAGGCACATGGGTATTAAAACCGCCCTTCGGGAAACACCATACTATTCGTGGCCGGGAGATTATTCTCAAGAAGGCAACCGTTTCTCTGCAAGACTCGATTCAAATGTCAAGGGTGAGACAGAAGATGCGCCCGCGGCGGTTGGTTTGCCTGCTAGTTCGTCTGTGGATCAGGCTTGTGAAGCAGGAAATCTGGAAGAAACGCAGCCCACCGAACGCTCGGGAACCGTCCTGACTGTATGCGACGCAGCCGCTATGATTGTATTCTGAAGGCACCATAAAGACTGAACATGTGAAGATACCGACATAAAATAAGATGACTAGAGGAGGGAAGTGTTATATATCAGCTAAAGGACATGCGAGCGAAGACGAGGAGAACGAAGTGGCGCGGCCGAGGACTCTGAGCTCGTTACCAAGCAGCTGCATTCAGTGTTCTGGACATGTTATAAGGGGCATTATAATAGTTCCCCATGCGGCTCATTCCTGTTGCACGCTCCTATATAACGTTGCGCTCCGGTGGCTCAATGTAATTGCGACGTGATCAATGACTTTGCGAGACATGCAGTCGTTGAGCTTTCGCTCTAAAATTTGTACATGCTAGGGGCGAAGCACTTTAGGGTATAGACTTGTTCGTTGTCCGGCACAGAATATGCAATGTATACCCGCTATACGCCCTCTGTCATGGCACAAGAACATGCAAGGTGCCCACTAAAAACCCACCGTAACATTCATAAAGTAGAAAAACACCAACTATGTCATTTTTTATTTCTTTATTAAAATGATGAAACATGATTCGTCATTCTCCTAATAAGCGGATACCCGCCACACTATATGTGACGAATTGTGTTCGCTTAGTGATGTGGCTGATGTTTTTGATCAATAAGGGCATCCCACACCACTCTCTTTCTGTAATACATGAAAATGGATGGAAACGCGATCTTGCCGGCGAAAGGCAACGCCGACGCAGGAAACAGGCTATAGCTTGGAGGCGAGAGTTCGGGAAACAGCGGCGACGCCGATAAGCTGCTACTCCTGCTCCGGAGGCGAGAGCGCGGCGTGCGGTGGCTCAATCTGGCTTGTCCACGATGCCTAGTCGCATGCGCCCTTCCCTTCATCGAAAAAGTCGCGTAAAAACTCTCGGTCTCGGAGGCCTTTGTTCTAGCAATGCTAGTTCTGGCAAGCCTTACCAAACCCTACCAATACGCCAGAGGGCAGTACAGAAAAATGAAAAGGGCGAATTCATGTCTACGCAGACAGCAAACTACCCGGGAGGCGAGAGTTTCGTGGCTCCTGTTCATGAGTATCAGGCGTTTAACGCATGGCAGCAGGCAGTACGGAATCAAAGGTAAAGTGGGCAATGTCCCGATAGACGTGCACAAAACGGCGCAATATGCTTTAAACACACCCGACAACGCAGCCATCGTCGCACGCATAAAGCGAAAGCTGATAATAAAGACCGAGTCCAGCCTACTCAAGGAATGAAACATTCACACGTGGTTGAAGTACCTGACTCACCGCTCCACAAATACCTATAGAAAAAGAAAACGTTCATGAACCTCATGTTTGGCAACTTCAGGCCAGATCCCATCCAATGATTTGTGGGGTTTAACGTCCCAAAACCACCTTATGATTATGAGAGACGCCGTAGTGGAGGGCTCCGGAAATTTCGACCACCTGGGGTTCTTTAACGTGCACCCAAATCTGAGCACACGGGCCTACGACATTTCCGCCTCTATCGGAAATGCAGCCGCTGCAGCCGGGATTTGAACCCGCGACCTGCGGGTCAGCAGCCGAGTACCTTAGCCACTAGACCACCGCGGCGGGGCTAGATCCCATCCAAGAACCATTGGCTATGTACAGTGTCAATGTTTATGGAAGGAAACACGGGAGCATGTAGCCTGCACGCTCCGACGGCATCTGGTAGCGCTTTCAAGTGAGGGCTGCAACCACGGCCTCTTTTCGCGTCATCTCACGGCGAGCAAAAGAACCATTTATTGCTTATATGGAACCAGCGTCAAGACCACAACCCCCTCCCTGTTCAAGGCGATAACGCAAGAGGTCGATAATCGCCTTAAAGGGGGAGGGGGTAGCAGTGTTGCTGCTGGTTCTATATGATCAATGACTGCTTGTTTTGCTCGCCGAGAGAGGACGCGGAAAGAGGCTCTGGTTGCCTTACTCTGGTTTAGAGTGCCTCGATGCGCGCGCCCCCGCTTAGAGTGGTGTCAGCCTTTGTAAGGGCAGGTGCCGCCTCCTCGGCTTTAGCGGCGGCATGGCCGCCATTTTGACTCCACTCAGTCACTTCTGCGTGTTCGCTGCGCCCGAATAATTGTGCTGGCGCTCACTTTTCTCCGGTTTAATGCGCTCGCTACCGTCACCGTAGCGGGTATTGCGTGCCGCAGGGCACTAATCATTGCAAGAACTCTGGAAGCTGTATCGTTTCCTAAGAGACCCGAAATGAAGGCCTTTTCAACAGTGAAAATCAAACATGACAAGTGGCATCCGACAAACAGATCATCCATTCACAGCGTAAGTTTCCAGCCGGTATTCCGCATGCATAATTTGTACCGGCACCAATTTCGTGTAAGCAACAGACACACTGACGGCTGTATGCTTGATTCTCGTGTGCATGAATCACGTATTTCACTTCGTAAACATTGCTTGCTGCTCTTGGTTGGTACTGTATCTGCCCTTCATTCTTGGTTTCACTATGTGCGATGAGAACTTTATTATTAAATATACATTACACGTGTTTCTTTGCAGATGATATCCTTGTTTTTTTTTTCGTAATATTCATTTGTGGGAATAAAGCTTTGCGCAGCGGCGGTGTCGTGCCCACTGAGGTTTAAAGAGTGTGTGTACGTTCCGGAATCACCATATGATCACGAGAGACGCGGTATACATTGGAGGACTTCGGAAATTTTGAACAGGTGTTTTTATGTAACTTGCACCTAAGTTTAAGAACTCCGGCATTTCATCTCCATCGAAGTGGGGCCACTGCGGCCGGAATTCGATTACCGACCGTTCGAGCGCCCAAACCATTACAAAGCCACACAGGTTCTTTCTTTCTACGATCTTTTCCTCGGTTTAGGTACGCCTTCTATGCTGGTGTGATGACCCTTGTAAGAATGTGTGCAGTTCAAATTGTTTTCATTGTTCCAGTACTTCAAGTTTTCTTTTCGTCCTGTCTCGAATCATTACGCAATTGATGTTGTTTTTTTAATCATTTAAGACCACTGTGAAGCAACTAGTGACAGTACTAAGTGAATTCTGCCATGGAGCGTATAATTTGAATTGCTTCTGGCAGCGCTGCATTAATGCACAAAAATAAATTATTTCTACACTGGATGATAATAGGGGAAACGGCAGGCGTGTACACACGCACACACACACACATACCGTCAGTATTTAAACTCTTTCAGCACGCATTATTATTTAGGTAAATAATTTATTTATTAATACTGTGAGCTATCAGGGATCATACGCAAGTGCTTATGCAAACTGTACTCGCGAAGCGTCCATACAAAGAAGATGCATAAAAACAAGACGGGGCACCGCTGTGTAGAATGAACACGCTATGTCGCAAAAAAACAAAAAAAAAAACAAGTCAAGTTGTGCGATGAGACGATCGTGGAGAAATAGTTAAGGCAATAAGAAAGGTGTCCGCCTCAGTGGTACCGTGGGCACGGTGCTCGGTTGCTGACGCGAGGCTCGCGCTTTCGATCTAGGCCACGGCGGTCTCATTTTGAATAACGTAAAACACCAGAGGACACCCATGTACTGTGTCAGTGCAGACAAAAAAAAAAGAACTGATTGTCAAAGTTGCTGCAGTCCTGCAATCAGGCGTCATTTTAGAACCTAAAAGCCTCAGATAATAATTAACACTAACAAAGAAAGCACATAAACGACACCACCGATATAGATTTAGAATCCCCTCTGTGGTAACCAGCGTAGGGATTTGTTTTCAACATGACAGAGTCAGCGTCTGCCTCTAGCGCAAAAATCATGCGCAAGCCGTCCGCTTACATGAAATATGCGCTCTCTGCATGCATTCAGGCAAAATTAACTCTGAAAGATGTCCAAGCTTTAATAAGAAGAAAAGCTCGCTAGCTTGTACATGTTTCCGGGCGTATCAGGGCACCACACAAGCGTTGCGTAGCGGGCTTCGCCTACGGTCGAGTTGTGGTGGGGAGGCGCAATGGCGGCGGTCGTAGAAGACGACGCGGCTGTCCTCACCCTCAGCGGAGCGCGCGGGCATCAAGGCACCCTACTCTGGTTGCTCTCGCTACAGCTTGAATGCGCTCCCAGGAGCCGCTGAAGCGCGCAGGCCATGCGCTTCCGTGTTACCTTTCATTAAAATTGGCACTGTACTTCACGGACCACAAAGTGGTAATAATGGAGGCAAAACATAATGCAGAACTCAACACAATATATAATGTACAGTGTATACAAAACATAGTATACACTGTACACACACGTTGCCACTCATTTACATGCGCGAGTGGGTGGGTAATCTACTCATCATGATTCACCTCCTAAAGATGCGTAGACTTTTTACCTGGTTTAACCGCACTATTTTGTCTGCTTTATCGCCGGTAACAAATGCACTTTCCTTAGAAAAAAATGCGGCCCCGCTTATATGGCTCATTAGCACAGCTGCCCTCCTTGTGAAAGAGTTGCATTGTCCACACAGTTTTAGGCGCTGCTGTAGACTGCTATGACGTTGTTATTTCGTTGCATTCGTGTTTCGCATATACTAGTGCGCAGTAAACGAGCGGGTTGCACATTGTTGACCCAGACTCTGTGATCTGGAGTGTGCGCAGTAATAACTCAACCAAACTTTGTAAAGCCTTTAATTGTGCACAACAACAACATTCAACACCCTTGACACGCACGAGATTATCTTGCATGCATGCTAGGGAGGAGGAACAATAATTGGGACATAATGGACACATGGCCATGAGCATTTTGCGCATGTTTGTAAATCGAAAGTGTGTGCGTGTTTGTGCGTGTGTGTTTGTGTTTGTGTCATGCGCTTAAATATTGAGCAAGGGAGCACACATTGGACATGCTTACGAAATATCCACGCTAATTGAAATCATTTCACAGCTATACAGAGTGTTTCCGAAATCAAGAAAATGGGAATGACTGAAGATACGTGGTGAGATTTAGAACTTAAAAGAAAATTGCCTGAAAGAATATGATTGGAGTGCTAAGACTGGAAGGATTAAGCGACATGGCTGTTTTTTCTATTGTATTTTAAGCAGAAAAATATTTGTAATCAAAGTGTAGCAAACTTTAGTGGTTAATGGTGTACAAACTTACCATGTAAATACTATGTAATTTATCACACGGGTTTTCGAAAGCTACTTTCACATTCTCAGCACTTTTTTTTTCACATAAAAAATGGGACCCTGCTGTTTGTTTACACTTCAAAAATGCTAGGCGGGCTAAGGGAGTCGCGACGGACAGCGAAGTACATCGTGGTTGCCGACATTCCTATAGATACTCGGCATTCAACGTGACGGTAGTATTTCGCGTCATAAAACATGGGAAGGGCGTTGCACAGCAACAATGTGAGGACCACTCCCTCTGCACGACAAGGTTTAAAAAATGTGGGACAGAAGGACATCTAGATGCAATAGCACGCAAACATCACAACGGGAGAACAACGTACATTGCCCCATATTACACGCGGCGCGGTGGCACATGCGTGTAGATGCTCTCCCGAGTTCACAAGGGCCTCGTGGTACGTGACTGCTTCCGTCACAAACTTTGGAGCGTCATTCCCGGATAAAGATTCCATGTCGACACCAGAGTCAAGTTCAAAGTTCCTTTGCTTGAAATACCGGTCGGTATAACACACAATTCACTGGCATAGCCGAAGAAAGGGGGGAGGGAGGAAATTGAATTTTCCCCCTTCATTTTTTAAACTTCGCATATGTTCACGAACACATACAAATGTACTCACGAACATACATAAAGTATTGTTACCCCCCCCCCCCTCTTCTCTCCAAAAAAAAATTTTTGGCTACGCCTCTGCTGCTTAGACGATACGAATTCGCAGATTTCCTTCTGAAGAACTCACTCGTCGGTAGACTTCGTCGGTAATAAATTCGATATTGCGTCAGGTCGTTCACGAAGAGTTACATTGATCGCCGATTCCCCTCTTGTACGCAAGGTTTCGTTTATTCGAGTTGTGGCATTCGCATAACTTTTAAATTTGCAAGGGCATATATCTCTGAAGTTCGAGCTGCCATTGCATTTGCTAACATCTCGATTATTTTCAATATTGACCAGAGCTTTTTATGAACTGTTCACATGCATCAGGATGGTTCGTTATAACCATGTATTGCCCAAACACAGTTTGGCGTGAAGCAAATTGAAAACAACTAACTCACTACTGTTCAGGCTTTGTGGAGGACGATCGGGAGAAAGTAAAAATAGGTTTTTCGACCTATGATCTAATTAGCATATTATTCAATAACAATTAGTGATTGGTGTAATGAACCATTTTTAATCTTCTCGTTAGCTAAATCAGCGCTCTAAGGTACGCAATCAAAACAACGGATCTATATATACGTGTACGATACGTTAGGCATTACAGTGTAAACCGAGAATAGATAGCAAACGTAATTGTAGTTTGAAACGGTATAGGCGAAGAGGTGACAGCTCAGGCACAGGATTACTATACTAGTGAACATTTGTTTTGTCACTGTCAACATATTCCGGTCGTTACCCTTGCTCGAAGCGACTTCCCATCGGTAAAAGCGCGGCATGCAGTGAGCGGCTGTATCAGTAAATGCTCAGGGCCCCTTGTTCACGTGCGCACAGTGGCCACAACGTAGGCATCGCACACGCAATAATACGTAAACTGTCATGCGTTGCCTCCGCATACGTCTCTTCAGGGTGTATAAAATGGTCGCTTTTCTGGGAGGCCCACACTTGAGGGGAAGCTTGCACCAAACAGCTTCACTGTGTATGTCGGAGGCTCCAAAACTCTAAGCTGCCTATTGGCCAACAAACTAGTCTTGATTTATGCAAAAAATGTGGCCATGACAGTGTACGCGAGCGAAGTCAAGAGCTCTTCCTCCGCGTTTAGCTCATGGCTAAGCGGTTTCTTACGGCTCCGTAATGGCAGAGTGCAACCTAATTTGTATTTGTGGTGAACTGCTTGTTGCAACTTGGATTAAGTGTGACTTCTGGACTTTTGAGGCATAGCCTATGCCAGATGTCTACACTGTATGTTCATACATAGCTCGCTGTCGCTTCGAGCACAGCGCTTAGGGAGCAAGTTATGCAAGAAACTCGATTCGCGTAAAGTTATGCACGTCGTGGAACATGGTCCCAATATTACGCAATACAATATTTTGTGACGCGATATATATAAATAGTTAGGGCATTTTAGGAAAGGTGTCACCTGAAAGGTCTATCGGGACTGCATAACCGTACTAGACGTTCTGTTACCTTTTGCTTTGTTTTATCTGTAAGATAGTTCCGAAAGGTCCAATGCTATGCAGTGCTTTACTTCAGTAAGTTGCGAGAATCTGCCGTTACTTTCTATGCTGCGTTCTTACTGCACGCAAAAAAAAAAACAAACGAACTTAATTGAATCGCGTGGATAAACAAGCTAAAATTCATACACTGAGTGGTGGCTGTCTCGATTTCCGTTTTATCAAGTTATCACTTATTAAAAGATCGCGCACACAATCATATTCTCTCCCAAGCATGAACGCATGCGTTTATACAAAAGCACATCATTTGGTGAGCTGTCATATCCGTCAGTGTTCGCAGTTACCAGCCGTTCAAGAAGAAATAGGCACCGAAGTGGCTTAGCTGCAATGACATTACACAGCGAAGCACGTGGTCACGGTGTCGATTCCCTGCTACTGCTATTCGGTATAGGTGGAAATGTAGCAACAGTCATGTACTTAGGTCAGGTTGAACTTCAGAGAGCTAGGATGTCGTTCAAAACATCGAAAATCAAAATGACGAATTTCGGAATGTCTACACCGAAAATGTCGACTTCGAAAACACCGAAAATTCAAAAAGCTGTATTGAGAAAAACCAAAAAAAATTTGAAATTAAAAAAAAATAAAAACTCCGAGACATTGGAATAGAGTGTTTCACACACGCCGTCATGGCTGGTGACACTGACTGACACTATTACGTTTAATTCACATATATACCCAATAAAGTGGATGGAGGGATAACCGACGTGGTAGCTCAGTTGGTAGAGCCTCGAGCACGTTATTCGAACGTCACTGGTTTGGATCCTGCCCACGGCAAGTTATGCTTTCATCCACTTTTCCTTCTTCACATTACCGTTACAATTCGGTCTAATAACTTCCCCTGTATACTTCACTTGGCCTTATTGTCTGTTAGATCTTATTACTATTGTGTCAAACACGCAATAACTAGCCCTTAAGTATACACTTCTTTCCCTAATTCATTACCGAGGGTCTCGTAATAATTCATTCTCGTAATTCATTACCGAGGGCCAGCTCGTAATAAGTTCACGCGCTACGTTACGCCCAATAGGCTTAAAAAGAGTGTGCCACACTCGCCGCCATGGCTACTGGTGGCGCTTACTGACACTCTCACGTTAAATTCACGTATAAACCCAATAAAGTGGACGGGGGGATAGCCGCCGTGGTAGCTCAGTGGTGAAGCATCGAACGCGTTAGTTGAAGGTCACAGGTTCGGTTCCTGCCCACGGCAAGTTATCTTTTCACCCACTTTTCCTTCTTCACATTCACATTGCAGTTTGGTATAATAACCTCCCCTATACATTCCTTGGCATTATTGTCTGTTTAATCTCATCAATATTGTGTCAAACACGCAATAATGAGCCCTTAAGTATACACTTCTTTCCTCTCTCTCTCTCTCTCTCTCTCTCTCTCTCTCTCTATATATATATATATATATATATATATATATATATATATATATATATATATATATATATCTGCATAAGTCTTCAAGCCGTCGCAGGGTGACTCTTTCTTTATGGCATGTAACACAAAGAAGTTGTGTCCAATTCCTTGTAGAAAGCTTAGGCATCTACATCATACCGGTGGCCCATAGCAGCTGCCAAACGATTTCCGCACAACCCCTGCTCTTGCCCCGTGAGCGGCGGGGTTGGTCTCTAATCGCTCCCTCGACATTGTCTTCGATAGTTTGCTCCGTTTTCGAGGAGGTGAGGATCTGAAAGAACATCAATTACGTGGATAACTGTCTTCGATATTACTATGGCAGTATTCTACAGGAAAGTTGGTGATATCACTCTGGTGTTGTGTTCCCCTCGTTTTTCACGCCTCAAATAGAGCATAGAACCTACTTTCTTGTGAAATACATAAACATAAGCATCTCTGCAGATAAGGTGTAAGCTTTTCCCTTCTCGGAGCACACCACACTGCGTCTTCGTCAATTTTCTTCAGAATAGATGAAATTTCACGTGGTTTTCTGCATGGCTCAACTGGTTGTCGGTGTTATTTATATCTATTCGGTATTTAGTTTTTTTTGGCATTTCATTTTTTAGGCATTTCAGCATTTCGGTATTTGTATTTTTCGGCGTTCTGACGTATGACCTTTTCATACTTCACCCTTTCAATTTCCGACATTTTGATAGAGAACCAGCATGTTTGAATAATCCAGCCTCTTACATCTCATCGCTCCTTATAATCATAGCATGATTTGGCACGTCAAACTTTAGACATTTTTTTTAGTTTTACAGAAGCCTAACTGCTTGCTTAAATCAAGAAAATTATTCGACTACAAACGGACGTGCCCAATACTCACAGGCATCGCTAGGCCACTCTGATGTCCTACGTGCTGCATGTCCTCGCGACCACGTTGGATATCAGTGTAATACATCTCCTACAGATTCGTATTACATCAGCGGCGAATCAGCGACATTATTTTGCGGTTAGTCACGCACGAAAGCTATAGAAGAACATATTAATGTTAACCCATATGTATCTTTCTGTCCTGCTGGCCACATCGTTCATGTTCAGCCACAACAACGTGATAGCCAACAAAAGTACATAAGTGCTGTTTACAACTATGCTCACCAGAGGCTTATTTCATGACGACATGACCGAGCTGCGGCAGCGTATGTTTTCGTCGCTCGCATCATGTTAACGGTGTCCCAATGAATATTTGGCACATCTCAACAAAAGACCTCGACACCCCTCCGCGTATCTTCAGGAGCACGGAACCAATGAGACGCACCATGCACCAGCCTTTAGAAACACAGAAGTTCGTGCGTCTTTACAGTCACAAGAGTGGTGCACTACCTCGCACACTCTAAGCACATACGTCGCAATGGCTTATGCAGCCACCATCTGCGATTGTTTTCTTAAGGAGGGTCTAGGCATGACTCAAAGCTGTAAAAAAGAGAGTCGGCGAAGTGAACTCTTCGAAAAACGTCAGCACCAGTAACTGCTACGAGACACTCCATAGAGACACTGACCAAACACCGGCAACACTGGCTTTGCGGTGGCTCTCTCGGAGCCCTGTAGAGCGATTTGATTAAACCCTGGAGTCCTCGTAGCGCTTGGGCTTGCCGTTTGTTTGCGCGGCGTCCTTGGTGAAGCGATAGCTGGATCCCGGCACGGCGCGCACGCTCACGTACGTGGTGTACGTATTGCAGCGGCGCAGGGCGGCCACCTCGGCGGCGGACTCCTTGCGCAGCGGGCGCTGGTGGCGCAGCCGGGCGGGCCAGCAGAGCTTAGAGCGCCGGAACAGCTGGCAGAAACCGTCGCGGAACTTCGCATTCATCCAACAGTAGATGAGAGGGTTGTACGAAGCGTGGCTCATGGCCAACCAGTGGATGATGAAGTAGACGTAGCGGATGTGTTCGTAGTTGTTCACGCCCGGGTCCAAATCCGACAGCAAGATGTAGGTGTTCAGGGGCAGCCAACTGAGCATGAAGACCGTCACCACCGTGATCATCATCTTGATCATCTGCACCGTGAAGATAAAATGCAAGGAACACTTTAAGGCTGAAATGTTCAAGTAATTTAGTCATATGTTGGGTTTAACGTCCCAAAACCACTATATGATTATGAGAGACGCCGTAGTGGAGAACTCCGGAAATTTCAATTTGCTTTACGTGCACCCAAATCTGAGCACACGGGCCTATAACATTTCCGCCTCCATCGGAAATGCAGCCGCCGCAGCCGGGATGCGAACCCGCGACCTGTGGGTCAGCAGCCGAGTACCTTAGCCACTAGACCACCGTGGCGGGGCCAAATGTTCAAGTAGTTGAGCTGTATAGGGATGAAAATATCGAGGATATATAATGTTGATGATGGTGGTTTGATGTTTGGCAACACGCTTAGAGCACGGCGCATTGTTGCGGAGGTAGGCCGATATGAGAGTATAGGAGTGAAACGTAAATGTTGAAAGGAGAGGTCACATATTGGAGATATATAAGTACGCCGAGCACTGCAGGTTAGGTACACCTTTCTTTCCAACAGGGGCCCGGTGGACGCTGACGCCCTACCACATGACCACCGCTACAGTGAATAATGGGGATCGCAGAAGTCTGAGGGAGCTGCAGTCTCAAAATGTCTAAGATTGCATTCCTCCTTGCGGATATCACCGGCTTTATCTTTGTGCGATTTCTTACCTGCGGCTGGCAGGCATGCATACCTTACTGAGGTTCAGGTTGCTTTGGTAAATTTAGCGTTATAAAGCGACTCGACCTATGAGACGCCCTAGTGGAGTGCGCAGGATGCAGGATCAACGACGTGTGCTTCTTCAACGTGCACGAACATCGCACCTCCATCCAAATGCGGCTGCCTTGGCCGGGATCAAAATTTCGGGTGAGCAGCCAAGCACTGTATAACCTCTGTGCCACTGCGGTAGAATTACAGCCTTTGCACGTTAACAAGTACATATGTGCGTATTCAGAGATATTTCAAGGCCCCAACTGTGTTCACGGTGTACATTATAGATGTAGCCGCGTGCGAAGCTTATTGGAATTAACTAAAATGAAAATACATGAGTAGGGGCTATTGGCGCTCGATCGACCAGTCTATAGCTTGCACTGTGATGAAACAGGAAAATGTCCATATATACCTGTATGCAACGCAAGTGTATTATATTTAGGAAATGTAACAAAGCAAAATATAAGCTCTGGCAGGACGTAAGGCCGTTGCAAGCTGTAACACATACCAGATGTTTACGCGTTTCAAAACTTGTTATGTGGCGAATGGAGGCGAAGAAATGAATTGTTCAAGAACTTCTTGCTTCAGTTCACGCAATATGTCCGACTACAAATAACCTTCCGTCAAGGGCGAGCAGCGCCTAGCTATAGCTTGCTATATCATCATCATCGTCATCATCATCTTCATCATCATCATCATCACCATCATCATCAGCCTGACTACGTCCACTGCAGGACAAAGGCCTCTCTCATGTTCCGCCAGTTAACCCGGTCCTGTGCTTGCTACTGCCAATTTATACCCGCAAACTTCTTAATCTCATCTGCCCACCTAACATTCTGTCTCCCCCTAACCCGCTTCCCTTCTCTAGGAATCCAGTTAGTTACCCTTAATGACCAGCGGTTATCCTGTCTACGCGCTACAAGCCCGGCCCATGTCCATTTCCTTTTCTTTATTTCAACTATGATATCCTTAACTCCCGTTTGTCCCCTAATCCACTCTGCTCTCTTCTTGTCTCTTAAGGTTACACCTACCATTTTTCTTTCCATTGCTCGCTGCGTCGTCCTCAATTTAAGCTGAACCCTCTTTGTAAGTCTCCAGGTTTCTGCTCCGTAGCTAAGTACCGGCAAGATACAGCTGTTATATACCTTCCTCTTGAGGGATAGTGGCAATCTACCTGTCATAATTTGAGAGTGCTTGCCGAATCTGCTTCACCTCATTCTTATTCTTCTAGTTACTTCAATCTCGTGGTTCGGCTCCGCGGTTATTACCTGCCCTAAGTAGACATAGTCTTTTACAACTTCAAGTGCACTATTACCTATCTCGATGCGCTGCTCCTTTCGAGGTTGTTGTACATTACTTTCGTTTTCTGCAGATTAATTTTAAGACCCACCTTTCTGCTCTCCTTGTGTAACTCCGTAATCATGAGTTGCCATTCGTCCCCTGAGTTACTCAGCAATGCAATGTCATCGGCGAAGCGCAGGTTACTAAGGTATTCTCCATTAACTCTTATCCTTTACTGTTCCCATTCTAGGCTTCTGAAAACCTCCTGTAAGCACGCGGTAAATAGCATTGGGGAGATTGTGTCCCCCTGCCTTACACCCTTCTTGATTGGTATTCTGTTGCTTTCTTTATGAAGCACTATGGTAGCAGTTGATCCCCTGTAGATTTCTTCCAGAATGTTTATATATACTTCATCTATGCCCTGATTCCGCAGTGTCTGCATGACGGCTGATATTTCTACTGAATCAAACGCCTTTTCGTAATCTATGAAGGCTATGTATAGTGGTTGGTTATACTCTGAGCATTTCTCTATTACCTGATTGATAGTATGAATGTGGTCAATTGTTGAGTAGCCTGTTCGAAATCCTGCTTGTTCCTTTGGTTGATTGAATTCTAATGTTTTCTTTACTCTCTTAGCAATTACCTTTGTAAATAGCTTGTATACTACAGAGAGCAAGCTGATCGGCCTGTAATTCTTCAAGTTCTTGTCATCCACTTTCTTATGTATTAAGATGATGTTAGCGTTCTTCCAAGACTCTGGTACTCTTCCCGTCAGGAGACACCTCGTAAACAGGGTGGATAGTTTTTCTAACACAATCTGTCCTCCATCTTTCAGCAGATCTGATGTTACCTGATCCTCACCAGCAGCTTTGCCTCTTTGCATGCTCTCCAAAGCTTTTCTGACTTCTAACATTACTGGTGGGGTGTCATCTAGGTTACTGCTAGTTCTTATAATATTAGGGTCGTGGTTGCCTCGGCTACTGTACAGATCTCTGTAAACTCCTCCGCTATTTTAACTATCTTATCCATATTGGTAGATATTTTGCCTTTTTTGTCCCTTAGTGCATACATCCGACTTTTGCCTATTCCAAGTTTCCTCTTCACTGCTTTGACGCTTCCTCCGTTTTTCAGAGCGTGTTCGATTCTCTCCATGTCATACCTTCGTACATCGCATACCTTACGTCTGTTAATCAACTTAGAAAGCTCTGCCAGTTCTATTTTGTCTGTTGTACTTGACACTTTCATGATTTGACGCTTCTTAATTAGGTTCTTCATTTCCTGGGAAAGCTTGCCAGTGTCCTGTCTAACTACCCTGCCTCCAACTTCCACTGCACACTCCATAATGATACTCGTCAGATTATCATTCATTGTATCTACGCTAAGGTTGTTTCCTCACTAAGAGCCGAGTACCTGTTCTGAAGCGACACTCTGAATTCCTGTACTTTCCCTCTCAGTGCTAGCTCATTGATTGGCTTCTTGCGTATCAGTTTCTGTCATTCCTTCTTCAAGTCTAGGCGAATTCGAGACCATACCATTCTATGGTCACTGCATCGTACCTTGCCAACCACTTCCACATCCTGCACGATTCCTGGGTGTGCACTCATTCTACAACGTAATTTTTATTATCTTGTTTTTACATATTTATCGATTCCACGGAATCTTATATATAATTGAGAGGAACAGAAAATCGCAGTTCAGCACTGACCCGCTCGCATACTTGTCACCTTGCTTCCAGTACAGCGGATGTTTGTCGCATACATGCATAGCGCTATATGTGCGTAGGGTCGAAAATGATACTCGCACATGACTGAGAGAAGATGAAGGCTTTCGTCTGAGTCATCTTATAGGCGAATGCTTAAAGGACCCTGTGAGTTTTAGAGATGCACTAGCAACATACAGCAATAGTGTAACAGAATTGATGGTGTTCAACGGTGAAAAGATGTTACATATGCAAGAGGAATGGAATCCCAACCGCGGCAAGCGCACTTTATTTATTTATGGTGCCGCAATGTACATATATCTTTACGCCAGTGTACCTATATATGTTTCGGTGCATTTTAATCGCCTAAGTGGTAAAAAAGCTGCTTTGTTGTTTATCACTCTACGGCGTGTCTCATAACATAGTGGTGGTTTTCGCATGCGCGTAAAACTAGGCCGAGTCTCAAAACTCCTCTTTCGTAAGTGCGTTATTTCATGAATAGATCAACTTCGCTAATATGTCCCGCATCCTAAATGGTTGAAATATTCACTTGAGAAACTTCTTGGCGCATTTTAAATGCAATGCACTTATATAGACTGAATGCGGACGGCGTCTTGGTCACGGAGTTTCAGGCAATGCAGCCACCGAGCTTCTCCGCAAAAGCCCATGGCATGCTGCCGGGCTGACGGCGTCCCTGTCGCTGCGTGTACAGCGTTGATTGACTGTGTGGTCCACTGCTGCCACTGCATGAACGCGCGAACTGCGCCACGGGCAATAGCGTCGGAAGGTCTGCGCACTTGCCCTTTGCCGCCATGGACGCCGTTCCATGTTAAGCACATGTTAAAGAACCCTAGGTGTTCAAAATCTCCACGTTTCTTTACTACGGTGTTTCTTATAATCATATGATGGTTTGGTGATGCTCAACTGCAACCGTTATTATTGTGGGCACCACTGAGGAGAATCACCGAGAACGATCGCACGCGCTCGGCCGAGAGCGGCAGTGCCGACGAAGACTGGATCCCGCAGCCGAGGCTAAATGAATAGAAGAACGACTACGTCGATTGGTCAGCCCTACTTTAACAAAAAAGGACATAGGTGCCAAATTCAAGAAACGTAAAGAAAAAAATTGCAAGGCGACAGCCAGAAAAACACAATCTCAACAAAAGTATTGAGTCGATCCTGAGGTGTGGGTGCAAAAAAAAAATGCTGCGAAAAGATAAAGACAGGAACAGGAACTGTGCGCTCTCCAGAGGGCCTGCGATGTGGTAGTCGGGGTTCGCCGGACTGTCCCAACGTAGGAGCGGCCCGTTACGCGTTGGGTCGTGCACCTCAAGATTTGCAATAACAATTCGTATCCATTCATCCATGGCAGGCATTGCACTTTCCCAGCATTCACTAATAGAGCTGCTCTCAGTTTTTTTTAATACTGGTGCAGAATTTTAAAAACAATATTTCAGAGCAACCATCCCTTATCGAAATGAATTCACTGTAAAACGCAATACGTGTTGTGCCCATCGGCCCTCATGCGTGAGCCTTTTCTCGTGCACGCCACTCTTCTACAATTTGCAGGCACGATCGTGAACGCCTGCTTGCAGGCCCATTGCGAACAAGCACGTCATGCTTGTCTGTTTCCTAAATTCAAACCATGTGAGGTAAAACCACGTGAAGATAATCTATAATGAAGGAAAGCATGCGTATAGTGGAAAATACTTGTTGTTGTTTAAATGTAAGGGTAATAAATATGTGACATGGGAAACAGAAATCGCACAAGAAAAAAGTTTTCTGCTGGTGAGAACCGAGACCACAGCTGTGCATTAACGTGGTTAGGCTAGAAACCCGCTTTCCAAGCCCACCTTGCTTTCTTCTTCTCATTGAACACCTTATTTACGAAACCTGGTCCCTCTATCTATGGTGGACCAAAACTGTAGCGAAGAGCACTTCACGAGACCTTGAAACATCTTACAATCTAGCCATCCAATTATGACTTTGCCGTAACAGTGCCGTATTTGTCACATGCCACGTTCACACCTCTTATGAATCCTTCACACTTTGTAAATATAAAACATGACTCTTTTGTACCACCGGAAAGTGATTTCGTGCATCTGTGGCAGGGTCTTAGAGTTTAATACAACAGTATACCTAGAAAGAAATCTGACGCTGCGATCATGTATCCCCACGAGAATTATGGGAAGTACAGGCTTCGGATTGGATAGGGTTAGCTAGTGAAATGTTTACAGACCTTTTGCTACAGTTTCAGTTTCGTTCTTCGCGGAGCGCAGGTAGTGGGGTGCGGTAAAACAGGCTGAAGCAGTGAATTTGTTGCTCGAAGAGGCTGACGACCACTAGATCTCCTGATTCGCTGCGACGTTGGAGCTTCGCAGTCGCATTTGACAGTTTAAACGAAGCGTCGTCCATTCACCGCTGCGCCTAGATGTGGCGTCTCATACCAGTGCAGGGTAAAGCCTCGCACTCATGTTTTTCACGAGCGCGTCTTGCCTAAACTCGTTTTAAAGCGACTGCGAAGCGATGATGAAGCTAAGTAGACGCACCGACACGCTCCGCTGACTCAACTTCACAACAAAAGCAAAGGTGCGTTGGGGGCACACCACTAGGACAGACGCACCTAGCGTTGCAGAAGACGAAACGATAAGTGTTTCTCACTAAATACTGTGCTCTCATTTGCATAAATAGATAATGCGTACTTTCGAGAGAAAAACAAGCACGTTTTTTTTTCAAGTGTTGTAAAACATAATTCATTAAATCTTGATGACAAATCTGGAACGCAATGGCAGAGCGATGCATACCCTGATAGTTAAATTTGTTCATGTTTCACTTCTACGCCATGGTCACAAAAAACTTTTTGCAGTAAAGTTTGCGTACAAACAGATGAAGCAAGTTTTAATTTAATATATCTTCATATTATTTTGTTTGGTACCCGGAAAAAAAGTGTCGTGAATCTAAAGAACGTTATCCATCCGAAGCAGATACGAATCATGTACTTCCCATCAATCACATGCGGGTAAGCGTCGCTGAAGGAGCCCGCGTAGACACTAGCGCCCGATTCCACTCTAGGTATTTTTGTATGAAACTCTATGGGCAGGGTGAAAAGAGTCACTCAAATCTGTTCGTGAGCACCGACACTCGCCCAGCACTAACATAGTCAGGGCGTAGCTCCATATAGTACTCCCGCTCGTCACCGTTCCTTTTAAAGACGATAGTCTTTCTTGGGGGCCTTCGAGGACAAATTTTTGTTCTGTCTTTCTGTATGTACATTTGTCTATTTGTCCACCCTTAACGACACCTCAAACGGCCGACCCCATCCGCAGCGCCCACCACTATTGCTCAAGACTCAGCGTTCATACATGTGCGATTGTCAATTAAAAAACAATCATTGCGCATATCTGAGGTACTATAATAACACGTCGATGTTTTGTATGTGTGCTTTTATACTAGAGAAGGCACACACAAGTAATTCTAAGGACCGTAGCGTTAAACACGCTGCGCTGACAGTGCAACGCAGTGCTCAAAAAGGCCAGTGTTAGCAACGCTTTGCTGAAACGACATGGTGGTGGCACCTACCAGTCGCTTTGCGTTGTATACCTTATCGCCTCCGAGAATGGCACGCATCTTTCTGCGCAGGCGCGCATGCCTTCCTTCGTTTTCGAAGATAACTGGCAGATGGTGCTCGCGTCTAACCTGCCTCGATGCGCTCATTCGCCTCCGCTGCAAGCTCAAGGCACTCTAATGCAGCGCCTCCAGAATACCTTTCACCGATTTTCTTGCGCAGAACATCAAACAAATGTTTTGTTCACTTTCTACAGACGCAGGACTATTGTCTTTCGGCGGCATCTGCAATGTACCATTAAGATCCGGGGCTATTTTTTCTTTGCTATTTGTTTTTGCACACCTGCTCTTTCCATATTGCTTTCTCTGTCCCACTCCGCTTGGTGCAGGATAGCGAACCGGACGCTATCAAATAAATGGTGAAGAGAAATGCTTGAGGTCCGTGTACTTAAATTTAAGTGCATGCATGTTAAGGACACCGGGTGGTCAGAATTTCAAGGGCTCTCCACTACGGCGTCTCTCAAAATCGTATTGAGAGGTCGGGCATGACACTCCATAACCAAAAATAATAAATAAATGGTGACGTAAGTTGAATAATTTTGAAGTTCTTAGAAACATCCGCGAGGCTGTCCTTTTCAAGGCGTCCCGTATACGGAACACACCGACACGACAGCATGCCGCGGACACTAACAGACTTGCATGGACATGCTCTACAAATAAGCCGTAAGCCAAGCTCAAAAAGCTTCAATAAAACGCTCCTAAAACGTCAAAACAAGAGACGTTGGCAAAGAGGTGGATGCTTCCAGTGATGTCAAGCTGCCAAAAAAAGGAAATGTCACTGGATACCAAATTTCCGATAATGATCGATCCCCTTGTCGAATGTTCTCTTGTCGAAACGCTAGCTTCAGCGACTTTCCTTGTTCAACAACTTCTCATCAGACCGAAAAGGTCACGACTCTTGCAGCATACTTTTCTCTACTAAAATTAAATAAGAGCGCTAATGTAGTAATAAACCACGTACAAACAATAAAAAAATTACACTTAGCAAACACAACTTCGTATGCAGTGCAAGCATGGAACATCACGAACAGAAGCGATAAGCATGACAAAATTATGATGATATACTGCAAATTCTACGTTAGATGCATGCGGTACAATGGTTTATGTCTCAGTACAAGCTTTGCAGAAACATTACAATTAAATTGTGTATATCACTGGAGAATTTGAAGAACTGTGAAGTTCACGCAGAAAAAGAACTGAGAAAAAGAGAGCGAAATGATGCGTTCTTTGTAGGCACGTAAATTCTTACACCGTGGGCATATCACGATAACTGTGCCGTAGACGTGAGAAATAACGTATACATAACAACGTGGCTAAAATAAGAGCGAGTCAAATAATAGCAAAAAAAATAGAACAAGCTCACTGAACCAAGTAAAGATGAACGCTGCCGCTGTACAGTTGACACGCGGGGTACGGACGTCGACGTGAAGGTTGCCTCTATAGTGAGAAACAGGCGGAGTTATTAAAGATATACCCCACAGGAAGAATGTGGCAAGCCGTAGTGACTTCGATGTGTGTTTCAAACCCTACTGAGAAAGGGAAAAATGAAAGAGAAGGAAAGAAAGAATGTGAAAATTGTGTCTGTAAGAAAACAAATAGACGAGCGGTAAGGTGACGTATTTCTGCGATGAACAGTCCGAAGGCAGTCGGCCATGCTTGGGGGGCCTACGGCAACTACGAAAAACGAGCATGCGTGCATACAGTGGTTACACGGCGTGCGGCGTGCACATGTTGAGTTTTTTGCTGCGAGCTTCCACACCACCACTTTTTCAAATTCGGTGCCTTACTTCCTTACTTCGATAAGGCTGGAACGAAGGTAGAGCATAGAAAAGTAACGTAAACGTATATGTAGCCGATTCTGTGAAATGCTCATTTATTGTTTAACACAGAGAGCGTCTCACGCTTACCTTTCTTTAGAAGGGTGTTTCCGGTCCTCATAGTGGATCAGTCAAAGTCTGATACGCCATGTAAGAGTTCGCTGGATGAGACAATGTCACCGTGTTTCATCAGCATACTGCTCGCGGCGTGACGTACAACAAAACAAACAACGCCTATTGCTTGCGTAGTGTGCCCAGCACCACGTTCTTCATATAGCTTGGTGCATCATGTTGTAATAAAAATTAAAATAAAATATTGCTTTAACGTCTTGTATACCAATACAAGGACGACAGATTTGTGTTTTGTGAAAGGCAAAATGCTGCTTTTCATGCCAGCGCTGGCCTTAAACCGCGTTTTTTTCTAATGCAGCGGAGTACTGCGCAGTTAAGTTTCCCTCATGCCGCGACTGTTCAGGGACAGCAGGAGGCGTTCTTTGAGGACAGGAGAAAATAATCTTTAAAACGATTGCTCTGATGGAGCAAGAACTATAACATAACTTTTATGTATGCCTTGCAATGCTTTCTATATGTGTTTGCAACGCTTTATGTATGTGTTCTTACCGTGTTTCTATAGCAGGCCGTGTTCATGCGTCATAAAGTTGAAGCAAGAACATTTTGATTTATTAGGTTCTGCCTGCGATCATTCACATAAATAGCCTGTCGGAGCCACCTCTTGACATTCGCTGGCGGCAAAAGCATAGTTTCAGAAACAAAGCTTTTGCTGCATTTTGATTTTCATGCAGCAAAAAACCGTCTCGTACTAGGAAGCAAAAGCATGCACAGCTTTTTTACAGCGGAAGCATGCAATCCTGGATTGGTTTTAATTTATGCGCATTGGTACGCGCTTAAAAAGCAAGGCGTACTTCGATGTCGTCGCTGTACAAACACGGTCACGCGTTCGCATTAGGGAAAAGCGGTGGTACGCCCGCGTGAGCTCTCGATGAAGATAAAATATGCAGCACGATTCTTTGCAAGCACACTTAAGTTCAGCCTGGAGGAAGGCCCACACAGTTTAGAACTACTAATGGTGCTTTTTATCTTGCGCCAGCTTAGTTTCAGTCGATGTCACCCACGTCATTTCTATCTAGATGGCACTGATTTACATTGCGTTTCGTGACTCTCTAAAAGCCTGGGTGTTGCATCAAGACTCCAGCAGCCCACGGCATTGCCTGCCCTGCAACCCTGGTATGTCACTTAGAAGTACTTGTTGCTGGACTATACTTGGTTCGTCATACAGAGGCAACTTCTACACGCGTAAAAACACTACTTAAAGAAATACACACAAAGAAAGAGCGTCATAACGCTCTTTTTTGTGTGTCTTTTTTCTTGTGTTGTTTTTTTACATGTCTAGAAGTTCCTTCAGTATAACTCTGCAATGGTTTTCGCTGCAGACCACCGCCCACAGGACAGTCTATTTAACGACCTCTAGTTTTGCTGGGAGGACACTTGATAGTGCCTTGTTGCAGACAACCATGTGTGACGTCGCTGCTGCTGCAGATGATTATAGCATTTCAGCCACTTGTCCGTATATTTGATCACGCCGCTGAAGAGTGACTCCAAGTCCGCGAATTTAGGAGCTTCAATATCTAACGAAGTAGCGAAATTTCGGTGGCCTATGGACAGGGGCGGCGCCAGGATGTTTTTACTGGAGGGGGCAACCACGAAAAGTGAGTTCCTCCAGGGGGGCAAGCTAGCTCTGCTCCTACTAGGTTTTCAATATATGCTTCCGGGCACTTGGGTGGGCATAGGGGGGGCAGGCGAGAATTTTGGGGGGGCTCCAGCCCACCCTTGCGCCCCCCTGGCGCCGCCCCTGCCTATGGAGGAGGGGGGTACGCACTTATATAGATGTGCGTTTAGTTTTCTTTCTTCCAACCTTCATCTGGGGCTGGCACCATAAAAATAAATAGCTAAACTGAGCTCTTCGACCGAGTCTGCTTCTTACAATGCTACGTATGACTACCGCCACATCTCTTGCGCTCTCCTGTGACCCAGCAGGCTGGACAGCGCATATATCCACCGCCTGAGTGTGAACTGTCATACTATAAAAAGAAATGAAACAGTAACCTCATAATATTGCCTCGGCATCTTGCCTGCATTCAAAGAACGCGCCCATCACCGCGCGCACAGGGTCACATGCGCGCCATCTTGTGTTGCGCAGAGACGATGATGCAGTGAACACCCAGCTGGACCCGGTTTATGAGCACCACGCGCTCGGGACTGCTCTTGAAAAGGAAGAAGAAGGTCGAGGAAGGACATCTTTGGTGTTCAACTGACACGTTCTACGACCATAGTCACTTTGAGTTGTGGGCACAGGTTCGCCCTTTTAATAAATACGTTTTATTATACCCCCGAGTCCTGCAACATCGCTACAATATAGAAGCTTGTTTGTATTCATTCTCCTCACGATTACCTAATAAGATGTTAGACTCAGCTGGTCTCATAAATGGAATCGGGGAAGATGCGTTTCCTAAAAGTGGCGATTTAGTAAAAAAACGCACTAAGGGGCCTTCTCACCACTTCCGCGCTGTAGCGTTTGGCGTCTGCCTTTTTCTTTCGCCAAGATAAAATGGTGGGATAGCTGGCCGCTCTAAAGATTTGAATGATACTTCTGTCGAGAGCTCTGTCACTCTGAATATATGTGCACTCCTTATACTTGCCAACATCACTGAGCACGCACCATGTACGTGTGTGAGTTGAACTATAGTTCCAGTGGACGCACATTTGAAATCAGCCTGGAAAATGATGTTAAGATGAAGAGAAAGGCACAAGACAAATGCTATCCAGTAACTGAAGTTGTTAAACAGCATATTAAGAGCAGCCCATGAAAGAAAATAACAATGCATGCGTTTATGCATTTAGTGACATCATGGAATAAAGAAGCAAACAGCTACGTTGAGCCCAATGGGCCGAACAGAAAGAACATTGCGATTGCGGCTGGTTGAAATACAAAACCATGCTCTTCTTGCATATCCAAAGCTTCTGCAAATTAACGCGCTTTGTAGTGCGTGTGTGAGTGTGTTATGTTCATTTCAGTTCAATTATAAAACGGCTTATCACATACCCTACAAATGTTAACAGACAGATTGATAAAGTATTGCTATTCTGCCTCTGATGGTCGTATACGCAATTGCAAGTTTGACGATACTTTGTACATATATGTTATAAGTCATAATATGGTGAGTCAAACGCACACCTACGCTCGCTGGCTCACTGGCTCACTCACGGGAACAGAGCTGAAACGTGGGCTTGTTCTTTCATCGTCATTGTTGCGGTGAGTGTGTATATATATATATATATATATATATATATATATATATATATATGCAGCGAGGCGAAAACACGAGACACTGAGCGCAGCTTGCCCTGAGAGTTTCACGTCTTCTCTTTTTTAGTCTACGTATACCGTCTACTAAGCTTCACTTTAACGATGAGGGATCTAAAATAGTGCAAGATATTCTGGCAAGTGGCCAGCCTGAGAGCATCTTTTCAGAAAACTTGGGAAATTTGCGTATACTTTTAAGCGGCGTTACACGAACGCATACGTGCGGCTGGTGTTTACTCGATGAACGCTGGACACGTTCAGAAAGGACGTGTGTTACTGTTTCTCAGGTATGTAGGCACTGCACAAAACTTTGGGATTGGTTGGAATTGACAGTTTCATATTATGCCATTTTAAAAGTAAACTCGACTTGTTGTGCAAACAGACAGAAAGAAGGAGGGAGGCAATAAAGAGTGCAGTTTCCTGTCTCACTTCATTCTTTTTACTTGCGCAGCAATTCGACTTTTCAGTGTAGACGCTAGACTCTGGAAATGTGTGGACACCCAGCGCAACCTGTCGACGCCGTTTTAAGTAGTGCAAAGCCTGACTCCCTTGCACAGTTTGCGGTGCAACCAGGTGCAATTATCAACTACAGTGTTCGAAACAACAATTGAGCTAAACATAGGGTGTATTTGCGCATTGAACACTTAGAAAAGAGCTACGAATTTCTCTCCGCTTGTTGGACGCGTCACCGAACCGCCATGAAGTGCCTGCTTATTCACTCGCTATAACGATGGCGAAAACAAGAGCTGGCGCAACAGACTCCGCTATACAAAAAAGACCCCAGTCGGTGCTACCGTTGCTTTGTGAATTGCCACGGTCGTAAAGGACTTCAGTTTTGCTGATTTCCGCAGCTTTCGAGAAGAAAAACGGTGAGAGCGCTGGACACGCGCCGTCGCGAACGTGTCGGGTAAGCGAACTACTCGCGTTCTCCACAGCCAGTTGCATAAAAAAGCGTGATAATATAGGTATCCTGTTACTGTTCGAAGTAGCCTTGATGGAGAACTGTCGTAACTTTAATTATGAAGCTCAACAGAGCCTCAGACCACGGTGCGCTCCTTGCAACAGTATACCAGTGACGCGCGCAATAGACATCGCACAAGCCGCGACCACTAATATTCCGAAATGGTGGGCACCACATAGCATTGATTGATTGATTGATTGATTGATATGTGGGGTTTAACGTCCCAAAACCACCATATCATTATGAGAGACGCTGTAGTGGAGAGTTCTGGAAATTTCGACCACCTGCACTCTAACGCAAAATTACCCGAACAAGGAGTAATGGAACCCAATAGGCGCGCACGATTAACGGAGAGACCGCTGAGGAGCACCCACAGAGGGAAGCGTGCCACGCGAAACCACTTAGTCTTCAAACACGTTCCGAAGGGATGAACCACCCGGGGATTGCAGGCAGCGCGAAAAGCGTTGCCAAGGTGACCAGCCCTCCTTCTCCTCCTCTACTGGCTCAGTCTTTCCCCGTATTTTGCCGGCGACGGTTCGCGTAGCGTCGCGCTCGGAGTGCTCGACCACGGCCGCCTGAATTCGACGATTTAAGAATTACGACGTGCTGCTTGTGTGCAGGCTTGGATGAGCGTGGGCTGCTGCTTTTGCGTTTCGCTGCACCCATGAAGTATGGAGCAAGTCTCGACAGATCACCACGCCGCGCTGTATATCTTTGGCTTCAAGATAGTCATGACCAACACACGACAGCAACAGTTAGGAAGGCCAGTATGGCGGCCGAGAAGACAACAGGCCTATCGGATATATACTTCAGGCCGACTCAGGGCTGAAAACAGCGCTGGATTTTAAAGCAAGTAGGTTATCATTCTTTATTCTACTCTTGTAGCGTGTGTGATACGGATCGAACTTGCCGGCAACGGGCTCGGTCGTGTTGTATATCGCACGCACGAAATGCATCGCGAAGGTCAGCTTCGGCGTCTGGAGTTCGCCTGTGCTTTGCGACCACCTGAAAATTGGCTGCCATTGCCGTAGGCCTCCCGCACGCTCGCTCATCAAGTGCTCGCCTGTCTTCGCCGCCGCAATGAGCTCCGGGCTGGCGATAATGGGCTGAGACCTCGTCGCTGTGTTGGGAGTCGTCGAAAACATGTTGCGGGTTCTCGTAAAGAGCTTGGTTGTAGTATGTCGCACGCTGTTAGTGCACCAGCACGGGCTGGCGGGGCTTTCGCTTACGTCGGAACTCATTGAAAATTGGTCGCCTATTATTGTTGGCTTTCTCGTCAGTCGGTCGCATGTAGCTCGGCGCCATCCGTTGGCCGTGGCGGTGGACTCGCGTTTGCGCGCTGCACTCGCTCGAATTCAGGAAAAAGGGCCACATTTCCGTCGATTTCTTCGGCGCTAGGTCCAAACGAGCTCGGCGCTGTTCGTGGCGGTGGCCAAGCGTACGCTCGCTCTCCTGTGCGAAGACACTCCGCGTGCAGCGCCGTGTTTGGTCTCGAGTTCACTTGCTCGAGCTGAATGACGTCGCTCGCTTAGGACTCGCCGACTTGTTAGCGTCACGGTGGTTCGCGGAGTTGTGGCTGCGGCCGCCGCTCCTAAGCTGTTGCGCTACGGGGATCGAAATGAGTCTTTGACGAAGTGTGACATCACGGTGAAATTATTAGCATGACATGTCTCACGTATGTCTTCATTTCACCTTGCTCATATTTATCATATGCATTTGTATTCATCCTGTGTCACGTGTGACTCACTATTTTACATACTTATTGTGCAGCCGTGGGCACACACTGTGCTGAAGACTGTGTGCGCTGGCGTCTGCGATGCCCGTCATCCATCTCCTTCGTCAGAGCAGCTTCAGATGGACTGTGCGAGATGTGAAGGTAAAGTTATTTGTGTGTCATATTTTAACGCTTGTTTTTATATTAACGTGCAAGTACTTGTCATATGCGTGCATCTTCATCTTCTGTCACGTGTGTCTAACTATTTTTATTATATTATTGTACGTGCAGCCGTGGGAATACAACAGGCAGAAGGCTGCGTGCGCTGGCGTCTGCAATGCCTGTCATTTACCGCTTCCGTCGGAGGAGCTCCCCAAGGAGTGAACAAGATTTGACAACGAGACTGGACTTGTACACTTCACCATGAATTCACTCAAAAGAATGGAGAAACTTCATGTGTATGTAGAAAAATAGAAGATTTCGATGTCTCACATTTTCCTTTCGTTGTTGCCGTGACTGCGAAAGCAGCTACACATAGGTGGCTAACAACTTTTTCGCGTGTTCTTTTCTGAGCAATTCGTTGCTCACTGCGCAGAAAAACAGGCAAAAAGTATTAGGCCTGGCAGAAAATAAAAAGAAAAACAATGTTTGAACTGGGGACAAAAAGTTCATCCGATTGGAGTATTTGAGTGGATCAACCGTGTGTCCAGCAAGGTGCAACTGTGAGGACTAACGGTTGCCCGGTAAGGTGTAAATGTGGGGATTAACAGTTGCCCTATAAGGTGCAAATATGAGGACTAAATGTTAGTCCTTTGAGGTGAATTGTGGAACTAACGGTTACTCACTAAGGTGTAAATGCGAGGACTAAGTGTTAGTCCCTTGAGCTCGTCTGTGGGGACTAACTGTTAGACCCGGTGCCATTAGTCCTTAAAGAAATAATGGTTGTGGCAGCCCCATTAGTCCCCAAAAGGACGAACCACACACCCCTTTTAACACCCTTTTGCCTTAGAGTGTGGGGGTTCTTTAACGTGCATGCACCCAAATTTGAGAACACGGGCCTACAACATTTCCGCCTCCGTCGGAAATGCAGCCGCCATAGCTGGAATTCAATCCCGCGACCTGCGGGTCAGAAGCCGAATACCTTAGCCACCAGAGCACCACGGCGGGGCCACCACACAGTATTACGCACAGCTTTGAAGGCTCCAAGTTCTAGCTTTAACGAAATGCGAACACGTACGTCACACAGGTAAATCGCAAAATGACCATGAGCGCAATCGTGTTTCTCTTGTCGTTGGTCTCCGCAATATGTAACCGGTAATATGGGCAATCGCAGGGAACTGTGGGATACGATGGCTTCCGGTTCGACGCTCCACGCTGGTTAGCAGCGGCACGCGCGCATTTTTGTACCACTCCGATGAAAAAAAAAACACATCTCCGTGCGATGTCAGTTTTTTAGAAGTTAGTTTTTTTTTTGCTAATCGTGATTGTGACAATGACAAGCTACGAAAGCTATGAACGGTAAGAAAACTTTTTATCGCACTAAAATGATCTGCAATGCTTTTATGCTGCTCGAGGGTACTGTCAGTTCGGCTAGCAGATCAGTCGATACAGAAAACAGTTTTCATTGTATAATACGTTACTGCAGATAAAAAATCACTATTTTAAAGATCTCGGGTGATGGGAACGACTGCAGCAGTGTGCTAAAAGTTCATTTTGGGATTGCTGCTACGGCCGACATCATCGGTAGGTCGGCATGAAGCGCAGCACTTATTGAGCGAATTGAGATATCTTTTTTTTTCTCCCCTTCTGCGCGTTATAAGGTGCACTTCTTAGTCGAAGCCAGATGCTTATATAAGCGCTGATTTTGATTAAGCTGCGCGGCACGGCGGGACATAAACAATACAGTCAGATATAGGCGGCTCCGAATAATCTAAACCCTGCGCTTGTTTAACGCACTTCTTCCTTTTATTGCCGCCTGGCGCACAGTTTGACCAAGATGAACGCAAATGTACTCGTACAGCGCTTCTTGTAAACTTACTCTTCAGTGAAGCTTTTGCCTTTTTTGTTATATATATGGGTGCAATGGCCGGCGCTCATCTCGTATGGCAGGTAGATTTCACCCGCACGTTCTCATAATATCTTTGCTAGGCACGCCTGCGTGACAGTTTATTTCTGGGTAGAATATTCACAGAAAATTCATACGTAAGCTTTTTTTTAGTGTGAAATACACATCTATCTGTGATAAATTTTTTTTCGCACACTCTGGATTTAACGTTCCGTGTATACTCAAAGGCTACCTGTCGCCGTGGCTCTCTTCAAAGCCGCGGCCCCTCTCATTTTTCTTTCTTTGTTTTGTGGCAATCGATTCATGCGTTTGCCTTTCACGCTCGAGTTGGAGCAGCCATAGAGTTTCCCAATATACACTAGAGGGAACTCTGGCGCTAGTGTCTATGGGAGCTGCAATGAACAGCGCTTCAGCGAGCATGGGAGTGATGGGTAGTACACACATTTGTCTAAACTTCGTACTTCTGGCCTGCTTTTGGTTCCGTGTGTGTTCGTGTGGCTTGGAGCTGTTTTTTCACGAAACAAAAATCAGCAAATGTTCATCGATTGCGCTTCACCATTTTATTTTTTAGACCTACTTTCCAAATGGGCTCACGAAGTTCAAAAGGGTTCGTTCTTTCTTTCAAAACAAAACCGTGAACAGCAACAAACGAAGCCGCAAGTACGATTCGCCGCCCGCAAGTACGAAGACTAGGCAAATGTGTGTACTACCCATCATTCCCACGGTCGCTGAACGATCGCAGCGCCAGAGTGCCCTCTAGTTAATTTTGAGAAACCCTATGGGAGCAGCCAACGGCTCAACAATCAACCATGGTTTATCAGGAGGAAGATAAACGGGCAACCGCGCGCTCGAATCCCCAATAATCTGAGGCTTGCGGCGAAGTGGTTCACCGTCGTCTACTCTTCTCAAAACGGAAGCCGGTAGCAGACGGTGCATCCCACAATCTCTCGCTCTTTTACTGGTCACCTATTGCCGGAGCTATCTAGGATGCCTCGGTTTTGCCTTTCGTTGTTCACTGAGAAAGTGGACACGCATGTATCTCCATTTGTAGCGTATAAAAACACATGACAACCGTCAACGGAACATTCTAGCAACAGTTAAGCGCACAGGAAGCAAGAGATCGATAGATAATGCAACTGCAAAGACGAAAATCGTCAGGAACATTCGTGCCGGATAAAGAGAGCTTCGTACCACTGATCATAGATTGATAATGTACGTACTTCATCGCTTTGGCATCATGTGTACGCCCAAGTTTAATGCATTTAGGTATTGAGAGCGCACGTCGGAGTGCTTGCCTCGAACTCGATGCCATGCGATGCTCGCTTGCACTTAAATTGCAGCACATCGAAATAACTGAAACATCTTTTCCGTTGTACGTACAGCTCGCTTTGATGAGCTTCTTACTTTTCTGAAGCGAGGTTGGATGGACGGAAGAAGCTTGCCAGGCCCTTGATTTTCAAAGAACGACGCCTGAGACCAACGAAACGGGAGTGCCTATGGACGTTCGCTTGCGTATGGCTCTTTTTGCATTGCCCATTTCTGGCCGGCGCAGTGATGGGGGCGCTGGTCAAGGTGTTTGTCGCAGCACCGCCAGGGCAAAGTCTGATGTCTATGAACCTACTAGGCTGCAAAAAAGTATTGCTGTGTTTTGACGGAGGTAGAGAGCCCGATAGAAAGTATCTTAATAATGCTGATTGCATTAACAGCACGTTCACTTGTAGAAGCTTTGTTGCATATACAAAAATTGAATGGTAAGTTTAACGATGAACTTAATCGTTCTGCTAGATAGCAAGCACGCAGCTGCTCAATGACTTATTCTGTAATGCTGTTTAACTGCATGTACGCACATAGTGTTTTTCTTTTAGTATTTATTAAAATTCAGCCCGACTGCGGCCCTCCTGTGCCCTTCCCTGCGTGTTTATGTCGTCGTCCGCGCTGATTTAAAGTATATTCATGCAATTCCTTATACTCGCTGCAACATTTTCTGTAATACAAATGTATATACATATGCGTATGTTCAGGGCATGTCTGCGCTGTGGAGGTTTCCATATGTAAATTCCTTTCGCGCACTCCGCTTTACGCTCAAGTGCATTGCGCCATGGTCCGTGGTAGCTGTTGTAGCGCGGACAGCGAAGGCATATTTGCGAGGTGAATGTCACCTGAACTGGCTACGCCACAGCGGCTCTGGCTTCGCACTATCCTGACCGTCCTGACACATGTTCCGTCGAGCATCTTCGGAAAAGTGCGGCGTCAAAGTAAAGGCCTGACTCAACGTACTGCCCGTTGGAGCGCATCAGCGCGTAGCTTTTTGACGCGGCGCTGCGCCCTCTTTCAAGGGAGAGAGAGCCCATGGCTACGCGAAGCTGTGCGCCCTCTTAATTTATAGAGAGGGTGAGGCGCTGCGTAATAGAGTGCCTCGATGCGCGCGCCCCCGCTTGATGCCCCCGAGCGGAGCGCGCGGGCATCAAGGCACCCTACTGCGTAAAGACACGCCCTGACGCGCTGCAGTGGGTAGTACGTGTGGTCAGGCCTTTAGGCGCTAGAGGAGGAGGGCGCACCTGCAGTGGGACACAGAGACAGGCATTGCGGCGCATTCAGCGCCATGGGCACCGAGTCAGATGGCATTGCTGTTGGTAGTGGCTCCTTTCTTGACGTTGCAGGTGGACACAAAGCACGAAGAGCGCCGACGCGTGGCAGGCAGGCAGCGGAATAGCGCCTGCAGACCCGCCCGGAACTTTGCGTTCATCCAGAAGTAGATGAGGGGGTTGTAGCAGGCGTGGCTCATGGCCAGCCAGTGGCAAACGAACCACATGTAGCCGATGCCGCTCACGTCGTAGATGGATGGGTACTGCTCCGACACGACGATGAACAGGTTCAGTGGGAGCCAGCAGAGAAGGAACGCAGCCACACAAGCGATCATCATCTTGATCATCTGCGTACGCAGGAAGGGCATGTCACACATGCACCGTACGCATGCACCAGCTTCAATTGCCTTATAATGAAAATAAAGATGATAGGTCAGCATTTGAACAGCGAAAAATTGCGCTTTGAAGCTTCATATCTGTTATAAAAGGCTAACTTTTGGCATCTATGTAGACCCCTTTAGTTGTTTTTAAATAATAATCTTTATGTGCGGTCGAGACGCATGGTTTACCGTATTGATTCCCTTCCTTCAGAACGTTTTCGGTAATGGTACTAATAAAATAGAATTCGATTATATTAACATCTCACACGGCACAGCTCCAAATGAGTACAATAGTAAATAGTAACCTTTTTACGCTTTTTTGATATATGGTGTCCCCAATATCACGCAACCCGATTAAAAAAAGCAGAACGCTGTTACGCGGAGAAAGCTTATAGTACATATTGTTCCTATAGTGCACTTGAGCAGTCACTATTCATTTATTCGACAATGAGAATAAGTTAATTAGTCCGTTATATTTGTAGATCAAAACGCACTCACCTGATTATGAAAATATCAATGCGGCATATGGGGGCATATTGAAATGACGCCTGTGCTACTACGTGCTCTAAATGTGTGCTGATTTCCTCGGGTAATAAAGAAAGCCAACAAAACCTGAAAAATAACGCGTGACTATGCTTCCACCAGAAAAAAAAATCGAGTGCCTTCAAGCGTTATTGCTGCAGACAACCGCTTTGTTTCTTGTCCGTTCCATGGTCGGGTGCCAACAACATGCGTCGCAATCTTGCAGAGATTTCTCCCGCTCGATCGTAAGCGACTATTAATCTTATGTCATGACCGACTACTCTCTTTGATAGCACGGCTGGAGCACTGTTCTGACTACAGCCTGAAGGCTGGTGCACACCGGCGACTAGCAGCGGTCGCACGACCATTTGCGACTGGTCGCAAACAGTCGCGAACGGTCGCAAAGCGACTGTTTTGGCTAGTCGCTTCCTGACCAATTTTTCAGCCGCGTGACTGCGGTCGCAAAGCTGCTGAGACGAATGAGCGATGCTCAATTTTTTTTTGTTTTTGCGCTGCGCTAGCTTTCTGCCGCCAGATACAAACGAGTGCGTTCCTCTGGGTCTGTGGCACCATGGCCACCACAGAATACTTGGCTTTGAGATGGCGGTGCGCAGCAGCTCGGGCAAAGTGTCAAATTTACGTGGTGGCATTCGCAAAAAGCTAAACACCGTCAAAGTAAAAAGAAAATAAATCGTGCACTATTTTTGCCCCGTATTCAGAATCGTTTTTTTGTCTTGAACTTGACTTGTGACCGCCTTCAATGCAACGCGTAAGGAATGCGTTTGTACTTCATGCCTTGGCAACGACTTAAGACACCGCGTTCGATACGCGTTTGTGTTGCATTGGAGGCTGTGGCAAGTCAGGATAAACTGAAGAGCTTTTCTGAATACGTACGACTCTCGGAAACACTCCTCGTCGTCTCAGCGCAGCTCGGGAGGTATAGGCGGCTTGCATGGCCGGCCAACTCTCGCGATCGGATTGGCGGTCACACCCACCACCGGCTTTTTTTCTTTGGAGGCATCTCTGCAGCCAGCACTGACACCATGGCACAGCACACCAGCCCCATGACAATCTCTTGTTCTTCGCTTTAATCGAACTCCTTGACGCTTTTGGGAACGCTGTGTGAAAACGGACGAAAACGATAAATGCGGCGCGCTTGATTTGCTCCACTCACTCAGCTGGAAGTGATGAACTGGTCGGCGCCGGTCTCCAGAAATCTCGCTCATAACGAGATTTGGACGTTACTGCCTGGTTTTGCAACTTCCGGTCACTCGCATGCAGCCTCTGCCGGTGTGAACATCAGTCACTTTTTGGTCACCAGTCGCGAATGGTCGCGTGACCACTGCCAGTCGCCGGTGTGCACCAGCCTTGACTTAGATCAGAGTGGCGCATTTCTTCGGCCGGGAAGTGGCAGATATATAGGTGGCCCACATTTTTTTCTTTCTGCAGTTTTTCATTGATACTGGCCACCTCACAGTGAACTTTTTGGGGGCGCTGTTTTTTAGTGCGTGCAGCAGTCGAGTCACGTGCAACTTTTGAAATTTCGCAGGTTTTGTCTACCAACAGAAAAAAAAAGAGCAAGTACAGTCAACTAATACATGTTCCTTATGCTACGATATAGCCACCTTGGAACATATGCTCTGGCGGTGCCCCGCGTTACGCTGTGGGGAAGTGATCACGCCGTCCAAATGGGAGGGTGCTATTGCAAGCTCCGTACTCGAACAACAGATATGGGCAGTCCACCGGGCCCGCTACGCAGCAGATAGACTTGGTCTTTCTGTTTCGCCGTAAGAGCGACCCACAACGTGCTAAAGCACGTTCTGAAGGACCAAATAAAGTTCACTTATCCATTCATCTATGCAATTTGTACCTTGTTAAAGACAGAGCACTGAGATGTCGTTTCAACATGCGCACATGTGCATCTTGACGTTTTGGTAAATATGTGAATGCCTTTCGAACTGCCAATAATATTATGTCTATGTGATTGATTCTCACTAATGACAAATTAGAGTGGTTGCTCGAGTGTGCTAGGAACAGTATGCACTATATAGGTTTGCTTCGCTAACGCTGTTCCTTTCCTTTTATTATATCGTGCTGCGGGCAATTTGCGACACCCAGTTTAAACATGTCCGAGATGCAATAGCTGATCAAGTTCGTACATTACCTTCCTGCCACTTTGAGAGCAATATCACATGCACCTATTGAGATAAACATGCTCCTAGGCTTCTTGTTCTACAGGAATTGTTATGATGTTATGCACGCACGCAAAACAGTGTCTACGGTGACAGTGAAACAGGTAACAACCGGAGAGGCAAAGCATGAGCCATCGAGTTTCATAACGTTGCCGTAGCTTTAGTGATTAAAGTCTTCATCAAGAAAACCTGAAGCTGTGCGAAGCGAAACGAAACACTCCCGCAACAGTGCTGGCGGTGATCACGGTCGTCTGAATTTGAATATCTACAGATACAATGCGTTGGCCTTACGTATTTGCACTGTTGGAGCAGTGCCAAACCGCTGAGACCAAATTGCTGCGACCTGTAGGTGGCCAGTGTCTCCAAAAGTGATCGCCTCAGAATACAGGCTCATGCGCGCTCACTCTCATCCCCTCCGGGGTCGCACACGCGACTGTAGGGTACAGCCGAGCACCGTCACAGCAATGCACCACCGAGGCGGCCGAAAAATAACGCACAACTTCAAAGGAGGAACCAGTGATATAGGTGCTTTTTAAGGCACTGCAGCTATAGCAGGCCGCGAAAACTCAGTGCTAGTTTTGCTTTAAAAAAACATGCACGCTCGTAGCGGTTCCGGGCATCATAAGATGCAGTTAAACGGAGTGACATTGATGTGATTGTTCGCATCTATTGGCTTTCACAAGTTTTTACAGAAAAAAAAAGATATCGCTGCAAATAACTTCCCTTTTGTTTAAATGTCTTTTATTCTTTATTTCGTGAATGTTAAATCAGGCGAAGCGTGGGAAGCTATTGACTTGCATTCGTAGCACTTGCATCCGCTCCTTCTCGCCCCTCACTCAGCGTTATTGTAGGTTGGATCGCGCTCAGTTATCTCACTCGGTTCGCGTGTCAACTACGGGAAAGATAAAGACAGCAAGTTGTTGCGGGCAGAGAACGGAAGCCGCAGTGAGCTACGCCGAACTAGTCAACCATGCATTTGTCGAAGATGGCCTCATCGGGCAACACACGTTTTCCGCGGCTCTGTGGTGTGCAAACTCTGGTATTTCTAGTCCCGCGAAGGTTTTGCAGCGTTTCATAAAGGCAACGGGTGAGCACAAATATTTGGGTTCATTATTTGAGCAGGTATTGATTTTGCATGAGTACATATTAGTAAACCTTGTTCTCTGCAAGGGTTACGAGACTGGAAGAAGTGCAGTGTCGCTTGACTACTATTGGTGAAGAGGGCAGCTAAGCCCTTGTCGGAAAAAATCGTTTATGGAAAGGTATAAATTTGAGTTGGCTCAACTACATACTATGAGTTTCTTTTACTTTTGGCGTGTAGTTGAAATGATGTCAAATAATTAAAGGCTGCTTCCTGCTCAAGAAACCCGTGTAGCTGCGGTTTCAAAACTTAGTCTTTACTTCTGATATATTATCGCTTTAATACATGTTATGGACTAAATGCCTAAAAAATTATTACAGAGAACGTCAATGGAGCCAACGCTTTGACAAGTGAACTTTTCTTTGGCCAGGCAACGCTGTTGCCTGACGAAGACAGGTCAACTTGCCGAAAGACTGTTTCCATTGACGTTCTTTCGCGAAGTGTTTTTGATTGCTTCAAGCCTCCCCATGTCTCTGAACTTCAGTCTCGTTTAGTACTCAAGTTCTGTAAGAAACTATGCCCGCCGTCATAAAACAAAAACGTGAATGAGTCAAATACGACGTGTCATACTCGCGATTGTTGATAATTTTCGCATTAGTTTGGATATTCAGGGTTCGTTTGCTCATTATTTTTTGCATGTCAGTTGTAAATAAAGATAGTTTTATAGATTGACAATTTCACACCACGTGTGTCTGTTTTTTTTACAAAGAACGTGTCTTAAAAATTTCATTTTATTTGTGCTGATTGAGTTTCGTCTTACTAAAAAATCAGTCAGCTTAACTTTCTGCTCTTTCGAATACACGGAATAAATTAAAAAAAAAAAGATTATGGCTGCATTGCCCAAGCCGCCGGCGGACCTTAAAGAAGGCACGAGCCCATTTTGCTTGCATGCGAAGTGATAAAAGAGTGCTTCCGCGGAAACCCTCCTCCTCTCGAATTTTCGTACTTCCTCTCTATTTGGTAACCTCACCAGTGATGACATAAAAAATTTTTTCTGTTCGTGATTTATTTTTAGTAGGATGGCCGGCAACCACCAGTGGTAAAAGCGGCGCTGCCGCTGCCGAGAGCGAATACATGGAGGTATAGAAAGTTTGCACCCCGTAGCTATACTTATGGCGGAATCAACAGTATACATGGAGGACCCAGTTCAATAAATTAAGAGGGGGCCTTCCCCCTCACCCCACTCCCTTTCTTTCTCACTTTGCCATCTGGCCATGGTTAAGACTTACCGCTTTTTTACAATTAGCTGTAAAGAACACCAGTCATGTTTGTTCTAAGCCTCTCTGAATTGTTTAATATCACCTGGGCGTTTTCTTTCTTGAAAAGCACGTGACAGATTACCATCATAATGATTAACCATATTAGGAGACGAAGACACGTGAACCGCAATAAGATTTGCCTATTTAGTTGGATCATACTGAAAGAAGACCAAACAGCGCGAGAAGACAAAAAGAAGGAATGCATACGACACTTCGAAGCGCAGTTCAAGCACCGTGTATGTTTCTTCCATTCGTCTTAAACCATTGCGTTGTTTACACGAGAGGACATCTTCCCTCGAAAATCAGAGAGCGCCTGTGTGAAAAATAGGTTTCTCTATCTGCTTCAACATCACTGATTTCGTATAGGTTGCCTGCGTGTGAGTACTGCCGAAATTGACAGGTGGGCCTTTTTACAGAAACTGTTTGCACGTACATACAGTAAATATGCTACAAATCATCTATATGCTTCTCAATTCATAAAACAACACACATTTAGCTCTTAAAAGGCAGTATTTTGATACAGTGCTATAGTGATATAGTGCAATATTTCAATTAGTGCTATAATTAGACAATACTTCGATATAGTGCGATTATAGTGATCTAGTAGCCATAAGGGATTCGGTTGCTGACCCGCAGGCCACGGGATTGAATCTCGGATGCGGTGGCTGCATTTCCGATGGTAGTGGAAATGCTGTAGGCCTGTGTGCTCAGATTTGGGTGCACTTTAAAGAACCCCAGGTGGTCGAAATTTCCGGAGCCCCCTCCACCACGGCGTCTCTCATAATCATATGGTGGTTTTGGGACGTTAAACCCCCAATATCAATCAAATCTATATAGTGCTATTATACATGTTGCATATGACTACTGATCACAGATGGTTTAACATTAAAATATATTCGATATGGGAAGTGGGTATCCATAATCTTGCGGCCAGACAATGAATATATATTGTAGATATTTTTTGTGCACAACCTTTACGAAGTGATGGGCTTTAAACTTTCCCTATATAACCACCGAGCAGGAATGAAGACAGAACGGCAATGCCAGAAATGAAAAGTCAAACCATTACTTTCAAGTCAAACCATTTGGCTGAAAAGTCAAACAATTTGGCCAGTTTTGAACTTTGTTCGCATCAGGAGGTGTTTTTCTATGATGTTGCGGTTGTCCCACACCGCATTACATCAGATGTGCTTGTTGATATTGAACGCTCATCCTCTCTTTGTGTGTATGTGTGTGTGGTCAGTTTTAAAAGTTGTTTCTTCTGATAGACTTAGACTGTATAGGATTTTTTGAGAATCCGTGCTCCTCGCATGGTTTGCAGTTTTCGTGTATTATTTTTTCCCCTCAATTATGCAGTAATCAATCAGCTCAACCCTTGCGTCGTCAATGAATCTGATGGATGGTCCTTCACGGATGGTGAAGAGTTTTTCTCGGTGGCTGCGCTTTTTTTTTTGTTTACCGTGCGTCGTTTTGCAGCATTATGGGCTTCATTTTGAAGCGCTGCGCTTCAAACTTGAGTGCGGTTGATTTCATGGGATCTTTCTTATTGTATTTTGTTTTTGGTGGCCTTTTTATGTTTGTTCTTGTCTCCTGTTTTAAAATGCTGGGTAACCATCCAAAAAAGGCAGCTTATTTTGAATAAATCAAAGGATAAAAACTCAAGTGTTTTCTTCAATTTTCGATGATTTGCTAGAGCTTTGTAGAACAGAATACACAGTAATTCTGCAGTGCTTGCATGAAAATTGGGACTTCCTTCATTTATCTAACCAATGCGGGAAACGATCAGCATGCAATAAATAAAGAGCGGAGCAAGCATTAAAAAAAAGCACTGATCCACCTCAGTGAAACTCTCTCCGGATTAAGTAAGTACATTCGTAAAATACATCGGAGGTACCACACAAAATCTCTGGATAGCCATTGTGAAAAACCCGTTATAGATGCTCCGGAGATGCCACGTCATCAGTCCACCCAGCCGGAGGAAAATGCCAGTAAAAAGAACTCCGAGTGCGCCACGCAATATCTCCGGCGAGCCGGAGTAAAAACTTTGCTCCGGATGTCCGGAGCGAAAATTGCTCCAAAAAGGGGGAACGCTAAAGGACATACGTTTTACTCCGACCTCAGAGTAATTTTTTTTACAGTGCAGTAATTTACTGTAGCTGCAAATTTCGGACTGAAATGTATGGCGAAGAGACACGGCGAAACCAAACAAGGCTTATATATGTGTACATTTTGCCCACTGAACCTGAAAGAGGCGTGTTACACAATGAATGAAGAGAAATTGGGCAGTACCGAAAGAAAGATAAAGCGGCCTAGACGATGTGTACGTGGCTAATAAAGAAGATGCACAGGGCAGCAAGGTCGCAAGATCAAACAGTCAGTGTCGGAGTACTGCTGCTCCATGTGTGTGTGTGTGTGTCATTTTGTGTGCGCGCTATCCTAAGTGTTGTGCCCCCCCCCCCCCCCCGCCCGTGGGGTTAAGAAAAGCCCCTCTCGACTGTGGAGTCAGGCCGGAGGCGCCTGGCAAAGCAGTAAGCTTCGAGGCATGAACTGGGACGGATCGTGAGACAGCAAAAGAACGATATGTAACCTTTCCTTTTAATACAGTTTGATTGAAATCATAAACTTGCATTCTTTCTTTCATTCGCATTAGATGGCGCAGTCGACAGGATTAAGGACCAGTTAAATTGATGGCATTCTGCAATTACGCCATCTATTGCGACAATCACCATGACTGAAGCCACCGGAAACCCAGCCCGAGTTACTCAATGATTGCGAAGGAGAACTTGCTTTTGTCCAAAGACAGACAAGCCCTTAGCGCACTCAAGGAGACAAGAGCTTGCCGATGAACTCAAGCAACGCCACATCCCTCAAACGGGCAGAAAGGACGATCTTGTCCCGTAATTCAACGAGGAAAATGAATGGCGATAAACCAGCAGCATGCAGGAGCCACCAACGATGCAACGAACTACCAGCGACGACGAGCTGGTAAGCATTCGGAGCCTCTCTGCTGCCAACGCAAAACTGCACGCCGAATTTCAAGCCCTCAAAAGTCAAGTACAACTTCTGGCTACGACAAACGGCCAATGAGACAGCCTACGCCACGGCAGCCGTCCCGAAAATGACGAAACGAGTGAGTCACGATCAATTTCACTCGAGCATGCGCGCAATGAAAATTTATGACACTACACCTCTCCCTGTTTGTAAACAGTGTGACGTCACTGTGGGCACCCCGCCCACCATACTCTCTCTCGGAGGAGGTGCTGGTTGGCAAGATAGATCCGCCGGCGGCATCTTTCTGAATGGCAGAGCTGCGTGCCTGCATTGCTTCGACAGAAATTTCTACCTTGCTAGGTTCTAAAGTCACAGCTTTTGATAGAAGGAGGTCGAGGAAGGGTCACTGCTCTAGTGTGGAATTTCGCTCGTTGTAGATAGATGGATGGAGAAAGTTTAGAGTACGGAGAGAAGTGACTAGCACGCAGTGGGCTTCACCCACGTAGATGGCAGCCATAAAATAGTATGATCTTTTTCGAAAGCGAACGTTTTCAATGCACACGGTTACTGGCACTTTGAGAAATATTTGCATGACATGGATGTAAACTAATTCAATTTCCATCGTAGAGTTTTAACGAGGTAGAAAATTGGCGGCAGCATGCTATTGAGCAGCTCTGCGTGACGTCACGGATAATATTCTCACTCATTGAGCAAAAACTCAATCGGTGAGAATGAAAAAAAAATAGAAACACTTCTTGCCGCGTGATAGGCTGAGGTTAACACATCTTCGTGAAAATTAAAGTGAATTCTGCCGCCGCATTTCTCAATAACAGAGTGAAAATAAATTTTATGTAAAACCAGACAACATAATAAATAATATTACCTGGCACAATTACCTTGTTGCATTTGACACTTATAATTGTTTTGGTGCCTATATTGCTCCTTTAGGCTTGATACACAAACTTGTAATGCGCATTGTCACTTCATAAAGATCGAGCCGTAAGAGTACAATGTGAATAAGAAACAAAAATCTCCGCTGGTTCGATTAACACGTATCAGGTATCGGATAATACGATTTAGAGCCGTGGTGAAGCGTATATGCAGATTCGGCAACGCTACAACATGCTTATAGCTCATGCGTAGTCGTATATATCACGCGGATATCATGCGCTTTTGCTTTTCTGCACACCGCGCATACGCTGAGATGTACCCACTCGCAGATGTTCGCGTCAAATGCATTTTTACCTTGAATAAAATGTAAGATCGTGAAGTTTCATCGAGAACTGGTTACTGCAACCAGCCCACAACGAATACCAGTGTTTTCGCAAACAGGACGCATCATGTTATTCACACTTCACACACCGTGCATGCACAATATTCGCAGTTTCACCGTCGGTAGAGGTGAACCAATATGTCGATACCTTTCAGCGCACACTACTCGCCAAAGTCAACACTGCGCATTTTCAAAGACGATGCCACTGTTGCTCACACAGGCCGCCACGTGTGTTCACTTCTCCGAGATAAACAGCCAGTCAGCGTGGCAAATATTTCATCAGGCACTTTACCGCACACCTAGACGTTATCTGACACATACATAAAAACTTGCCCCAAGCTCCGAGCGACTGCACCTCACTCAGCTACTGGCGGGAGTGTTTTGCCAACCACTGCCTTGCACGTGCACCTGTGACGTCACGCTGTGACGTACCTCGGTAGAGGTCTATTGGAATCCAGTGATATCACCCGATTACTCTAAATGATGGCCAAATCACAAGCAACATTGACAGCGTGTATTGTCCAAGCACGAGAACCGATTCAAATTCATGCATTCGACTAATTACACGTCAGCAGCAATACCATTTTATGATGGCTCTGTTCTATCCGACGTAGACACCTGGATAGCTGAGACTAGATGAATAGTGTCACTCGCTCAGTGGTCACTCGCACTGACACTTGTGAATGGCATCACCCGCTTACGAGGTCCTGCACGCGACTGGCACTTAAGCTATAAAAAACTACTTGCAAATTGGTAATTGTGGAAGCCAGCTGGTTCTCACCGCTTCAAACGAAAAATGACAATGCAAGAATTCCTGGAATTTCAAGCAAAATGCATGCTACAGCAGCAAAAATCCATTACTGAGTACGTTTAATCGAAAAACGCGATCCCGGAAAAGGCACTGTATTACACGGGGACCGAAGAACAAATCTCCTTCATACATGCCGGCATTAAAGAAGATAAATGGGCAAATTCGTCAGCAGTGAAGTGTTGCAACTTCGTTCTCGAGCTCACTGACAGTTCTAGAATGCTCGGCTACCGAAGATCAATGGCAATGGTGGACGAGACGGAGCCGAGGAACACAGACTTCCAAGCGAAGAAATCAGATCGCAAATTGTCAGGTGCTGCTACGTCTTTCCCATTAAACAAGCCATCTATGTAGCGATGCTTCAACTGCAACGAAAATGAACCCATATCGAGAAATTGCATGAAGCCGAAAACTAGAGCAACGAAACGTGAGGAGGAAAAACGCTGAGAACAACAAAGCAGTGACAACATAGCCGAGACTTTTGTAAAGCAGGTGAACTGTTTTTTAGTGTCTAGTGGTGGAACGTTACCAGTTGTCAACGGCCTCCTTACGCGACCCCTCCTGTCAAAGTCTGCATCGACACAGGCAAAACCGTCTCGCTAATTTCTTCGCACGCTCTTCCATCGAAAGCTATATATACTGTGTAAACATCAGGCAATCACATCGAAATTTGGGACCACACGATAAATTTGCAAATGTCCGCCAAAACAGACATGATGATTGGAACTATACGGACCACACTATCCGATCTATAGTATGTCCGCTACCGAAACCTATTGATGTCATCATCGGATCTTACTGGCGACGAAAAGTAAACGTTGAAGTCATATTCCATCCAACGAATGACGTAACATTGGTTACGTGACTAAAGAGGACAGTACTCGAATGCCGACCCTCACCGTACGTGATCAGACATCAAGCTGAAGTGTAAAGGGAAGACTGCTGGCACTTTTATTGCCTCGTTCTGCCGTCAGGAACAAAAAGACACAACCGAGTTTGTGCGTATTGATTCTATAAAACTGAACGTGATGCGATGTTGTGCCAAGAGATCGAAAAATCAGTTTTCTCAATGACATCAGACGCGAGCCCGGAAGAACAGAACATGCTGCGCACGATATTGCTCAAAAACAGATCCATATTTGCAACGAAGTCTGACACGCTTGAACTGTGCCCGCACATTGAGCATTCGATTGAGCTCCGAGACAGCATACATGCCGCATCACGACCATGCAGATGCTCAGCCGCAGACCGTGACTTTATCAAACGTGAAGTTGAGGATTACTTGGTGAAGGACATTGTTCGACCGAGTGACAGTGAGTACGCCGCGCCAACAATAGTGGTTGACCAGCCAAACCACCCCACTACGCCTCAACAAATGGTGCACAATTATTGAAAACTCAACGCAAAGACGGTAAATCCATTATACCCGATGCCTATTAACGAAGACGTAATGTCAGACATCACAAGATACGAATCAAAGTACTTCACCGTCATGAATGGTAAAGCCGCTTTCTTAACCATACGAGTGAGGAAAGAACACGTCCATGAAACTGCATGTGTCACGCCAGACGAAAAATACGAATACCTGAGAGGGGCCTTCGGTGTCTGCAAAGTGCCATAAATGATCCAAGAAGTGATGTGCCTTATATTTGAGGGCTCGCCACGAACCGCTACATACATAGACGATGTCGGTCAAGGAGCATCAACAGTTTCAGAACCACTGAGGCTCCTGGATGAAACTTTAGACAGAATCAAGCTTAACAGCTTAAGGATGGACTTCCGAAAGTGTCAGTTTATTCACGACAAGGTGACTATCCTCGGATACGTGATTACAAATGAAGGTCGCACACCAAACGGCTCACGAATATCCACCATCTACAAGTTCGAGCCACACGCCTACCCTAAAAGATTGTACTCGTACTTGAAGTTTTTTAATCACCGTAAGTTCGTCCGGAAATTCTCAAAAATAACATGTCCATTGAGAGACCTGGTATCAAAAAAAAAAAAAGACGAAGTTTGAGTGGACATCAGAACACCAAGACATCGCTGACGATCTCAAAAATACGCTCAAGTCTCCCCCTGTTTTGGCGACATTTCGACCCTAATGCCCGACGCGAGTCTATGTTGATGCCTGTCAAACCTGAATAGGAGCCGTACTTACGCAAACACAAGACGGCAATGAGAAGGTGATTGAATACGCATGCCGATCACTCAACGAGCACGATTCAAAGCTTCTCTGCAACGTTCTGAATTTAAGGTGACGCACTGGGCAATAAACGAGAAATTTTCTCTCTACCTTTGAGGAGGACCGCTATTCACCGTTTTCACAGACAACTTCAGCTTAATATATCTCGTCCAGAATGGAGCGACCAATTACCGATTTGCCCGCTGGACGCTCAACCTCCTCGCCGAGTACACATTTGACGCGCTGTATCACCCCGGTCGGCTTATAACAGACGCTCTTTCACGACTGGATGAGAAGAGAACGTCGGGAGACGTCCTCAAAAAGGGGACGCGGAGAGGCATGTGCTCTTGCATACATCGATTGTTCGCAATCACGAGACACTGAAGCAATTTCAAGTTATGAACACAGAATGTGAAATGTTGATGAATGAAAGAACAAAAGACGGCGTCTACTCGACAGATTACGGCGTTTTAACCAGACAGATGACCGAGAAAGGCCGCAGAGTTAGGAAAATCGTCGTGCCGGGAGTGCTACGAAGTACTGTCATGAAAATATTCTACAACAACAATGGACATCTTTGCACATCCAAAACAAAAGAGCTCATCGCGCGAAGGTATATTGGTGGCCATCAGTATCCAAGAATATTAACTCATACGTTCAGTCATGTTATACTCGTCAGACAATGAATGCTCGCACAAAACGGAGTGAATGCTGTTTGAATCCCTGAGATGTGCCGAACGAACCCAACACTGTCGCATCATTGGATCACATATATACCCACTCAGTGAAACGGAGAACGAGGGCTACGTGTTGAAAGTTGACCACGCCACATGATGCATGGATGCTGTCATCGTACCAAGTACTGCATCGACGTACTATATCGAATACGTCATGAACCGACGGATAACACGATTCGGTGTTCCCGGAGGAATCATTACGGATCAGGCGAAATGTTTCGTGAAGACGGCTTCGCTCCACAGAAGAGTTGGAATCGAACACCCGAGGACGCCATCGTATTGGCCTTAGGAGAATGGCATCGCAAAGCGCATGGTCGCCACGTTGAAACATGTACTGAGAAAGCTACTCAGCCAGGTTCAAAATTGGGAGCGCATGCTTGCTGACGCTGTCTTCACCATCAATGTGGGAAAGTTTGAGCAAACTAGATATAGTGCATTTTGGCTAATGCGCGGCTAACAATCAAAGTTGCCGGGTGAACTCAACATTGGAGCGATTCACGACGATTTTGAAGAGTCCGAACGACTGCGTGGATCGGCATTAGCGCGCAAAAAAGGTAAGAAATAGTCGAAAGACGATAGTCTTGCGTCTGGAGAGAGTGAACAAAACGTTTATTTGAAGTTCTGCGCAAGAAAATCGGTGAAGGGTATTCTGGAGGCGCTGCGTTAGAGTGTCTCGAGCGTGTTACGGAGGCAAACGAGCGCATCGAGGCACGTTAGACACGAGCGCCATCTGGCAATTATCTTCGAAAACGAAGGCGTGCAGCCCATGGAGAAAGATGCGCGCTAGTCTCTGAGGGGATAAGGGGAAGAACGCAAAACGACGGGCACGTGCCACGACCGTGACGTCGTAGCAAAACGTTGGAAACACCTTTTTGAGCATCGCGTTGCATTGTCAGCGCGACGCGACAAACGATACATTTTTTAGAGTTACTAGTGTGTGCTTCTTCTAGTATAGAGACAGACATACAAAACTTCGAAGTGTTGTTATGAAGCCTCAAATATGTGCAATAATTGCTTTTGAATTTTACCATCGCACAGCTATGAACGCTAAATTTTGAGCAATATTGGTGGGCGCTGCGAATGAGGTTGGCCGTTTGGTGCCATTTGAGGTTTTGTTAAGGCAGACAAACAGACAAATGTACAGACAGACAGGCAGACAGACAGACAGACAGACAGACAGACAGACAGACAGACCAAAATTTTTCTGTCGAAGGTCCCCAAGAAAGACTATCGTCTTTAAATGTTGACGACAAGCCAGCGTTACTCGACTCTCCGCTACGATGCAAGGCATGAAGTTCCACGATTTAATATTGGCGATAAGGTGCTGTACGCCATCACGGCTCGCCGCTGGACTCTGAACCCCCGCTTCGAGGGACCTTATGTGACTGTCGGGTTTCGGGGGAAGAACATCGTCCTCATTCGGCAAACCACAATGTCGAGGAGCGAAGCCGAAAGAGCCGTCAACATCAAACAGTTGCGCTTGTACCGCGAACTAGGGGACGCCACCACTGAACTTGCATACGCCAGTATCAGCCTTCATTTGGGACGTGGAGCTGAACCGCACGGCTCCAACTAAAACAGAGCGATATCGTATCAGCAGTGTCGGAGTGCTGCCGCTCCATGTGCGTGTGTGTTCTTTTGTGTCCGAACCGTCTTTAGAACAGTGTTTATGGCTTTTTGGCCCTCAGCAACGCGCTTTTAATACTCGACACGCCCGAACTCACCCGTTTTCTGCGAGTGCATACCAATAACTATGCCATCGTGCGTCCTACAGTGGTGTGGCCCCCGTAGGGTGAAGAAAGCCTCTCGACCGTGGAGTCAGGCCGGAGCCCCCTGGCAAAACAGTTAGCTTCGAGGCTTAAACTGGTATGGATCGCGGGACAGAAGGAGAAGAATGACATGTAACCTTTCCTTGTAATAGAGTTTGCTTCAAAATCTTAAACTTGCATTCGTTCTTTCATTATTTGATTGATTTGATTGATTGATATGTGGGGTTTAACGTCCCAAAACCACTATATGATTATGAGAGACGCCGTAGTGGAGGGCTCCGGAAATTTAGACCACCTGGGGTTCTTTAATGTGCACCCAAATCTGAGCACACGGGGTTCATTATTTCTCTGACAAAACTTATCTCAGGGTAAAGGCTTAATGTTATAAGAGTTGCCATTCCGTATTATTGGCGGCTACGTAGTCTCTCGCGTAGCATTTTGTAAAATAAGCTTGTTGACTGTCTGCGTGAGGGCTGGGGATCTTACGTAGCGTTGAAAGAAAGCTCTCGAAGTAACATGAATTTACTCAAAAAATTTTAGACTCATATACCCACGCGTGATAGCTGCGCGTGAATGCATGACTTCATGTAGTTACGCAAAAGCCTGAAATTGGCATTGTATCGCATTACTTGCTGCTCTAAAAAAAGGGGAAACTGAAAGAAAAGAAAAAAAAACAAATGCAATATGTCGCATTATACGAGAGATCTCAGGTATCACTTTGTGACAGTGTACCACTAACTTTCGTGATTGCGGTTGATATACTGCCCACCGTAATTGCACATTATGCAACCTAGGCGTGTAATATGCAAGGACGTATCTTTGGGCAGAGCACCAAAGAACGTGCGCCCTTCTTTCATCTAGAGTGGGGCTCCTGCTGGTTGATGATAACGAACACGGGCCCGAGTCCACTAATAAGTGCGCCGGTGGTTGCGTGCCAGAAATTCCTCGTACCATACGGCGGTACACTTTTGTTACGTGCATAGAGTGAATATATTATAGAGAAAAAGCTCCCAATAGGGGCCATGCATTAAAACCTGTAACCGCACGGCAGCCGCCATGATAGAGCGATACTCAGCTTTCAGAAGGTCTCACTAGCACTCGCCCGTGCATTCTGCAATTACCCCTGGCATTTTTATCGATTTCATGACTCTCTGTTTCATTGCGGTTAGAGAATATCACATAAGGTGGAGTTGTTTGCTCACGGTAAAAAAAAACGAATAACGAGGCATTACGACTCAGACGACGCACGAGCAAGACGGCGCAATCGGTCGCCCGGCCATGCTCTCGCCTTCATATATTCGCGACTCAAACTGGGCGCTCGCCACCTAGCGACCACGGTTGTAAACGCCGATAAGAGGGTCCACCTTGAAAAAATAGATGTTACCACGTTACGCCCATTGATAAGCGGCCGCAAAGTTATTTTATTTGCTCCATGCCACACGCGTGAGCCTGAAAAAAAAAATAAAGCGATGTCCAAAGACCATTGCAGTACGCAGAAATGCGTGGCATCAAGGTGGAAAGATGGCATGTATCGTTTTATCACTTCTCAAAGGACGCAGACGACGCGCGATTAAGAACGGCGCAAATCCGAAACTTGCGCATCGAAAGAAAGTGACGGATGCTATATAGTTTTTTCTAATGAATTAGTTCTCGAACGACTTAATTCTCCTTGGTGAGTACACCATTATCTAGCATGTGTGCAATTTTATAAATATTCGGGCTTCTCTAGGCGGGGAGTATCAATTAGTTTAAGCAAGCGCTTTAGGAAATATCTTGTGTTACATGTGTGAGTGAATATATTTTACGAATATGCTTGTTTTCTGCGCAAGTCGTAGTTCTTATATGTACCATTCTCAAAGTAAGCTGCTGTTATCCCTTTCTCTTCAACATTTTTATTAATTTCTCAAGTGTGTATATACACGCACACGAAAACGCGCGTGAACTTTGCATGTGCTTGGCATGAGTGTATGTATGTTCATGCCCATATATATCATGTCCGTGCATTTTTAGATTGTCTAGTGTCCGTGGATATATCCGCTTTCAATATCAAACCAACACGAACAAGCGAGTGTGTGAAAGCACACGACTTTATTCATTAGAAGCCTAATAGCATGGATTGGCGAACGAAAAGAAAGGAACAATCCCATTACAATCGAAACTACTATTTTCATTACCTAAACATACACTGGCCCAGGCATAGCTTCGAGCTGCAATCAAGTGAACGACGTGCGTATTCAGCGTTTTACGGGACAATGAAACTCCATGAGATACATGCGAACGGCAGCACGAGTCACAGCGTAGTTACCCAAAAAACGTTGTTACAAACAATGGCCTTGCCCGTAGCAATATAGAAACGCAGCGCGAAAGTGCTAGCACCTTTCGGGGAGGACCGCTACACATGAGCAGTTGCCTTCTTCCACCTCGGACTCGCTAGAGAGGCTCTTCAACTTGAAGTAAATCTTACGCGGTTCGCCAAAAAGGCTCAACGTTTGCGCGCACAGCACAGTTGTTTCCGTTGTTTCGCCAGTGAAATACTTTATTCCAATTAGAACAAGACAGGGCGCGGCCAGCACCCTTTCGCCTTCGACGAAGCAACGCGATCCGACGCCACAATCGAGAAATTTCAGTGCAGCGCCAAGCGAAAGTGCCGCGTTGACTCTGTTGAGTGTAGCCATATTTGTTTTTTCGACCAGTGTTCTGAGTACAGGGAGCGTTTATAGAGTTTCTAATTGACAAGATACGAGAATAGTGGTGCCACTTAATGAAACTTCAAATGCCCCTTTTCAGGCACAGTGAATTGCATAAATTACTTATTGACTCTTTCCTAGAAGTTCTTGATATAAACATCACACAATTTCTGTCTGTATACGATACGTGTACACGATTGTTTATGATTTATACTGCGATAATTTCAGTTTTCTAAGCTGCTACAATAAGCACTTTTTTAATGTATTTTAATGACAACAGAGATAACGTTCCAAGATGTCAGCGTTTTGATGGTCAACGTTATAGGATTCCCGGCCCAGGTTCTCGTCTACAGTTTACTATATCGACTCTGCGGTTACACGTGCCTATACACACCACATGTTCTCTCTGTCATCAAGTCTCAACATTCCAAGTGTAGAGAGGAAGCGCTGTTATAGCGCTGTTGTGTTGCTGGAAATGGCGTCGTTGATACTCGTACAGGCTGGGGAGTCGGCCCAAGCGGAGGTCGTGGTGGAGTAGCAGCAACAGCAGCATAAGTCAATGGCGCGGTGACGGGTGCTGTCTGAGAGACGGACGGCAATGCCTCAGAGACCTGCGCCTGTATTACCTGCCTGATGGCGGGCGCGAGACACTCAGAAGAGGGTTCCGTTGCCGGTAGATACGACAGGCACGAAAGTTGTCAGGCCACCTCCTCGCGCACATATCGTTTGATTTCGGACATTATTGCGCTGTGGTCTCCACCCAGGCTCAATGCCGCGAGAGTTTCATCGGTAGCCGCTGGACGCCGTGTCATGACCCGTTGTTTGCGCAACTCCTCGAAGCTCTGGCAAAGAGTGGCGAGTTCGGACACGGTACGTGGGCCCTTGGCCAGCAGCATCTGGAAGGCGTCGTCGTCTATCCCCTTCAAAATATGTTTGATCTTGTCTGCCTCGATCATTGAAGGGTCAAGGCGCTTGCACAAGTCGAGCACATCCTCGATGTAGCTTGTGAAGCCTTCTCCTTGAAGCTGTGCGCGTCCCCGTAGGCGCTGTTCGGCACGGAGCTTGCGTACCTCGGGGCGACCGAACACATCGGTAATGCGTAGCTTAAAGGCACCCCAACTGGCGAATTCCGACTGGTGGTTGTTAAACCAGAGACTCGCCACCTTTTTCAGGTAGAACGGTACATATTGCAGCTTCGAAGGGTCGTCCCACTTGTTGCTTGCGCCTACCTTTTCAAATGTCGACAGCCAATCTTCTAGGTCTTGCTCATCAGTACCGTCGAAAAAAGGTGAATCGCGCACGCGTAGCGCAGTGGGCACGATGACCATCGGAGGCTGGGTCGTAACTTGCTGGATGTTTTCTTCAGCCATGTCTGGGATGGCAGGTAGTTTCCTGTTGCGGAGTTCCACGTTGAGTTACCCCGGCACCTTCACCACTCTGAAACGGGGTTTATTGGCGCAAGTAGTACTTGCACAGCAGGTCTATTGATGCGGAAAGCGGGCGGCAGGAACCGACGCAGGAAACACAACGCTCGGGGGAACAGCTCACGCTCGGCTCCTCTTGCTAAAGGCGTGACCCACTGCGGCACATATTCTTCTTCCTCTCTACACAAGGATTTAGGAACATCTGTACGTGATTTCATATCACAACGACGACGGTGCTACTGACGTCCTGCTGTAAATGAATGGCGAATACGCAAAGAACACAAAATTGCCGGCATATCTGCCTGCTATCTGCTGCAAAGGGCGCCAAAAGACGATAATCTTGTTTCGAGGCGTTGCGTGAGATATGACGCCATCTGGCAGTAGTCTGAAGAAATGAAAGTTCTTTAGAAGGCAGTGTCAGTGGTGTAGGTAGCACCCTTATGTCGTTTTAGCAAAACATAGAACACACCTGCTTTTTCGTTCATAGAGTCACATTTTCAGCGCAACATAATAAGCACTGTGGCCTTTCGAATTACATATGTATGCATTTTTTGAAATAAAGAAACACACTAATTAATACTTACGCATTCATGTCGCACCTCCAATATGCGTATTATTTGTTTTTTGATGGAAAATGTTCACAAGTATTAACGGGGCCACCAGATCAAGAAGTTTGTGCGCTGAGCAAGGGCTCAAACTTTCACCTTGTTGCGGAATTGTTGCACAGACGCACCAACAGAGAGATCGACAGGCATACAAATAGACAGACAGACAGACCAAAGTTTCTGCGTTGATGTATCCTGTGAAAGACTACCGTCTTTGAAATCACATATGGCAACACACTGTTACGAACGCGCGACACGTATTGCATTGCCCTTTCCCTCCGGCTGGCCTTACTCTAAAAGCGCATTTACACTAGAGTGACACGACACTGACATGACCTCGACGAAGACACGAGGCAGAAGCAGACCATCGGCTGACGAGTCGCCCGCTGACGGAGTCGCTAGACCCTATGATCACACTAAGCCTACGATGATGACGATGTCTCAAAAGACAGCATGGTGTCGTTGTGTAACATGATGACAGACCGAAAACGCCAGCAAAACGCATCCGCAGACCTGTTGTCAGCGTGTCTTCAGGATATCTACGGCTGAGCGAAAATTTGTCCCATGTTTTTGCTTCAAACGACCACGAAAGGGTCAATATTGGGAAAATAACAATGCCCTCTCCGAGGCTTCCGTGGCGTCTGAACAGACATCTTGCGAACCCCACGAAAGTCTTTTCTTCGCTTCAATTTTGTGTCTGACCACCCCGTCTCTCGTCAACGTGGCGGGGTCTGCACCGCCTAGCCGGAGAGGGACAATGGCAGAGCACGCAGCATGGCTGAAAGTAAGGTTCAGATGTGCAAGTTTAGTCGATGTTGCTGCGTGTGCCTCCAATGTAACTACAGAATTAGCCAACGAAAGACTGTAAGCACGACAAGGCGCGGGCGGTGTCTTCTAGAGACCATCGGCGGACTGTTTGTGTCTTTGCAGTGTACATAGGACGAATACAAGACAAAAGATACTCCCAAAGACAGTCGGCAAACCAAAGTCAGAGTCATATCTCTCTAGCGTAAACGCGCCTTTAGAGACACCAAATGCGTCCGTCACAGACACTGGGCATAGCGAAATATACTTTCGTGAAGAGTGGCCACTCGAGCCTTTTCGCGGCCGAGCAAAAAAGGGTCTGAACACCCGCTAGGTGGCATACCCATGCTCGCTTCTATTCGTTAGTCAACACATGAAATAGCCGCCTCAGGAGAAACACGGAGACTTAAGTTTTGCTTCAACATTTTTTGAAACTAAAGTTTTTATTTGTGCAATTCTCCACAAGACATTATCGGTTGGAGCAGCCACTCGTAGCGCTAATAGCAGCGCAGTAGCTCGGCCTAAGGGCCCTACGGAAATGTTCGCTGTTTACGTATGTTTCTCTATGCGCTGGGTGCGTCCGCCAGAGACGCTGCGCGCGTCCAACTGCGGATCTGCGCCGTCCTCCTCGAGCATCTCAGCGCTTATAAAAGGCCGGCGCATCTGGCGTCAGCTGTTTTCTCGTCTTGTACATACGTTCTAAATTATATGTTTTGTTTTCTTCTGGCTGCCCTTTGCCTTGTCATTGCCTTGATGCTCCTTGCCCGGCGGTGGCCTTCGCGACACGCTGCCCAAGAGACCATGGGGCCTCTCGTAACAACTGGTTGGCAGCGACGGGATTGCAGTGAGCCTTTCACTTTAGACAGCTGAGACGTGCACCTTTCAACGGACCCCCTGACTGCAGCTACGTGAGTGTTGAACTTTTCCTTTTTAAGATTTGCCAGGCATTTGAAGATAGTATTGAAGCTTCGGCCTGGCAGATTTTTTTTATTAATATTCAGCACTTTTTCGTGATCACACTTGGTGGCGATAGTAAATAAAGAGCTCATGGGGAAAAGGGTTTGGTGTCCGAGCTGGGCATGGATCTCAATTCACTACGCAAGCCTGATGTATTATTGCTATGCGCGGAATTGAGTGTGGACGTGGGGAACGCCGTACGGAAGCCGCACACCATTTAGGCATTACTTGCCTTTGTTCACTACGACGATTCACTCAGGCATTAATGCCTGAGTGAATCCCGGGAGATTGTTAAACAGTGACAGGCAACAAAGGAAAATCGCCCGGCTGAAGCGAAAGAGCATCGCGCAAACGAAGAAGCGCACCGATGAAAAAGAATGACGCGATCGAATGAAAGCGGCTTGAGCCTCAGATTGCGCTGGCGAATTGTGTGAGTGTTCAATGTGCAGAGTAAGAAGGGACTCATGGTGATGCGGGTGCTAGAAACACCGAGTGCGTGGCTGAGCCAACTGATGAATACATCCTCCATCGGCAGTTGGAGATAACAGGCTTCACAAGCGAGGGGCTTAAAACCAGGATTTAATTTCTCGGCACACGCCAGATGCGGTATCTTCAGCTGAGCAGGAAAAGAGTGCAGACGCACTCGGTGGTGACAGATTCCCCGCGTACACTGCAGCTGATTCAGCGGCGAGAATAGTGACGAATCTTGCGAGGTGGCTGTAGTTGCAGAGGGCACAGCCTCAGAGAAATTTCGTGTGATGGGTTTTAAGCCACAGGACGTTCGCGTGCGGACAAGGGTCCTTTCAGGGTGCCTCTGTCCATGCGACTGGCGACAAATTCATCAGATAGAACCTCCTCTCAGCCGCACACTGGATAGAGATCTCGAGAAGCGTCCGGGTGCTTTCCTTTGGAATTTCAGACATGCGTCTAGAAGAGCTTATTTGAAAGAGCCTTTGTGCATCGGGTCCCGTCAGCATGTAAAAAAAGTTTCGCGCTTGCTTTGGGACGCGATCACTTGAGCGGGCAGTGATTGTTCTCTGTATCGCCTGCCAACTTTACTGATGGTGTAAAATGAGCCTGGCAGATGAAAGTTGTCTCGTGCTTGCGGGCTGCCATCACCGAGGTATCTTCAGTGAAGCCACAGTGAAGATCGCGTTTCTGCTAAAAGCGAAGCAGGAGGCCAGAACCGTTTGCTGATCTCACAGCTGTCAAGAAAAGGAAAACCAGTCATACAGTGGTGTGTGTTGACGGGTACTGCCGTGTCGCCCTGTCACTGTGCTGTTTCTAGGACGGCTGTAGTGCCGTAGTCGACCGCAACTACAAGTGTCATGGCAACGTCAATTTTGGATTCCCAAGGACCCTCTGGGTAATGGCTACGGACCCTTGTCCATAGGGCCGACGCCACCCCGGCGGAGAAGCTGTTATAACATGCAACGCATTGTGCAGTGTTCTTCCCCTCCTGCTGGCCTTTCTCTAAGAGACACTAGATGCGTCTCTCACGGACATTGGGAACGTCTCTCGGAGACGCTGCACGGGTCCAAGAGTGGAGCTGCGCCCTTCTTCTCGGGTGTCTCGGCTCTTATAAAAACCCGGCGCATCTGGCGTCGGGTGCTTTCTCGCTCACATGTTTTGCAAATACGTTGTATTTCTTTCCTTCTAGCTGCCCTTTGTTACGGCCGTCACCCTTATAGAAGTTTTTTCGGCGGTTGGAAACTGGACGAACAGATTTAGACGCAAACCAAGCAAGAATGTATTGTCGAGAGAGGCTGATTTACTCTCTGTCAACAGTGAACAGTGGTGTACCAGGACCGGTTCGGCGCTAAGAAAACACACGAGACATGAAAGACCATTGTCACCTCGACTTCACATCAGGTACAATGGCTTTCTGGGCCAACAAGAAGGCACGTGGGCAACTTTCGAAGCCATCATAGATTTGGAGAGACCTGAAGCAGCGTGGTATTTGCTGTATGGGTTGGAAGCCAAAACAAAAACTGGTCGTACCTTCACCCTTCGAGGAGAAGCGAGGTCTGGAGGATTTGCAGTTGTGAGGCAGTGACTTCTAGCAAACGACGAAAGATTAGTCCACCTCTCCTCATTTCGCTTCTTTTCATAGCATTGGATAAATGAAGTGGCATGTTTGACAACAAGCTGTCAAGCCACTACATTGTCCTACCCGAACGCAGACGGGCAAGTTTGGCACGTGTACCGGGAGCCGGGCCTTTCGAGAGAATTCGCGGAACTCCGGCCATCAAGGATCATCGGACGTGCGCAAAGTGTTGGTGACGGGTGCAAAACGTGGTGTGGTGCGTTCGTGATCATATTTGGGCATTGTTCAGACTGTGCCCCTTCCACGTGCATTGTGTTGTGTCTTTCCCCGCCTTCGTGGGGAAACACTTATACCATCGAGCGCCGTATTGGCGGTAGCCATGGACATGGCACCCAGGCTTGGCAGCATGGCGCTATATGATCGGAATACCTTTTGTATATTTTTAGTTTTTAGTTCAGTTCTGCTTTTTTTCAGTGAGAGTCATCCAGAGCGAGAACTTCAGCCGGAATCTTTGAGCTTGAGTTCCCCAAGCTCATTTCTGAGCTCCGCAGACATGTAAATAAATTGTCGTTAGTACGAGCACCTCCTCTGACTTGTTCGGTGATGGTTTCTATGGTGGGGGCCCGCAGGATCCGGAGTCGCAACACTTGCCGCCGCCTGGCCACACACACACACACACACACACACACACACACACACACACACACACACACACACACACACACACACACACACACACACACACACACACACGCACACGCACGCACGCACGCACGCACGCACACACACACACACACACATACACACATACACACACACACACACGCGCGCGCGCGCGCACGCACGCACGCACAGGGTGAGAGAGAACAAAATCGACTCCCTGTTCTGTGCAGCAGAGACCCATTGGAACATGTTCCTAAAGGTATTTTGCTATACAATTAAAATGTGTGGCTGCCCCAGGTATCTCAGTTTTCGTGAAATCAGTATTTTGAATAATACTGCTGTTTTGTGAAGAAGTTTCAGGTAAACCCTAATTACCATCTTTATAATACTCTTGCTGCGGGTTCTTGCAACAAACACGCATGCAGTGGTTGAATTTTCTGAACCAGGAGTAACGGCTGAAGTAACCTGCATTACTTTGTTTGGCGGTAACCAATAATAAGGTGTCACCTTTTTCTTGTTCTGTCCCCACCCCTTACTTTTGTTTTTACAGAAAAAAAAGCTGACATCAGATCGGAGCACTGGCCACGTGTGGTGCCGTAGTTTTCCATCGCCGCCGGCGTGCCTAACCACTATCGGCTACGTTAAAAAAAAAAAAACTCGGCGAATTTCATAAAGCACACTAAATACATAATGGGATTGAGCCTGTGTTCGCTGCGCGCCAGCCCGGCATTCTACCACTGATCCACGTCGGTGTAATTTTCCTTTATTGCCTTGCATATCAAGACTTTTCACCATTCACCTATTTACACATTGATCAAAATACAAGTGCGTAACAAAATTCATTAAAAAACCGTCAGCTCTTACCTGACTACTGATGCGCGTGGTATTAGTTCCTAAACTGGCCTTAGGCAGGCTTGATGTCGGGAAAGGAGTGTGGCAGCTGGGGCTAGTTGGTATGACATGGCGATAGTTATAGCGCGAGAACAGAACGACGACACAAATACGAAAAGGTCCTTGGTGTCCTTTTTGTCTCTGTGTCGTCGTTCTGTTCTCGCGCTATAACTATCGTCATGTGGGGAAAGGAGTCACGTTAATAGGAGTAACAAAGTATTTCAGAAAATCAAAGGAACAACCAGGCGTCACACAATGCGAATTTCATAACAAATGGGTCGTCCAATGCTCCTACCCATGAGCAATTTTTTTTCTTCATTACCTATTAACTGTGGAGCATACCCTCTTTAAAAATAATTTTTCATCATCGTCAGCCGCTGCAAAAAAATATTGCGCAAAATTCTTAGCAAGTGTGTAGCGGATACCACGCTACTCCAAGGATTGATTTAGTATAGCATAGTAAATGCTGGCCTATTACAAAAACGTCATAATTATTATGGTGTAGTAGGTACCCAGCAAGTGTGGTTGTAGCAGTTACCCAAAAAGTGTTTAGAAAAGGCTCTGAAAGGCCACTCTTCTAGCTTTTGCTGTGACTGTAATGTGCGTTCCATGCAGGCCTGGAGTTTCTTTTTTTGTAGGTAATGTGGGATGGTGACGCGTCTTTTCTTTTTTAGTCCCACAGCTAATGTATTGAGTCCCTCTATTTAGTTCCTTTTTGTTACGGTAAAGCCTACAAGACTGATTGGTCGCATTATTCAATAATAATAGTTAATAGAAATATTTACGAAGGCCGGTCAATGACACAGACCTTTAATGTGTGTGCAAAGCTTTCTGAATCTGACCTTTCATCTTTCGAGACAATTCTGTAGGAAGATCGACCTTATTCATACTTTCAGGCGTAGTGAGCCTTTTTTTTTTCTTGCTTTATATATAAAAAAATAAACCACGGCACCAAGAAAAAAAATAAAGGAGGCGAATCAGGGTGCAACAAATTGGGCGCGAACGGGTCTGCGCCAGACATGTTTGCCTGACCTCCTCCGCTGACACAAGCGATAAAGTGACGCCTTCGTTGGAGTAGCACGAATCTTTGTGCGGTGAGGAGGAAGCCTAATTAGCGCCGCTGCGGGGCGGCTGGCGGGAATTACGGACGCCAGATCTTTCGGCTCAGCGATGGCGTCATCAGAATTTCAACACTGGCACATCTCGTGCGAGCAGCCTGAATATTAAACGAAACTGACGACGGGGCGCTGACGGTCGACAAATGGGCGACGGGATTTTGAAGACCCTCGCGATGCGGGGACAACAGGGGGCTCAATGACGTACAGATGGTAAAATTGAGGAACAAATATTCGAATAATATATTACTAGTACACTACTAAACAATTACTCATAATCATTTTTTGTTTTTTTATTATATCGAATTAGCTGATTAAAACTTTTTTTATTAATCGATAACGGCAACCACGGCGCTGACCCCCAACGCCACCTGTTTGTTGGTGCACATGAATGCAAGGTGAGCGATGCCGAGATGCAATGAGCTCACCTAATGTTTTTCACTACAGCACATATTAGTATGCGAGCGGAACGAGCCTATAAAGCCGTCAGCGGCCCTACCTTATAGAGGCAAAAATGAACTCGCCCTGGTGGTCTCCGTCCCCTATGGCGTCTACCCCAAGTCCTTTTCAAAGTTTCCAATATAGCGCGGATAGAATGCGTGAACATTGACTTCATCGAATGAAAGCAGCAAGGCGATGCATCAACGTTCAACCGAAACGTTTGGTGCTTTCTGCACATTTCAGACGTGCAAACGCATCGTATACTTGCTTATTTTGGGTGCCTTCGTTTTCGGCTCCGCACTGTTTCATCGTATTTCATCGCATAAGTTGAGCTCTCCTTGCCTTTGATAACAAGCGAGCTTCTCTGCCTGCTGTGGTTGCGACATTTTTTAGGCAATTTTGTTTAACTCTGGGGCCTGTCATGGCGGATCAGTGGTAACATCACTCAGCTGGTGACACGAATGTCGGAGGGTGGGAGGGGGGGAGGGGCATACCTATAACATATTGTCGTGCGTGCGCTTGAGGACCTTGTGCCACGGAACCAAAGCTAACTTGATTAAATGTGTGCAGGGGAACCAATGATTTGAAAGCTCTCAAAATGTCCGAATGAGGGTTTAACATACTGATAGCATATCTGTCAAAATTATTGCTTAGCGTATCGATGCTAAGCAATAATAGTCCACGCATAGCTATAATGATTTCTAGAAACTTTCCCATAAAGATCGGCACAAAATTTGAAAGACAAAAGGAAAACGACCAATCTGGAGTAGGAGAAAAAATGCCTATTCCACATGGCATGGTGATGTATGCATCACTTTGTCAAGCATCCATCGCTATGACTATCTCTATTCACGTAAGTTGCAGGTAATCGTTGATAGACCGTTTAATAAGCGGAGCGACATTGGTTTTGCTTTGTTTGGAAAAATATAATCAAATCCTGTGTTAATAGGTTTGTTGCTATTACTAATTAAACACAGATAATTAATCTGATCGTTTGTTTTGTCAAGAAGGCTTTGTATAACTAAAGTTTGAGGCGTAATAAATGCTCTAAAAAGCAAGACAGTATGAACAATAAAAGCTGCTCATGATCGCCGAATGAAGTATTTATAAAGCCTTAGAGATGAGTGTACTGTTAACAATTTAAACTGGATAGCAAGTGAAGGGAACCTAGCTTCTATATACGGGACCTTGGTTGCCACAAAATTGCGGAAGACCTAAGCATAATCTCAAAGCTTGGCTCTCAAGCGCTACAGGAGGATGAAGCTTATAGGCAGAAGCTCTATAAGTGCGCCCGAATTAAAGCACTGGGCAAACATACATGCAGTGCGAGTGTCGATAATGATTATGACAATGATTATGATGATGGTGGTCTAAAGGGATAGATTACACACACTTTAGAGTATTGGCCAAAAAACGAGTAATTTGATAGAGAGGATCACATGTTACCTGTAACGCTTCTTATTTACTTTTTCTCCCTCCTCCTCTCTGTTTTACCTTTCATGCGACTTCGTTACTGTCCGCCAGCTCCATGTTTTTATATACGTATTCAGTCCCTCTTGTCTCTCTGTTGTGTATCTGCACGCTAATAATAATAATAATAATAATAATAATAATAATAATAATAATAATAATAATAATAATAATAATAATAATTGATTTCATTGATTGATGTGTGGAGTTTAACGTCCCAAAACCACCATATGATTATGAGAGGTGCCGTAGTGGAGGGTTCCGGACATTTCTACCATCGGGCTCTTTAACGCGCACTTAAAGGGACACTAAAGTTAAATGACAAGTTACGTCACAGTGAAACCTCAATGTATGACAACATATAAAACAACAATAATATCAACAACAGTGCCCTACTTACCGAGAAATTAAGGTAAATGTACAAAAACACAAGCACCGCAGTAGGACATTTTCAAAATGATCCCCATGACATCAGACGGACCGCCTACAATTATTCATTAGTAATAGTATTCACTAGTAGGTTTCTGGACCACCATTTAAACAACCAACTTCGACGTAATGATTGACTTAAGTGTCCCTTTCATTCTGAGCACACGGGACTACAGCATTTCCGCCTCCATCGAAAATGCAACTGCCGCAGCCGAGATGGTCACAGATCCCCCATTCTGTGACATCCCTCATAGACGATGGTTCACCTTTATTCAATGTGTGAAAGTACGAACTTTCGCAAAGGCAAAAATTTGCACACGTGTTCTCTAGCGCGTCTGATAGAAAGATTTCAGTGGAGATCAGACACGTTAATCTTAGTTGATACAGCGCACACAAGACGACCATGAAGAATGAGATACATAGGACTGTCCTCAAGAAGTTACGGTCTTTAGCTCCACCTCAGCTGAAGCACCTAAAATTACATTGGTCCCTAGGTCACTGTAGGTTAAAATAAATGAAATGGCATATGCTTAGGATGCGCATCACTCAATCTCCCAATACTTCAGGTTTTTCCGGTGGTAGAATAGTACTTCACTGCTTGGGCTAGTCGATGATTGGGAATCAACATATTTGCACAGCGCAATACTACGCGTAGTTACGGCGTAAGAACGAAAAAAGACAGAAGAACAGCGCTTTTTTCTGTCCTTGTCTCTTTTTCCGTAGTTACGCCGTAACTACTCGTTTTTTGAGCTGTTCGGATATGTTGACCGCAATCAGATATAGAAAATTAGCAATTCACAGGTAAGATGAAATAAATAACAATATGGACATAGTGCAAGCACCTAAACTTCCCATGGAAGGCTCAGCGGAGCCAATCTCGAATGTCAGAATTGAAGCCAACTAGATTTTGGTGCTGCATCTCCTTATGAAGCTTTAACCTTCTCAGGGTTGGTATGACGATAACATGCTTCTGCCAGTTCTGCAGAGAATTAGAAACTGTTGCACACTACTTTCTGTCATGTCACCGATATTCCATTATTAGAACACCACTTATCATAAGTCCCCTTACAAAAGTAGGCTTATCCTTAACTGAAAAACTAGTATTAGGCTTCGGTGCCTAAAGATTGGGATACTGTTAGAGGGATGTCTTTGATGTGTGTAATTTCATTCAAACTACTAAGCGAGTACCATTTTAGTGCTGCTTTAAGAAATTTTATTATTAGAATGCCAGAAAACATATACCTAATCTCTTCAAGATTCCTATGATCAAATTTTTATGGCAGTGTAATAAGCTCAAAAGCATATTACTTGTTTTAATTAATTGCGTATCATTACCATTTATTTATTTATTGTTTTCTTTTTAAATATCCTAACATTTTCAAATGACTTTTCAAATATGAACTACTCATTATTGGTCAATCCGCCGGAGTGGGTACGTGCCATTGTATAAGAAAGAAAACTAAACAGGGTGCACTAGAGTAGGAAGGCTTCGAGGCCAGTATGTTTATAATTCTTCCTCCTCCTATCTTGTTCGCGGTATCGACTCAAGACAAACGCATACCAACTTGTTCAAGCTTCCATACTTATAAAAATAAGAGAGAGAGAAAGAAATATCTTCTTGAAGAGATGGAGAGGTTTGCCTGATTTTTCACCTGACAGGCTCCCCCAGGTGCCGGGTGATGACTATAATATACACAATGATGAGCACATAACACACGCAGTCACATAACACATAGAGTCACTCACACTCACTGCTCTTTTTACAAGATTTTGTTGAGATATATGACCTGTATGAATGTCAGTAGCTCTTTTGTTGAGCCTAACTCGCTGGAGCTGTTCTGCCATGGGCCTAGAATATTTTCAGCTCCAAGTTTGTCTCCTGTTGTATTTCTAAGGCCATCTTCGGAGATCTTCTCTGTGCTGCGTATATCGTGCACTCACAGAGGACATGACTGATGTCTTCTACGACGTTACATTGTACACAAAATAGTGAGTCTGACAGTTCTATTCTGTTCCTGAAGAAATTCGCTAATGCAACGTTTCATCGGATGCCGTGTAAACATTTTTCATCTTGCATGTTGAGGTTTCGCGGCATACTGAAGTGACACGATAGATCGATCTTGTAGAGGCCCATACTGTTGGCTAGGGTCTCTCCAGACCAGAGGGATAGCTGGAGGTGCCAACTGTGTGCCCACACTAGCGTTGAAGTGTCTTGCTTCGAGAAAGGTATCTCAATGACTTTTGCCAAAGCGTCATGTCCAGCTTTGGCAGCGTCACCAGCCCGGACGTTGCCTTGTATTCCGCAGTGGGCATGTATCCTCTGCAGAAAAACGCGGTGATGGAGATTACAGGCTTTCTTGCACAGGCGTTTGATGTCTATGACAAGCTGCTACAGCGTGCATGGAGACTTCAGCGACTGTAGCGCTGCTCTTGAGTCAGTGAAGATGACCCAGGACTTAGCTGTGTGGTCCACGATATAATTAAAAGCAGCCCGTAGTGCAGCCAGTTCTGTGGCTGTAGATGAGGTGCAATGACTAAGAGTGGCAGATATGATGACATTGGCAGATGGAATCCAGACTCCAATAACTGATGTAGACGTAACAGAGCCATCAATTTAAATATGACGATGAGCTCTGGAGCTGTTTTCCGAATGTTCTAGAGTAAAATATGTGAATGCTGGTCCAGGTGTGCGTCTCTTGCTCTTGAACTCAGACACGAAAGGGACTATGGTTCACGAAAGAGTGGTACACGATCGAATTAATGGCTGCCCGTAGTGCAGTGACTCAGAGTGGCAGAAATGGTTGATATTGGCAGATGGAATCTATACTCCAATGGTAGATGATGTAGACGTAACAGCGCCGTCAATGCAAATATGACGATGAGCTCTGTATCTGTTTTCTGACTGCTCTAGAGTGAAATATGGGAGTGCTGGTCGGGTGTGCGTCTCTTGCTCTTGAAAGCAGCCACGGAGGTGACTATGGTCCACGAAGGAATGGTGCACGATGGTTCCGTATGCATTGATGCGCTTTGATAGTGTAGCGGGAGGAGGCTCCACACTATACAAACAATGTTTCTCAAGCAATGGGATGTGCTTTTAATAGCACCCATAAAAATGCCGATTATTAGTGATTATAACATCACATCGAAAGCGAATGATAGATAAAAGATAATTGGATGAACGGTTATTTGACTAAAACATTCAATCGGCCAGTTCTACGATTACGTCGTCCAGTGCGGGTTTCGGGGGCTCGCAGCAGCGCTATTTGTTATCTATAATAGCCACAGATGTTGGGCGTACCGCAGTTTTCAGACCGACCCGCAGCCGCCGCATTGCAATCACTTCCACCACACGATCATTTGCCGATTATCCAGACGCCGTCTCAGGTGGAAATGATGCTATGTTCTCACGGACCCTATGTGAGACACACATCCGCAACGTACTTGCACCACAATATATATATATATATATATATATATATATATATATATATATATATATATATATATAGAGAGAGAGAGAGAGAGAGAGAGAGAGAGAGAGAAACGCGTCAATTTAGGGCTGCTTAGCGTATGAACATGTTTTAGTTTCAAATCGGCATAGTTTCGCATTGAACACCTACAACAGAGCCAAAATTACCTCTAGAAGCGAGGTTTGAAGTGGAACGACATGGTTATCTTGAGGCAATGCGCATACCAATCGTTATACTACATAATGTTTTGTCGTAAAAGTACTGTAGCACATCGATACCTTCTGCAAGCTGTCTTGTTCCCTCCGCGTCTAACAATAGGTGCAGTACCATGAGTGGCTGCAATTTCCTCCTGACAATTTTTAGAGTAAATTTTAGAGTATTTTTGTGACTATACCGCTCGTCACCTTCGAAAAATTGTTCCGGTGTTTTCCGACCACGCCGCTCTCTCAGCTGCGTCGCGACGCCGTGGGGTGCCATGGCGCCGCTGCTGAGTTGTTGAACGTCGACCTGCACCTTTCATAGCGAGGCGAGCGGTCGAATGTGTCTGCAGATGTCTCAATATTGCCTACCCTCTCCCAATCTATGCGCACCTCACTCCTTCATTGTTCAGGGAAGCCGAAGGTGCTCCGCTGGCCTCGAGAGGTTAATCACCTTTTCCTTTCATTGTGCCTTTCCTTACTTCCCCCGTTCCGATCCATTAGGTTCGATTCCTTTTTATTCTCAATGCCGTTCCAGTTGAACTTTTCTTTCTTCCAATCTGGAACCACGACCCAACTCAATTCTCGCCCACCTCTTTTTTTCCAAGAGACATGCACGCATCTGCTTCATAGGCGACGTGATCGAGCAGAGCGAGGGGTGTGTGCAGCTAACGTGCAGCGACGGCTGCGCGGCGCTGGAAATAACATACGATAGATGAAATGGGCAAAAAGAACGAAGGGCAATCTGGGGTAACTGAGGTGCGCATGACGATTCCCAATGACAAAAAAGAAAAAAAAGAAATGGTAGAGGTTGTGACGGAAAGAACGGACGGCCGACGACTCGAACAAGACACAATGGCCGATGCGCACGGACGACTTTGAAGTGGTTTCGTCATGTAGATGACAAAAATTATTCATATTAAATGAAAAGCGGCGCACAAAAAGACGGAGACAAAGAAGAGAACCACACACAGCGCTGCACTCACAACTGAAAGTTTAATCCGAGCCACAAGAATTTAAAAAGTAATAGCCGCGCATGACAAGTGAGGTACACCGAGATTAATTGATACGCTCATCAATAAAAGTGAACTCTTTTTTGTGCAATGTAACCGAGGTCTGGCTTACGCAAGCATCACGTGACTTGTTAATATGATAGGCTTCAGACACCTCACGGGTGAATTGATCGTGGTGCTTAAAAATAATAACAGTGTTAGACAGAACAGGTGTGCACCCACACGTGGCACAATGCGAAGCCAAATGCGAAGGCGTGCCGTTATGCAAAGAGAGATAGTGCTCCCGCAACCTTTTATTGACACAGCGGCCCGTCTGTCCCACATAATGAAGGCCACAAGATAAAGGAATGCGGTACACCACCCCCACAGCACAAGGCACATACTTATTTCTATGGATTACGGCACATTTCTTTACATCTGGCTTGTCCTTCTTGTCTAGCTGATTTGACACCAATGCACATATCTTTCCCAATTTATTGGGTGCCCTAAAAACCACATCAACTCCGTAGCGGGAACCAACATTTTTTAACCCATGTGCCAGTTTATGCATATAAGGAATTGCTGCGAACTTCATTTTTTCCCGATTGATTTTCCTAGCTGCACGTCCTTTTAAACCACCAATTAACTTATCGCAAACAGCCACAATTATGTTAGGGGGGAACCCTGCTTCCTCTAGTCTTGCAATTTGCTTAGCAAAACCCAAGCCCAACACATGCCTGCACAATTTTTCTAGAGCGGATTTAAGGCAGATGAAAGCGATGCCCCTCTTTACCAACTTTGAGTGGGCTGATCCAAAATTAAGAATTGGTTTCACTGATCGTGGCTCAAAACACCAGCAAATATGGGAACTCTGAAACCGAAGTTTAAGATCGAGAAATTGTAGACAGTCGGATTCTGGAACCTCCGATGTGAAGGACAGACCCATGCCTTCTGTCCTGAACACCTGCAACACATTGGAAACATTATCCTGGAACGTGGCATCCTTTATAACAACTAAAAAATCGTCCACATATCGGAAAATACGCATCACAGTTCCGCTTAGGATTGTGTCTACAATGCGATCTATTTTGGCTAAAAAAATTTCACAAAGGACAGGTGCAACGCACGAACCTATACAGACTCCTGAACGCTGGATTAGGGTCTGCCCTCGCCAACCAATGTACGTAGACTTTAGGTAAAAAGCTAGTAATTCAGTGAACGATTCTACAGATATACCACTACTACTTCTGAAACGAAGCTCATCATTGTCTTCCTTGATGCATTCCTGAACGCACTCTAGGAGCTTATGATTAGGAATCGAAAAAAACATGTCAACAACATCTATACTGAACGCCAGAGAGGAGCTCGTGTCGCGCTCCCTAAGAAACTGAACCACCGCACCCGAATTTTCCACTCTAAAGGGATCATGAACGCACAGCTGCTTCAAATGGCTTTCTAAATACCTGGATACATTTTTCTGCCACGTGTCTGTTTCCGTAATTATGGTACGAAAAGGCATGTCAGGCTTATGGGTTTTTATCGTAAAGAACGGGCTCAATTCCAAACCCTGGCTTTTTGCCACAGAGGAGGCCAATCTCTCAAGATTAAGGTCCCGCAAAAGGTTAACCGCCTTATCTCTGACCTTGGACAACGTCACAGAGGCTGGCTTAAAGTTCTTCTCTATAGCTTTACATGCCTTTTCTGAAAACATTCCACTATCCATAATGACAAAGAAACCTTCCTTATCCGCCACAACCGGTCTTAAATCCCTTCCTACGAGCACTTTAGCCAAATGAAAAACAGGTGAAACATTCCGCGCAATTCCATCAGCTTTGGCTAAGGCATCAACACACTCAACTACACACCGTGGGCGTAAGTCTTCTTCCACACGCCTTGAAACTGTCTTAGCAACCACGACTTTTTCAACCGGGTTCATTCGAGGCTCAAACCCGAACTTGGGGCCCAAACGTATGGGTGCACACCTGTTCTGTCTAACACTGTTATTATTTTTAAGCACCACGATCAATTCACCCGTGAGGTGTCTGAAGCCTATCATATTAACAAGTCACGTGATGCTTGCGTAAGCCAGATCTCGGTTACATTGCACAAAAAAGAGTTCACTTTTATTGATGAGCGTATCATTTATTCTCGGTGTACCTCACTTGTCATGCGCGGCTATTACTTTTTAAATTCTTGTTGCTCGGATTAAACTTTCAGTTGTGAGTGCAGCGCTGTGTGTGGTTCTCTTCTTTGTCTCCGTCTTTTTGTGCGCCGCTTTTCTTTTAATATGAATATACACCAACTCGCCCAACTTTCTATTCTGTGACAAAAAATTAGTGTGGGCTACAAAGTTCACAAGGTAGCCCCTCAGCGTGGTCCGTAATTCAGTTTCAACAGTTTGCGCGCATGCGAGCGTCAGTAACCCCGGCAATGCGAACGATTTAGTTGTTTTTTTTTCCACTTTCTCTTAAGGCATGCATTAAAATGCACAATGTTTGAAAACAGCTCAGCTCTTAGTACTTTTTAACACTTGTCCACTCAATATGCAGCACGTCCTTTATGCCCGCACACGTCAATCCTCCGCTCTTTCTGTTATTTCCTCACATTTGTTTCTCTTTTCTTATATTGAATACTTACTTGCGGCGGTTTATTTGAATTGTAGCCCGCTTTCTTTAACAATGCGCACATGCACAAAACTCGACGCTTTTTGTTCGCACTCTGGCTCAAGTGGCAAAATCAATAACACACATTTGCAAATAAATATTCGTATCAAATAATCTAAAGTATTTTCAGAAATGAGCATAGTAAGAAGCTTGGTCGCTAAATATCGTTGATTGCTAACTTATGCGCGGCGGTGGGGAAGCGATGACATAGCAGTCACGTCTAATAGCAGTGACGGTCTAATAATTAGGATTTAGGTGGCGCAAGTGGTCGCGTAAGTCAATTCAAAGCGCCAAAGTGGTCGCAATAGCAATATGCACACCACGAATAGGTTTAAACAACACGAGGAACGAAGCTAATAGTGACGAAGCTAATGATGTTGTGGCATGAAGCTGTAACCTCAGAGTACTTGATGACCTAAATAATGCGAAAAGCGTTTAGATCGACATATATTTCTTACAATGAACAAATTTTGGTGCCCAATTTTTAAAGGTGAAGCATTTCTTAGCGAACTTCAGTGACTTTGCACGTATCTAGGTATCTAACTATTACTGCGATAGCAATTATGTGGGCACTCTCGATATATACATGAATGTGCAAAAAGGAAAAGTAAACCTAAAAAGACCCGGCGCGCAAAATCAAATTTGTGTCCTTCGAATCGTGAATGCGAGGCGTTAACCACGGCGCCAACGAGGAGCCCATCCTTCAACGCTCAACCGGCAAGCTATTTATATCTACCACTTACCGCTGCTGACCACCTTCTCGGGGGGAAGTGTGTTCTGAGCATTACCAGCAAGATAGCGCGATGAGCGTGCGTCACCCCATCGCGCGGTGGCGAGCGCTCTAATCTTCCACGCGTACTTTGCCCCGCTTAGAGGAGGGGATCAACGCTCCCTCGTGCGCCCTTATCTCACGGCGGGGAGGAGGGAAGAGCGTACGTCTTGACTAGCCTCGGCCTTTACCTGGAATAATTCTGTTGTAGTTATCGGGTGCACAAAGGTCACTGCAATCATTGCAGTCTCCGTTTGCGAAAAGCGCGCGCTTTTCAGACACAGCGAAGTAACAACTGAGACGCATATTTGTGTGCATCTGCATCAGTGAGTACTCTTCGAGCGTCGTTTGGGCGTGAGAAACGTGGGGCATGTTTCGATCTGCTTTCGAGTCTGCGCGTGACCTTCCAATTTCTTGCTATCATGTTTATTGCTTCATCTTTGTGCCAAAGCTGTGACCTATCTATCTATCTATCTATCTATCTATCTATCTATCTATCTATCTATCTATCTATCTATCTATCTATCTATCTATCTATCTATCTATCTATCTATCTATCTATCTATCTATCTATCTATCTATCTATCTATCTATCTATCTATCTATCTATCTATCTATCTATCTATCTATCTATCTAGCCGCCTGCGACTTTTAGCAGTCTAGATAATGGTATACATACGAAAATTGGTATGACATAACATGACTGTAAGACAAACATAAGTGACTTGTCATAACATGAAAATCATCACATGGATGTAATTATTGTCATGATTTACATTTCACTGTCTTGCTACTCTTCCGGTGATTTTGTTCACATTACATTTTGCAAAACTGGTATGGTATGACATGACTGCATGGCGAACATGAGTGACAGACCCTAACATGAAAATCTTGGCATGCATTTCATCATTTTCATGTTATGACTAGTCAAGACTACACGCCACGCTAACGGTGCGCTCGCTGTCATTTCGCTTGCTTCAAATATACTATATTTTGTATTACGGGATGTGTATAGATGACGAATAAGCATAACTGGTGCAAAGATGTTAATCATGACATGCGTGTCGTGTAAGAAGATGACTACATGCCACACTCATGGCGCGCTCGCTGCCGTTTCGCTACCTTCACATGTATATACCAAATTTGGTGTCACGTAAGGTCAATGAATGACGAAGGTATATGACTGGTGCAAACATAATAACAGAAAAGAGAGTACGACGAAGAATTTTTAATGGCGGAGGCAGGTTGAAATCCTGCATCTCTGGCCGAGGTTGTACGACACTAGTCTCAAGCACGCGGCCCGTGAAAGGCAGTCTTCACCCCACATTGTTTTTATTTTCGGGTTAAGTATGTTACTGAGCTACAAATGCATGACTGGTTTAAGGCATTGTCTTCTCGAGGCATCGTACATGTAAACCTTGTTTTGAAACATAAGCATGAAAGCAAAGTTTAACTTAGGAATTGGCACCCTGATTTGAGTCATATTAGAAATCATTGTTGAGATAGTGTTTATATACTGGCACCAAATCACCTTCTGAAATGTATTGTATATGACATATCAGTCATTTTTCTTTGAAATGACAACACTGGCTAACAAATTGTGCAAACTCTCTCATCCTAACTTCTTCACTGCCTCGGCCCTTACACGACTAAATTGAATGCCCGAGGCTCACCGGCTTGGCTGAGGTGACTATTAGACTCCTGCGGTAGGAGATATAAGAAATTTTCGAGACTTCATGTAACAGCAGAAAGCTGTGCCAGAGGCAGTCCATACAAACGTAGACTCTTTCGACAGCTTTGTCTCTTTTTGCGCTTTCAAGACGCCAGTCCAAACAAAAATGTTTGTTTCTTTTGACTTGACATCTGCGGTGCCTATCTTCAGTGTCCAGTGCCATTATATATATATATAATAAAAAGAAGACACGTCGAAAATAAAAAAAACACAATGTTTTTTTACGTTCCAGCTGGGGGACCGGCCTTCGTCAGAATAACAGGATTGCTTGTGGTGTTACAGCATATGAGCGCGTACATTTCAATTACAATGATCACAGATATAATAAATTTACAACAATCAGACATGAATGATATCTATTGGGGCCCCGGATTACATCTTACAGGTAATCAATCCACAAGTTGCGACATGTGAACAAGAATTATAGCAATAGTATTGACAGCAGTCACTGATACAACACACCAAGTTTTGCCCACTTTCATTGAAACCGCCTGCAATTTTATTAAATTTAAAAATGAAAAATGAATCGCAAACTTCTCTGTTATGATGTGATCGAAAACCAGATCACAGAATTGTAGCTGTGATGTTGTCGAATGAGTGGCCTGTTACGTTAGCATGCTATGACATAGGAAGGTGAGAAGTGAAGAGATATATGAGCCTTATGGTTGTTGAAATGGTATTTAATGGGTGTTTTTGTTGTGCCTACATATTGCAGTTTGCAGATCGATCATTACAGGAAGTACACTACATTACGCGTTTCGCAGTTATAGTCATCATTTTTTTTCAGGCTGAAGTTAGATGCGGTGCAGTTTGCGATAAGTGGGGTAATGATGTGAGGACAGACTTTGCAACGGGGCTTGTTGCGTGGACAGCAGCCAGTAGGTTTATTGCGTGTGCTTCTTTACGACTTGTTTAGGTCACGCAGATTTTGGGCTATTCCGTATGTCAGACGTGGTTGTTCTGGAAAAAACTGATTTCAGCTGTCGCTTTGCAGGAGTATATTATGGTGTTTTCTTAAGACCACCTTTACGTTCTGCGCAGGCGCGGAAAAAGTTATCACAAGGTTAGTGTGGGACACGGAGGAAGAAAAGGTAGGAGAGGGCATGCCCAGCCAGCGCGCTACGTGAAAAGTGCGGAGGAAATGACATCATAGCGGCCATATTCACTGGGCACAATGGCGGCGTTGCTATGGTTACGTGTTGTGCAGTGGAGCTGGTCTAGCAGTGAGCGGCTGCGGCTGGAGGCGGCATGTGTGCCTCCCCAGGTCTCGTGCTGAGCTGTGGCGGACATTATCCATGCTCTGCACCGCGTTATTGGTTACGCAGTGTTCTCCTGGCAGTTACTGTACTCTTAGCAACGTTTACAAATACTTTTGTCCATCACGGGGTTTCAATAGCGCATAGAACGAGTGCATATTTATTTGTCGTGCAGAGGATGACACGGATAAAGCAATCAGTGTTCAGCGAAATTGCGTTGGGAACCATAACGAAGCGGAACGATGACGAACGCCTTGCAGGTCACTGATGGTTGGGCAGTGCTTCTGCTTGTGACAACGGACGAAGCTGTTGAGCCCAGCAAGACGCGATGAGGACTATGTGCACATTCGTAGTTTCGTGTTCTGTGTGTACAGTAACAACTTGAATGTGCCTGTTAAAACACCTTTTCTGTTCTGCTTCGTATACTGTCCCCCAGCATTGCATGCAATCTCAAGGTAAGAACAACCGCGTTCAAGTGTCACTTGCACCGTGTACAAAGTCACCACGGTCGCGTAATGCTGACACCGGTGAGTTTCACGTGGAACACGGACACAGTGGCCGGACGCTGCGTCGGCCGCGTGGCGGAATGCAACCGCAGAAGGCGCACGACCGATCGTGTTGTCTGTGCAGTTGCTGAATTAATGACGCGAAAACACTCGCCGTCGTCAGTGCATATAGCGCGCGTTCTCTTGTACTTGCTTCGTTGTCCGTGAGCTGTTACTCGCTGTTAATACTCAGACGAAATGATTTCGCCGAAGGTGTCCTGCCGGCTCAAAGTAATGAGCCATGTTTCATTAGTTTCGGATCGTCACGACACACGCTCTGCGCAGCCCACGTGCTTTTCGAGCCGGAGATAGAATCGCACCTTCTGCTTTACATTCGGATGTAAATAAGAGAGGAGAATTTGCCCAGTCAATATAGCCGACTTCCGGCTTCATCGCGGCTTCACAACGAGTGACGTCAGTGCCTCTCATACCTTTCCTTTCTCCGTGGTGTGGAAGAAAACCGGCTGTTTCTTTTTTGTGCATAAATGTCTGTCATCTCTGGACGATGATAGCCTGGACGATGATAGAAATGGCTTGAGCTGGTTCTGTTGCCGAAAGACTTTGGTCTGGAACGTCAGGGTGTTGTATGGTTTTGTGCAGATTCACCTAATCGTCACGCGTAAATGCAACCGTCTTGAAAGACGTGCCCCGAGTTTCATCAGCAACACAGACGTCAGATGATCCTAAGCCATGGGGGTCGTGTGTTATCATGAAGCATCAAGTGATTGGAGTGGTTCAGGAATCCCTGGAGTGTTATGGTGCAGTGTACAAGTTGAAAATGCCTATTTCATTGCCCATGGGAAAGCCGGCCATGGGGTTGGTCTTTTGGAAAAACGGTCCAGATTTTTAGGGGCAAAGCTCCTTAAGACCTCACGATGTCCGCCGTCTCCCGTCTGTTCGTAACGCGTCTTCATCTGTCTGACATATCTGAACCATTTTCCATGTAACCTTCAACTTATAGGCAACAGAGGGCGCTGTGGTTAATTGTAGATGTGATGGCGCTGCTGTCAACGCAATATATATATATATAACCACGTTCCATACTTCCATACCACACATTCTCTTCTCTCATATGGACGAAGACGAACGCAGGAAAGTGTGACGTG